>NC_140958.1:94051552-94784052 GCF_014529385.1 Adiantum capillus-veneris
CTAACATTTCAGCCTCCTCTGCAATCATCCACTGCAAACATGACCACTCAATCTGCTGTGACTCACTAGAGCTCTCATGCTCTAACTCCGTATGCATAGACTCTTGCACAACGTCCTCCTATCGTGACTCACTAGAGCAAGACCGCTCTACCTGTCTATCATGCATAGAAGTATCTC
Organism: Adiantum capillus-veneris; assembly: GCF_014529385.1. Classification (NCBI taxonomy): domain Eukaryota; kingdom Viridiplantae; phylum Streptophyta; class Polypodiopsida; order Polypodiales; family Pteridaceae; genus Adiantum; species Adiantum capillus-veneris. The sequence continues at coordinate 94,051,730 of NC_140958.1, forward strand.
GCACAACTGACTCTCTGCTTTGCTCAGTCACTAGCAAAGCATGCATGTCTGACTCTGTCACCTCTCTGTGTGCACAACAAGCTCACTACTCTGCACTCCATGCAAAGCATCCTGCAACCCATGAGCAAAAGAGACTGTCCGGGTCTCTCAGTCTGTGCATGGCTGTAACAAGATTGAGACTCGACCATCTCGCACCAGTACTACGTGCAATGGGTACCATGTACAAACTCTAGCACCTCTCGCAATCACTAGCGAACCCAAATGCAACGCAAAAGATCGCTCAAGCAGCGATACCTGACATCCACTATCATGTAACTGTCTGACTGAGATCAAATCCCGTCTCAGATTTGGCACATAACGCACATGACGCAGGGTAAATCTCATACCACTGGGCAAGGACAAACATACCTCTCCTGCACCCTCAATGTCATACACAACACCATTAGCCATGTGCACACAACCAAGTCTCCCACTAGAAAACGTGCTAAACCACTCACGATGCGACGTGACATGGAAAGTAGCATCTGAATCTAGTAACCAATGTGAAGACTGTGCAATCCGATATGCAATCTGTAGACATAAGATCGTCTGAAGACAAGCTAGATGTAAATGTGGCATCGTCGTCACAAGCATACTCAGTAACCACCGTACTGATCTCACTAGCATCTGTCATGCCCAAATCTACATCACGCATCTGTCACCTCCGTTGTCTCAAACGCCTGAAACATCGACGCCTAATGTGCCCTCTATGTCCACAATGCCAACATGTCAAGTCTCTATGCCGTGGAGACTTGTGTGTGGGACCAATCTCTCCCATGGACATAGAAGTGGGACTAGACTCCCCTGTAGACATGGATTTCGCGTACATAGAATGTAAACTCTGCCATAAAGCATGAGTTGTAGTCTCCCTTGAGACCTGCCAGTAAACAGACTCAACCAAATGCAAATGAATCGTAGACATGGCTAACTCATCAAGATCCTGCCAATCATCATCACGCATAGACTTGGGCTTCGTCGATAAACCACGCAAGGGTTTATCCTGCCTCAAATCCGTCAATGCAACAAGCATATGCTCCTTCCAAGCAACAAAACCTGCACCATCAAACTGTGTCAAACCATAACACTGGAAGTCAAATGAAAAATCATCCATAATGCTCGCAAAAGAGCAACCAACAATAAGTAGCAAATGTCAACCAAATCAGCCCTAAGCTGGTTCGAATCGCATCAACAAAAGTCTGCAAATATGGCTCAAAAGTTGATGCAAAATTGCACGGTTATCACCAATAACCGTGCAAAATCTTGCACAAAATCACAAGTCAATATGACTCGAATCCGGCTACCTAGCTCGTAGCCACACAAGCATACATCACAATATTCACTCATGTGAGTGTGCCAAGATAAGTGTACGCCTGTCAAATTGTGAGCTAATCACCAAGCCCACACTGTGCGGTATCGATGCATACACACGCACAAAGCTCCCACCTGCAGAGAACACCGCACACAAATGCTAAGTGCAACCCGCAATCTCTACCTAGATCGCATAAATGATGCGTATAAAACTCTTGGAAAAATTTCACCAGAGTTTCGACGCACAATGGCTATCAACACAAAATAACCATTGTCCTGCAAGCTCAATACAATGAGCAATCAATACGCATCAAACTACACTCAACATACATGCATAAGCTCTGCAAACCTGTGTCTAGCAAATGCTCACAAAGAGTACTACAGGTGACCATACATGTCATCCACAACCAACCTCTGCACTTGCTCACAAGATCTACTGCTCACCACATAAGCATACATAGAGCATTACCCGCTCAAAGACCATGTATGCAAGCCACAACACTGCAGAAGAACCACTCAACTGCAACTGGCAACACCCGTGGGAGTACTAGACTCAACATGTACCTGGGAGTCAAACCCAATCTTGTAACATCTCATATGTGCCTGCTACCTGCAGTGTGCACAGGTAAGCTGTCTGCAGCAAAGAAACCAACAGAGCTCAAAACTGTCCTGAAAAATAGTCTCTGTGTTTTTAATTTCAGACCCACCTGTACTCCGAATCAGAAAACAATTCCTTCTACAAAGTCGTAGAGCTTGAAGCTAGCTCCGTTTTGAACCAAAAAGTTTTGGAATCAGAGCTTTGTAGCTCAAGTTATGAGCAAAACAGTAGACTATTATCAAACTGCCAAAAACTGAATTCTACAAAGTCATAGAGCTTGAAGCTAGCTCCGTTTTGAACCAAAAAGTTTTGGAATCGGAGCTTTGTAGCTCAAGTTATGAGCAAAATAGTAGACTGCTATCAAACTGCCAAAAACTGAACAACTTTCTTCTGTGCTTCTTTGAGCTCATAGAAAGGCTCAAACTCACTTTCCACCTCGATGCGTGAGTTGAATGCATCAATCTCACAATGCTTCCATGCCTATGGAAGCTCCAAGATCCAATCTGTCGCCGATGTAGCCGTTGCAAAGCTTGTCGAGAAGAGGGAAAATGATGTACACAGTGGGCTGATCTGTAGAGGAACCGTGGACTAATCTATGAGCACTAGGAAGCTCCTGAGAGCTCTACTGCAAGCCTCTGTATGGCTGTCCACAAGCCTCCTCTATTTCTTTGCTCAGATCTGTGACCTCTCCGCCAGACCGACAAGTTCATCGCGAAGCCGTCCATCTACGCTCTCACACCCGTCGCTCTGATACCAATTGAAGGGGATCGGAGAGCACCACAGACGGAGAGTGAGAGAGAGAAGGAGACACACGACACACAGATATGGGTGGGGAGACTCAAAGAGTGAGCAGCCCCCTATACATTTATGCTATGTATAAGGTATACAAGTCAGTGGGCGCCAAGACTCTGGGCGATCGGGCAAGGCACAGCCGCCTATACCCCAACAGGTCTCAGGTGCCTGACCTGATGCACGGTGTTGTTGGAATAAAATAGCTGATTTGTTAGCACCACATCCTACTATTCTTTCATCGTCAAAGATACATCACTATCCATAGGTCCATGGTACTCAAAAATCCACATCTTGGAATGGAATTTTTGCATAGGTGTGCCATATACACTATGTGTTTTAGACATGCTAAAGAAAATACACAAGTGTTTTTCAGCTTCAACTCAAAAGCACGTCAACTCAAAAGTAAGGATCCAAACTTTTGTTTGGTTTTCTTTGCTAGATCATGATCAAAGGTGTATAGAGCAATGCTTTTATTTATTGTGCATTGTGTGAACTTTAGATGATTTATGTAGAATGACTATGGTAATTTCAACCACAAAGCACTAAGTAAAATGCATGAGGAAAATGGTCACTTTCTCACAAACATAAGAGTGCAGGGGTGTTTGTGTCTGAAGTGTAGTAAAGTGCTCATCCTTTCTATCTTTTTTGTATATATGTTATACATGTGTAAGGTTGAGCAAATGACTTAAAAGAAGTATATCTTTTGCAACGCTTACATGAATTTGCGTATAACTCCATTCTTGCGTTATTGTTTGAGTGTTAGAAACACTTCTTATTAGACACACAAAAACAGAACATAAATTAACATATTCAAATGCTCTTCTATACACTAGACATACAGAAACACAATACACATTAGCATAAACTAACATATTGTAAAGCTCTTACATATGCATTAAAAAAATGGCATCCTCACATGTCATAACAGCGTATATATTAGAGTTGCGCTTCATGCATGTCTAAATAACACACAAAGTCACAAACATATATACATACTCACTCAATCGTGCTCTCTCCCTCTCTCTCTCTCTCTCTCCCCCCCTCTTTCTCCTCTGTGTTGCTGCAAAGCCCAAGGCTCTCTCTCTCTCTCTCTCTCTCTCTCTCTCTCTCTCTCTCTCGTATGCTGCTTGAGAGGTCTCTCTCCTCCTCTTTCTCCTGTTGCTTCTCCTAAAGGGTTCCACTTGGCACCTCCTATTCTTTGCTTCTTCACGGCATCAAAAAATACTCTACTTTGAATATGTCACATAATTGCATTTTCACATAGATCCATTTTTTCACCCCAAAAGCTATCATGAGAGAACTCTCATCATCACCATGGACATCTTGCAAACTACATTTAGCACTTCAATTGACAAACTTTTTAAATCTCATACTAGTCACGCTTGTTCCATAAATTAATTTGAATCTCTCTCTCTCTCTCTCTCTCTCTCTCTCTCTCTCTCTCTCTCTCTCTCATGATTCTCACATTCTCATAGCACATGCAGTAGAAAAATATACAAACCAAGAATGTGACATCCACTTTAATCCAACGACAACATTTAAAAGAAGATATACATGAATTAGAAACTCTATCTAGAAGCAAAAAGAGTGTTTCCATTTGTAATCCACATAAGCCTATCCAAAAAGCAAGACAATACATAGACCGAGAAAATGTATGCATATGTAAAAGGGAAAAAGGGTGTATACATGAACAAAAAACTATGTCTAGGAGTAAAAAGAGTGTCTCCATATATACCTTAAAGCAAACCCCAAAATCAAAACAATAGATGATATGTGTGCATATATAAAAGGGCAATATACATAAGTTGGACTCTCAATCTAGAAGCAAAAAGGGATGTGAAAGAAAGTCTCTCAATCTTAAAATTATAGTGCACGAACCACCCTATGTCTGACATCAATAACCCATGGCCCAACATGTTGTGTAGCTTCTAATGTTATTGGTAAATCATTATACATAGACCCTTATCTGCGACGACAGGTCATGTCCGCACATTAAAGAAGGATGTGTGTTAGCGGGTACCCAACCAAGCTTCAAAAGTATGAGGTCTCATACACAGCCATGAGCATAATAAAAGGATGATAATCTTGCTTATAAAGTATAACAATGCAAACTATCACAAAACCTTACAAATAAGGGTTAAATTTGTCAAGGTCAAACAAAGTTATTGCTTCAACAAAGTCGTATGCTTTCACCTAGGAATCTCAAACTCCTTTAGCATTTGAACTATCTCACCTGCTAAAATAGGTTCTCTCAACAGTAGTGAATACAGGAAAAACAGTCAGTTTACATTAGGTATTGACATGCTACCATATTGTGCCATATTTCTTTGCAACTACTCAAAGAAGTACCTTGTATCATCCAATTCCGTGGTTGATAAAATATAAATGAGGCAATAGATAACTGTGACTCCATCTTTCAAGAAGGAAAACAGAGCAAAGTGTTACTGGAAGATATTGATGCAATAATAAGCAAATTAACATGAGAGATCATTGACTATTGAGAGGTAGTAGGAGAAAGTATTTAAAGCAAAGAGAAAGAGAATATGTGTCCTTATAGCATCAAGTCTAGATTGTGATACAACCTTCCATTGCTTGCCAGTTGCAAACACTTCTTTTTAGACAACATTTGAAGTGTATGCCGTTGTAGCAGTAGTTGCATTGAATGGGACCAATTCACTATCGCTAACCACCACGATCTTGATGGCAGATGAAGCTCTTATGCAAGAAAATGCAACGTATAACTGACCACGAGTGAACACAAGTGTTGTTAAATATAATCCAAGAACCTCAAGCATGTGGCTTTGTGATTTGTTGATTGTCATGTTGTATGCCAATCTTATTGAAAATTGTTCGATGCTTCATATCAAGTGGCAACCCTTCTTTTCCTCCCATAAGGAAGTCTATTCTTGGTATGAAATCAAAGTTTCTAGCATGTAATCCTTACATATGAGACTTGTCCCATTGCACAATCCATGGCTTGGATCCCATCCATGTTTGGGATCTAAGTTCCAAAGCAGCATTATAGGAGCATTTTTTTCAACTGCAAACCCCCTTTAAGATCCAAATTGTTGATGAACTCGGTTATGAATACAATGTTTTCACAATCCTCTCCACACACTAAATCTACACTAATGTATACTTGGCATGAGCCTTCCATCTGTTGTAAAACTAGCATGTTTATTACATCCCACATTCTTATTGCATGGTGCTAATATTGCTTTGTCCCTAAAGAAGCTTGCATATTGTGCAACATCTGTCAAGTTTCCATACATACATTCAATCAGTGCATCCAACAAATTTGATGGAGGCAGCATACATGCTGGCTAAGCTACATTATCTTTTAACCCTGCATCATGTACATCACCATTGCTAATACTGAGTGTCCATTGCACAAACTCTCTTTCTATAGTATTGCTCAAGCAACGGAGCATATGCATGTTTTTTGACAATTGCAAAAACTTCTGTGCTTCTCCATATATGTGAGTGGCACAAAGATGCATTAACAATGTCAACACAACATCCCTTGTGCACCACAAGAGAACTGTGTCTAAAGTAACCTCCCAACAAAACAATCTTACCAACAAACAAAACATCATTCTACAAGACATCTCTCAATGTTTTGTCAAGGGCCTCAAAGGCATGCCTATGCAACATCGGAGCTTCATCCCAAATAATTAGTGAGATCTTCTCAAAAGCTCTGCAAGCTAGTTGTTGACCTTGATATTGCATGTCGATTGTGGTGTAAAATCTATGGGAATTTTAAACCGTGAGTGTGTAGTTCTCCCATTACTAAGAAGTTGTGCCGCAATTCCCAACGATGCACATGCTAGAGCAACTTTCTCTAATCCCTGTATTTTTGAGAGCAAGGCATTGTATAAGTAAGTTTTATTGGTTTCCCTAGGTCCATCCAAAAAGAAAATTTCTCCATAGCATGTGGCAATGGCATCTAGCACTTGATTGTAAGGATCATGTTGTCCATGATTCAAAGTTTATTCCATATGAGCAGCCAATTGATGTTGTTCTTATGCATTATACAACATTTCCTCAGCGAGCACCCCATGCGTTGTTGAGGATAGCAGTATGCAGTCTATCTCTAGCATTCTAGAGTAGTAGGAGGGTCTTTTCCCATACTATTGCAAATGACTCTCCAAGTCAAAGTGCTTGGTTTAGTGCAAAACAATCAAAACATGCTCATCATGTCCATTACGTCTGCCACAAACATAGTAGTAATCCTCGACAAGTTCTTTGCAAAAATGTTCCCAGAGCGCATTAGCAAATATTGGCTCACAAAACACCAAGATGACTGTAAAAAACAGACGTAGTTGCACTCCCATTTGTTGAAATGCAACTTCTTCCAAGAAAGGAAACCATCCTTCATCATTTTGTAACAGCCCTCTCGCATTGCAAGCTTCTTTAAAGGTGTCATAAACTCGTCCACCATTGAAAGTGCGAATTTCCTCAAAAGATCGACAACCCTTGATTTTGATAAGCAACGTTTGTAAGAAATACAATTCCCTTGCTGCAGGAGCAATGTTGTACATCCTACCAATCATATCACCGTGTTTCCTCTATGTCCATTTTTTTGTTGTAGAATTCCAAACCCATTAAGTAGTGAAGTCAATATACATTCGCTTCAAGATATGTCTCATTTGCTATGAAGCACTCTGTAAGTGTTGCTTTTCTATTGGCTTCATCATCTAATACACTTTGGACATTGGTTGTATTATCAAAAGTGAGAGTATTTTGAAAAAAAGTAAATCTGTAATCGTTGGATGTCAGGCTTCTCCTGATGCAAGTCAAACCCATATATTCTCCATATAGTCTCTGAGGCTGACACGTAGCATGCATCAAGATATCATTTTATCTCATCAAGGACACCTTCTCCATCTTGAAGTACGACAGTGGCCCTATTGTGTCCCTTATACATGTGTAGAGGTATTTCACAGCTAAGATGGTGGAGCATGTCTCGACATTGATATGTGCATTATATCTCAATGATAAAAAGGGACATGTAGCATGCATCAAGATAACATTTTATCTCATCAAGGATACCTACTCCATCTTGAAGTATAACAGTGGCCATATTGTGTCCCTTATACACGTATATTAAGAGACGCTTCACAGCTAAGATGGTGGAGATATGTAGACCATGCATATTGCATCGACTAATTATATCATGTACTTTAGGAAACAAATCCTTGTATGAAAGCTCTGCACACACCATTTTATCATAGTGTGATGGCTCTATTGGCTTATGATCGGATGCAAGGATCAATAAGGTGTGAGCATGTGGTAGACCTCTCTTTTGGAACTCAGTTACACATACATGCCCTATGACTTTACCAACAAATACTACATGCTTGATAAGTAGATGCATCATGTCATGGAACTTGTGATAGAATACTTTTTTGGTTAGATTAGGAAAATCACTTGACATTTGTCTTGGTAGCAAAGCTCCTTCAATTTCACTCCATCATAAATTGCATGTAAAAGTTATAAACAAATCTGGTTTGCCTCTTTTGCACACAATTGCCATGGCATCTTGATACAACTGATGCATATAACATCGCCCACCGACATATGATGAAGGCAACACTATGCGGCACCCAAACTCAACACCCATTACCAAACTTGTGCCACCCCTTTCTTGGACCATGTCAACCAAACCTTGATACACTTCTAAGCAAATGTCTTGTTGATGATTATGTATCCATAAAAATCTTGATACCTCCGTACTACTACAAGCATCCATCATCTATTGTTGTAGCAATATCCCACCATGCAATAGGCACTGCACTATGTCATTCCTAATTTGCAGTTTGTAATTGTAGTATTGCTTTTGAGTAACAAAATTTATGGCTCTATCCCTACGTGATATATAGGGATCCCAATCATCTTTACCACTTGGAAACAACAACATATAATAGAGACATATATGATTGGTGTAAGTTGGAGATTCTTTTAAGACCTCCATTGCGATAATTCATTATGATGTCATGATGACCTATGTTGGTATCATCTCCTTGAGCAGGCATGATTGCTGCAACCTTTGTACCATGTGGAGAAACACACTGCCAACCGTGTACAAGTTCCTCTCTAATAACCATTGTAACTTTTGGCATGTTAGCATTTTCAATAAATGTTGCACTGGCATGAAAAGCTTGGGAATATGAATTGACACAGTGAATCATACATTATACGCATTCTAGAATGTCACGTCTCACATTCCGAACATGATGCATTTTATCTTGCAATTCATTCTTGGTGTCAAAGAAATAAAGTTGAGCATAGCGAGGAATCGCACTTGAGATCTCTTCAAGAATCAAGGGACCAATGTTATGATAGATGCAGCCATGACACTTAAAGTCATAAATGCCGCTTTCGCAAGAAAGATATTCATCCACATGAGCTCCCAAAGATACAAACACCACCACACTATTTTACGCTCTAATAGAGGTATAGAAATCCTTGCTCTATGCATTATTTCCTTGCATCAATTCTACCAACTCTAAAAGTGGATCACTTAAAGGTGGCAATAAAACTTTTCCTGAAGAGCAACAACTTTTTCCTTCAAATTCAGTCGCGGACTTCCACTCTATCTTCCAAGCAAGAGCACCACAAAGAGAGCATATAAGATCAAGACCTCCTAAATTATGAAATAAACATTTCCCATGAAGCAAAGGGAGCATTGAGACATGCCTCAAGGTAGGCATGACTAGATAAATGTGATGAATAGAAAAACAATGTCTTTGTACTTTAGAGAAATTGCCCTCTTGAAAAACAATTGCGGGTTGCGGCTGAAGTGGTCCATGAACGTCTTCTACATTACCAATTTCCTCCATTTTAACATTGACTTGAGAAATTCCAACCTCTTGCTGTATATCCATTGCAACTGGAATATTGAAAGCAAACATATGTAGGCAATCTTGTAAATGTGTGAAAGTTCTTGTGTCCAAGGAACGTCAAACCTTGTTTCATGCTATCACACGTCTACTTGCTCGAGAGGCATCCAACAGCCTACTATGCCTAGTATGTCCAGGGGACAAAACCCACAAATGGGGAGCCATCTGTTTAAAACTACTTTTTATTAATACTCAATTGAGAGAGAGAGAGAGAGAGAGAGAGAGAGAGAGAGAGAGAGAGAGAGAGAGAGAGAGAGAGAATGTTTGGAATCACCCTTTTGAAAAACAATTTTGGGACTGAAGTGATCAATGAATGTCTTCTACATTACCAATGTCTTCCATTTCAACATTGACCTAAGAAATCCCAGCCTCCTACTACAATGTTGCAAATGTGCAAAAGTTCTTGTGTCCAAGGAACGTCAAACATTGTTTTGTGCTATTGCACATCTAGCTGCTTGAGAGGCATCCAACAGCTTACTACGCCTAGCATGTCCAAGGGACAAAACCCGCGGATAAGGAGAAATCTATATAAAACTACTTTTTATTGATACGAGAGAGAGAGAGAGAGAGAGAGAGAGAGAGAGAGAGAGAGAGAGAGAGAGAATGTCTTTGTACTTTAGAGAAATCACCCTCTTGAAACATGATTGTGGGTTGCGGCTCAAGTGGTCCACGAATGTCTTCTACATTACTAGTTTCTTTCATTTTAACATTGACATGAGAATCCCAACCTCCTACTACATATTCATTGTAATCGGAATATCCAAAGTAGCCATATGCTAGCAATCTTGCAAATGTGCAAAAGTTCTTGCATCCAAGGAATATCGAACCCTGTTTTGTGCTATCGGACGTCTAGCTGATCGAGAGCCTTTTTTTTTCTTTTGAGAGAGAGGAGGGGGGGGGGGGGGGGGGGGGGGGGGGGTGGGAGAGGGAGGGAGGTGATTCAACATTGTATATAGCTAGCTAGATTTGATGTCATTGCCTACATTCAATGGTGAGTGTATGTCCATTGAATGATATACTAAAGAAGCCTAAAGGATACAAAATCTCACCATGCAGGGAACTTTCAACATGTCGGAATTTTGTCTGGCCAAAACCAAAGCAAAGAGATTTATTTGAATCAGAAGCAGAGCAAAGAGACTCACTTGATGTTGAAACACAACAAAGAGACTCATTTGAAGTTGAAGCCCAAAGGATCACTTGATTGATAGGAGGAAGGGAGAGAGACACAGAGAAATTATAAAGAAAGATTGACATAGAGAGAGAATTACGCACAATGACCTTTGACATTGGTGTAAAAAAAGCAAGATATGTTTGTTTGGATAGCACTTAGGCAAGATCAAAATTGTGAATACATTGGTTTTTGGGCATTACAAAACTATAGTAAGGGACTTGAGCAAAACTATGAACGACATACATTTGGATAGTATTACTAGGATTATATTATGGTAAATGGCATGAGCAAAACTATTTGGAGAGCTCGAGTATATAAATTGTAATACATAACCGATTGACATGCAAGTTGTTCATATTTGAAGTATATGCACCATAATGTTCCAATTCCAAGTTATTTTTAAGTTAATGGCACTTTATCATAGCACTTAGTTTGTTTGCCATAGACCTAACCTCAAATGCTCCTGAACTTTATAGTGTGGCCACTACAGTCAACTTGTTACTTGTGCTTCGTAGCCATGTAAGGATACTGTTTAGCTCATCACTACCTTTGTCCATTCTTCCTACATTAATCATCTTTAGCATACCAGCTTCAAAGCTCTCTAGAAAAATCATGATTTTTTCTTGGTTGCTATCAATCCGGGTGACTTGAGCTTGCAAAGTGTCTTGTTTCTCAAAAAGGGATTCAAATTGTTGATCAATCCACTGTTTAAGGTTCCAAAGGTACTCCCTTGACTCTCGTGTTTGTTTTTTATGTTGTGTATGCAATCCCTATAATAAATTTGTGTGGTCTCATTCGCTCACATGATGCTTTTGTGCTAGCACATAAACTCTGAATCACATGCAGTTCCTCAAAGACTTGACACTTGGAAGGCCCAAGAAGAGCACAACTAGAGCTCCAACTAGGCGCTTTGCCCCTCGGACATTGTTGGCTTGATCTTCAAGCATTGTCTCAACATGCTCATCTAGGGTCGACAGAACCCCCTCCATCTGACCTCCTTCATCTATAGCACCAGTCATTACATCGAAATTGACATGATCTTCATTGCTCATAGCAATACCACAAAAAATATGGTGTTCCACATGATAAGCATGTCCTTCATTGTAGTACCAATAAATCAATCTCCCATCTCCATTACTAAAGCACAAAGTAAAGCTGATTAGGCTAGAGAGCCCACTTGATCTATGACTCTCTTTAGAATTAAAAGTCTAGGAAAAGAGACAAATTTGGGGGGGGGGGGAGAGAGAGAGAGAGAGAGAGAGGAAGATGAGGTATAGAGAAAAAGAGAGACAAAGAGCGAGTCATTCTCTCTCTCTCTCTCTCTCTCTCTCTCTCTCTCTCTCTCTCTCTCTCTCTCTCTCTCTCTCTCTCTGTGTGTGTGTGTGTGTGTGTGTGTCATTGAAGTGTAGCGGAAAAACAGATAAAAAGAGTGAATGAAAGATACTTAGGTATGCCCTATTATATTATCACTCTCCATATTTTTTCTTTCTCTGCCCTCTCTCTCTCTCTCAAATTAGTTGGCTACATAGAATAACAAACTTTAGAACACCTAATGTATCTACTTTAGAACCTTTAGAGTTAGGACTTAAGAAGCTTGTTAGCATCTCCTATACAGCTAGTTTCTATAGAGCAATGAAACCAGCTTGGGTTGTCTCTTTTCACCTCCAATTTATCCCTACCTCTCACTTGCTCCCTAACTATCTATCTCTAGATTTACTCTCTCTCTCTCTCTCTCTCTCTCTCTCTCTCTCTCTCTCTCTCTACATGGAAGAGCCAACTTTAGAACACCTATTATATCTAATTTAGAAACTTTAGAGTTAGGACATAAGAAGCTTGTTAGCATCTCTTTCCTATCTCGTTTCTATAGAACGATGAAGACAGCTTGGTTGTCTCTTTTCACCTCCACCTCCCCATTTTGACGGACTATCAAGAGATCTTTTATTTTCATAGCGTTCCAGGCCAATATTGGGTTTGTAGCTTGAGGGATGGACATTAACACAATGCAACTGATCTCTGTCTCTTTCTACGGATATCACTGTTACTTATGGGGGGATGCCATTTGCAAGCAAACACCCATGCAAAACACCCTTATATATATGGTACCTTACACACTAACCCAACCCCTATCTACGAAGATATAAGTTCTAATCTAACCCCCTACATACAGTTTCCGTACGTCAACACAACCCCTTACCTTATGTATACTAATAGCTACAAAAGTATAAGTAGTCAATTGAAAAAAGTTTATCAAAATTTTCCTTATACAGAGACCGTATTTTCAACCCAAAATAGATGTGCCACCTACTCTTTAGGATTACCACATAGGATTCAAGCTCAGTGGGTTCACTATATAAATATGAGACATAGCGCGTGCGTTCAACTGATCTTTTTTAAACCCCTTGTATTATTTTTCTAATCAATTCATCACCCCATTTGTGAAAAATTAAACATATTCGTATCCCTTTCTATAAATTTATTTTCCTTATAGATTACATTGACTATCCCATAGGTAAAATATAGAATTATTTATTGGGATAAGAACCTTTAAAAGACATTTTGGAAAAAAAATTCACCTTATTTGCAATTAAAACTTAAAAGTTAACAAATCTATAAGGAGGTTTCTCACAACATTCTATCTTTATCATTTGATTTGGCTACCATTCTAAAACATTAGTTGTGAAAATGGTTGTGAACGAGAAACATAGACATACTAATTTCAACATGTAGTCAACAAGTGAGTTTTAGCACTTATTCAATAACAACAAGTTGAGGAATTTGTGAGATACTCACGTAGGGTCTGCTTGCACTTGTGTGTGTGTGTGTGTGAGAGAGAGAGAGAGAGAGAAAACTTAAGGGAATTCAATTTACAAGAAGTAAAGACACACACACACACACAACCTTACGTGAAATTGAACTGAGCTGAGATAAATTCCATGATGCAAAACGTTGAGGGTCAGCTGTGCTATTTACGCTGCTCTGAAATCACCTCAAGATATTTGAACATACAAATAACAGTAAACCATTTACAATGATAAGCTGCAGATGCTTTGCTTATGATGGTGGTCAGCACAACATGAAGAAACAATGGGAAATCATCAAAGAATATGATCTTGTGATGACTGCACTTCACTTGTGTTGCTCAGCTTCATGCCTCTCATCGGCACAGGCTCCAGACGAAACTTGGCATATATGTCCTCACTATAGAACTTTCTTGTCCGAAAAACCAACAGCAAGGAGACTAAGGCCCTACAGCCACTGACTATAGTCATGATTACAAAGGTTAGCCTGAAAAACTCTACCCCCTTGCAACCCAGATCCCCTGTCGCCCGCTTCAGTAATGCCATTGGTGATGGCGCTATCACACTCGCATCTATAGTCTCTGACAGCATTATCTTTGCATACTGCCGCTGTGTCTCACGATCGTACAGATATCGCCCAACCTTCACATTCAGAAAATATGACCCTACTGGACTTGCTATCGCCACCACATTCTACAAAGTGGCATGGTGTTTCAGTCCAAAGAGCTCTGATATGATAGCATACATTATTGGCCATTGTGCCCCAAAAGATGAGCCCACTATTATCGAAGCGATGTAAAGAGTTCCAGTAGCAGGGAATGCAATCAGTAAACGGCCAATGCATGACAACACAAGCACGATTGTCAACATGAGCGGCCTTGGAAAATTGTAACGGCGCAACGGCACTTCAGAAGCAAAGCCTGCAAATATTCGGCCCAGGAAGTTCCATATGCTGATCAGGGAGACAAATGTGCTAATCCCAACTTTGGAATATCCCAGTGACTCCCCAATCTACCTCATGTTGTCGATAGCGGTGAGTGTAGTGCCGACACCGCATGTGACAGAGATGAAGAGGATCCATATGTCTAGGCTCAACAAGGCATGTGGAATGCTGAAATCCTCACCCCTTCTAGGCCAGTTTTTGAGAAAAAGCTTAAGTTTTCTCATGAATTTAGGCCCAGTTGAAGATATCCCACTTTGTGAAGCATCCTGAATATGTTCTCCCTCTATTGTGGAAGCTGAGTTAAAAGGCTTTGAAGGGATGTCGATAACACCATGCTGGACAGACGTAATATTCTCGATCTCGAAGCTGGCTTGGGATTCTGTTAGTGGTATATTATTACATGGGTTTCCAGAGGTGACAGAGGCTTTTTCTGCTATGCTGAGCTACAACATTGTGCCAGCTCTCTCCCTTTCTTGTGTCTGCACCACGATGGAGCGTTCCGCGCGGATAGCTACGCCAATCTTGGAAATGACCAGGAGAACAGTGATAGCCCCCATCGTTTTGTACACTGCAGAAGAGAGGGGCAACAGGTTCTCCAACACAATCGCAAGCGTCAAGAAGGCAGCCAGCAGCAAAGACAAGTAGAGGAAAGAGTAGAAATTTTGTTTCTCGTGCTTGTCCTCGACGGGTTTCATGGGGCGTATGAACATCATGAACATGAGGGTGACAAGGGAGGTAACTAGGCTATGAGGAGGATGACTCCCACTGTGTTTTGCCCATAGATGGCATGGTAAATCTGAGTGAAAATTGCACCACTCAGCCCAACACATCCCTTGAGAATGCCCATAGATGGCATGGTAAATCAGAGTGAAAATTGCACCACTCACCCCAAGTTCCAACACATCCCTTGAGAATGCCCAAGACTTCACCTCTGCCATGGGGAAATTCTTCACAAAATTGATGCGGACACTGGTGTTGGCGAAGGTTTGCGAGTTAGCACCGATGTAGATGAAGAGGTTCATCTGGCCAGCGGGGCGGGTGGGCAATGCAGTGCATGACAGAGAGCCAGACCATGAGATAGCCGAAAAGATTCATGATGGCACCGGCGGCGAGGACAGCCCAAGCAGGAAGGACCTCATTCATGAGGCTGGAGATAATACCAATATTGGCGCCGAGGTCCTTGTAGAAGCTAAGTGTGTTGATGTTCTCCTGGTTGTAATGCAGAGAGGATTTGATGCTTCCAGAGAGTAGATGCCAAAGATGTAGGTTCCTCCGGCACAGAAGAGGATGTATAAAGAGAAGACGGCCATTGTCCACCTGCTTTTGATGAATCGCAGAAGGTAAGAGTTGCTGTGGCTGCCGCCATAGCCAGTTCGATGAAGAAGAAATGAGCCCCCGCCAGCGTGCGTCTCTGCCGTCATTGTGCTGCACGCAGACAACGTCACGCTGGCCTGCTGCGCTGTACTACGCTTCATAACCCATGCGTCGTGGATTTGCTGCTTTAATCTGTTCGCCATGAAAAGCTTTTGTTCCAAGTTTAGCTTGATCCCAGCTGGAATCACAAGAGTCTCTTGCCTGCTAAACAACAGGTGGAAGGTGGTGAAGCCTAACATAAAGCTCCAATGGACACTGTTATGGTAAATCAGAATTGAGACTTCTGTGCCTTGCATCATTAGAAAAGAGCATCAATCTCACCTCGACTACCAAGATATGCTCCGGTAAACCTTTTCCTTTCTTGCACATCTGTCAAGGAAGCAGCAGGCAAAATTACCTTCTCTGAGCAGAACATGTTTAGTTGTGCAAAAATTCTTGCAATGACCATGGCAACTTGACGTATCAAAGTTTAACATACTGACAAAACTTTAAAAGCCCAGTGTTGTTCTAAAGGATATGTGAGCTCATGAATAACCTGCACCATCCTTTTTTGTGGCTACTAAAAGTAAGAAACCCTTCATGCATAACAGAAAAAATCTTTACAATGTTTCATCACAAAATGGATACCCCAAAAACAACAAGCTCTGAAGTGATCTTAAAACAGGTACACAACTTAGACTTTATATGCAAATTTTGAGGTCTAGAGAATCATTCTTTTAAGTGCCTACCAAGCTATGATGACCGTTCCATCTGCTATTGAATCCAAAACAACCATGCATCTGTACATGTCTGAAGCATAGATCTGTTACAAACCTGGATACTTTAAGAAATCTAAGAGGTGATGGGTATCTGTGTGATAGTTCGCTGCCATTTCACAAAAATGATTCGCCAGATCATAAGCTACAGGATTGTAGGTAACATATTCCAAATCCTATTCTCAAACCATGTACAAGCTATGACCACAGAGTCGGCTTCAAAGAAGAAGAGCAAAACATAGCCCTAAGGAAGGCTCATTAAGCTCTACACGCTGACTTGCATTGCTTTAAAAACCAGATTGTAACGCAGCTGTAGAGAAGCCTCACTAAGCTCTGCATGCTGACTCAGATTGCTCAAAAAATAAGATTAGATTGCAGCCATAAGGAAGCCACTTGGCTGAGTGCAATGAAATCCCCTTTGCTATCTGAAACAGGACCTTCAGCTGCACAAACAGTAATGTGTCAGTCAAGCGTCCTATGACTTGGTGTCTTATACAACATCAATGGTGAATAGCAGTAGTATGCAGACCATGTACTCTTCATTGATAGCTTCTCCATCAATAGCTTCAAAATGTATTTCCAGGACAATATCACAGAAAGTTTCATACATTTTCTCGTGTAGGAATTTGCATCTGATTTTTCATTGGGCTAGGTAATCTAGGGAGATGCCGTACCTGCATCATCATCGGCTACAGCCGAGTCAGGTATGGCAACGATGTGGAAGATACCGCAGCTAGTCTGGTCTGCTGGGGTCAACAAATTACAACAGTTTGCTTGAATATAAGTGGAGTAGTGGGTAGCCGTGAGCATGCGTGTGATGCGCACCCCTTGGCTGGCTAATGCCCGCCATAACACAGCTCAAAAAAGACTTTGGTTCACGATGGTCAACCAAAGGACTATACACCATACAACTTCAGGATGGCTTGCCAGAATAAAAATCACAAGTTTCAACGGATAAGATCTCCTCTTCCATCTTGCAAGACTATTATCTCCCCATGGGTTCAAGTACACCCTTGGACCAGAAATACAGCTGTTCTCTAACATAGAGCCGCGCGCTGCTGCCCTCGCCTGTGAAGCTGTGCCGTCCCCCTCCCTACCTGCTCGCTCGCCCCCCCCCCCCCCCCCCCCTCCCCTCCCAGCTTGCCATCGTCGCCCTCACTTTCATTTTGCTATAGGTTTTCTTGCCAGATGGACACAGGGAATGGACCTAAATGGACTTGAAGGTGGAACTACACTTTCAGCTAGATTTCCAGGACTTCTTCCAGAATTTGCTCCGCATGTTAATGAAATCGGGAGATGTTTTGGCTTTGTGGTTGGAGATGCTGTGATTCCTAAAGATGAGGATCGCACAATCTCCATGAGGATGGTGCTCTACCCATCCTTGGCGAAGAACCCTCCGCAATTTATTTCGCTCCCAACCATCCATGGAGGAGAAATTCTACAGAGGGTTTTCTTCATTGGTCTTCCTGGCCACTGCTTTGTTTGTGGCAGAAAAGGCCATGTTGCTGCAGGTTGTACCCGCCGCAGGATATCTCCTGATCAAAGGCAACAAGCTTCAAAACAAGAGGCACTTCATGCGAATGGGGGATTGGAAGCTCGTATGATAAGAAGAAGAAGTGAAGCAGAGAAATCTAGAAGGAAGGAAGCGAAGAAAAGAAAACGACGAGCTAAGAGGACAGAGGCTCCAAAGCTTGTGAATAGACGCAAAGCAGATGCTTCGTCTCTCTCCTCGGATACCTCTTCACCAGCTCTTCATGATCTGCCACCTCTTTCTCAGGGCACAGATTTGGATATCAACAGCAGTTCTGAAGGCATAAATTCAGCTTATGAGCGGCATTTCCCTTCTTTGGTAGAATTTGCTAAGAAGTCTGTTGAGGAGAAGTCTCTGGAGACGCCTAGGAGGTCTTCTAGACTTAATCCCCATAATTAGCCTTGATTTGAGCCAATCTTGTATCTTAGATTGCCCTAGGATTTTTATCTTTTGGTGATACCATCTATGTTCTCTTTATTATTCTGATGTAATTCTACCTTGGGGTCTGTGCCCTTGAGGTGATTTTAATAGAAAGATCTTCTTTTTCGGAAAAAAAAAAGACTATTATCTCCTCCTCCACCTTGTAAGATGGCCTCCTCGAGTGCAACATGCATAATCTGATCTTTTGCAAGAATTCACAATTGCAACCTTCTACATGCATAAAATGATTGGAAGGCAATGGACCTACCTTACATGAAAAACAATGTCCCACTACCATAAATAAGCACGATAGCCTTACCTTACACGCAAAATAGTGACCTGCTACAACACCTGCATGTTCAAGGAGTGGAGTGTAGAAACCAGACGCTGATTCTCAAAATGGGTGACTTGCTCGACAAGTAGAATGCACTACAAAATCTAAAAAACTAGTGGTTGTAACAATGCAAAGATCGCATTAGGACACGGCCCTAATTTTTTTGCACCAACTCCATCACCTCCTTGCAATGTCAAGGCACCATAAGCCATTGATCAGACAAGATTTAGAAAACAAGGATGAAATGTAAACACACAAGAATGACAAAATTGAATGATGAAAACAGCCTGAATATCCATGCATGCGTGATACGTATCATATCGATTTATCTATGTTCAACTCATGATACAATCAATATATGATTTTCTCTATCTAACTACAATATACGCATCCTTCTTCTGGATCCCGAAACAAAACTTATAAGACATATTCAACATGCAACCATCAGTCAGGCAGCTTTCTTGAAACGCATTGCATGGACAATATTACATGTGCTTCCCTCAAGACTATGTACAGCATAGCATACAGCCTTAATATGTTTTACCCACATATCATTTACTTACAGAAAATAAGGGATGCCAATAATTTTTATTGCATGTATATGCACAATCAAACCCAGGTGCCACTATGGTTGGAATGGGGGGTGGATGAGGCTAAGTAGTACGAGAAGGAAGAGAGAGAGAGAGAGAGAGAGAGAGAGAGAGAGAGAGCGTGTCCTGTATGTTGCATACACTTGTTTGAGGTCTCTCTCTCTCTCTCTCTCTCTCTCTCTCTCTCTCTCTCTCTCATCCTAACTTTCTTTTGAGATATGCACCTCTCTCGCAGAGCATCCTTTTGTAGTATATGCTCAACACACTAAGGTTATAAAGCTCTGGCTCTTCTTTGCACAGAATCTAGGTTGGGTTGCTAGTGAAGGGATTTGCAGGTCCTGGTTCGCTCGATCCCAACACGTAGAGTAGCTGTTTAGCCCACTCGCTTGCAATGCTAGATACGATAAAGTATCAAAAACAATGATAGAAAACATCGCTATAACATTTGTGTGTGTGTGTGTGTGTGTGTGTGTGTATAGGTAATTTCCCGGTAATTGTCTCTTGACAATCTACCCATTACTACACTTTGTGTGTCATTGGGGAAAGAAACAAAAACGAGCCTTATTGACAGCTAATAAATTCCTCCATTTATGATCTGACCCCATCATCCAACGTTAATGAAAAATTTGCTGCCATCCTTGCTCCACGCGCTCTCATTGCAATAAATGCCCGCATAATTCATTTTTATAGGAAGATATTTGGAGGCAAACTCAGAGGCTGCTTTGATTACAAACTGACACATTACATCTGAGATCTTGCAATCTGTTAAAGGCAAGAATAAAGATGAAGGTGGTTATCAAGAACAACGACCAAGAAAGGGCAACAACCAAAGGAAGCAGCGATATAAAAGGGTGGCGACTCGAATGAAGGAGGTGACGGAGTTTTGGCGGAGCAGCAGAGCATAGTTGTATCCTTAAGGGGTGGGTATTGGGTGGATACGCAATAGCCGATTGTTGTATAACAGGGTTGGGTCGTTGGGTAGCTTAGTCTTCACTGATCTACTGAGGCATTACTCATGCCAGCTCTGTACCTTGTCTCTATTAGTAATATAGTTGTATCTGATGGTTTCCTGTCTTCTTTGTGTAAGGGTATCACCTTGTTTACTGTTGTTCACTTGCATGTCTCTGTGTGCATGAGTATTAACATGGTCATGGACCATAATTAAGATTGACTAACCCAGCACTGCACGTAATTAAGTAATCTAAGCACTTAAGGCTTAACATTGGCGATCCTGCTAGATTCTCAATCATGAATGACACATCAGATGACAGGCCTGGACCGAGCAACCTCAGGAAACGACCTGACAGGCCGAGGAAATCAGTAGTCATAGAAGAACTGGACATAGTAGTCTTGGAACAAGATGATCATTCAGAAGACGATCACCAAGAAGAGGAAGAAGAAAATTGGAGGGAACCAGAGCCACGTGCACCAACCCCAGTACTACCACCGGCAAGACTATTCAGAGAAAGGGAACCTGAACTCAGGCAGCCCGAGGAGAGAGAAGCTGGTGAGCTAGATCACAATGCAAGGCAAGTAGCCAGGGATCTCAAGTTGAAGATGCCTGAGTACAAGGGGAAGAAAGCCAAAGATCCACAAGTGCACTTGCAGGCTTTTGAGAGCTGGGCCAGTCTTAGAGAGTTGTCAGAAACCGAATGGGGGGTGTGCTTTCCACAAACCTTGAGGGGAATAGCACAAACATGGTACTTCAATTACCCGCTTGAAAGGCTAACCACATACAAAGCCCTCACCAAGGCATTTGTACAACGATTCAAGGAAGAAAAAACAAACGAGGTACTGCTCAATCAATTGGGTAAAATCAAACACACTGTCAGAGAATTCGTGGAAGAGATTAAGGATTTAGCTAGACAATTGTCTTCTCCAGCAAGAGACAAATGTCTGAGAGCATGGTTCCTGAACGGAACAGCTCTGAAAGGGTTAACAAAATCAGAAATCACCAACCCTACACAAACTTTTGAAGATATTGCTCAAAGAGCTATGAAAATGGAGAGGAAGGGAACGAAGAAATCAAAGAACGACACCTCGAGTGATTCCAACACATCTGAAGACTCCAGTAGCTCAAAGGAGGAGCCGGTAAGGAAAAGATTCAAAACTAAAGACTGGGAAAGTGAGCTCAAACGCCTGAGAAAACAAGTCGAAGAGCTATTGGGTGTCAGGACGAACATGCCACCAAAATGAGAAGTCTGGTGTGTCCACTGCAAAGAAAACAACCACTCCTCCACTGACTGTGTGAGATGCGACTACTGTGAGAGAAGAGAGCATGCATGGGAGGAGTGCCCAATCAGGCTGCACCCACCAGCCATCTGGCTGGCAGCACCTGAACTGCAGCCAGCACCTCAACTAGCACAAACGGTTTCGGAGAGATGGAAATACTCCAGGCCATCACCTAGAGTGCTGACTTGCTGGAGATGCGGAAAAGAGGGCCATTTCATAAGGGATTGCAACGAATCACCGCCAGTGAACCAACAAAATAACAACAGATCAAACAACCCTCCCAAGGTAAATCTGGTACTACCAGAAGTGGCTGTGGTGACCAGGTCTAAAGTCCAGGAGCCAACTGACAAAGCAACGACGTCCCTGGCCAAGTTCTGGAAAAAACTAAAGAAGGAAGCAGCTGAGGTCACCAAGGGACTGTGGAAACAAAATCCAGTAATATCCAGCAAAGTCTAGGCAAGACTTGGGAATCAGGTCTGGTTAAGGAAGCCAGCTCAGGAAGGACACCAGGAGGAGCCAAAGCCAGACATTCAAGAGGCACAAAACCAGGGTACCGGGGAAGATCAGACACCAAAAGGCGCCAAAGAAATGCCAGCAAACATTGAAATCAAAAGTGCTTTATGGAAGAGTGTGACAGGAAGGATAGAAATACTCTCTCTAGAAATGTCCAAATTACTACAGGTAGTACCAGAGATGGAAAGGCTACTGGAGAGAGAGGGCCTGAAAGAAACATATGAAATAAACAAGACGGGATCAGAGACGATCAAGCACCAGTGATAACGGTGGAATGTAAGGTCTGGAAACACTGGAAGCCAGTAGACAAAGCAACTCTGGATGGGGGAGCTGGGGTGAATATAATGTCAGAAAGGGTCAGGAAACACCTGGGCTTGAAATGCAAGCCAGCACCATTCAGATTAAGGATGGCGGATCAGACAATATCGGACCCACTGGGTATGGTAGAAGATGTGCATATTCGAGTAGTTGGTGTCACATTCGCCACATCGTTCTTGATACTGGAAGTAGGCACTTCTTATGATGTGCTCCTGGGACGACCATGGCTAAGAGCAGCTGGAGCAGTCCATGACTGGGGTACCAATGAGTTAACCATGAAGATGAAAAAACGGAGGGTAGCAGTGTCCACCATCGCAACAATTATCCCTGACTCATAACAGACGAGGTGAAATCTTCATCTCAGAAGCTCAGCAGCTGTGGGGGGAAATTGGAAGCAAGCAACATCATTCCCATGGCCACCCTGGATTTAAACTGGTCACTGCTAATCTGAAGCTGGCAGCTCAGCAAGGGATGTTCCCAGCTCACTTCAGGCACACTGAAGAAGGCACCAGGTAAGTCAACTACATGGCCAGCCGGGAAGTGACTGGGGACGGGGTGGAGGAAGTGGCAATTACAGGGGAGGAAAAGACTGTGAGACTGAACAAGCTACTACCTGAAGAGCTCAAGCAAGCCCTAACTGAACTATTCAAAGAATTTAGGGATGTATTTGCGTGGGACCACACTGAACTGAAGGGTATTAATCCAAGGGTGTGTCAGCACAAGATACCACTGAGAATGGATGCCAGACCTGTGAGAATGCAAAGACATCAGATGAATCCAAACTATGCGGTGAAAGTAAAAGAAGAAATAAATGCGTTGCTAAAAGTTGGGTTCATAGCTGAAGTGAAGAGTAGTGACTGGCTGTTTCCAATAGTGGTAGTCCCGAAGAAGAATGGAAAGTTGAGAATCTGTGTGGATTTTAGGAAATTGAACGACGAGACCATCAAAGGTCTGTTTCCACTACCATTCATTGATACAATGCTTGACCAAGTAGCGGGGTATGAGATGTATAGCTTTCTTGATGGGTATAGTGGTTATATAACCAAATCAGGTTAGCTGATGACGATAGGGAGAAAACGGCATTCATAACAGAATGGGGAGCTTTTGTGTATCTGGTAATGCCATTCGGGTTATGCAATGCACCAGCAACATTCCAGAGGGCCATGATGATAATTTTCTCAAAATGGGGAGCTTTTGTGTATCTGGTAATGCCATTCCGGTTATGCAATGCACCAGCAACATTCGAGAGGGCCATGATGACAATCTTCTCAGAATACCTTCAAAAGTTCATGGCTATCTTTGTAGATGATTTCACTGTCTATTCAAGCACAAAAAAGCATATGGAATGTCTGAAGCTGATGCTAGAAAGGTGCAAGGATATGAGGGTATGCTTGAATCCGTCTAAATGTGTGTTCGGTAGGGATTGAAATGTCTGAGGACAAGATAAAGGCAATCCAGGAGGCGTTAGCACCGACAAATGCCAATGAAGTGTCAAGCTTCCTAGGATATGTCAATTGCTACAGAAGATTTGTGGACAAGTTAGCTGAGCTAGCATCTCCCATGTACGCGCTAACAAAGAAGGAAGCAGTCTTCTATTAAATTGAGATATGCTAGAAGGGGTTTGAAGCAATCAAGAAAATCATTTCAGAAAAACCTATTCTGAGGTAGCCAAAATGGGATCTGATCTTCCATGTACACGTTGATGCATCAGGAGTAGCCTTGGGGGCTATACTGGCACAACCAAAGGGAAAGATAGATTTATCAGTGTATTTTGCAAGCTGAAGGTTTTCCCAGGCAGAGCAAGCCTACACCACCACTGAAAGAGAAGCACTGGGGATGGTGTTCGTTGTGCAGAAGTTCAGACACTACTTACTGGGAAACTTCTTTGTTTTCTATGTGGATCACTAGGCACTGCTGTATCTGATAAACAAAGTGGTTATACAAGGCCGGTTGTTCAGGTGGTTATACCATCAATAATGCTCTCTTTTGAGCCCACACCCATGACTCAAGCAGACAAAGAAGGCCCGCAATGTTTTGATATTCAAAAAAATCATAATCCTGATTTGTTAGCTTGTAAATTAGGATTTCCAATAATCTTTATGAGGGGTCTCCAACCTATAAATAGACCCCTCTCCTTCTTGTAAAACAACCTCCAATACCTCACATAGCACCCCAACACTCTATGCGTGAGGAGAGACTTAGGTGTAGCAACCACTTGTGAGCTTCACTCTTGGTGTGAGAGAAGCCTTCAAGCTACACATTGTAAGTGAGAGAGCGTGAGTTCCACAAATCTCAAAACCACTATTGTATATGCTCCTTCATCATCAATAAATTGAGGTTTGGTGCATCAAAGGCGTGATTCGACGTTCAAATCTTCGTCCTTCCATTTGTGCAATACGGTTTGGTGAATTCAAGGTGACGTGTATTTTGAGTTTTTATCGGTTGATCTTGATTTTAGAAAGTGTTTTAGTGTGTTTTTCATTGCCATTTTTTTGTCCATTGTAAGAGGGTATTGTGGTGAGAGGTCTCCCACACCCTAAGACAGTGTGTGTGTGTTTTGGCAATGTTTAGCAATCACTAAGCATTGAGTGAGTTTTGTACAAGTTCTATGATAGCATCATAACGAACCATCTCCATTTGCAAGTCACAAATAAGGTATTACGCAAGATCCTTTCCTCTCTCTCTTCCCTTTGCTCTAGCTCTCTCTGGTCCATTTCATGTGTGTCTTGGTGTGAGGTTGCTTGTGTGTGTTGTGTGGTGCATCTTCTTGGTTGTGCCAAAATCTCTCTTGCGTCCTAGTTCGCATACCATAACTAGGTGGTGCCCCTATCTTGTTTGGGTTTGGCTGTGGGTTTGTTGTTGTGTTGTGCTTGTGGTTGCCCCAGCCCCAATTGAGCAGCACGGGAGCCTTGAGGGGTGTTTAGAGGTCGTCTCTCTTGTTGCCCGCCCTAGACTGCCTCAATTTTGGTGCCCCCACTGAGGACGGCTTGTGTATGTTTTGTGTAGGCTCAACCTTTAGCATAATCAAGTAGCTTGCATGAATCACGAGAATTTGTATGATCCCTTCATTCCCATTGCAAGGCAAAAGGTACACATAATTGTTAGTACTAAGTTGCAATTTCAACATGTAATTCGTAGAATTTTAGGTCCTCTTAGGTTGGCAGAGATAAACGCATCAGTAAATCCTTTTATTTTGCCTCTCATTAGGTACGACCTTAGTTTGGACGTCTATATTTTTGTTTTGTTTTAAGCATAACGTCATGCATAGACGATGGATAATGGTCCAAGAATAGAGGTTTTCCCCTTTCATTTCACTCCACACATTAGAATAAACATTGCAATTAGTAGAAAAATCCATTTTCAACAACGTATGGTGTTCATGTTTGGTGCCCAAAGAGTAGGAGAAATTCTCGCGTCACCAAACCCTGTCATCCTACCTCTCATTGATTATCATAGGTTATTTGATGTGAATATTTTTATTTTGTTGTAGAATAGATTGCAATTTAGAGAATATTATTGTGTAGATCTTTTAAAGAAAGAAAAAACAAAAACGCGTCACTTTGAAATCAATTCAATGGAGAACCAACGCCAAATGTTTGGATATCCTCTTTTCTTTGGAGAGCCTGGAGAGGATGCAGAATTATTTTTGGCAAATTTCAAGATGTCTTGTCGTATCAAGAGGATAGTAACTGATCAAGAACGTGTAGAAATGTTTGAGGTAGTCCTTAGGAAAGATGCTAGCACTTGGTTTGACTCTTTGCCTGAGGAAGTTAAAGAAAATTACATGGAAGTTGTCAATCATTTCAAGAGATACTTCTTTGATCCCCAAAACACTCAAAAGCTATGGCAAGACATTGTTTCTCATAAGCAAAAAGACTTAGATGACTACTACTTGTACAAGCAAGAGTTTCTACGTCTTTGGGCTGTATGGGTGAGAAATGTTGCTAACCCTGGTAATGGTGCAGAGTTCCTAAAGAAGGAGAGATTCATAGCCAGACTCTTTCCTGACCTTAAGGTAAAAGTTGAGGCGGGTGCACCTGCTACCTTTGATGCAGCTGAAACTAGGGCTGCTCAGAAATATAGAAAACTCAAGTGCCTAAGGGGAGAGGTTCCAAAAGAAGGTCTGAAACCCAAAGGTAAGTCACAAACATCAACATCTAGGGAGCTTCCTGAGGTAACGGCGGAAGTGATTGAGAAGTTAAATGAATCCTTAAGCAGCCTGTCAATTCACCTTGCACAAGCTGTAGGTCCAAAGGGACAAGCAAAGAAGTTAGAAGAGCGAGATCCACCACGACCTAGGAGAGTCTTGCAATGCTGGAATTGCGGAGAGTCTGGACATGGGATGTATAATTGTCCTTGGCCCCGTGGGGAGCCAGGCAGACCTAACTTGAATTACCCAGTGATGAACGCAAGAAGAAACGGGTAGTGACATCAGACACAGAAACCGAAACGGACAACGAAGCACAAAGCCCACCATGGAGCGGACAGGAGATCCCAAGCAATCATCGAGTTCCAGCCGGGAAGACATTGCCACGTGGCTTTGGCGCTCTGCCGTCAGATCAGCCTAGAGGTGATCATGGGTTACTAAATGAAGAGGATTTTGAGGATATAGCAGACGAGCCAGTTGGAGCGCAAGGTGGAGTTGAAGAACCAGTCGAAGCACATGGTGGCCTTGAAGATGCGCAAGCTCCCCCTCACAAGCCCTCTCGTAAAAAGAAAAAGTTTTTCAAGGTTCGCCGTCGCAAGGCCCATGTCCCAGATCCTACCATCCCTCAACAACGGGCTCCTGCTGTGAAGCGACGCATTCCAAAGGCGTTGCAAGAGATTCGTCACTATCAAAAAACTTCAGACCTTCTCATACTCAAGGCACCATTCGCACGTTTGGTAAAAGAGATCATGCAAATTTATTGAATGGCGTTTCGAGTTCAAGGTATCGCCGTAGAAGCTCTGCAAGAAGCGGCAGAATATCATCTAATTTCTATTTTTGAAGACACTAACTTGTGTGCTATTCATGCAAAACAGGTGACAATAATGCCCAAAGATTTAGCTCTTGCGCGTCGAATCAGAGGACAAAGAGATTGAATTTGACTTTTAGGAAATTTTGCCAATGTAAAGATATCTTTTTGAAATATAACGAGTCGTGGCTTTTTCAAATATAACGAGTCGTGTACATTTGTTTTAAGTGATAAGTAAAGCTAACTAGAGAGAGGAAAAGAGACAGAGAGAGAGAGAGAGATGTGGATAAAAGAACTGTCAACCAAGTTTGGTTGATTGAATAACCAAAAAAACATTGTATTCTTATAATTTTTGCTTAAAAAACCTTTAATTAGGCTGTCTAGAGGCTTGCCGCAGAGGCGCGCGAGAAGCCAAAAGTAAATGTTACTTCTGACTTCTCGCGCGCCTCTGCGGCACGCCTCTAGACAGCCTAATTAAAGCTTTTTTATGTCAAAATTATAAGAATAAAATGTTATTATGTTTTTATTGATGGAGATTGGACTAAAAAAAACTCTATATTTTGATTCAGAGAATTACACAAGTGTATCACAAGATAGAACCAATCATATACTATCTATCGTACAATAAACTCAATATAGAAGTTGAATTGTACCAGTTAAAATCAATTTCCATTCGAATTTTTAAATAACAAAGTACAAAGATGTGATATATCTCATTACATATTTGAAGGAGTTAATTACAAGATTTATGCATCTATTGACTGCTTGAGCCATCTAAGATATGGCGAGCAATGTTTTCTCGGCGCTCTTGGGCGCAAGGAAGCTGTTTGTACAGCACATCCCAAGCAATTTGTTCCACATTGCTTAGACCTACAACTTGGCTTAAGGCCACGTTACAAAGCACACGACCACGAATGTGTGTCGCAAATGCAGCACTGGCCAGAGATTTATTTACAAGATATATAACTTGGGAGGCTTGAGGTATGGTTGACAGGCATAGGATGCGGCTCATTGCTTTCATCATTGACACCCAAAATTGACCACAAGGAGTGTACTCCTTGTGGATTATCGCAAAGCCGTCCTAGGGGAGCTTGCCAAGGTAATGCGCAAGAGACGACTGCCATCCAAAAGCTTGGAGCCTACCATCTCCTCCCCGACCTGCATGCTCATCCAGCTCCACAACATTCTACAAAGAAATCAATAGGTAAATAAGATTTCAGAATGCAACAATGAAAATTAACGTAATCACAAAACAAAAATCAATTAATACCTCTTGTTTTTTGTCGTCTTCATCATTTATGCCTTTGCTGTCAAGAGAAATAGATGAATTGGGAGCCATAGCGACACTCTCAAGTTCATCTATATGAACAGGCATAGGAGTGCGTTGGGCTTCAAGCAATGCGCGTGTAGCTACAAACTCATCCTCCGACACAGATGAGTGCGGTGCATCTGTCACCACCACCATTGCCAACTCCACTGTATCTACCACACTCTCTCCAAGGGGAAGGAGGCTTCGATCCAAAGGATCGGAAGAGGGGTCAATGGCAGAGGACTCTACAGTGGCACAGAGGATGGACAGACACTCATCCATGCGGATGTCAAAAGTCTTTTCAAGATCATGTAAAAACAAATTTTCCTCCCCATCTATCACAATTGGGGAGAGGTGTTCAAAAAAAACCTCCGGAGTTAATGTCTCCTCCAGCGCATCTGCAGCGGGCTTAACGGATGCTTCTGCACCCTCATCACCCATGGATTTGGCGGCATCCATGACACCTCCTGGGTAGGTTAGGGCAAGAATATTGCCCTCTTTGCTTGCATCCCAAGGCGTTGTAATGGGCTCCTTTGTGTCCTTGACGACACCCCCAAGGCGCAAATGAGGCAAACTCACCTCAGATCTTTCAGGCTCCTCTGCAAGAAGAAACACAAAAGTCGCCAAGCGACTTAGAAACTAGGTGCCGACCTTCTTCTTTTTCAAACGTGAATCTTCAATGTACTGACCTGCCTCATCCGCAATTACACAAAATCGTTGAAGTCGCTGGGTGAAAGGCCGATCGCCTTTGTGTATGTAGCGAAGCAAATCGCATGGAATCCACAATTCCCCTTGTCCGACAATTGGTACAACATACTTGTCGATGTAAAATTCAAAAAATTCTAAGATAGGCTGAAAAGATTGGCTGTTTAGGTGAATAGTTGCATTCACATCAGGGAATTGGGTGAAGAAATTGTGAAGACCGTCACGATCTTGCCACTCGGTTGTTTGTAAAAACGCTTGAAAACGTTGTAACGCCGTGGCTTCGGGAGGGGTGGAGGAGGATGCCATAATGCTAGCTCTTAAAGTAGGAATGCAAAGAGTGTTGGAGCTCAAATGAGAGTGTGAACATGCAAAGAGTGTGAAAATGTTAGGTTTTAGGAGGCTTTATATAGCACGCCCCTCCCCCCCCCCCCCCAAAAAAAAAAACAATAATTAAAATATTAAACAATTTTCATTAAGTAACACAAATAACAAGAAGTTATAAAAAACTTACAAACTCAATTACAATCATTTAACTCAAAAAACACATCACTACAACTTTAAGATAATGTGCATTGCCAAAATTTGATACAACCATCTGCTTGAACTTACAATTGTGATATTATAAAAAATTTAAGTACAAAACATAACTACTCTAATGATAAAATCAAATTCTCTTCCGTCGTCCACGCCTTTTCAATTTGAATCGTGCTCTCCATGCGGCTACCAATCTAGCAAAAAATAAATAAATTAGCATACCCAACTTAGAGCAGGAAATAATTAAAAAAACATAAATATAACATAATTAAGAGAGAAAAATCATTCACCTTACGTCGTCCGATGCAAAATTTTGTATCTTCTCCATGCTCTAAACCCATTATCACTAAGTGCTCCCGCACATTGGCCAATGTCCAATGCTTGTTCACTTGGATGGTTTCAACGGCACCACTCGACAATTTGATTGCAATATCAAATACCTCAATTGTAGCATCGGTGGATTGCAATGGAATCCATTCACCAAGCTTGCACATCCACCTTTCATAGAAGTACCGCACGTAAAGAGTGGAGCGCACCTTGATGAAACGGATAGCAATGCCGAAACTTCCAACCTGACATCGAAAGAGATCTTCGTTGTGAAGTCCTTCAAGATACCCCCACTTCTCCCCAAGGATGGCTTCCAATGTATCGTATTGTAGATCTTTGCAAACATACATAGTATTTGTATGATGGAAAGGCAAAGATCCAAAGATGCTAGCGAAGATATGAGCAGGACAACACCATCCAAGCCCAACGAAATGCGAGGCTTTTCCAAATTTTAATGATGCTCTCACATCAGCTACAATCTTGGCTTTCAAAGACATTACAGTGAATGCATCTGGCTTTGGCCACTCCATGCTATGCAAGGTTGTAGCCTCCAAAGGTTGTAGCTCTCCGTAGCCTTCTTCATCTGTAGGTACAATGTACTTGTGGGTGTAGAAGAACACCCTCTGTCGTGCAAGGTTTGATGAAGTTGTGTTGGAGAAGAGCATATCCCCAAGACTTGCATGCATGGCCGTAAATGTGCCTGAAAGGCACGAGAGTGGTTGCTCCTCCACAAGGCTAGAAGGAAAAACATCTACATAGAAACAAAACAGTCCGTGAGATGTAAAAAGTCCATTTTTTTGTTACCACCAAAACCATTGAAGTGCAAGGGACATACAATTACAAGGAAAATCCCTTGGGTTGGTGATCCCTCGTAGACGCATGTGTCCAAACATGAAAACATGTTGAACGATTGCCACCGTACCCTTGTCTCTTACTTGCTTGAAGCCTAGTAGTCTTCCCTTCCAATGGAGATCAACGTTTGTTCTTTCACGAACACGATGGGGACCAATTGCGGAAGGTTGCATGTAGACTCATGCACCTTCTTGAAAAATTTGAGGTTCACATTGCTGCTCCTCATTCTTCGAGTTGTGGAGAACCATACTTTGAATAATGGGTTT
Organism: Adiantum capillus-veneris; assembly: GCF_014529385.1. NCBI lineage: Eukaryota > Viridiplantae > Streptophyta > Polypodiopsida > Polypodiales > Pteridaceae > Adiantum > Adiantum capillus-veneris. The sequence goes on from NC_140958.1 coordinate 94,083,296, forward strand.
GGGGTGTCTATTTTGACCATTGTTTGCCATGGATGCTTAAGTGGGAGCTTGAAATTGCAATGGAGAGCTTGGGGAAGGAGGAGGGAGACAAATTTTAGAGAGAGAGTGGGAGCTTACAGTTGCAATGGAGAGCTTGAGGAAGGAGGAGAGAAACAGAGTTTAGAGAGAGAGTGGGAACTTAAAGTTCCAATGGAGAGCTTGAAGAAGGAGGAGGGAGACAGTTTAGAGAGAGAGAGTGGGAGCTTAAAGTTGCAATGGAGAGCTTGAAGAAGGAGGAAGGTGTAAGAGTTTAGAGAGAGTGTGAGAGCTTTGTGTTATGGAAAGGGGCTGTGGAGGAAGGGAGTCTTGGAAAAAAGGTTCTAGAGTGAGAAAATGACTTTTTGATCATAGGGTAGGTTTGGGGGGAGTTTTGGATTGAATATTTTGAATTTATTTTTTTTTTGAAAATTTTGAAATTTTAAGATTTTTGCAAAAACATATCTGTGGACCCACCACTCTCCCCCTCCCTCTTTTACCCATCCACCTCCCTCTAGGATACAAAGCAATAAATGAGTGGACAACCCTATATTCTCTCTACTTTCTTAAGTTCTAAACTTATATACATTGCTCTCTTCCTATTGGTTGGAGCCTAATTAACCTTAATCCTATATGGCCCAAAGAGAGTCCACATTTTTTCTAATGATCTAATTGTGTTCTTATCATTGAAACCATTCTAGAACCCACTCCATTTAACTTATATAGTCTCTATAATCAAGCTTGGTAGCATTGTTAGATCAAGGTTGACCAAAAGGAGGAATCTCTCTCTCTCTCTCTCTCTCTCTCTCTCACACACACACACACACACACACATAGAGACACACACGCCTGCAAGTTGCACCTGGTCATTAATAAGGCTGGCTCTCTCTCTTCTTCTTCTGTCGTCCACAGGCTTTTTTGAGTGGACAATGGAGAGTCTGCCGGCCGGCGGCATGTGATGAGCAAAGAGTAGATTGTAGCCGGTGATCACTGAGCAGTTGTTTTTTCTCTCACTGGGCATGCAACCTTGGCTGGAGTTCACATTTTTCAACACGTCTCCCTCAGCCCACATTTTTCAACACGTCTCCTCGAAGCAAGCGACTGAGGATAGATTTCGAGCGCTCACTTCAGCATGGCAAGAGGGGGCTCGTTGCCACCCCAGCACACTTGCCATCGTGACTGGAGCGCACACGATTTCTCTCTAAAGCTGCACTGTGCAGCGGTCAAAATACTGATCCTGCGGCCTGCCTCGTACGACCCCCGAAAAGCTTGCAAGTCGCCAGGAGGCGATTGCGACCTAATTCTCCCAGTTTTCAGTCAAAATTTGAAGCGGATCACCAAAAATTCCTTTTGGATTAGCAAAATTTGTCTAAATATAGTTCACATAGCCCTTGTTGCATCTGGCATTTAACTAGTTCTTGAAACTCTTCATAAGTTGTACGATAAGAGGGAAAATACCGTTTGAATTAGCAAAAATTGGTCGAAGTGTAATTTTAATTAGAATATTTACTCCATTAAAAGATGGTTAGGGCACAAAATATGGTTCTTATAGAAAAATAGATGTGCCAAGTTCCAACGTACGAACCCCTTGGTTATCTGCCTTTCTAACAACTTCTCTCTATAAGAAGTTCACGGTTCCTCCTCCTAACTTGGAGAGCCATGGTGACCAGTGCGCAATGGAGCACTTGAAATACCCGATAGTCTCTCCCGAGAATGCCAATGCCGCTTTGTTGCACTTTTGTATCACCTCCTTTGTGTATCCTCCTAGCTGGTCCAACGTGGAGAAGATTCCACCATGGCACGAGGACTTCGAGCTGAGCGCTCGAAATTTACTGTCAGCCGAAGCAAGCCACATTATAGATAAGTATAGATTGTGCAATGAGCAATTTGTGGTTTTGGGGGGTTTGGGGGGGGGGGGGGGGGCGTAATGAAATGAACATGTGCAGGAAAGTTGGAAACAATCATCAGAAGAGACGCATCACCAAAACATGCGGGTAGTTTTAAACGTCAACTTCCAAAGTCGTCCCCATTTGACATTGGCACTTGAGCGATCCAAGCAAAATTACCATCCGGACGGCCTTACCTATTTTACAATCTCCATGGGTAGTCAAGCACGACTGATTAAAAATAATTGCTTCTATAAATCATTTGCTTTGATTTTCAAACGTCCTTGCGTGTGCTTTGAAAAAAGCAGCTCGTGAGCTTTTTGCTTTGGATTCATGTCCCAAGCTAATTAATTTGCTGCAGGCTCCTTAAATTATTAGCCATAGAATGGAGGACCTCCGACAAGGGCTCCTGGAAAAGGGGCTAATTGGAGCTGCAGCGCTGACAGCAAACTATATTAGAGGCACTCGCAACAACAATCATTCAGCTATCATCCCGCGCCCTACATCGTTATATCGGAGTGATTATAATATAAATGACAAGCTGCCTGCACATCTATTGGAGATGATCCTAACACGGATGATCGGGAACCCAAGAGAAGCTAGGGGAGCAAAAGGAGCCTGCCGTCGTTGGAGAGCAATTTTGAGGACTTGGGACCCCGTCCGGATTCGTGAGGGTATTGCGCGATGGAGATCGCAAAACACGTGGAACTGCCAACTGGTGTGCGCAGTTACGAACACACGACAGTGCTTTGGCTTTCTCCCAACGGAGGAGATGTGGGTGCCGCTTGAGGGCTGCAGACCACCGCCACCAAGGCTTCGCGTGAGCCAATATAGGAGTTTTGACTTCATCACTGCCAGCTTGAGCTTGGACAATACGTGGCAAATGAGCTTCTACCATGACAATGGCTTTCACGCCGAATTCCTCTGTTGTGATGCGGTTGATTGTGGTGACCAAATGTTTCTAGTTTATGCCTTCCGCCACATCATCTACAAGCTTGCTATTAGGATCCCCGTGGCTATCGCGTTTGCAATGTGCTCCTTGGTGCTGCTTTGGATGTATTGTCGGCACACTCGCTGGAACTCTCGTGCCGATTTGGACATTCTATACTTCACAATCTCCTTCCCTTTCACCATCATCGCAGCCTTCCTCAGCATAATCTTTATGTATATCTCTAGCGGCGCATTCTTGCTAGATCTTCTCATAGTAGTCATTATGTCATTGCATTTCTACGCGTTCTCATTTCATTTCGCGTCGCGACTTATAGTCACGCATCATTGGAGCCATGCACTCATGTTATTATTGCCGGTCGTTTTAGCATGGCTCCCGCTGCCTTTTAGGGCATCCGTCAGAATCCTTTGTTCCTTAACACCTGAGGAGGTTCAAGAGTACTTCCCCTCAACTGTCTTAGCTACCATGCCCAGACCTATGCTCATGGAGTTTGTGCCCAATTTGAGTGATCTTGGCACGAAAACTTACATTCGATGCACCAGCATTGGGCACCTCATCTACATTATCAATTCCTCCAACATTTTTCATATGGTTTGTGTTTTTGACATTGAAAACAGATCTTGGACAGCTATCTATCCACAACCTCTACTCTCTTTCGAGGAAACATTTACCATAATCCATTGTGTACAAAAGTCCCACGTCAAAATACCCATATCATTTGAGATTTAAGCTATGGATCAAATCTATTTGAGCCAAATACAACCCCTCCTTTACTCTTGTTGTTCCGTGAGAGCTTTTAACTTTGTATGCTGCAATGTTCCAGCCCTAAGCTCTTTACATATTTAAGTAACTTACTTGTTTCCAAGTAATAGGAGACCAAAACGTCTTTTTTTGGGTTCATTAAGTGGCATCTAGGGAGATGCTTTGTTGATTTAATATCAAAAGGGAGTGGGAGAAAATATTTGGGCAGCGCTGAGGGCACGTGGTGGAGAGAGATGAAGAGAGAGTATAAGCATAAAAGAAAAAAATGTATTCTTTTTACGCATGTCTGCGTCTGTCTCCCTCTCATTGTTGTGATGGCGCAGAAGGGACTCTCTCTCTCAGCCTCTCGTTGGTCTGCAGATCGCCGTGATCTCTGTCCTCCTGTCTGTCTGCGCGCTAAGGCCTGTGTCGCGATGGTGTATGGCAGGCAAAACGTGAAATGAGAGATAGATGGTCTTTGGATTGCAGAGCTGCGTGGGTTTGTGTGCACAACAGCGAATAGGAATGAAGGGCATGGCATCTCGAAGGGGCGCGTGCTGCTTGCGAGGCTGTCTAGCTCATTCTTTCAAACCCTTACAAGGCATCTGTGAAACGCTCTCTCTCTCTCTCTCTCTCTCTCTCTCTCTCTCTCTCTCTCTCTCTCTCGTTCCTCTGCAAGCTGAGACATCGTAGGTGCAAGACGAGCAGCAAGACAGCCTCGCGAGATGCATTTTTCATGTCCGTCTCATTTCTGTGCACGTTGCAAGAGTGGACTTGGTAGGCTAAGGGGAGGAATCCCTTCTCAAGAGGAGCAAAGGAGCTTTGCTATAGAGAGAGAGAGAGAGAGAGAGAGAGAGAGAGAGAGAAAGTAAGCAATTTCTAATGGCAAAGGCATAGAGAGAGAGGGAGTCTATGAGCACTGTGCAAAGGCAATGGTGGGTCGGGTTGGCTCTCTCTCTCTCTCTCTCTCTCTCTCTCTCTCTCTCTCGCGCGCGCGCGCGAAGATAAAGTATATAACGCAAACATTTATTCAATGTGCAAAAGACTCTACATAAATCATGAATATTACATAAGATTACAACGTATTTGTATCTGATATTACAATATTGTTTTATGGCTCTCTCTCTCTCTCTCTCTCTCTCTCTCTCTCTCTCTCTCTCCCCGCTCTTTCTCTATATATCACCTAATCTTCTTTTCGCATTCCTTTCTTTCTCTCCCTACCTCTTTTTTCTCGCTACTTCTTGTGTTTCTCTCTCTAATTATCCTCTTTAACTTTCACACTCTCAATTTTTTCTCTTTATCTCCCTCTTCCCTCCCTGCCTCCCACACACTCTCTCTCTCTCTAACTCTCTCTCTTCCTCGTCTCTCTCTAACTCTCTCTCTCTTCTTCTTCTCTCCTCCCATCTTTTTAACTCTTTTCTTTGCTCTCTCTCTCTCTCTCTCTCTCTCTCTCTCTCTCTCTCTCTCTAGGTCTCTCTAACTCTCTCTCTCTCTTCTTTTGTTTCTAACTCTCTCTTTTCTCCCTCTCTCTCTAACTTTCTTCTTGTTCTCTCTCTCTACTTTCTCTCTAACTCTCTGTCTCCTTTCTCTCTCCAACTCTTTGTCTCTCTCTCTACTTTCTCTCTAACTCTCTGTCTCCTTTCTCTCTCCAGCTCTTTGTCTCTAATTCTTATTCTCTTTCTCTCTTTCTTTTTATCTCTCTAACTCTCTCTACTTTCTCTCTTCTTAATCTCTCTCTAACTCTTTCTCCTCTCTCTCTCTCTCTATTTTCTCTCTAGGTATCTGTGTCTCTCAAACTCTCTCTCTTCTCTTCTTCTATCTCCAACTCTCTCTTCTCTCTCTCTCTCTCTCTCTCTCTCTCTCTCTCTCTCTCTTTTTCTTTTCTCTCTAACTCTCTGTCTCCTTTCTCTCTCCAACTCTTTGTCTCTCTCTCTCTAACTCTTTGTCTCTCTTCTTCTTCTCTATCTAACTTTCTCTCTCTTTCTTCTTCTCTCTCTCTCTCTACTGTCTTCTTTCTCTCTCTATTTCTTATTCTCTTTCTCTCGCCCTTTCTTTTACTCTCTTTAATTATCTCTCTCTTCTTCTTCTTTCTCTACTTTCTCTCCATAACTCTCTCTCTCTCTCTCTCTCTCTCTCTCTCTCTCTCTCTCTCTCTCTCTCTCTCTCTCTCTCTCGCTATATATCTATATATATGAATAATTCACACATAGATTTATATATATATATATACATGTATGTACATACATATATACATACTTTTATATATATATATATATATTCACACATACACTACTACGTTGTACATAAGTTTGTGATGCTCACTGCCCGACGCTGAATCCCGAAAAATTAGCGACGTCGCTATGTGCGTCGCCAAATAGCGACGCAAATTTCTACGGCGTCGCTATATAGCGACGCATTGCAGGTCAAAAAAATAAACCCGAGAGCGCCAAACTCATTTCTGAGTTTGGCGCTCTCAGAGACTCCCCCAAATCGTTCAAAGGTAAGTTTCCTCTCCCTCTCTATTGCTCTTCTCTCTCTCTCTCTCTCTCACACACACACACACACACACTCTACCACACACATCACGCACGCGTGTACACAAACACAGACACAAATATGAGAGAGAGAGAGATACACACACGCACACACGCGTAGATACACACACGCACATACATTGAGAGAGGGAGAGAGAGAGACACACACACAAATGCATATTCACATGCACAAACGCGCGCGCACACACAAACTCACATACATTCATAAAGAGAGAGAGAGAGAGAGAGAGAGAGAGAGAGAGAGAGAGAGAGAGAGAGAGAGAGAGAGACGCTCACACACAGGCGTAGATACACACACGCACATACATTGAGAGAGAGAGAGAACGAGAGAGAGAGAGAGAGAGAGAGAGAGAGACACAAATGCATATTCACACGCACAAACGCACACACGCACACACATACATTCATAAAGAGAGAGAGAGAGAGAGAGAGAGAGAGAGAGAGAGAGAGAGAGAGAGAGAGAGGGTTGGAGGGAGAGAGAGAGAGAGAAGAAGAGAGAGATTTAGAGTGAGAGAAAGGGATGGAGAGAGAGAGAGAGAGAGAGAGAGAGAGAGAGAGAGAGAGAGAGAGAAAGGAATGGAGGGAGAGAAAGAGAGAGAGGATATAAAAAGAAATCGTCCATGTCAAGCCGAAATTGGCTTATGCGATAGATCAAATGTACATGGTGTGTATGTCATCCGTTTACGGGAAGCATATCGATCTCACAAAAAATGAAACTGAGAGAGAGGGGGGGGGGGGGGGGGGGGGGGGGGGGGGGGGTTGGAGAGAGATAGAGAAGAAGACCTCTCTATGATCTCTCTTTCTCTTTATCTCGATGCAAAGGAAGCTTAAAGTGGAAAGAAGATGCAAAGGAGGTTGAAGACGGAAGGAGATACGAAGGAATCAAGCAAAAGTACAGTCTAGAGAATGGGTTAAAGCACCTCCCGATTATTGTTAGATGAAAACCGTAGCTCTAGACGTGGGTGTGCAAAGTAGATGCCTCCAAATATATAGGCTTTGACCAATCAAGACAAGATTATGACCCGGTAGTCCTGATCTCCGTGCACCTCTAGACCGAGGTGTGCGGGGATCGGGATGGCTAGAGAATTTGAGGTAGTTTATAGTGTGAGAGAAAGAGTGATGAAATAGAGAAAGAGTGAAGATTAAATTTGTGTGCAGGATTCGTAGTCATTATGAGTAGTGACGATGGTGTGGGACCGTCGGATCGAGTTGCCTATCTCGCAACAAGGATATTATGTCCTTGTAATTAATGCAAGCATGCTGTGCGACGGACAAGGCGCGTTTCTTTGCAACACGTTCGCGAGTTCGGCAAGTTTGACACATCTATTATAGATCGTGTTGTTGCCAATTACAACTCGTCGGACTCTGATGCTTATCAGCAGGCAACGATTCTACAACCAAACAGACGTGTTCGAAGACGAGTTTCTTATCCAGTAAATCTAATAATTCCAGTTGCAGCCTCTTCAAGCTCGGAGACAGACGATACTGAGTGGGCTAACGAGTGCATGCTTGAGCAAGAAATCGACGAAATGATTGAGACCATCGTGGATTCAGAAAGGCTTGCTTACGACGACATGAAACATGAGGCTGATACGCCCTTGTATGATGGAGACCGAGTGTCACGATTGAAGGCACTCTTGGTTCTTCTCAACATGCAGGCAAAGTTTGGATGGAGTGATACTAGCGTCACAGAACTATTCAGGTGACCTCTTGCAATGTGTCAACTTCAGCCACAAACTGTACACACCTGGATGATCAAATCAGGGTGCTGAATTTATTATTTTTCTCTATGCAGACTCCCCAAGGAGCACATAATGCCAGTTGGTAACGTAATGCCAGATTCTAGAGAGGGAGCAAGAAAAGTCCTGCAAAACTTGGGGATGGATTACAATTCCATTCATGCTTGTCCTAATGACTGCATTATTTTCAGAGGGGAGTACTCGCACATGGAAAAATGTCCAACATGTGATTCAGAAAGATATCGAACGGATCTCCATGGACAAAAGGTGCCGCAGAAGGTGCTTCGACATTTTCCTCTATTGCCTTGTATCAAGCATTTCTTTGAGTGTAAGTCCATGGCCGCTCTAGCAACATGGCACAGAGAGAATAGATCTCTGATGGTGTGCTACGAATCCCTATGGATTGTGCGGCATGGAAGCATATCGACAACATGTGGTCGGATTTTTCTAGGGAAGCAAGAAATTTACGTCTTGGTCTGGCTATGGACGGCGTAAATCCATTTGGTCAAAGGTCAACATCTTATAGTGTATGGCCAGTCGTCATTATCAACTACAACATTCCCCCATGGCTCACGACTAAGAAGGGACACCTATGGTTAAGCTTGACTGTTCCAGGACAGTATAAAGTGAAGAACATGGATGTGTATCTTCGTCCACTATTGGAAGAGCTACAACAACTATGGACAGGCATAGAAGTGGTGGATATGAGTCGACATGTAGGTTGACGCAATGCTTTGATCAGAGTCATTCTGATGTGGACGATGCATGACTACCCCGGGCTATCAAAATGCTCAGGTGAGAATTAAGGGTAAATGCTCTTGGAATATTTGATTTCCACGTGTCTGAATAGTGGCATGTGTCTGGTTTGCAGGGCTTCAAACAAGTGGTTACAACGCATGTGATTCGTGTGGTCCCAGACTTAATGCACGACGGTCGCCCTCATTGAAGAAACAAATCTACGAAGGTCATCAAGCGCATCTATGAGAGAATCATGAATTACGAGAGGGTTTCTTGGGAAGAGAACCGCCAAGGTTGTCTGCTAGTGCATGGTTAGAGCAAAAGGAGACTTGTGAGGACAGCCTACCTCCCGGAATGAAGAGATTCTCTTTGTAGTATGAGTTGCCATATTGGTCTACACTCATGATTAATCACTTGTTAGATCCGATGCACATATTCAAGAATGTGGGTAATTTGTTGTGGGACCACCTTATTGGCAAGAAAGATACTTTGAGAGCCAGGATTGATCTCAGGGATGTTGGTCGTATGGAGCAATACTGGCCGGAGATAGCAAATGACGGATCGATCAAGCTGCCTAAAGCACCATGGATCTTGACAAAACAACAGGAACAAAAAGTCAAGGAGATCATTCGGTCCGTGGGTATGCCCACGGGAGTAATGCACTCGCTCCGAACAGCATTCACCAAGGAAGGGAATCTAATTGGTTTGAAGTCACACGACTGGCATAAAATGTGTCAAGTACGTTTAGAGTGCATTAAGTATGTGTATAGTTAAGTAAGCGCATGAACTCACACTTCAATTTATGTAACTGTTTATTTTGCCCATGTCTCTTGAGGGCTCTTTGTCCCCCAGCATCTTCACCACCATCTATAAATTGTCGAAATTGGTACAATGGATTTCTCAAAACGAGATTGATGCAGCTTCCATACCATTTGCCAAACAAAACGCTGCGGAGGTCGTTTGCATGTTCGAGATGGTTTTTCCTACAACCATGCTAACCATTCAAGTGCATCTCCTCGTTCATGTAGTTGATGAGGTGGAAATCGCAGGCACAGTGCATTCCAGGTGGATGTTTTTTTTAGAGCGTTTCATGAAAATGCTAAAAGAATATGTGCGTCAAAAGGCCCGTCCAGAAGGTAGCTTGGCAGAGGGTTGGCTACTTTCAGAGTCCCTTGTGTACATTGGAGAGTGGCTATCTGGAGCTGATCGTGTAGGAGATTCGCATGGGCGCACCATTGATGATGAACGCATCGCTAGGACTGTGATGGTAGGTCTTTGTGTGGAAAAGAAAATGATAGAGGATTTGGAGGCTAAGATCAATCAATTTTGCATGCTTCACAACACAGTGATGGAAAAGTGGATTTCACAGTATGAGATTGCAAAGCAAGAGCGACAAAGTGCTCGACTTGAGTGGAGATGGGGAAGACGACCACCATTCATTATCCGGCTGGTCTTGATACATTATTAACGTTTATGTCCTTAAGATGGTTGCACAGTGCCTTAGAAGATGCACAACAACGCGGAGAGCAGGTGACTGAAGAGGAGTGGGAGTACTCACGTGGTTGCAGCACCAAGGTAGGCTTATAAGCTAGCTAGGTCATGTAATGTTTTCCCTATAGACGGTGACTCATTAACTTTAATATTGGTTGTAGTACAAATTGAGCGGATCGACAAAAAACGATTCACACAAGATTGTGGAGTCATGGCAAAATTCGAGCAATCGAGTCGACGACGGTCCTCCGATGCAGATCCAGTGCTGGCAGAACTCACCTACTTTGGTACGCTTCAAGAAATTTTGAGGATAGACTACAGAGGATTTATTGTGGATTTGTTCGACGTGCAATGGTTCAAGATAAATACAGAGGGCTGCAGTGCGACTATACGAAGAGGAGAGTCGGGTTTCCTCGAGGTGGACTCAAGCAAAAAGTGGAGTGACCTTTGTGACACTTTCGTCTTACCCGAACATTGCGAACAAGTATTTTTGTAAAACTTTCATGGCCAATTTATATGCCTTGCCCACTCATGTAAGCTATTGTCCTTTTTCAGGTGATTTTCCATCCTACAAAGTCACAACCAAACTGGTGTATGTCATAGAGGTGGCCCCACGTAGTGCATGGATATACGAGGGCTACAATTTGCCAGTCAACTTGACATCCGCAGAGGAGATCGAGGAGGATGCCAAACAAGAAGGTCTTGGTGCGGCGACACAAGAGTCCCTTTCTGCTTTTGACAAAGGAATGCAGGCAGAGGATCTCCTAGATGAAACAGAGGATATCTCCTTACAAGGAGAGTCTTCATAGATATAGGGAGTTATGCTGAATTATGCGAAGATGAGAGAGAGATCGCATAAATTCATAGACATTGTATCTATGCAGCTTTGCTAACTCTTTTGTAATTTTTTTAGTTATAAATGAAATTGAGCCATTTGCGCGTCCAATTGCTTGTTTCTTCCTTTCTTTAGCAACATGTTTTAACTTCTGTTCAATGTACCTTTTGTATGTGTATAGTATCATACTTTGCATTTTTCTTTTTTCTTTTTGCAGGTATAGAGCATGATGACAAGTTTTACGCTTCCTTGTCACCCGATCAGAGGGCATGGTATGATCGCAAACACGGTGGTAGCTCTTCTAGTAGACGCTCGACGCCTTCGGCTTCACCAGCATCGTCAGAGCACTCACAGAGCTCAGTGTCGACTAGCCGATGGTCCTCGCAGTCTAGGCACAGGCGTTTGAGTGGTGGAGGTGGTGGCTGTTGCGGAGGCCGCTGCATAGATGCGTCCACACCGCCTCGTAGCCATCGAGGCGCGTTGCCTTCTCCTGGTTTTCAGGCACCGGACACAGCGACACCCTCCACTCCTAGGTTTGTGCAGCCGTCAGGCACTCCTCGTTACACACCTGCAAAAGCAGGGACTCCCACAGAGACACCTCTCGAGACCCCTGTCGAGACGCCTGCTGTGACACCCAGGTTCCACCACGATAGAGCGCCGGATTTGCCATACCTATCGATTACAGCGGAGCCTTGATCTTGGATGATGAAGGCTAGACTACATCTACTTCTCTCAATCTACCTTTCTCCCTACCAGCTCTCCTCACCTTTCATGGTGTTTGAGGCCTTGGGACAGAGGGTTGAGTCCATTTAAGTTCATTGAAAGTAACATGTTGTGGTGCATGAAGCTCTTTATCTTCATGTCACCCAAATTTTCATAAGGAACACAAAGATTGTATTGTATACAAGTCTCTCTTCATGGGAGAACATATAATACAAAAGCCTTTTGGAGGGGGGACCGGCTCCAAGTGAATACGGTCCTCAACTGTTGTCACTTTCTCTCTCTCTCTTTTTCAAGTTATTGTTTATGCCATGCTAGATAGATGTGTTGCTAGATGATGCTATCTCCAACCAAGCACTCTCTCCTTCCACACTAGGAGCTTGCCTAATGGAAAGCTCTCTAATTCCAACCAATTTCTACTATGTCCAAAGTTATTAGATCAATTCCGTTACATTGTATCAGAGCATTAGGTTTCTCTTTTCTTGCTTAAGAAGAGAGTCCTTAAGTAGATCACAAAGGTTGGAAATTGTTCATTGCAATAGAGTAAGTAGAAAAGGAATTTATTATCGTTGGTTGGCGTACCTATGGAAAGTAGGGTACGGGGTACACCGTTGCAATATATAGTCTTAATACTGGAGTCCTTTGGGGCTTGCCTATGGCTTAACCACTATTGAGCTAGTAGTAAGCAAGACAGGGACCGGCGCCGCCTTAGCAATGTTAAACCCTCTCTTTTACTTTTTGCAATTAACAAAGTACTAAACCATATGTGTGGATGCTTGAGAGAAACTTTTCAAGAGTAAAGAGGAGTAGCAACCAAGGTTCTTGAATCCAAAGAACAAATTAGCATACACACAAGTCTATTAACATGGCTTACAATAATAAAGCGAGTAGAATTAGTGCCAATGATTTTGATTTTTCACATGAAGGTGCTACTATGGGTAATGTTTCAAAATGTATGGTATGCCAAAAGACAAAGTTTGATAGAGGGATTACTCCAGCCCTTGCCAATCCCTAATTCACCATGGGAGAGCATATCCATGGATTTTATCTTTGGATTGCCAAAGTCTATCCATGGGAATATGGGAATATGGACAATAGTTGACAAGTTTAGTAAGCAAGCATATTTTATACCTGTCAAAAAGACTATCAAATGGCAACCCTCTTTATATTGCAAGTCTCTAAGTACCATGGTTTGCCAACATCTATTGTGTCGGATAGAGATCCTAGAATGACCGGTAATTTCTAGAAGGTTCTATTCAAAAATTAGGTACAAGGCTAAACTTCTCTTCGGCCTATCACCCTCAAACGGTTGGCCAAAGTGAAATAGCTAACCTAACCAATCTTGATCTACTAAAAGCCTATGTCACAAAAGTAGATCAACGCTCTCAATGGGAAAAGTATCTACCTCTTGTAGAGTATGCATACAATAGTACTATGCATATTTCTACAGGAAAGGCACCTTTCGAGGTCATTGAAGGTAGACCCAAAACTCCCTTGCTACTTAAGGTACATGGGAATATCTTCGCTGCTGATGAATATAGCGAGACCTACAAGAATCTTTTCAAAAGATTAAGGAAGCTATATTTATCTCACAACAAAGGCAAAAGGCTTTTGCTAATAAGCATAGAAGAACCTTAACCTTTGAAGAAGATGACTAGGTCTTGCTCAAGTTCCCAAAGGCTCATCTAAGGCAAACTACGGGTAAGAATGGACACCAAAAGTGTTATGCTAAACTGGCAAAAAGATACTATGGTCCATTCCCAAATTCTTAATCCAATCAATGAAACGGCTTATCAATTAAAGTTACCCAACCATTGGCTCATACATAATGCACTCCATGTGAGCCTTCTCAAGTCTTACAAAGGAGAGCCCCCATGAGAGGAAATCATAGAAGACCCACCAAAAATTGAAGATCAAGAAGAGATACTCCAACCCGAGTCCATCTTATGACATGAAGACAAGGTGCTATGAAATGGTAAGACTATCCGACGATATCTTATCAAATTCAAAAATTATCCTTTTGAAGATGCTAAGTGGATACAAGGTGTACAGTTAAAGGATAGCATGAACCTTTTAATGCTTACAATGATACAATTGAGTAAGCATATGTAAATTGAAATAAACAAAGTTTTGTCTTATAAGACTCTTTCTCTTTATTTGTGCACAAATTTTAAATGTATGCATGCATAAGATCATGTTTGCGGAGATGACATCTCCCAAACACTAAGTAAACCTTGTCACTTTACTTTGAAAGTATGATAAGAGCTAATGCGCAGACATGCTTGCGGCAACTAAGTCTCCCAAGCACCAAATGGATTAGTCATCCATTGTGGAATGATGTCATAGGGTAAAATGGGATCCATTACCCGCTATGAAACATGGATTAATGGTTATGCTTTACCTACTTACCTCATACTCGAGGACGACTATGAGTTCAATGGAGAGGTAATGTCATAAAAGCTAATATCTAACTATTCCAAACAATTCTTTCCTATTAAATTGATCATTTAATACGGGAGGATAATGGGAACAAGAGTTGGATCATTAAGAAGTGCTTTTAGATCTATCTGCACACGGGACCAAGAGGAGAGATTGGTATATCTCAATATGGGTCCACAAGGAGAGATAGACTACTTAAGACCAAGGAGCAAAAGTGCTTTTAGACTAGTCTCAACACGTGACCAAGAAGAGAGAGATGTAAGCATCTCATCCTTAGAAGAAGAAAATGGGAGGATTTTCAAAGGATTCAATCAGTGCGTCCTCACTGGTTGAATTACCCCATATTCCCAAAACCCAGAGAAGCACCATCCATTCGCTACATGTAGAAGGCAATCAAGCCCTAGTAAGAGGCAAGCCTAATATCGTATGCCGCATGACACTCAATATATGTAATATGCTTTCAGCTTGCATTAATACATTCATGAACACAGAAGAAACGGAGATCAAATGGACAACCTTCCTCAAGGGGCCAAAGGGCTTAATCTACAACTTGAATGGTAGTCGAGGATGAAGGTGATATTCGGCCTCTTTGCAAGGTTAATGTTCCTGCCAAGTCACTTCATGCAAACCTTCAAAGTGGCCTTTTACACCAAATTCTTTGAGTATGATTCCCTCATCTTCATGTCCACATGTAAAGATCTCAAATCCCGGTTTGTTGCGTACATGACGCAAAAATGAGACACTCCTTTTTTGAGGATCTATCACCCACAAGAAGAAGAAGATCAGTTGCAGAAGATGATGGTGGCATTCAAATAGTATATCAAAGAGAAGAAGAAAGCTGAGCCTTACTTCAATGAGAGGTCTTGTTGGGGATGACAAGAAGCCGGAAGGGGTAAGTGTTGACCAGAGGATGCAGTTGCAGAGCCCTCCCTACTCCAAAACATCCACCAATTTTGTGTTCAGATCATTTTTGCACCTAGAGCCGGTGTTGTATTATTTTTTGAGAAGCTACGAGAATTTTAGGTTTCCCGCATTTGTTACCATTTTGAGGATTGTAATTACATAGCTGGCCTTAGAGATGCATATCCTAACCATCTTTAGATTTTTGCCCAATTTTGATATTTTTTGGCAACTACTATATAAGCCAAAACCTCATTTTTTGTAATATCCCAAAATACACTTGGAGCTTGCACTAGAGAAGAGGGATTTTCTTTGCACATTTGCTACGCCTTGTACGAGAGTTAAAGTATTGTTTCTATTCACTATTGGCATCATGTCTATCTACAGCATGTTGTGTTTGAGTGAGTGTACGTGATGCAATGAGTGTTTCAAGCTCTAGGTCATCTCATGTATTTTTCATTTGTTGTGTGTTATGGTGTATTGACTGAAACCAATCATAGACTAGTGGATGTATGTCCAAGGCTAAGCCATTGGAGCCCTCAACCACCCAATTCCAGTGACGTAAGGTGTGAAGCCAATCACTATTGCTCACCTACCTAGGTTTGGGTTTTGCTATACTGGCTTACATAGGTGTGTCCCCTATGGTCTTATGACCCTAGCCCTCAAGTTTCATAATGATTGGGTTTTGCTTGATGCCTTTACAACCATCTAAGAATGAGATAG
The DNA here is from genome assembly GCF_014529385.1 of Adiantum capillus-veneris. Lineage (NCBI taxonomy): Eukaryota > Viridiplantae > Streptophyta > Polypodiopsida > Polypodiales > Pteridaceae > Adiantum > Adiantum capillus-veneris. The sequence continues at coordinate 94,099,027 of NC_140958.1, forward strand.
ACCACACAAAAGACTTTTGATTGATTGCATAGGATTCGGTATTCATCGCTTAGTACATTTGACGCCTCCGTGCCGTAGTCGGATCAGCTACGCCCTTTGATTGACATATTTATGTTGGTTTGAGTTCTCATTAGACCGCTTCGTGTGATCGCAGCAATTCACCAGCAAAGGCCGTGTACTTTGAAGCATTCTCTAGTTGTTTGAACTCTAGCACACGACCAAAGTGTAGATGCATGTGACTTTGGTACCTAAAATTGCTGGTGAGTGTCCTCAAAGGCTACTCAATTCTTGGCCATTTTGCACCTATTTTTACTTGGTTTCTTCTTCTCTTTTAATGTTCTTTAATGACCAAGATATGGATTAGGGCATGTGATAGCTCAAAATGAGCATAGTGCTCAGGGGGTCTTGGCATACTTTACAACACAATGTTTGGTCATCGGGAGCTTCCGTGGCCCAAAAAATAGTCAATTTCTACCTAGGGGCACGACTTAAGATAGAAAGTCCATTTTTTTACCCAATTATGGTCTGAAGTATTTTTGACATATCTAGAGGTTATATGGACCCCAAATATGCCAAAATTTTTGAAGACCCCCTTTTTTGCCTTTGTGGAACCACTTTATGTTTTTATAACAACCCTTATTTCTTTCAGATTTCTCGCAAGTTTTTTGTTTTCTTAAGCACTATATCTAAATCAAAGTTCCCAATCTACCTAAAGACCTAAGATGTGTGATGAAAAGGGTGGGTTTTTCTTTTTGTAAATAAATTTCACTCTTCACTTTCCTTGCATTTTTATCTCATTCTCTTTCTCTCAAATCCCATATACATAAACAAACCAAAACCACACTACTAACTAACACCTACTAACTCTACTCAATCTACCTAATGCTACCTAGTCATAGATACTCAACAAGATCTCAAAATACCCTGTTTTGGATCCTATGAAGAAAAATGCTCCCTTTAGTCAAAACTAAAGCAAGCTAACCATCACACAAGTGAAATAAGCTTCCCTACTTAGAGTTCATGTCCTTGGCAACGATGCCAATGTTTTAGGAGTGATTTGCACGTGAGATACAAAGAATCACAACCCTAGATAACATATATGTCAATCTAAGGGCACAAGAATTCTAGTAGGTCCAGAGAGGCAATCTTGTGAGCTTGTCACGTTGAGATTGTCCTATACATACTCACTCGTCAATGCCAATCAATTACCCAAAGACACAACTTGTACTTGGCTACACCACTCTACTTGAGAACACCCACATGCTGGTGGTAAACTCCTCTAAACATGTGAGAATTCAACAAAACTTGGTGAACACTATCCCAACACTAGGACATGGCTATTTTCAAGATTCTACACCTACAATCCTAATCCTAACCATATCTGTTACAAACACGATAGAAGACAAAGCAAAATTTTGAAATGCGTGAAACTAATAATTTTGAGTACTTACAAGTAGCTTATCTTGCTACAATTCTATAGAGTACTTAATTGCTGAAAACGAACATCGTTTGATGCATTTATAGCCCAAAATAGCATGTAGGATGTTGACTTGTGTCGGGCTTGTGTCATGTGTTTTGCGTCACGTTCTTCCTATGAGTGCATAGCTCTCGTCGAGGCTATTGTGATGGTATTATTGGCTCATCGAGTGTTGAGGGAGTAAGGCATAGTGTGAAGATAAGAACATACAAACTCTCTATCTCTATCTCTCTCTCTCTCTCTCTCTCATACACATAGTTCTCGAGAGTTCAAATGATGAAATCTTTGATTGTTTTGCCTTATTAACTTGGCACTTTTGGTAGTAGTTGATTACATAACCTTGAACATCCTTATGCACATAGTAAAATTGTATGTGGATGAGTGTGTAGGTCTTACGTATCTTGGGGTGATCTGCACTAGGACTATCATGACACTCATACAAGATACGGCACTGTGTCCTGAAGTCCATCAATACACATACTCTCCCCTTGTGGAGTAGATACTCCTTCTCAATGGAAAAATGTTTCCAACAAGTCAATTCATCACTTAAAAAAATGGAAATGGGCATGCAGCCTTGGGAACCACTTGCATGTGAATGGGTGAGATCTCGCTTAATGACATGACTGCATATGTGAGAGTAATACTTATCATGTTTGTATTGACCTTGCATGTGAATGGGTGAAATCTCGCTTAATGACATGACTGCATACGTGAGAGTAATACTTATCATGTTTGTATTGACCTTTAAGAGGCATCGGCTACAACATTGTACTGACCCTTGCGATAACGTAACTTGCAGTCATACTCTTTTAACATCTTAGCCCATCGGGCTTTGCATCCTTTGACATCTATCTATTGACAAAACCACTTAATGCTTTGTGGTCAAACACTATCTCAAAATTATCACTATAGAGGAAATGTCACCACTTCTTTAAAGCATGGACAATGGCAAAAAGTTCACGCTCATAAGCTAAATAATTTTGCTATACCTTGTCAAGATTTTTACTTTCAAAAGCTATAGGTCTTCCATCTTGAAGAAGAATTGCACCTATAGCTTTATTACTTGCATCTGTTTCCACCACAAAAGGTTTGTGTGGATCAACAATAGTTAAGACATGCGGCGCTATAGCTAAAGCTACCTTGAGCTTGTCAAAATTGTGTTGTTGTTCCTCACCCCAAAGGAAAGTCTTACCTTGAGCTTTCAATTGATTAGTCATGAAAACAGCAATCTTAGCATAATCTTGAATAAATTTTTGATAAAACCCTGCTTGACATTAAAAAAATTGAAGTTCTTCCACATTGTTAGGTGAGGGCCAATGAACAAAGACTTCAATCTTAGCTGGATCCATTTTTATCAATTGTGCAAAGATGATATGTCGGAGGTAACTGATTTCTATCTTAAAGAAACCACATTTGTTTTCTTTAGCCATAGAGCTTCTATTTGTGCAACAATTGAAATACTTGTTTGGGATGCACAAGTGCTCTTATTTGGTATTACTGAAGACCAGAATGTCGTTGAGAAATACAATGACAAACTTACCTAGATATGGACGTAGCATACTATCCATAATGGTCATAAAAGTGGCTGGAGCATTGGCCAATCCAAATGGCATGACTAGAGACTCATAAAGGCCAAAACAAGTGTCAAAAGAAATCTTTGAAATATCTGATAATCATATACGTGCTTGATGGTAACCTGAGCAAAGATCTATTTTTGTAAAATAGAAAGCTGCATTAAGTTGGTCAAATAACTCATCCATCCTTGGTACAGGATATTTGATCTTCTCAGTCACGTAGTTCAACCCTTGATAATCTACGCACATGCCCATAGTACCATTCCTTTTCTTCACCAATAAAATGGGAGCAGCCCATGGAGAAGAACTAGGTTTAATTAAACCTTGGCTTAATTAATTGACAAGTTGTCGTTCCACTTCCATGGCTCCTTATGACTTACGGATAAGGAGGCTTACTTATGGGTTTAGTTCTAGGAAATGCTATCTTGCCATCAAGAAATTGTACCCTTGGGCGTTGCTATGAGCGTCGCTATCCTGAATCTTTGCAGCGTCGCTATACTCGTCGCTATTTAGGGTATCTACATTGTTGCTATAGGCATCACTATGAGGGCCGCTATATAGCAATGCATATAGTGATGCTCCCTTTGCAATGTGGATAATGATGCCAAGGGTATAAAAAACCTTTTGTCCCATCGTCGCTATAGGCGCCATAACTGTGAAGAGAGTTTAGTAGTGTAATCCCACGACAAGCTTTCCTAACAAACAAGGAAGTGGAGCGCGGATTGGTGGTGAATAGATGTTGGGTGGCCCTATTTTGCAACAGGCATTTGATAAGCAATGGTTGCTTGAGATCCATCTTAAGTGGATGCAAGCATTTATTGCATGTGGAATTTCTTTCAGCGTCATTCAAAATCCTATCCTCAAATATGCTTTGATGAGCATAGCAAAGAAGGATTTTGTGATGCCTGATTATACTAAGATACACATAGAATATTTAGATAAAGTGAAAACTACATCAGAGAACATTCTAAAGCGCACAACACTTGAATATGTGCCACAATATCGATGCACAATTGCCCTAGATGGTTGGAAAAATTTCTAGAAGAAACCATTAACAGATGTGATGTTGATTTTTCCAAGAGGGTCCATATTTCTTGAAGAAATTGACACATCTATGAAAGAGAAAACCAATAAAATCTTGTTGTTATGTATGAAAGCTCAATCAAAAAATAGGGGGCCCAAAAAATGTGACGACTATTGTCACAGACAATGCATCTAACCACAAAGGCACTGGAAAAGCAATTGATGCAAATTATTCAGTGATCACATGGGTTCCATGTACTACCCATAGAATCTTCTCTTGAAGGACTTTGGAAAAGTTCCTTCAATTAGGCACACTCTGTTGGATGCAAACCATGTTATGAAATTTTAAAGGGAGCATTGATTCATTGTCCAACGTGCTCTTTAGAATAGTCACCACCACTCGGTTTGTGACACCATATTACATCCTGTCTACACTATTACAGGTGAAGCCAGCCCTTGTTGAAGCAATTGCAGATAGAAGATGGGATATTTGGCTTGAAAATATCCCAAGTATGAGTGCTACTATCTTGTGAACTTTCCAGTCTTCTAGAGAAATGTAGATAACATTGTCACTGTCACAGAGTCCTTCATCAACTTGATACGATTAGTGGACAAAGAAGCATCCATATTTGGACGTCCATGCTGGTATATGCATGAAGCCACTTGCAAGTTAAGAGAGTATACAACCTTTGCGGGAAAGGAGAATCGCATGATGATGGCATTTGCCAAAAGACGTTGGAACCAACTCCATATGCCTTTACATGGAGCGGGATTTGTCTTGGATCCCAAGTTTTATATGCATGATCAATCTTCAAACAATGAAGTGATCAGCGACATCAAGAAAGTGTGTGCCCAGCTACTAGGCAATGTAGATGGATAGGTGATATACACACAAAAGACGGCCTATACTAGCAGGGAAAGAATGTTTGGGGATCCCTGGCACATAGATGCAATTAAAACGATGAACGCACCGGTTTGGTGGAAAGAATATGGTAGGGAAAAAGTGGAAACTTCAACATGTGGCTGTGAGGGTCTTGTCTGTGGCCACCTCAAGTGGTAGTTGTAAAAGAAATTGGTATTCTTTTGATTTTGTTCACACTAAAAAACAAAATCGAATGAGTCCAAAACAAGCTGCAGACTTGGTGTATGTATTTTGCAACATGCGATTGATGCACAAGCCAACAAAGATAGCCACACGTGCTATGGAAGAAAGCTTTGGATGTTTCCAAACACATGAAGCAATTGCAAATGAGATTCACTCAAATGATGGACTGGAATAAAAATTAGAAGACATTGATCCAAAATGTTTAGATATGGAAGAAGTGGATGACATGGTGCCTGTGTTTGATGCCATGGACGACATGTAATCTTGTTTTGTAATGTTTGTGAAATGGATATGGCAGTTACAAAAAGAGAGCTATTGTTTCCCATGGCCACCCATGAAAGATGTTAAAGGAAAGTTAAATAAACCCCAGTGATGTGCTAGGCACGGCATTGCCCATGTCTCCTTCATCTATAGGCTCATATCTTGTCTCATACCATGCCAAATTTCTTTCTAAATTACTTATACGAGTCCATAGCATAGCTGGGGACTCTCGTTGGCTTTCTAGATCCTATCCTTGACTTGCCAGCAGCTCAATGATTGCCGTCTCATCAGGCAGATATGTAAATCCTTTTTGCAAGGGAGATCTTCTTCGTTGGCCTCTTGAGCGCGAACCTTCTCTACTGGCCATCCCTTGCCCAGTAGCAGGACAATCATTACAATCTACTTTGAGCTGCAACACATAGTAACAATAGCATTGTTGAACAAGATAGATTGCCACCTGATTGTTATTTGGAGGTGACTTGTATATTTGTATGAATCTCGATAGCATATTTCTAGCAAGTACCATGTGCTGCAAGTTGGAAACTTTTAAGGGAGAGGATGGCTTAGCGTTATTACTAATCCGAAAAAGCATATTGCTTACAAAATGATTTGGGCACAACTGCCTACATTGCTTGTAGCTAAGTGGCTCTCGTAAAGCTCGGATTTGTCCTCTTGGGATGCAACCATGGCCCAAAGATCACCTTGTGCAACTCAAATTTCCTCTTCTCTGTAAATCTGTTGCGCTAGTGCATGGTTGAGTAGAGGATCGAGAGGCTCATTTTGGTCAAGGGTAGGCACGTTTTTCTCGACTTGAGGATCAGGGGCAGGCATGTTTTGCTCGACTTGAGGAGTAGGGGCAGGCACGTTGACATCCTGGTCAGGAGCTGGCACGTCAACATTCTCCATATCTTAAGTTGTAAGGTCATAATTGGCTTGAAAAGAGACACAATTGACTTGAGTTTAGAGACCCGATTTGAAATAGCTCAAAAAACAAACCACAAATACTTTAAAGACCCAACTTGAAATAAAGAGTTTAAAGACCCAACTTGGAATAACATTACGCACTACCAACGGCACAAAACACTTTTTAATCATCAATAGGCGCAAGACATAATTGGTTACAAGAGGACAACCAACATGATGGGATGCATTCAAACAAACGCCCAGATCAAACATATGAGGCCTACTTTTGGGGGTGTTCTATTTTACAATGTTAAGGTGTCTATTTACATTGCACAAAAATTGCTGCTTGGGGGCTTTAGATGGTTGGGGAATACACACAATCAAGCATTTAAGGATGTATGCTACACTATATACATCAGAGGCTTTACTGAAAGGAGGTGGATTTATGCTGATATTTTTGGGAGCTGCCCATAGGTAATCTAGCTCAAACTGAGCTTTGGTTTTAGGCTTGAGGTCAAGAAGCTTAGAAAAAGTCACACTAGTTTTTGAAGGAGTGCTTTGCCCCCAGTCCCCGATCCCTACATACACTCCCTTCTTGCCAAAATGCAACAGAATGTTGCGAGTGTGCAAGTCGTTTGTGAAGAAAGTCGTGGTCGTGCAAAAACTTCATTGTGTGAAGAATTGCATTGTAGATTGGCAAAATATTTTCTACAAACTGTTGCACAGTGCCACATGTGCTCTAAAACTCTTTGATGGCAGGTTTTCTTCCATTGTGGTGGCACCCTTGAATCCACTGCTCAAGATGGCCTCCATTCCAGAGCCTAAATATGAGCATGAGCTTCCTGCTATGGCGTACAAGGGCACGCGGTAGAATCATGCCACGATGCTGCACATTAATGACCGTGTCTTCCTCTGGCACTACTTGCAAAGTTGGCCTACTGCCTGTTTGATCCTTGAATATTTTTTGTGGCTTAGATAGGGTCAAGAAAAAGAGGATGGGCCACTGAAACTTGCTTGATAGAAGCATAGTTGGGGTGCTTCCAAGTGAAATATGGAATGTTCACCAAGCAAGTGGAGAACAAGAGGATGGTAAATTATGTTTAGGGTTTAGGGTCTGGAGGTTAGGGACTAGGGCTTAGGATTTAGGGTTTAGGGGCTAGGGTTTAGGATTTAGGGTTTAGGGTTCAGGACCTAGGGTTTAGGGTTAAGGGTTTAGGGTCTAGGGGACAGGGTCTAGGGTTTAGGGTTTAGATCGAGGGGCAAGGGTTTAGGGCCCAAGGGTTATGGGCTAGGATCCAGGGGCTAGGGTTTAGGGTTTATGGGCTAGGGTTTAGGATTTAGGATTACAGTTTAGGATCTAGGATTTAGCATCTAGGGTTTAGGGTTTAGGGTTTCGGGTTTACGGATTATGGTTTACGAGCTAAGGTTTAGGATTTAGGGCCTAGGATTTGGGGTTTAGGAGCCAAGGACCAAAGTTAGGATTTAGGATTTAGGGTTTATGGGCTAGGGTTTAGAGTTTAGAGTTTAAGATTCTGCAAACAATGGTTTTCTATTGTAGCAATCCCCGTTTGTGACCAAAATTTGCACGTGTGGGGGAGAGAGCACCCCCCCACGCCTGCAAATTTTTTCCGCAATACCACGCCATGTCAAGATGATGCCACTCAGTCTCGCATATTTTTATTCTGCATGGCGCCATATGGCCATGCACGGCAAATTTGCAAAAAAATGGTGGCATCACACTGAAATGATACCTGTTTGCGAACAAAATTTGCACGTGTGGGGAAGAGAGCACCCCCCCCCCCCCCCCCCCCTAATGCTTGCAAAATTTGGCTGCAATACCACACCATGTCAAGGTGACGCCACTTAATCTCCCACAAATTTATCCCGCATGGTGCCATATGGCCATGCGTGACAAATTTGTGCAAGGATGGGCGGCGCCGCACTGAAATGATACCCGTTTGCGACCAAAATTTTCACGCATGGGGGAGAAGGCACCTGCCCACGCTTGCAAAATTTGGCCATAATACCATGCCATGTCAAGGTGATGTCACTCAATCTCACACAATTCATCCCGCAATGGTGCAACAGGGTCATGCGTTGCAAATTTCCACAAGAATGGTGGCGGCGCACTGGAATAATACCTGTTTGCGACCAAAATTTGCACGCGTACGGGAGAGAGCACCTCCCACACTTGCAAAAATATTTGGCCGCAATACCACATCATGTCAAGGTGTCACCACTCAATCTTGCACGAATTTATCCCGCACGGCACCATATGCCCATGCGTAGCAAATTTGCGCAAGAATGGGTGGCATCGCACTAAAATGATACTCGTTATTTTGTGACCAAAATTTGCACGCATGGGGAGAGATCACCCTCCCCACACCTGCAAAATTTGGTTGCAATATCATGTCATGTCAAGGTGATGCCACTCAATCTCACGCAGATTTATCCTGCATGGCGCCATATGGCCATGCGCGCAAATTTGTGCAAGAATGGGTGGCGCAGCACAAAAATGGTACCCGTTTGCAATCAAAATTTGCACCCATGGGAGAGAGAGCACCCCCCCCCCCCCCCCCGGCCCCAGGCATACAAAATTTGGCTGCAAAACCACGCGATGTCAAGGTGACGCTACTTAATCTCCCACAGATCTATCCCGCATGGCGCCATATGGCCATGTGCGATAAATTTGCGCAAGAAATGGGTGGCACCACACGGAAATGATACCCATTTGCGACCAAAATTTTGCACGCATGGGGGAGAGAGCACCCCCCTATGCTTGCAAATTTTGGCCGCAATACCGCGCCATGTCAAGGTGACACCAATCAATCTCATGCAGATTTATCCTACATGGGTCCATATGGCCATGGGTGCAAATTTACGCAAGAATGGGTGGCACTACAGTGAAGTGTACCCATTTGCAAACAAAATTTTCACATGTGGGGGAGAGAGCACCCCTCTTTGCACTTGCAAATTTTGGCCACAATACCGTGCCATGTCAAGGTGACTCTACTCAATCTTGCTCAGATTTATCCCTCATAGCACCATATGGCCATGTGCAGCAAATTTACGTAAGAATGGGTGGCGTCGCTTTGAAATGATACCCGTTTGCGACCAAAATTTGCACGCGTGGGGAAGAGAGCACCCACCCAATGCCTACAAATTTGGCCACAATATCGCCTCAAGATGATGCCACTGAATCTTGTGCAAATTTATCCCAATGCCGCCATATGGCCATGCTGACAAATTCGTGCAAAAATGTGTGGTGCCACTATACCCGTCTGTGACCTAAATTTGCATGCGTGTGGGGGAGGATATGCCCCACGCACATGCAAAGTTTTGTTGCCAATAGACAATGTTTCATTGGTGGTGACCACCCCGGGTGCTACTATTACGTGCATCACTGCATGGTGCCATGCACTAGAAAATAGCACGCGGGTGGCGAGTGCCATTTTGAGACGAGCTCAATTTGCAGCAAAACTTTGCTTGCGTGTGGGAGAGGGCATGCCCCACATGTATGCAAGTTTTCATTGCCAAAAAAACATCCTCTCCGTGGTGCGTGGCCCCTACCCGCATGCTACTTTTACGTGCGTCGCCGCATGGTGCCATGCACTAGAAAATAGCAGGTTCGTGGTGAAGCGCCATTTTGAGACGAGCTCGGTTTGCAACAAAACATTGCACGCGTGTGGAGGAAGGCATGCACTATAAGAGATAGATAGAAGTGCCGCAGAAATTGCCGCCGAGGAAGATGAAACTATAGAAAGAGAATGTGGATTGATGTATGGCTATAAGGGCGGCCACCAGTGCGGATCTCAGCTATTGGCTATTTTCACGGATTCCAGTGTAGCAAAATCCGCGGAAATAGCCACATAGGCTATTTTAAAAAAAAAACAAGGTGTGGCCTTGGATGATGCAAGTCCCAAGAATTTGTGACTTGCATCATCCAAAGGCCACGCCTTATTTTTCAAAATAAAACAAGAAATAGTGAATTTTTAAAAAATAACTAGAAGCAAAAATTTGATTGGAGACATCAAGATAGAATCCATGGAGCAAAAAAATTGATTTTTCATTAATAAAACTTTTTACATTACATCAATGGCCATGGGCCAAGAGGCTTACACAAAAGGCTTGAGGAACTTTAAAAAATACATACATTTAATTGGCCATGGACCAAGTGGATTGGACTAAAGGCTTAGACAAGAGGAGGCATGCCCGCTGTCATAAAATCTAATATTTAACTTTCCATAGTGGTTTTCTTATATTAGACTGATCATCTAATATGGGAAGATCAAAGCAACAAGAGTTAGAATATTAAAAAGTGCTTCTAGATCTATTTCTACACGGGACCAAATGAAGAGATATGAATATCTCTATAAGGGTCCACATCGAGAGATAGAAGCAACAAGAGTTAGAATATTAAAAAGTGCTTCTAGATCTATTTCTACACGGGACCAAATGAAGAGATATGAATATCTCTATAACGGTCCACAGCGAGAGATAGACTATCTAAGAGCAATGGGCAGAAGTGCTACTAGGCTAGTCGCAGCACGGGACCAAGAAGAGAGAGATGTAAGCATTTCTCTATCCGTCCAAATGGAGACAGTCTATCAAAGAGCAATGCACATGTAATGAAGCTTAAAAGACCTTAGGGTAAGCCTCATGAAGACCTCCAAACAACAGTGTTACAAGTCCTTAGGCCTAGGGCCATTGATAAGAAGTCGGAGGACGTTGAGGACTATAATCTAGCAATTCCTTAATTTTAGGAATTTTTCCTAAATTATAGGAGGTGTCATTGACTTAGTCAAAATGCTCAAGGGAGTCCAAGTATGTGGTCTAGGACACAAGGAGTCTACCTAAGACTCTTTATTTTTGTCAGTGCTAAATTAGCAGGTAGCAGCTACCCCAAGGAGACCGCATAACTTCCCTAAGACATGGTTAAAGTATGGTCCTAATATTCTAAGCAATGATTCATTATGTCTATGAGTTATTTAATTAACCTTGGACATTCTAAGGTCTAAGGTTAATGCCACTTAGGCATGCCATGTCATCAGGTCACATAAGATAGCACATGGGCAGGCATGGGGCACACATGGGCTCAAGGAGGCTTCTAGAAGATAAGGGGGGGTCACCTGGCCTAGAAGGGAAGTCTTGCCCAAGAATCTAAGGCCTCACCATCATGCCATAAGGCTCCATTAAAGTTGTCCAATAGGAATTGGCCATGCAAAGTTTATGCATAGGCAAAGTGGGCAAGTGGATCAAGTAGATTAAGTTAGGCTAGAGAGTAGATGGAGAAGAAGCCCAAAAGACCCTCAAAGTTGAGCGTGATAATTCGATGGTCTAAAAGGGAGTGTGTGTAGGAAAAGTCAATATTTTCATCTTTACTCACAAGACTCACACAATGTCTCAAATGGGAATAAGTGCTTTTATTGTCTAGCCTCTAGTGGGGTCCAATGAAAGGAGAGCAAGACCAAGTGGGCAAAATCGATTTTTCTTTTCTCTCTTGGAAGCAAAAGAATACACACAGTGCAAGGAAGGCACACACATACTCTTGTGTGAAGCTTTAATGGAAAGTTTGAGCTCTTTCTCCATGGATGAGAAGTTGAGTGCCTACAACGACAACTCTTGTTAATGGAATGCAAATCCAATCAAGAGATAAGCCAAAGCATGCTCATCTTCTTTGCCATCTCCATTACTATGCTATGCTAAGCTCTAAGAGCTATGATAAGTGAGAAGAATACTTCTTTCTCGTATGATACATCTTCTTCTCTCAATCTACCTTTATCCCCGCTAGCTCTCTCCACCACATGTGGTGTTTTATGTCTTGGGATGGAGGGTTAAGACAAAGTTAAGTTCTTTGAAGTAAGCAATGGAGATACATGAAGCTTTCCATATTCATGCATCTCAAGTAGGCTAAGGAACACAAATATTGTATTGTATACAAGTCTCTCTTCATGGGAGAATCTATAATACAAACGCCTTTTGGAGGGGGGACCGGCTCCAAGTGAATCCAGTCCTCAACTGTTGTCAAGTCTCTAATTTTCTCTCTCTCTCTTTTACAAGTTATTGTTCATGCCATGCTAGTTAGGTGTTAAGTTAATGTTGCTATTGATGCTATCTCCAACCAAGCACTCTCTCTCTCTCTTTCCACTAGGAACATGTTTAATGGAAAGCTCATGAATGTGAATATAATTCCGCTATATTCAAAGTTTTTCCCCCAATTCCATTACACCCACCAATCGGGTGCATCATTTCTCGTCATCCTGTTGTTGCCTTCTTCATTGTCGCTATCCGAAACAGTCGTGGAACTCTGCAATAGCAAAAATAAAAATTAATTAATTAAATTAAAAATGATTAAGCAAAAATTAATGTAGCAAGAATGATCAAAGAAAAGAGAAAGTGCTTATGAGTGTGTCTCGCCCAACTGTCCGCCCACTCACCAATCTGGAAATTTGTATAGTCACCATCTATGTAGCTGTCACAAAAGCACAAGCGACACCTAGTGAATATGATGGGATCATCAAATTGGGTGCAGTAAGTACTACGCATCCATCACGTGCCAAAAACAATGGCACAATCATGTGCAGTGTGGTCCACTCCATATGACATAATGCACCAAAAGTATCTCCGCACATCGTGAGAGCGACTTGCACGACCTACTGACTCCACACCCAGGTGCACTGAGCACCACTCAACAACCTACCTAGCATCCCTGAAGTGCTCACTCTTAGAGTGAAGCTAATATCATTGAAGTGCACGCTTGATGCAAGCATTGGCACCATCATGCTCCCCCTTCCCATGGCCTATCTCAAAGAACTTCCAAATGCAAGGTACACCAGTCTCACAATGCTACCTCCATAGCCAATAGAACTACCGTGAACTCTTGAATTGTGCACCACCCCTATTGACCAAACCAAATGTGCTAAAGATGTGATACCTCTGCTCTACAAAAATGTGTCATGGAACCAAAAATAGTGCTGCACAAACTGTGTGTATGAGAACGATCATCGCTAATGTAGAAGTGATACTCTTGCATAATAGCTTTATCAAAATCCGTGCTAGAGAAGCCATCGATGGACTCCTTGGCATGGCAATATGAGATGTATACTAATATGGCCACTTGTGAAACAAAAAACATAATAAACAATAAGGTGCTCGAGGCTACCATAACACAAAGAACAACGTAGATGAACACTAACCTTATCCTTGCTCAAAGAAGTAGTACTCCAACCAAATGATCTCCTGTTGTGGCAACAAAGTGTAGTTCTCTGCAAAATCAACAATAGAGATATGGTACAGTGTGGAAATGACACAAGGGATGCATGGAATTTTTGCTCTTGTCACTTCACACCTGTGTATGCTAGATATATGGGTAGATAGAAGATCTAAAAGAATCCATAATTGCAACTCAAGGAGCAGACTTTGGCTTGAGCTGTAATCTACATGATCCCATGCATCCACCCTGTAGAGTGTGAATCTGATACTCATATTGTTGCCAATACTTTATCACCGAGAGAGAGAGAGAGAGAGAAGAAAAATCTTTTTAGAATCAAGAATTTGCTCGCCCGATTCCAAAAAGCGCTCGTCAAAAACAGCATGCCCAAAAATTACGTCCGTTCATAACCAATTATGGCCCAATGGTGGTTGGGGTGATGGCAATGTAACTTTTGTAGAAACAATTTCTACGAGTTCTCTAGTTGCCACCCAACAAAGGTATAGTCACACATGCTATTCAAAATGCTAAGACTACATCCTAGCACATGGATCATGATGAACACGTGTCAATTTGGAATTTCCTTATTTGAACCACTCCTTTAAGATTACATCTAAACATCCACACATGCAACCCTCGGGGGAGTCACTATATAGAGATCATGTATAGCACGTGCGTTCAAGAGGTATTTAAAACACTCCCTATTGTACATTTTTCTATGTATATAGAGACCCCTTATGTACCGCTTTGCTTGACAAAACTACACCTTATGTACAATTTTCACTTTTCCAATTTAAAATCCTCTTATGTATATATATTTTATGTAAATTCATAGAGAAATTAACTCCTTCTATTGAACTCACCTGCTATTGTATATATTTTTGAGTGACCCCTCCAAGATGCAACCAAAGCATCTCTACCATTAATAGATATCATTTTGCTTCAAGCTTAACCCTTGAGATGTAATCTTAAGGGTCAAGCTTGTGAGTGACCCCCCCAAGATGCAACCAAAGCATCTCTACCATTAATAGATATCATTTTGCTTCAAGCTTAACCCTTGAGATGTAATCTCAACTGTTATGAATATGATGCAAAAGGGCATGTGAACACTCCCTAGAGAAGCCAACGTAGACATCGACTACCTTTTTACGTGTTGCTTGACTATTACGAGAAGGAGAAGGTTATTGTAGTGGATAGCACTTTTCTCTTGCCACCATCCATGACGGCTAGAATTCCATTGATGTCATAGTGTTTTCTTTCACTTTTAGATGAGAAAATGTTATGTTCTATGCCTTGAATTTTGCAAGAATGCACGAAGCATGGTTACCCCGCTGATACTTTTGCTTCTCTTGCATGGGCTATGCTCGCCTTCAAAATCCTACTATGCACATTGCTTGAATGAATAGTGTGAGCACCATTCTAATTTTTTGTGGAAACTGAAAAACATGTGTGTGATTTGTGCCAATTACGATTTGAGCTTGGCTGCATAGAGTGACTTACTAGCCCTTGTAAATGTCTCATCAATATACCTGGATATGACTCTAAGGATGGTTCACTTATCTAAAAGCAAGTGTAACTGGATCTAAACGTGTTGTTCCTATGCTAGGCACCCATGGAGATGGCCATTAGAGAGCTTAGTGAGAGGTGGCGTGAGAGAGAGAGAGAGAGAGAGAGAGAGAGAGAGAGAGAGATGAAGACATGAATAAAAACTCCTAATTTGATTATTGAATCTTGAACACTAATACATCATTTTAAGTGGGTTCCCCATTTATACATTTTCCATGCCTCTTGGCAGTACTTCCCCCAAGTGGAACGTGGCTCCTCCTAGATTTTAGAGAGCAATCTTGCAAAGCCTTATGAGTGTAATAGGGGTATGGTTGTTTTCTTTGCTATATAGCATATAACTAACAAAAGTGGGGTAATACTTACTTTATTGGAGCTGTGAATAGGAAATTCTCAAAGATCCTATGCTCACAAGTGGCAAGTCCTATTTTTATAAAGTAAAATCTTGGGCTTGCAATACTTTTTAAAGCACTACTTGATGATGCCTATGGAAGCATTGTGATTGTATTCAAAGAATAGGGTTATGTATTGACTCTTCAAATGTCATAAATCCTTTATCCAAGGGGGCTAGCTTAGTTGGAAGAGGGTTGGGCCTGCATCACCAAGGTGGTGGCTTCAACCCCCACTAAGCGCCCTTTGTGGTATCTCAAGGCAAGTGCCCAGCTTGATGCACGGTGTTGGTGGGATAAAAAAGCTGACTTGTCAGCACTTTAAAAAAAAGATGTCATAAATCCTAGAGAAGCATTTGAAAAGAAGCTAACGTGCAACATCAACCATAAATTCGACAATCTCTTCAAATAAAAAAAATCCATTATGTACATTGTGGAAGAAAAAACCATCTCTCAAAAAAAATGGTTTTAGGTGAATCCTTATAAACATTGTAGGCAAACCAACCACTTTGTCAAATCTAGCAAATACAAGAATAAGCTAAGGAATTTTGCAAGTAACAACAAGCACTACAAAGACAAAGAAAAAGCCAAAACTAGCATGGCTACTTGTGACAACTCCCTTGATTAAGAGTATGAAGAATGTGGTGGTATATGTGCTAGCAGAGTATTGTAAAAGGACTCTTGTTTATGTGCCATACTCCTCATTTGTGTGTAGGGTGTGATTGTGTCTACCTTTGTGTCAAAGAGACTATTCTCTTGTTCCTAATTGCTCTAGGGTAGGCTTGTGTGTGCCTACATCCATTGCATTAGGAGTGGTTGTTGTGTACCTAACCCATTTTGTGTTTCAAGGGAAAGTAGTTTTCTAGGTCAGTACTATACTATGTCCAAACACTCTCTAGTTGCTAAGTGCTCTAGGGTAGGCTTGTGTGTGCCTACATCCGTTGCATTAGGAGTGGCTGTTGCGTACCTAACCCATTTTGTGTTTTAAGGGCAAGCAGTTTTCTAGGTCAGTCTATACTATGTCTAAACACTCTCTAGAGTCCTCACTAGGGCTAGAACTTGAGGTTAATCCTTGGGCTTTATTAGGTCCTTTTTTTGCGTGGTTTTTTTTCCAATAAGAACATCCACAAATAGTTACTTTCCCTAGGTGTTTATCCACCTGGAAGCAGGTTTAGGTAGGAAGCATTCTTGTGGAGGGTTTAGGTGGTGGAACTCCTTTCTATTGTTGGAATGGAGCGCTCCTCATCACTATAGTAGTGTACTTGTATTTTATGACTAGTTACCGCCCCTGGGTGTCTGTCCGTCTGCAAACAACTTTGGGTAGGGAGCATCCTCCGGTGCAACTGCTTGGGGCTCATTTATGTTGTTAGAATGGAGTGCTCCTCATCACTACATCGGCGGGCTTGTATTTTACAACTAGTTACCTTCCCTCGGTGTCTATCTTCGTGGAAATAGGTTTGGGTAGGAAAGCATCCTTGTGGAGGTTTTAGGTGTGCAAGAACTTGGGGCTTTTTTCTATTGTTGGAATGGAGTGCTCCTCATCATTACACCAATTTCATGCTATGTTTTGTTATTTTTTTACATTTATATCACTTATGCATCTTATTGTGTAAATGTTTTAATGTTGCCCAGAGGGATGCTAGGGGGTGTGCATGATCAGGTGTACCCATTTTATGCACTTTACTATGATCCAAACAACACAAAAATAGGCCTATTTGAAAATATGTTATCCTCAAACCATGGGTTATTGTTGTGGTCTTCACCTAAGATCTGGTGTCCACACAAAACACATAGTTTTCTACGCAATGGCATGCTCCGATCATCCATTTTCCATCGTTGAATAATATTTCCTTGTGCAAGGACGTCTTTGATACTGCCTATCACACCCTGTCACAACAATGTCACACCTATGGTGATGTGCCTATATGTCATAAAAACTAATATCTAACTTTTGCAAATGATTCTCTATAATTAAATTGATCATTTAATACGGGAGGATAAAGAAAACAAGAGTTGAAATATTAAAATGTGCCACTAGCTTGTCTAAGCACGGGACCAAGAAGAGAGGGATGGAAGCATCTCCCTAGAAGTCCAAATGGAGACAGTCTACCAAAGAGCAATGCTCATGTAATGGAGCTCAAAGACTTTAGGTTAGCTTCATTAAAGTCTCCAAAGGTAAGTGTTACAAGTCCTTAGGCCTAGGACCATTAGATAAGAAGTCAAGGACATCGAGAGCTATAATCTAGCAACTCCTAAATTTTAGGAAACTCTTCTAAAATTTAGAGTGAAATTGACTTAGTCAATATGCTCGGTGAAGTCTAAGTATGTGGTCTAGAGTACAAGGAGCCTACCCAAGGCTATTTAATTTGGTCAGTTTCGAATTAGCAAGTAGTTGCTATCCCAAGGCGACCGCATAGTCTTCCCTAAGGTATAGCTAGAAGATGGTCCTAATATTTTAAGTTATGTTTCTTATGTCTATGGTTCAATTAAAAGACCATGGTCATTCTAAGGTATAAGGTTAATGCCACATGGGCATGCCATGTCAACATGCCACAAGGGATTTGCACATGGGCAGGCATGGGGCACACATAAGCTCAAGGAGACTTCCAAAAGGTAAGGGGTCATCTAGCCCAGAGGGAAAGTCTTGACTAAATGTACAAAGCCTTACTCATATGCCAAAAGGCTTCATTAAGCTATCCAATAGGAATCAAGTATGCAAAGGGCAAGGCATGGGCATAGAGGGCAAGGAGACCAAGTAGGTGAGAGAGAGAGAGAGAGAGAGAGAAGAAATACCAAAGCATGTAAGGGGGGACGTGAAAATACGATTTCTCTAGGGAGGTGTGTGTGTGTGTGTGTGTGAGTAGACAAATTCATGCTAGGAAGCTTCACTCACAAGGCACAAGTCTAGTGCAAGTCCCTCACACAAAACGAGCACAAAACCAATTCTCTTAGTGTAGTTTTCCTCATTCCAAGGCAAGAAGAAGGAGGCTCTCTCTCTCACACACACTTTCATTGTGGGATAGACAAAGTGCAAGAAAGCCATCTCCTTATCCAAGCTTGATAAGTAAATAGCCTACACCGACAACTCTTGATCATGGAATGCAAACCCAAGCAAGAGACAAGCTCAAACATGCTTATCTTCTCTTCATCTCATTACTAGGCTACACTAAGCCCTAAGAGTAATCTAAAGTGAGAAGAATACTTCTTTCTTGTATGATACATCTTCTTCTCTCAAGCTACCTTTCTCCCCACTAGCTCCCTTCACCTTTCATGGTGTTTGAGGCCTTGGGATGGAGGGTTGAGTCAATTTCTAGTTCATTGAAGTATGCAAATGGAGGTGCATGAAGCTTTCCATCTTCAAGTCTCTCAATTAGTCTAAGGAATGTTAGAGGTTCTATTATCACCTCCAGATCCTTCTCTATGGATTTTGGCTTCCTTTCACATTGCACATGCACTTGGTTGTGGATTGGCCACCCATTGCACCTCCCGGTATGGGATTCTGTCGCACTTAGGCATGGCCAGCCGGCTTTCTGCCATTCACGTCAACTCTTACTTCATGTTGACGTCGACTTCCCCTTTTCATTTGCACATGGGATTTTATTCTCCCACTCGTGATTTTTTGGTGTTTTCTCGAGTTGGCACCCTATATATAGGGTGCCACCCACTCATGCATTCATCCATCCTTGTAGATTCTACCGTTTGGAGTTATTGAGCTTGCCAGCTTTCCCCCATTTGTCTCTTCTCTTTCTCTCTCTCTCTCTTACTATGCGCACATGCATGGCGCCGATGGCTCAACGGTTGGGTCGTGAACCGCACCCGCCTATCGACGAGGTGCGCACATGCTGCAGGCCAACCACTATTCCATTCTGAATACGCGAGTCAACTCCTACGTGGCGTGCTGTCGTTCATGTTGCAGCCAATAAGGTTTCTTCACTCCCAATAAACGGCGGTCACCGGAGATGACCGTTTAGGCTGCCATTGAAACGTTGCGATGACGCCGGTGAGAGTCCCGATGGCTAAGTGCAGGGTCGTGGCGGGCTTGTGGTGGGCTCAGAACACTTTTTCGTCGGGAGCAACCACCGCTCCTATGCATGTGCTCAAGCTCTCTCTCTCTCTCTCTCTCTCTCTCTCTCTCTCTCTCTCTCTCTCTCTTGTGTTTCTCATGCGTGGTTTGTCTCCCTCTCTGCTTCCGATGTGCACTCCGATGGTATCAAAGCGTGGTCTCTTGACCGGGAGCCCATTGGGAGACCTTTCATCGCCAAACATTTCCAAATCAGCCCATACGCTCTCTGTATTTGCAGCTGCGTTTTGAGGCTCTGTTTTTTAGCGTTTTCAGCATTGGTTCCTCCCCTTCCTTCTCCCCTTCAGGCGCACCCCTTCCTGGGACTGCCTCATGTTAATCGCCCCCTCCCATATTGCCTTGACTGCAGCGTTTTCAGCCATATAGGCCAGTGTTTTTTGACAGTTTTTTATTGGCATTTTGGGGAGCTACGTTTGGCGCCATACCTGCTCCTTGCAATTTCCATTTGATCGCCCCCCCTCGAGGTCTTTTACTCTTGTTCCTTCAAATCAGCGATTTTGGGGCCCAATCAGCGTTTTCAGCAGCTTCATATTGGTCTTTTTTTAACTTCCTTCCGGGACCGGCCCTTGGAATAGCTCCTCCCAGCCTCCTCCCTTGGAGTTCGCTCCCTCATCCCTTTTTTTTTTCTTGGATAGCCCCTACCTGCGTTTTTTTGTTCCTGGGCCACTTCGTCACCTTCAGCACCTCTTTCATTATTAGCATCACTTACTCTCACCGATCAGGCCTCCTTCGGACACCACTTTTGGTGTGTTCCATCTTTGCTCGACTGCCTTTCCTTGCTGCAGCAGAGGGCTGATTTCAGCCCCCTCCCACTTAACTCTTCCACATCCCGTCCCGACTTCCTTCGGTTGGTCTCTTGTCGGTGTGGACAGCACTGGACGCTTGCAGTTCCTTGCACCCTCGGCGGACATACATACTTCTACGGTGTCTACCTTTCCTCTCGGCCTTGATCCGTTGCTTTTGGAGCAGTTCGACATTCAACTTTACCTTGTTCTACGCGGACATTTCCTGAGACTTCTAATGGACCGTACCACTACCTCGTGTTTTCCCATCTTAGCGGATCTTGGTTCCAGATCTCCATTCACCGTCTGGACGCATGTGGTGTCGACTCGCACGTATGACTCGTGGCTGTGGCTTTCAGTTTTGCGGCTTGCCCCCTACCCCACTATCCTCTTGTCGTCTACTACCACCTCCGGAGTTCCACCTTTCGACCTTCGACCTGACACTTCTTCTAGTACATTGGCGGCTTACAGCTCTGCTCCTTCTACACTTGGAGAATTCCCTACAGGACCATCGGACCTGTCACCTCTCATGGTTACCACATTTGGTGTTCCTTCTTCCTGTACATCCACTAGGGGCCATCTTCTCCCTACTGTGCCACCCATGTCTTGGCTTTTGCAGGTGATTGAACTCGATGCTGCTGATCATGGCGTATCTTCTACCCCTGGTGGAGGATCCTTTTCGGTTGCACTACTCAGTGATGGCTTACAACCTTCTCTTTGACCTGATGATACATGTATATATTGTGGACGACGAGGCCATACAACGGCCTGGCGTTATCGGAGACGACGTTATCGCCGTAGAGACGAAGACTCGGATGCTCCTTTTGGGACCAGTTCCTCATCTACGACTGCTACCATTGCAATTACGGATGGCGTTGTCCTACAGCCTCTCCGTCAGTCACCCTTGATCACTCTTTGACCTGGAGTGTTGCATGTCTATCCTCGACATCGGCAGCTGTCTCTTTGCGGGTGGATTGGTTGCTTCGGGGGGGCCTTCCATCTCACTCTCCGCCCTTGTCTCTCTTCCACGACTTACCCGCTTCTAGGCCATTTTGTACAACTCCCTTGTGCGACTTGATCAGTGTGCACCTCACTATGATCTTCATCACTTGGTGTTGGACAATGCGTCGTTTCTTGAGCTGGCGCTTATTCCTTTCCTCTTATCCAGATTTGTCCAGACATACGTATTTTTCGTTGGCATCTCCTCCATCACCATCTTTTCGCATCTATTACTGAGGGGGGTGTTAGAGGTTCTGTTATCAACTCCAGATGCTTCTCTCTAGATTCCGGCTTCCTTTCACATTGCACAGGCCCTTGGTTGTGGGTTAGCCACCCATTGCACCTCCCGGTATGGGATTCTGTTGTACTTAGGCATGGCCAGCGGACCTTCTGCCATCCACATCGACTCTCACTTCATGTTGACATCAATTTCCCCTTTTCATTTGCACGTGGGATTTTATTCCCCCAGTCGTGGTTTTTTGGTGTTTGCCCGACTTGAGGGTTGGCACCCTATAAATAGGGTGCCACCCACTCATTCATTCATCCATCCTTGTTGATCCTTCCATCTAGAATTATTGAGCTTGCAGCTTTTTCCCATCTCTCTCCTCTCTCTCTCTCTCTCTCTCTCTCTCTCTCTCGTGTTTCTCACCCGTGGTTTGTCTCCCTCTCTGCTTCTGTTGCGCATCCCGACAAGGAGCACTAAATCTTGTATTGTAATCAAGTCTCTCTTTCATGGGAGAATATATAATACAAAAGCCTTTTGGAGGGGGGACCGGCTCCAAGTAAACCGGTCCTCAATTGTTGTCACTATCTTCCTCTCTCTTTTACAAGTTATTGTTCATGCCATGCTAGTTAGATGTGTAGCTAAATGATGCTATCTCCAACCAAGCACTCTCTCTATCTACACTAGGAACTTGCTTAATGGAAAGCTTACTAATCACAATCAATTCCGCTATACCCAAAGTTATTAGTTCAATTCCGTTACACTATATCTCTCACATAAGTAGTGATGTTGCCTAGACATTTTGGCTATCAATAGAAGACATATGGACAAACTTAACCAGATGTTTTAGTAATTTTTGCATTTTTTATGTATTTTCTATGAATTTTTATTTTCTTGCTCTAGATGCCTTGATTTTTCTTCCCTAGATATATGGCGATCCGTATGCACTTTTGCAAGATCCTACAGTCATTTGATAGATGACATCATGGTAAATGTGGCCATGCAAAAAAAACAAACTTTCAATGGTTCGTTTCTTTTTAACTTTCCTCAAAATCTAGGTCATTCTCTTAGTGGAGCAGTAATGAAAACTTTGAAAAGTTTCCACAAATAGTATTTATTCAACATTGAGCTGATTTTTACTTATGTCATAGAGCTATGTCAGGAGAGTCATGAAAAAAAAATCACTCTCCACATTATCTGCCACCTTGCATGGGAGCTTACGTGGCAGTCCAATCATTGCCACACGTAGATTGCCACCTTGCATGTCACCTCACGTGGGTTGCCAACTCACATCCACATGAGCTGCCACATCACATTTGTCCCTGTTTCCTATGGCTCGATCTCGTTCTCCCTCCTCTGCTCCAATATCCCATGCTTTTGTAGCACTAGACAATGCTTTGACGGACGTGGGCGAACGTAGTTTCAATTAATTTAAGCTTTAAACGCAATTTCAGTTTAATTGAACGTAGTTTCAATTTTACTTGCACGTAATTTTATTTCACTAAACGTTTTGTTCAAATGATTCTTTTTTTTTACGTTGTCGAGAAATTTGCGGTCTTGCCAGGAAAGCACCGGGCTTATGGCTGTGAGAGTTTGTGAGAGAACTCAACAAAAACTATATGAAGGAGTTAAACCATAGATGCCATGAAGACTAGGGTTTGGAAAGAAGTGCAATCAAAGAAGACTCACTCTTTCTCTCTTGCACTCACACACACAAAGAAAGAACGCAAAAGAGAATGTCAAAACAATACGAAGATGAAAACATCAAGGCTATGGTCATATCGTATCATGGGTAATATGAAAGGGTTAATGGATGAGTTAATGGCATTCAATCTTGGCTGACCAAATAGGCTACGAATTGTTCTTTGGAATTGTAGTTTTGTGCTTACCATAATATATATATTTTGTCTAGTGATTGGAATTAATTGTGTGTACAAATCCTCTTGGTTCATAGCAAGATAACTACGCTTACATCAAAAGAAAAATTATAGTCTATGAGAGGTAGTATGATGGGATCCGGTGATAGAAGTATTTCATTGAGCCTTTCAGGGCCGAAGAGAAACACTATACGTTGTTGAAAGTGTATTTTACGGCTAATCCATACGTTAATTCTAATAGATCGTACAGAGTGAAAGCGATAGAAATGATCATCATGTGGGTTATTCATCTAGGATAGTATGTGAGAAATGTAGATATGAGAGAAGTGAAGAGATGAGAAGTTTCCCTCCCAAGCCCTATTCTTGCCCGTAGGCAATAAGGATACTGCGGGGAGAGATGTACCTGTAGCAAGAGAACCTAGAGAGGATGAATTACTAAGAATGAGAGAGATAGGTTTGGTTAAGGAGATGAGATTAGATACATATATATATATATATATATATGTTGGATTAGAGATGAAAATGAAAACAACAAGAAATCAAGAAAACATCAATGTAGAACACATCTTACTTGAAACCCTTCGGCACCATTATTGATGGGAGAGAGAAGAAGAGTGGATAATTCCTCTTTGATTGATACACCAAGTGCAAGAACTTCTTTGATTAGAGTTGATCTTCCAAGGTTAGCTTGTTGCAAGAATGGCTAATCTCCCTCTAGGAGAAAGTGTAGGCTTGGGCTTATGTTAATGGCTAAGTACAATTAGGCATTACTACTCACTCCCTCGAGAATTCCTCTCATCAATGGCTTGAATGCTTGAGTTCCTTCCAAGTAAGAAGAGGTCCCCTTTTATAGGTGAAGGGAACCCACAAGGGTTTACACAAGAAGAGAGGATCCAGTGTGAACAGGAATTGGAAAAGTTGGAAATGAGCTGTCCCTGCATGATGTGGGCAGACTGGGGTCCAGTATTTTGATCATATCTCCTCAACCGTGGCTCTAAATAAAAAAGTAAAAATATGGGCAAAAACTTTAGCTCATTAGCTACGATTTTTATTTTAAAATCGTTTTTCAATTCGGATTGGAACCTTGTGTAAAAAATTCATCAAAATAGGGTCCATTTATGGCAACAAAAGTCTTCATGTGGTCTCCTTAGCATAGACTTTCATTTAATTCCAAAGGACACCTCATGCCATATGAAAGCATGACATTGCTCCTTGACAAAGTTTTGTAATTATGCTTGCAATAATGCATTAAAATAAGTGTATCTTTGAAATCATGCCACCTAGTGTCCCACTAGGATTTGATTCTCTCCTAGTAGCTATTTAAAAAGAAATATAAGAAAAGTATAAAATATACATAGAATATATATATATTGGAGTTTACCCTAGATATAGGATCTCGCTAGGGTGTGAGATGATAATGAAATAGTAGAAATAAAGAATCAATGCTTTTTGCCCCAAGTTAAAGAGGCGGAGCTATTGATGCTTTTCCCATAGTATTTTCTGATGGTAAAGTAAGGATATGTTACCCTTGAGAAAAATAATAGGATGAGATAGAAGACTTATTATTATACTTAAATATGCATATGTACATTATAGGAAGTATAATTATGTATCTAAAAAAATACAAGATAGATCTTGTAGCATGCGTTCTCACTATGTACGTGTCACAACACGACATCCACCCCCTCTAAACCTGCACATCCTCCAGTATGTGCCACATTGTCTCTTTGTAAGATTAGACCTCTTGTACATCTTCCTTGTCTTCTTCTTCACTAGATGATTCCAGAGCTTCATGTTCACTTTGATCTTCACCTGTGTTTTTCTCTTCTTCCTCATCAATATCTTCTAGATCATTGTCTCCTCTTCTCTTAAACATTTTAATCCTTTTTCCTGCAATGGGAATCTTTACTTCTATACCATCTAGTTCAGACAAGATGTAAGTAGCATTTTCATGCACATGCATTACAACATACGATCCAAACCATCTTTTTGAGAACTTACGCATGAATGTGTGCTGGTTATCAAGGCTACTATCATACACTAAAACCCAGTCACCTTTGTCAATTGCTTTGCTCCTGAGTCGATGTCACTTATCAAAATAGTCCTTGTTTTTCAACCTTGCATTTTTGAGTCGTTCTTTTGCAGCTTCAATGTCTCCAGGTCTTCTCTCTAGCTGCCTTATATGCAGTGCAAGGAGATCTTCCCTACTAAACCCCTCTTGCCAAGGTAGTACATTCCATGTGGGAATTGTATCCTCAATCGGCATCACTGGCTTTTGACCATGCATTAGCTCCGCAGGCATGTAGCCAGTTACTGAGCTATGTGTTGTACGATCAGCCCATAAAGCATATGGTAACAATTTTGGCCACTCACCAACTCTTCCTTCGCAAGCCTTGGCCAAAGCTTTGATGATAGGAGAATGCCCTCTTTCACTCTTTCCATTGCCTTCAGGGTTGTAAGCTGTAGTAAGAGAAAGCTTGATCCCTAATCTAGAAAAGAACTCCCTTACTTCTTCGGCATCCAGTTCACCTCGATCTGCAGTGATTTTTCCCACACAACCATAACGGCAAATCACCTCATCAAGAAGGAATTTGCACACAGCTTCTGTGGTCTGAGCTCTTAATGCTCTTCCTTCAACCTGGTTAGTTAGGTCCTCTCGTGCAAGAACCAAGTATCTCATCTGCCAGAGTCCTAAAGGCATCGTGACTAGATCCACAACCCATTTATAGTGCATGGCTAGTGGATATGTAGGGTGCAATCCATCACGATGTCGAACATTTGAATACATTTGACAAGTTACACATGACTCTACAAACTAAGATACATCTTTATATATACCCTTCCACCAATATTTTTCTTTCAACTTGGAGAAGGTTACCCACACACCCCTGTGTCCAGCCCATAGACTCTCATGAAACTCGTGCATGAGCTTTACTTGAGTCTCTTTTTTACATATAACCCGTTGTGGTGTAGCACCCTTTTGTTTAGGATGCTTCCACAAGTAACCATCCCTTAAAAAGTACCCATATGCTTTCCTGCGTATCCTCTTGAATTCTTGTTTAGACCAATCATCCTGTTTTGTTAGAGTACTCAAGTACCTTCCAATAGAAAGCCAATCACCTTCATAAAGATCTTTCAAGAACAATTCAAGTGAATTAGTCATGCAGACATTGTTACCTTTGACATGAGAGATAGAATAGAATTTTGTGCCTACATCATCTCCCTCATCAATCATTTGTGACTCATCTTCATACCTTGCCCTTGATAGCATATCTGCCACTGTATTGTCTTTACCTGCAATGTGCTTAAACTCGGGATTTAAGGACTTAATGTAGGCAATCCACCGCAACATAGCAATGTCTGGTGTTGAGCAGCTTGTAATCATCCCAAGAAGTGGTAGACAATCTGTTTCTACAACCACACATGCACCAATTAGGTACTCTTTCCCACTTTTCAAGGCTGTAACCATACCCCATAACTCTCTCTTTATCTGTGGATAGTTTCTTTGGCGAGCACTTAGTACCTTTGCTCCAAATCTTACCACATACCTGTGTCCTTCTTTGTCATCTTGCCCTATTGCCCATCCAATCCCTGTAGGACTGGTATCTACTGTCACAATCATTGGCCTTTGACACTCATAGTCTACCTTTCTCAAAGTTGTTGCTGACTGGAGTAACTCCTTTAGCTTTTTCATGGATTTTACATGTGCTTCTGTCCATTTAAACTTTTGATTCTTTCTAAGCAGCTGATAAAGAGGATCAGCTACATGTGCATAATGTGGAATCCAAATAACATAGAAGACACATGCTCCCAGAAACCTTCTAACCTCAGTGATGCTAGTGCATGTTTCTTTCATTCTTTGGATGGCATCTACCTTTGATGGACAAGGTTTCCTACCATATGGCCCGCACATGTGCCCCACAATGAGCACTTCTTTGACACCAAACATAGACTTTTTCCCTGACAATGTAAGATTCACTTCTTCCAACCTAAACAAAATTTTATCACAATCATTTATGTGATTTACCACAAACGTGCGACATCCCTTGAGATCCAAAGCTTCATCTTTGTCACTTTCTTCACATCCTTTGATAGGCAAATCATCAATGAAAAGCATTGTGATTTGAGGAATAAAGTCACGTAAGACCTTATTCATCCCATTCATCATATGTGCAACCGAGTTGGTTGCTCCCTGTGGCAAGGTACACATCCTTACCAAACCCAAAGGTGTCCTCATGGTTGTCAAGTCTCTGCTTTCGATTGCAAGCTGAAATTGATCATACCCTGAGTAGAGATCCCCCATTGAGTAGATTGCCCTCCCTGCAAACGCCTCTGCAAATTCATCCACAATTGGACCTGTACCTACATTTTTAATTGTCACCTTGTTCACTGGTTGCATATCTTGGATGAAGCGTAGAGAACCATTCTTCTTTGGAACTGTGAACCACCTGTTTGAGTATGGAGCACAAGAAGGCTCCAAGATTCCCATTTTGATTTTCTCATTCAGTAGCTCTACTAACTTTGGCAAATGAGCCTTTGGAACCGGAATAGGCCGCAGATTCCAAGGCACATGAGGTATTGTGAAAATTACCATAGGAGCTACAATATAAGGATCAACACATCCTATCTCATGTGGCTCAAATGCAAAAGCCTTACCATGCTTTGAAAGCATTTCTTTGAAGCACTTTGTCTCCTCCTGTGTTAGAAACTCCTCGCAACCAATCTGCAACTCTTGAAAATACTCCTTTGTGAAGGTATGCCCGATCTTTTTAGGATTCCGCAAACTTGGTTGTAAAGAAGCCTGTTCAATCTTTTCCCTGTTGTTGGGTGGTAAGGGTGAAGCTACTGGTTTCACCTTCTTTGCTACACTCTTGTATTTAGTTTCAACATGGACTTCTGGGCCAACTGTTTGGCTTTCTTTAAAGGCTTCTATTACTTGATACATTTCCATAGAGCAAACTTCCACAACTTCATTTTCAAGATGCAAACTAGACCTCATTATAGCATCAAGTTCACCCATAGTATCTACAAAAGAAACTTGTTCACACAAACCCAAAACATTTTCAGTAGGCTTTAGCAACCTACTCTTTTTCATGCCTATTTATACATTATGCACATATTGCCTCTCCCATTCGAGAGGAGGAATCCAAAGAGCAAGAAAGCAATGGAAGTTTAAGTTCCTCTGAAGGTGTGGCTCCACGAAGACGGCGGTCTAGACGATCTCCCACTCCTCCCAAGAGGAAAAGATCAACACATAGTCCTTCTCCTCATCATTCTGAAAGGCAAGAGAGGAAACAAAGGAAGAAAAGGGCTAGGAAGAGGACATCGCAAATCATTTCCTGCATGGCGAAGTTCACAAAAGCTAAAGAAGTTCAAGGAGGGAGGAAAGAGTATCTCTTTTCTCACCTATGATGGCACCTTTGGTGCTACCGACAAAGTGTTGGCCTTCATTCAGCAATTTGATGCGGCCTTTGGAGACGAGGGCTTCACAGAGTCCTCCAAGCTACGCCATGTAGCTATGCACTTCCAAAAATCAGCTCGTCAATGGTGGGCTAGCCTTTGTGGCAATGGTGAAGCCCCAAAGACATGGAAAACTCTACGAGTTTCCATCATGAAGCAATTCCTTGCAAGCGATGCAAAGGAAAAAGTGCTTACCAAATGGCGCAACTTGAAGCTCCTCTCCCATGAGTCTATCCACAAATATGTAGACAAGTTTTGGGATTTACAACTCAAGGCTACTATCTTTCAAAATATAGACTTTGCCGAGCAAAGGCAGCAATTCTGTGCGGGATTACCTGAAGAGATGGCCGAATACATCAACTCTCAATGGCCTGGTACTATTAGCGAAGTAATCCATCACACCATGGTTGCTTCACGCATCAATTTCCATCAAGGGGCTAGACGTAATGTGAAGCCCATGGAAAACAAAGACAAAAATGATACAAAGGGAAAAACCAATGTTCAAAATACTTCCCAGGTCAATTCCAACAATAACAACAACAATCGGTCCAAGGAGAAGGGAGTTTACAAAGGTAAAAACAAACTCTCTCCTGAAGAGCTTGAAGCTTTTCGCAAGGACCATAAGTGTTTCAAGTGTGGGGAGCAAGGACATGGCTCTCGTTCTTGCCCCAAGAAGAATACTCGCAATGAGACTCCTAGGGCTTCCACCATCGAAGCTCCAAAAGAGGATGCTCATTGCAAAGGATCATCACTTTCCTATGCTTGGCGAAAGGTAAGAGAGCATGATGCCTTCATCTTGTTTAACCCTGGCTCTACTCTCAACTTCATATCAATGGAGTTGGCCACCAAGTTGGGCATTCAAGCTTTTGAGATGGGAGATATAGTAGTGGCTGATGCAGCTTTCAAGGGACAACAAGCCTTCGTTACTCCCTTGATTGGGAAGTTGAGGCTTCATGTCCAAAGCTATGTCAACAAAGAAGATTTCTTCATCTCTCCTCTTCAACATCAGGATGTTATCCTAGGGGCACCATGGTTTGATCGCATGGCTGCCAACATGAAGTTCCCTGAAAGGAGAATCTACTTCACCTACAGGGGAAAGAACATGTATATAGATGCTAGTGAGCGTGGTTGCACTATTCCACTTGTAAATCCTCTTGCTTTTGGTAAGTCAATGAAGAGCTCAGTTTTTGTGTACATGATTTTTGTCAAAGAGTCTCTAAAAGATACTAATGTTTCATCAAATGTAAATGGTAGGAATCAAGAAGAGTTAGACTTGTCTAATTTTCTAAAAGGATTCCAAGATGTGTTCATCGATGATATCCCTATGGACTTACCTCCAAAACGTGGGGATGATGACCATCGTATTGAGCTCCTTCCTGGAAGCTCACCACCTAACAAGCCTCCTTATCGAGTCTCACAAGCTCAACAAGAGGAGATCATGAGGCAAGTACAAGAGCTGGTAGACAAAGGGATGGTGAGGCCTAGTTCCTCTCCCTTTTGTTCTCCACTCCTTTTAGTGCAAAAGAAAGATGGTACATACCGTATGTGTGTGGACTATTGAGCACTAAACCATATCACTATCAAAAACAGATTTCCCATACCTCGGGTAGAAGATCTGTTTGATAAGCTACAAGGCTCTACCTACTTCAGTAGGATTGACCTTAAGAGTGGCTATCATCAAATAAGGATAGTGGATGAAGATATCTTAAAGACCGCATTTCGCACAACGTTTGGTCTTTATGAATATCTAGTCATGCCTTTTGGCTTGACTAATGCACCAGCTACGTTCAATCGTTTGATGGAGAAAATTTTTAGACCATATCGCAAATTCACTGGAGTGTTCTTTGATGATATCATCATCTACTCCAAGTCTTTGGAGGAACATAAGCAACATCTCCAAGTGATTTTTCAAGCATTGAGGGAGAACAAGCTTTTTCTCAACCAAAAGAAAAGCGAATTCTTCCTTCAAGAGATTCAATACCTAGGTCATATTATCTCTAAAGATGGTATCCAAATGGATCCATCAAAGTTAGAGGTAATAAAAGCATGGCTTAACCCAAGAAATCTACATGAGCTAAGAAGCTTTGTTGGTATGTGCGCATACTATAGACACTTCATAGTAAAATTCTCTCAAGTAGCAAGACTATTACACGACTTAACTAAGAAGAACGTTAAGTTTGTATGGACTGCTAAGGAGCAAAATGCTTTTGAAAAGCTCAAAGAGAAGCTTACTTCCCAACCAGTCCTCGTGCTTCCGGATCTCTCAAAGCCATTTGAGGTCCAATGTGATGCTTGTGGTGATTGCCTTGGAGCAGTTTTGCTTCAAGAAGGGCATGCCATAGCATATGAGAGCCGAAGGCTCAATATTGATGAACGAGTCTTGGGCATTTATGAGAAAGAGCTTTTAGCTGTTCTACATGCCCTAGACACATGGAAGCACTACCTATTGGGGACTCCATTTATCCTACGAACCGACCACCAAAGTCTTAAGTATTTCATGACACAAACCAAGCTTTCCGACAAACAAATGTGGTGGGAAAATTTTCTTTCGCAATTTAATTTCCATATTGCTCACATAGCTGGTAAGCACAATCAAGTGGCCGATGCACTTTCACGACAACCCAAAGTTAATGCGGTGTCTATAGCTACTCACAATGATCTATCCTCTATGATAGATGAGTATGCTACTGACCCTGACTTTAGAGACATAATGTCAGCCTTTGCTTTGGGGAAGAAAGAGGAACCATTCACCTTGCAGGATGGTTATCTTCTCCACGGCAATAGGCTATGTGTTACCCCATTCCCTTCGTGAGAAAGTTATGTATGAATCCCATGCTCCTCCATATGCAGGTCATAGAGGTATTCAACCTACTCTTCGAGGAGTAGAGACATACTTCTATTGGCCTACCATGAAAGTGGACATACAAGAGTATGTTTCAAAATGTGTAGTATGCCAAAAGACCAAGTATGATAGAGGGAAGCAACCTGGATTACTCCAGCCATTGCCTATTCCAAATTCACCATGGGAGAGTATATCCATGGATTTCATCTTTGGATTACCCAATATCCATGGGAATACAGGAATATGGACAATAGTCGACAGGTTTAGCAAGCAAGCACATTTTATTCCTGTCAAAAAGACTATTAAGGCACATCAAAAGGCAACTCTCTTCATATCTCAGATTTTCAAGCACCATGGATTACCCACATCCATCGTGTCAGATAGAGATCCTAGAATGACCAGTAATTTCTGAAAAGGTCTCTTTGAAAATCTAGGAACAAGATGGAATTTCTCTTCGGCCTATCACCCACAAACGGATGGCCAAAGTGAGATAGCCAATCTTACGATACTCGATCTACTCAAGACTTATGTTACCGAAGTAGATCAACGCTCACAATGGGAAAAGTACTTACCTCTTGTAGAGTATGCCTACAATAATACTGTACATAGTTCTACGGGAAAAGCACCTTTTGAGATCATTGAGGGAAGATCTAAAAGTCCCTTGCTACTCAAAGTACATGGGAAGATCTTCGTCGCCGATGAGTATAGCCATGACCTACAAGAATCTTTTCAAAAGATTAGGGAGGCTATATCCATCTCTCAACAAAGGCAAAAAGCTGCTGCTGATAACACTACAACACTAAATGAAGATATCGACGCGTATATATCGACGGCCATGCTTTTCCACGTGTATATCGACGACATTAGCGGGCGTCGCTATATGCGTCGCTATACACGTCGCAGTGTGCGTCGATATACGCGTGGAACGGCTTTATTTGCCACGCGTATTGCGACGCCTATATCGACGCAAAAAAAATTGGGAGAAAAAAGCGAAACCCGCGCGCAAGGGCCATTTTCGCCTGCTCGGATCTTGACCGAAACCTGCTGCGCAGGTATTATGTCCATCTCCACCCTCCCCAACCCCTCTCTCTCTCTCTCTCTCTCTCTCTCTCTACCTCTACATTGTGTGTGTGTGTGTGTGTAGGGGAGAGAGAGAGAGAGAGAGAGAGAGAGAGAGAGAGAGAGAGAACGGTGTGTGTGTGTGTGTGTAAGAAAGCGAGAGAGAGAGAGAGCGGTGTGTGTGTGTGTGTGTGTAGGAAAGAGAGAGAGAGAGGTGTGTGTGTGTGTGTAGGAAATAGAGAGAGAGAGAGCGGTGTGTGTGTAGGAAAGAGAGAGAGAGAGAGAGAGAGAGAGAGAGAGAGAGAGATGTGTGTGTGTGTGTGTAGGTAATCAAAGAGAGAGAGAGAGAGAGAGAGAGAGAGAGAGAGAGAGAGAATTAATGTATGCTTAGGAAATTAAAATTAAAGAAAAAAAAATTAAAGAGAGAAATGAAATGAAATGTTATATTAACGTCTTTGAAAGGCCAAAGTGACCTATGAGACATGAGACAAGAAAGTTACAATGTGATGGATCTGATACAAAGTCAGAGTAAGAAAATGACAAAATAAAATATTATGGAATCCTAAACTGTTGGGTGTGGACTAAACGGCTAAACGAGCTAGTTGGGATAGGTAGATCTCCTCTGACCGGGCGTTGTGCATGTCGAGCCAAAGTGACCTAGCTAGATCCTCTGATGCAGCCTCTGTCGATGTTGTGTAGTCCTTCACAGTCATGGACGTCTAGATCTCCCTAGATCAGTCGCTCGTTCGATCATTAGAGAGATAGGGAATTAGAGAGCGAGAGAGAGAGGGGTAAGTAGAGAGAGAGAGAGAGAGAGAGAGAGAGAGAGAGAGAGAGAGAGAGAAAGAGAGATAGTGAGAGCGAGAGAGAGAGAGAGAGAGAGAGAGAGAGAGAGAGAGAGAGAAAGAGAGATAGTGAGAGCGAGAGGGAGAGAGAGAGAGAGAGAGAGAGAGAGAGAGAGAGAGAGAGAGAGATAGGGAAGTGGAGCTCCAGAAGAAAGAACAAGAGATAGGGTACGTAGACAGAGAAGAAACTATGGAACTAAAAGAGGCAAAGAGGTTTTGCCTGCTACATGCATTGCCATGTACACCTGGGAGTGCACGTATGTGTCTACCCATATAGGATTTGACCAATAAAGACGAGATTTTGACTCGGTGGTCCTGATCTCCGTACACTTCTGGACCGAGGTGTACGGAGATTGGACAAGACTAGAGAATGCGAGGTAGTTTACATTGTGAGGAGTATATATATATATATATATATATATTAAAACAACATTCATAATCATTGTAGATGGCAACGTCATCAACTAACATGGAGGAAAAGATTGCATGCTCGTGCACGCTCTGCAAGTATCAAATCCTGCGCAAGCGTAGGATATGTAATGAGCATGTGCATAAGTACGGAGAGTTTGCTAGAGAAACTGTACAGAATCTGCAATACGACTCCTACGGAACGGGCATTGATTTCCGCGACATAGCACCTACATCTGAGAGAGAGAGAAAAAAGATTATGCGTGAAGGTCCGACCAATATAGAGCCACGGATGGAAGCAGAAAAGGGCTTACAGACAGAAGACGACGGCATGGAGGAGATGCTGGATGCCTTCTTTCAGACAAGCGAGGAGAACGCGAACGAAGCAGCACCAAAAGCCGTGCGTTTGGGCATGGCAATGGATGGAGTCAATCCATTTGGCTTGAGAAGCTCGTCATGGAGCACTTGGCCTGTGTGCCTTATCATTTACAACCTCCCTCCGTGGCTTGCTATCAAGAAGGGTCATTTGATTTTAAGCTTGATTGTACCTGGTAAGTTCAAGGCAAAAAACATGGATGTTTATCTAGCTCCACTAGTTGACGAGCTCCAGGAGGTATGGCATGGGATCGACATAGCAGATGCGGTTGAACCAGTAGGACAACAACATGCAAGGATCCATGGACTTCTTATGTGGACTATGCATGATTGGCCAGGATACGGAGAAGCTTCTGGTAATGGTTATTGATTTACAAAATTCTCGCTATTCGCAAGCCCTTTGCCTTGGCCTGATTCATGCTTTGATATATGCAGGAGTAACAACTTCGGGATACAATGCATGTCCAATTTGCGGGCAGTATTTGGATGTGCGCTATTCTACCTCTCTTCGAAAGACAATTTATCAAGGCCACCACCGTTATCTTCCAGATGGCCATCACTTGCGCGAAGGCCAGCTTGGTCGCGTCGAATGTCGTCCTATGCATGTACAAGAGTGGCGTCGCCGATGGGAGCAACATGAGGGGCAACCTGTTCTAGGAATGAAACGTTTGTCCATTCTCCATACGTTGTCGTACTGGGGTGATCTACTAATTAACCATTTGCTGGATCCAATGCATATATTCAAGAATGTGGGAGAGCTCCTATGGAAGACAATCATGGGAATGAAAGACAATCGAGCTTCACGAGATGATTTGCAGTCGGTTGGAAAGATTCCAGAGCTGTGGCCTTTCACCAATGCAGCTGGCCAAACAAAACTTCCAAGAGCACCATGGGTATTGCTAAAAAAAGAAGAGCGATAAGTGAAAAGGGTGATTTCAGAGTTCAGGACGCCAACAAGATCCGGTCGTCGAGGCCTAGGCCTGTAAGTGTTTGTGTGAAGACTTTGATTTAAAATTAAGCTTAAAGTTAATTTAAACAACTGTGTTCTGACGCTTTATTTTACTTTCTTTGTGCAGGACTTTAGTATGGCAGACCAGATTCCAGATCCCGCTTCCATGAGTGCAGATGCATTCATGGGCTTCGTTACACGGATGACGCCTGCTCAGATGGCAGAGGCTTCTCAATACTGGGTAGCCAGAGGCACGGGTACTACGCCTCCGCGCTTCACACTCGAGGGTCCGACGCCTGGGGGGGGACGCCTACGGGGTTCAGGACGCCTATGGGTACGACGCCTTCTTCTCCCATCACGGCCGCTCCGACACCTAGGGGTGGGGCAGAGGCGGGTACGTCCTCATCTCCGCAGCACAGACGCACTCGCCGATCTCGACGATCGTCAGGTGGAGGTGGTGGTTGCTGTGGAGGAGGGTCCACAGATGCTTCGACCCCTCCTCGCTCACGACCCCCGTCCTACCCAGGCACACCTCTCGACACACCTCTTGGCACACCTCGGACACCTTGGGGGGCACACGATGGATGGTTCTGTTGACATGGATAGAGTCGGGACTGAGATGCGACAGCGGATTCGCCAGCTCGTGGAGCTGTAGTTTTCGACCAGCATTCTGACGTCTTGGGTTCAGCAAGAAAAGGAAAAAGTCACTTACATAGTGGAGACCATCCTGAGAGAGTACCAGCCTGCTCCGGGTTCTTCCATTTTTCCAGTGCGGTGGATCAAGGGTGTTGCACGGGACACCGTGAAACATGGACGAGATGCAGCTCGGAAGGCTTTCAAGATCGGCTCGCAGATCAGGGAGGATGAGCGGACAGCGGCCACGCGGTTCAGACAGCAGCGTGAGGCCGCACAGGTACGACAAATGACTAGGGGGACATCTCATCTTGGCAGCGGAGGCTTCGACACCTTTCGCTATGAGTTTGTGAGTTTCTAATCCAATCTTGACTATGGCGTTTTTTAAAACGCGATGAATCATGTATTCTTATTACTTTGATTTTTGTATAAACGCAGAATCTTGCGATGCATCGAGCTCCGACACGCGAGGAGGAGTCATATGGATATCGCAGAGGTATCTATGAAGTACTGAATGATCTTGAAGCTTCAGGAGAGCCTGTAGACTGGGAGGCCTTACAGTCTCGCTGATCGCTTGAGGTGAGACGTTAATATGTGTGAGTTGATTTAATTAAGTCAGTATATGTGAAGTAATATCAATACTAATTTTGTGAGTTGTCCTATGTGCAGGTTGCAACGCCTAGTCATTAGTGGACCAGATTTCATATATATGCTTTGTGAGACACAGACACGCTTCTGTGTCTCTTTTTTGTACAAACAGTTAGTGTTCAGACAGTTATTGTTTACCTTATGGTTATGATTATTGTCATTGTCATTGTATAGACAATTATTGTTTCCCTTTCTGGTTATGCTTATGGTTATTGTTAATTTTGTTTATGGTTATGGTTATCTGCATTATGGTTTTGATCAAAGTGGTTATAGCCGGTTATGGTTTTAAGTTATGGTTATGCTTTTAAGTTATGGTTATGGTTCGTTATGGTTATGCTTTTAAGTTATGGTTATGCTTTTCAATTGGTACGGTTGTCTTTCATTGGCCTTAAATATCATGTGAGATCCTACATGGATAGCATGTAGGAGGCGTATACATGATATGGTTTTTTTTGAAAAATTTATGTAAAAACAAAGGGAACTCTGCCGAAATTTTTGCGCGCGGGAGCATGGTTGATTTTGGTGCTGCTTGCTTTGTTGGGCAGAGGGTAGGAAGTCTGGCTGTGGTTGTGTCCATCTTTTAATTGGGCACAGGCCAGGCTACCTGCCCTCTGCCCAAGATTTTTTTTTCCTGTTATGGTCGTCGCTATATGCGTGGCAATCTGCGTTGCTATATGCGTGGCAATCTACGTCGCTATCCGCGTCTATATCTGCGCCGCAAATAGCGACAGGTTTCACAGCGACACGGATAGCGACGCGCTGCGTCGATATCTGCGTCGATGACACCTTTTTTTGTTGTAGTGTAAGCACAAAAGAGCCTTAATGTTTAAAGAAAATTATTGGGTCTTACTCAAGTTTCCTAAGGCTCGATTAAGGCAAACTACGGGCAAAAATCCTACGGGCCATCAAAAGTATTATGCTAAACTAGCAAAAAGATACTATGGTCCTTTCCAAATCTTGAAGCCCATCAATGAGACGGCTTATCAACTCAAGTTGCCCAACCATTGGCTCATACACAATGCCTTTCATGTAAGCCTACTTAAGCCTTACAAAGGAGAGCCACCAACTGAACCAATTATTGAAGGTCCTCCCGAAGTTGAAGATCAAGAAGAGGTGCTACAACCCGAAGCTGTCCTTCGGCATGAAGACAAGGTACTACGACATGGTAAGATTATCCGACGGTATCTTATTAAGTTCAAAAATTATCCTTTTGAAGATGCTAGATGGATGCAAGGAATACAGCTTAAGGATAGTATGAACCTTGTCAATGCTTACAATGCTACATTAGAGTAAGAAAATGTACAAATTTCTTTTAAATGACTCATGTTTTTGTCTTATAAGACTAGTCCTCTTTTTAATTGTGCACAAATTTAACTAGTATGCATGCTTAGAATCATGTTTGTGATGACGACATCTCTCAAACACCAAGTAGAATTTGTCACTCTACTTTGGGAGAATGAAATGGACTAAAGAGCAGACATGCTTGCGGCAGCTACGTCTCCCAAGCACCAAATGGATTAGTCATCCATCTTGGAAAGATGTCGTAGGGTAAAAAGGGATCCTCTACCCGCTAAGTGAAATTGACTAATGACTAAGGCTTTATCTCTTCTACCTCATAGTCGAGGACGACTATGATTTCAAGAGAGAGGTAATGTCATAAAATCTAATATCTAACCAACCCAGATGATTTTCTCATATTAAATTGATCACTTAATGTGGGAGAATGAACGAGAATAAGTGTTAAGATATAGATATATGCTTATAGATCTATCTCAACACGGGACCAATGGTAAAGGGGCCCAAATGAGAGATGGACTATCAAAGAGCAAGGCTAACCAATGGAGCATAAGACCTTAGGGTTAGCTTCATTGAAGACCTCCAATAATGTGTGTAAAAGTCCTTTGACCTTAGGTAAGCTAGGTCTGAGCTTGAGGTGGGAACCCGGCCCAAGCTCGAGGTGCTTTTCGTGCTTGAGGTGCTTGTCGTGTTTGAGGTGCTTGGTTAAGGTGCTTGAGGTACTTGACCTATTGCATGATTAAGGTGCTTGAGGTGCTTGACTTGCTGCATGATTAAGGTGCTTGAGGTGCTTTGACATGCTTGCCTGAAATGCTTGTGGGAACACCCCTAGTCCAAGTGCTTAGTCATGCTTGATGACTAAGGTGCTTGAGCACCAAAGGTAAAAAAGATCCCTACAAAGAGGGGGCGAGCCCTTTTCTTAGGGGCTAGAGAGAGAACACACACACACACTCTCAAGGAAATCCCAAGCTTAAAGTGGCAACAGGGACACATGTCAAGCCCCTACCCATGTTACCTCCATGAGGTGCTTGAACTCTATTGGCTAGGATTAAAAGGGGTCCAATAATAATTTACAACAATTATCTAATTGTTTTTGCATTTATCAAGTCCTCTCTCTCAAAAGGGAAATGGGGACACTTGTCCCAAGACTACACCTATTGCTAGAAATGGCCCAAGCTTGTGATTGGCTAGGCTTGGCATGAGCCAATGAGCTTCAATGATGAGCTAGAAGAGGGGGTCGACCTAGCAAGGAGGGGGGTTGCTTGCAAGATATACTCACTCACACACACTCACAAACACTCTCATTGTGTGCTATGCAAAGTGCAAGAGCTCCCTCTCCTTCTCCAAGCAAGTAGAGGTTGAGAGCCTACACCAACACTCTTGGCTATGGAGTGCAAATCCAACCAAGAGCCATGCTTCAATGCTTAAGCTTGCCATCTCCTTCTTCTTCATTACTATGCTATTATGTATGCTAGCAACAAGAGTTATGATAAGTGAGGAACTAGTTCTTTCTCCTATGAAATGTTTCTTCTTCCTCTTCCCTACCCCCATTCCCTGCTAGCTCTCTCCACCTTCGAAGGTGTTTGAGGTCTTGGGACTGTTTTTTAGATACATAATTATACTTCCTATAATGTACATATGCATATTTAAGTATAATAATAAGTCTTCTATCTCATCCTATTATTTTTCTCAAGGGTAACATATCCTTACTTTACCATCAGAAAATACTATGGGAAAAGCATCAATAGCTCCGCCTCTTTAACTTGGGGCAAAAAGCATTGATTCTTTATTTCTACTATTTCATTATCATCTCACACCCTAGCGGGATCCTATATCTAGGGTAAACTCCAATATATATATATTCTATGTATTTTTTATACTTTTCTTATATTTCTTTTTAAATAGCTACTAGGAGAGAATCAAATCCTAGTGGGACACTAGGTGGCATGATTTCAAAGATACACTTATTTTAATGCATTATTGCAAGCATGATTACAAAACTTTGTCATGGAGCAATGTCATGCTTTCATATGGCATGAGGTGTCCTTTGGAATTAAATGAAAGTCTAAGCTAAGGAGACCACATGAAGACTTTTGCTGCCATAAATGGACCCTATTTTGATGAATTTTTTACACAAGGTTCCAATCCAAATTGAAAAACGATTTTAAAGAAAATCGTAGCTAACGAGCTGAAGTTTTTGCACATATTTTTACTTTTTTATTTGGAGCCACGGTTGAGGAGATATGATCAAACCCCAGTCTGCCCACATCATGCAGGGACAGCTCATTTCCAACTTTTCCAATTCCTGTCCACACTGGCTCCTCTCTTCTTGTGTAAACCCTTGTGGGTTCCCTTCACCTATAAAAGGGGACCGCTTCTTCCTTGGAAGGAACTCAAGCATTCAAGCCATTGATGAGAGGAATTCTCGAGGGAGTGAGTAGTAATGCCTAATTGTACTTAGCCATTAACATAAGCCTAAGCCTACACTTTCTCCTAGAGGGAGACTAGCCATTCTTGCAACAAGCTAACCTTGGAAGATCAACTCTAATCAAAGAAGGTCTTGCACTTGGTGTATCAATCAAAGTGGAATTATCCACTCTTCTTCTCTCTCCCATCAATAATGGTGTTGAAGGGTTTCAAGTAAGATGTGTTCTACATTGATGTTTTCTTGATTTCTTGTTGTTTTCATTTTCATCTCTAATCCAACATATATATATATATATATATATATATATATATATATATATATATATATATATATATATATATAT
Source organism: Adiantum capillus-veneris (assembly GCF_014529385.1). NCBI lineage: Eukaryota > Viridiplantae > Streptophyta > Polypodiopsida > Polypodiales > Pteridaceae > Adiantum > Adiantum capillus-veneris. Next base: position 94,139,780 of record NC_140958.1, read on the forward strand.
ATATATATATATATATATATATATATATATATATATATATATATATGTATGTATGTAATCTCATCTTCTTAACCAAACCTATCTCTCTCATTCTTAGCAATTCATCCTCTCTAGGTTCTCTTGCTATAGGTACATCTCTCCCCGCAGTATCCTTATTGCCTACGGGCAAGAATAGGGCTTGGGAGGGAAACTTCTCATCTCTTCACTTCTCTCATATCTACATTTCTCACATACTATCCTAGATGAATAACCCACATGATGATCATTTCTATCGCTTTCACTCTGTACGATCTATTAGAATTAACGTATGGATTAGCCGTAAAATACACTTTCAACAACGTATAGTGTTTTTCTTCGGCCCTGAAAGGCTCAATGAAATACTTCTATCACCGGATCCCATCATACTACCTCTCATAGACTATAATTTTTCTTTTGATGTAAGCGTAGTTATCTTGCTATGAACCAAGAGGATTTGTACACACAATTAATCCCAATCACTAAACAAAATATATATATTATGGTAAGCACAAAACTACAATTCCAAAGAACAATTCGTAGCCTATTTGGTCAGCCAAGATTGAATGCCATTAACTCATCCATTAACCCTTTCATATTACCCATGATACGATATAACCATAGCCTTGATGTTTTCATCTTCGTATTGTTTTGACATTCTCTTTTGCGTTCTTTCTTTGTGTGTGTGAGTGCAAGAGAGAAAGAGTGAGTCTTCTTTGATTGCACTTCTTTCCAAACCATAGTCTTCATGGCATCTATGGTTTAACTCCTTCATATAGTTTTTGTTGAGTTCTCTCATAAACTCTCACAGCCATAAGCCCGGTGCTTTCCTGGCAAGACCGCAAATTTCTCGACATATTTTTGGTGAACCCGACGCGAATCTGCTAGGGTGAGAGTTTGTGGGTAACCATGGGTGATCATGTTGAGCAACAGGGTATGCATTTTGACCCAGCAACAATGCAAATGTTTCAAGCATTTGCAATGTTCATGCAACAACAACATGCTACTGAAAGAAGGGATATTTCAGCAATGAAGGCCATACAAGCGGTCGTCAACAGAATGGATCAGTTCAATGGCAAAGATGTAACCAAGTACTTACGCGAGTATGTGAAGGAGATGGAGCTGCATCGCGTGTCAGAAGGTGAGATGATTCAAAGCTTTGAGCTAGTTGTTGCTCCAGAAATTAGGGAGCATGTTAGGGCAATTAAAGATGGGCATGGGAGAAATTGGGAAGAACTCAAAGTAGCTTTAAAGGAGGAATATTTCATGGAGGACTCGGAGAGAGTGACCAAAAGGACATTCTTAGAATGGGTAGTCAAGCCAAAGCAAGGACTATCAATAACAGAGCTACTTAGGGAATTTGAGCGGCGTTATGCACAACTCACTAGGACAGAAAGGGCCACACTAGATGCAGAGAAGACAGATCTTTTCTTACAAGCTGCAGGTAAAGAGTTTCAAGAAAATTTGGAGCTTCTTCTTGAAGATAAAGATACTGAGCAAGGACTAAAGACCGACTGGAATGAGGTTGAAGGTGCTGTCTCACTGCTTGCCAAACGACAAAGAAGAAGGGACAAGATGGTAGTAAACACTACAAGTCCTTCCACCTCAACTTCTGACAAAATGGTAAAGCCTACTTTTATCGCTCCTAAGTTTGATGAGTCCATGCTAGATGAGCTTGTGAAGGGAATGCGTGACTTGAAGGTGAAGTTTGCAAAGCTTGAAGAAAAAGGCCAACCGTCAGGGCCACTTCCTAGGCAAAGACAACAGCCCAAAGAAGGGTTTGTTAATAGATGTATTTGGTGTGATAGTACAGACCATGTAAGAAGGGATTGTGATGATTTTAGTGATGCTTTGTCAAAAGATGTTGTTTTTTTTAAGGATGGTAAAATCCACTTAAGAGAGACAGGTCTACCCTTGAGAACTAACTTTGGGAAGGAGGGAATGCAAACCTTAGTTGAAGATATGGCAACCAAGCATGCCACCTCTTCAGCTGAGGCAGCTACTTATGGAGTAAAAATTGAACATTTTTGTGATGAAGAGGTGAGTGACCATCATGGTCAAATTTGGCCAAATGTCATGCAATTAGCTAAAAAGGGAAAGCTTACAAAAGAGATTCTACATGAAGCAGGTGATTGCATACGTCTAGAAACAGGATGGAATGATCCAGTGGACTCATTGTCAGTGCATGCCTACATTACAAAATGCCAACAAAATGAGGCAATTGTAGAAGAGAAGCGCAGACGTGAGAATGCTGATGAAGGACCATCAAAAAGAGCTTCTAGAAGTGGGGGAAGAAGCGACTCAATGCCTTCTCAAACACCCTCGACACAAGGAGCATCTCCACCTAAAGTACTCATGGAGGAGTCTACAACAGGAAAGAAGAAAGAGCCAACGAAAGGTAAGACAAAAGGCCCAACTTATAAACTACAATCTGATATTGAGGTTGCTACAGATTTAAAGAAAGTCTTGGAGGAAAGGATCTTGAATAGCAAGATTGAGTTTACTCTGGGAGAAGTTCTTGGCATTGCAAAGCGTGAATTCCATGAGGAGATCATTGACATCATAAAGAGAAAGAGGCAAACCCTTGCTGAAGTTTCTCGTCCACAGGTTGAAGGGGAAACCTCAAAGACACAAGGGATGCAACTGCAAAATAAGGAGAATGATGGAGCTGTGGTAGGATGCTACCAATCTAGTGGGAGAGTGAAGCAAGTGTATTTCTCAAATGATGATGAAGAAGTTGAAGATATTCCTAGGAGTTACTATTCACGAAGTCATTGGGCAAGGGCTACTACAGAAACTTTGGTCAAGGTAGGTGATCTTGAAGAGCCATTTGTTGCCTTGATTGACCATGGTTCAGAAATAAACATAATGTCAAAGAGTCTCTACAACAAGTACAAATGGCCAATGGACACAGATCATGGTTGGATGGGAAAAGTGGCAAACAATTCATCCGGTGAATTGTATGCAGCATGTCCAGGTGTGAAGGTGACAATAGGTGATGTAAAGATTGACCAAAACTTCTTTGTTCAGGATACATCTTCATATCATCTCATCCTTGGACAACCCTACATTGTGGGAGTTCGAATGGAAACAAAGGTAATGGACGATGGTTCAGCATATGCTAGGATACGTAGCAAAGATGGTAAACGTGCTGTCCAATTTCTCACAGTTTGTGTAAACCATGAAAGAAATCGTGACAACCTTAGAGAACATCCTCTACCAAAGGTAAGCAAAGAGTTTCATGATCATAGAGAAATGATGGGTTTTTGCCAAGTACCATTGTAAAGCGGGATTGCAGTGGTGCAGAAAGAAAAAGGGTCTCGCCTGATCCAAAAATAGGTGAAACTTTCTCAATGAGCTCCTTGGTAACAAGGAATGGATCAATATGTTTTACAAAACTTGAAGATTTGAATCTTCTTTTGGGGGTCTCTTCAAGAGGCCTCCTAAGCTCTCTCTCCTCTTGGAGAGGAAGGGAAATTCCATAAGCACAAAGTTGTTGAGTAACTTCGGCTTGCAAAGCAGGGTTGCCCATAGCTTGCTGCAACCTAGTAACGAGATAATTCACAAACATGGGAGCATCATCATTAGCACCTTCATGTGCAAAATCAAAGATGTCAATGTTTATTCTACTCTCTTGATTATTGTCAACTATGTTAACAAAATTTATGTATGTACTTAGTGTATGCTTTGGCAATGCAAAACCTTAGTTGCCACTCCTCTTAGCCTTTGAAAATCGGCTCTTAAGTATCTACACTCACGGCTCGAAGTGGTTAATTATAGAGAGTAGAGGAGTAGGTCTAACATAGTAGAGTTGTCGAGGGCTAGCTCCTTTCGGACTTATTATGGCTCAATAATGGTAAAGCCATAGGCAAGTTTAAAAAGACTCCATTATTAAGTCCAAAGCTCCCGAGGTGTGCACCATCCCCCACATAGTGGGCTCAACAAAACCGATAATAGATCCCAGTTCCACTTGCCCTAATATAATTAACAACATCAACCATTTATAGGTTACTTAAGGACCTCTCTTCTTAAGCAAGAAAAAAGAAACCAAATGCTCTGATACCAATGTAATGGAATCCGCCTATTTAATTTGAGAGTAGCGGAAATTAATGAGAGGACTTTTGAGAAATGACTTTGTGAGCATAGCGGGTGAACTTAATTGAAGATAGCAACATAATCATAGCAATTAGTTAACTTGGCATGAACAATACTTTTGCAAGAGAGATAATTTAGAGAACATGACAACAGTTGAGGACCGGATTTATGTGGAGCCAGTCCCCCCTCCAATAGGCATTTGTATTATGATTTCTCCCATTCAGAGAGACTTGTTACAATACAGTCTTTGTGTTCCTTGTGACCTAGGTGATGCAATGAAGATGGAAAGCTTCATGCATCACAAACATAACATAAACTTGAAGAAAGCTTTAACTATCCCAAGCCTCAGTCCCAAGACCTCAAACACCTTCGAAGGTGGAGAGAGCTAGCAGGGAATGGGGGTAGGGAAGAGGAAGAAGAAACATTTCATAGGAGAAAGAACTAGTTCCTCACTTATCATAACTCTTGTTGCTAGCATACATAATAGCATAGTAATGAAGAAGAAGGAGATGGCAAGCTTAAGCATTGAAGCATGGCTCTTGGTTGGATTTGCACTCCATAGCCAAGAGTGTTGGTGTAGGCTCTCAACCTCTACTTGCTTGGAGAAGGAGAGGGAGCTCTTGCACTTTGCATAGCACACAATGAGAGTGTTTGTGAGTGTGTGTGAGTGAGTATATCTTGCAAGCAACCCCCCTCCTTGCTAGGTTGACCCCCTCTTCTAGCTCATCATTGAAGCTCATTGGCTCATGCCAAGCCTAGCCAATCACAAGCTTGGGCCATTTCTAGCAATAGGTGTAGTCTTGGGACAAGTTTCCCCCTTTCCCCTTTGAGAGAGAGGACTTGATAAATGCAAAAACAATTAGATAATTGTTGTAAATTATTATTGGACCCCTTTTAATCCTAGCCAATAGAGTTCAAGCACCTCATGGAGGTAACATGGGTAGGGGCTTGACATGTGTCCCTGCTGCCTCTTTAAGCTTGAGATTTCCTTGAGAGTGTGTGTGTATGTGTGTTCTCTCTCTAGCCCCTAAGAAAAGGGCTTGCCCCCCTCTTTGTAGGGATCTTTTTGACCTTTGGTGCTCAAGCACCTTAGTCATCAAGCATGACTAAGCACTTGGACTAGGGGTGTTCCCACAAGCATTTCAGGCAAGCATGTCAAAGCACCTCAAGCACCTTAATCATGCAGCAGGTCAAGCACCTCAAGCACCTTAATCATGCAATAGGTCAAGTACCTCAAGCACCTTAATCAAGCACCTCAAACATGACAAGCACCTCAAGCACGACAAGCACCTCGAGCTTGGGCCGGGTTCCCACCTCAAGCTCAGACCTAACTTACCTAAGGTCAAAGGACTTTTACACACATTATTGGAGGTCTTCAATGAAGCTAACCCTAAGGTCTTATGCTCCATTGGTTAGCCTTGCTCTTTGATAGACCATCTCTCATTTGGGCCCCTTTACCATTGGCCCCGTGTTGAGATAGATCTATGAGCATATGTAGAACCTCTGGGATTTAGTGGAGAGATCGCCATAGGACGGTCTCTACATGGTAATTTAGTGAGTGGAATTTCACTTCAGACAGGCCACATTTTTAATCGGTACCAATATAAATATTAAACCTTGTGGGCCAAAGTAAAATTGGATATTGAGTCGGAGAACTCGAAATATATCCTAACATGTCTAATGAGTTGTAGACTCAGTGTTTAGGATTGAACCGGAGTGTTCAGTGAAGTATTTTACCTAGACGAGCTTGAGGTGAGCTAGCACATACCTTGGAACAAGCTCTTCACACCATATGAGTTGTTTCATCTGGTCTGTGATATTTGATGATAAGCATGTACTTCATGGAGTTGAAGTATGATGCTGGTGACTTTAGGGCGCCAAATTTTACTTATGAAGTCATCGACTAGTGTGATCTGGTTGGCCGAGCCTCTACATGATCTTTACACTGGTTATATTTGACCTCAATTTTATGGATCCAAAATTTGGTCATAGCAACTAAACTTATTGTGTTGGAATACACAATATAGAGGTTAGATTTGTTAGCAAAATTAACAGGGTGTTATACATCATATATTTGATATAATGTCTCTATGGAAAACCTACTCGGAGGTTGATCCAATCAGGTATGTAGATACCTACATAAGACTTAGTCTACTAGTGATATTTTACAGTATGAAATTATTGTGTATAACGTTGTTGCTTAGGAGGAGTTTTTATCCATCCGTAGAGATGGAATCTCCGCATTGAGTGTACCACTGACCTATCTTGCAGATCTATTTAATGCGTAGAGATTATTCGTGTGGTTCTTGTGGAACACACGTATGAATTGTGTAAAATTGTATGTTGGTTAGTTACCAATCATATTTGGATAGAGATTGCCACTTGCGGAGACAAGTAGGTAGTTTTTGCCATATGATTAGGAGGCAGCAAAATACAATTGTAGTTACTCTTCATAGCATATCCACGAGAAGGTCCTATGGTGTCGTCATCAAGAGATAGTGTGATGAAGATAGTCACCATGAATATATCTGCAAAAATTGTACACCTGATACCATGTATGGTTTCAAGCAACTTTACAGCTTCGTAAAATCTATATCATTATCCGTAAAGTGATAAAGTTAGTAGATTGGCTTAGATGCATGTAACTGCATCAAATTTAAAACCACAATAGTATGCATAAATGTTTTATGCATTACACTTATCTGTTGTGCGTAGACACATGTTACTAAAAATTTGAAAAGGACACTTGAAAGGACACGTTGACTAGCACGTAGTTTGCTAGAAATTCTATGTAGCACGTAGCTTGCTAAACCTCCTGTTTTTGAGGACAAAAACCTTCTTAAAAGGGGGAGAAACGGAACAAATAATTGAATTTGCACATGGTTGACACATGGTATGGTGTCGCTAGAGATCTCTCTGAGACGTATGACCTTGTGCTCAGGTAGAACATGATATGAAGATGAGGTTATGGTTAGATGACCTGTCTTAGTGTACAAGATGCCTTTCTTTATGAAGGTAAATTATTGGCTAGAGCGTAGTCTCTAATTAAGTGTTATAGTGAACTACTTCTTGCTTAGCTGTAGAGCTAATGCAAAGAGTTATATCTCGAAGGCCTTGCAAGGTGCACGGAGTTGTCCCAGTGCTTCCACAAAGGTCGAGGTGCACGGAGTTGCATGTCCAGATTCATATACTAGAATACAGTACGTGTAGATAGGAGGATTAGTCCATCTATTGGATGTTCCTCAGGGGAAATGGAAAATCATTTCCACAGATTCTATTACCGGATTACCCAAGACAAGTCGAAGAACTGACTTAGTGTGGTTATGGCATTAACTAAGACGACAGTGTGTGACACTAAGGAAACGGTTAAAACACAAGAGTTGGCAAAACTCTTTATTGAACATCTCTATAAGCTATATGGCATGCTCGCAGATATAGTGTCAGATAGAGGCAAGAAGTTCAAATAGCCACTTTTGGAGGGAAATCTTCAAAAGTTGGATACTACCCTGAGTATAAGTACGACAGATCATCCGGAGTCTTAACCAAATTCTAGAGGAATGTTGCATCCTCATGTAACTAAGAAGCAAACAAGCTGGGAGAAGATACTTGTCCATTTTCAAGTTTGCTTTATTTGACGACTAGTTTATACCATGTAATGGTTTCCATCCGAGATCTCCTAATGGCTGTAGGCCTAGAGAAGGAGATATGATCATAATGCTCTAAGCATCACATGAGAGCATTCATAGTGCAAAGAATCGCACTAAAAGGACGTAAAAAGTAACCTTTGAAGAAGGTGACTTTGGATTCCTAAAGGTTCCTGTGTAGTCAGAAACCAAGAAAAATCCTTAAGGAGATGGGGAATGTAGCGTACAAACTTGGGTTACTGGAGAGTTCTCAAGTATATCCTGTCTTCCACGTCAGTAAATTGAAAAGTCAATTTATGGGTTAGAGAATGTAGTTTCTCCATATTTTTCGATGGATTCTATTGGACCACCAAGTATACCACATGATCCGGGAAGGATTCAAAGGTATCTAGATAGATATACCCATCGTAAAGTGTACTTGGAAGTACTAATTGCGTGGATAGACGTAAAGGAAGAAGCTGCTACTAAGCAACGCCGTAGTGCGACTACCAACAAGTTTCCCATTTGTTTTCGAGGACGAAAACTCTTTTGAAGGGGGGGGTAATGTCACGTAGCCTGTAGCGGTTGTCACCTAGACCGACCACCTTCTAGCCGGAGAGCCGAGAAGGTGCAGTTCAAGGGGAGACCGTCCGAGGCCGGAGTGCCTGGGCGGCCGGACTAGTGTGGACGACATGCCACTCTACATAAGGGTCCTGGGTGAGGGGCAACCTCACCATTCTCACGGTTGGGTGGAGAGCAGTCGGTCTACCCTCTCTTGCGTAGTGTGTATGTGTTGAGTGCACGCCCGGAGTGGCATATGAACTATGCATGGAGCGGTGTAGGTGCAGGTGCTCGTGCAGGTATTACACGCATCTGAGAAACAGTCTATAGGGCTCCATCTCCATAGGTAGGAGTAGAGTCCTTGCTCTAGTTTGTGCAACATTCTATGCAACTACCATGGTTGCTAAAAGTGGCACGAATGCTCTCTCAGAACTTTGGTGTGATAACAGTGCCATGAATGCTCTCTCAGAGCTTTGGTGAGAGACATGTATCATCTCTTGTATAGTACTGTGGGCCTCAAATCAAGTGAATATAGTATATGCATAAAAGAGAGAGAGAGAGAGAGAGAGAGAGAGAGAGAGAGAGAGAGAGAGAGAGAGAGAGAGAGAGAGAGAGAGAGAGAGAGAGAGAGAGAGAGAGAGAGAGAGAGAGTACAGGGACAGACACATACCAGTATTGAGAGAGAGAGTACAGGGACGGACATGGATGAGTATTGAGGGTTAAAGTTGCAACTTGGCTTATTGCAAGTGAGATGTGCAGTAACGATGTAAGCTAGAGCCAAGGATGGAAGGATAGAGAGGTTGACTAGGTAATGGAGGTAGAACTCAAGCAAGTGTAGTGGTAGCCAAGGGTGTCCGTAGGTCAAAAGTGTGATCACGCTGCCAAGCGGGTCATTGACGATTGAGAGTTTGTGCAGGATGCCACAATTAGCCTGGTAACTGGGTATGGGAAGCGGGAGTGCTATGACCCCGGTGATATACTCAAAGACATACTTATACACACAAATGATTCTCGATACAAGCTCTCTCTCTCTCTCACACTCACACACACACACACAGTTAAAGTTATTGGGCATGAGGATTGCGGACTTGTGTATCTTCTGCCTTACTAAGAGGCTCTTAGTTCTCTCTTTTTGTTATGTATAAAGACCATTTTTTATTATGAATTGGATTTATACCCTCTAATCATTGACATAGTTTCTAGTGTCTTTTGTGATTGTTAAAATTCGTTGGTGGTTATTTTAAAATGTTATTGGAACACACACACATGGTATATCCCCATACATAAGCTCTCTCTCTCTCTCTCTCTCTCTCTCTCTCTAATTCTTTGATATACTTTTTTTTGTGTTTTTTCATAAAGATGGATGTGTTTGTCATGGTAATGTTGTGTCTATATACATATCTAGATAGATGCATGTGTGTATGTTTGTCTGTGCCCACCCATATCCATACATTTCCACATAACGAAATGCACATAGACCATCAGTTGGCAAGTGCGGCGTATGCATGGCAATATTTTTCTATCTACAAAAGCTATGTCTATCTTTGATGGTGGTGTTTCATGTTTGCATGGTTGTGCAAATGTATACATATGTGTGTGTGTGTGTGTGTGTGTGTGTGTATGTGAGAGAGAGAGAGAGAGAGAGAGAGAGAGAGAGAGAGTAGGTGATTGAACATTAAAATTACTAACTTAAAAAAGACTCAGACAAGATTTTTTTTTTGCAATAAACCCATTAATATCAAGTAAAGTACTACTCATCCAAAGGCCAAGGGAAATGCCTAAACAACAGTGTGGTTTACATAGATAAAAATTAGCAACTAGTGGAGATTCGATTCTTTGCATATGCATTAGAGAGAGGGGTGCCCTGTTACCTTCCACCATCACCACAAACAAACAAAGATGTTAGTTACTAGGTGGAAGGCAGTTGTCATCAGAGAGAGAGAGAGAGAGAGAGAGAGAGAGAGAGAGAGAGAGAGAGAGAGAGAGAGAGAGAGAGAGAGAGAGAGAGAGAGAGGTGATAGTAGCATCTTTATAATCCCAAAATGGCCTTGGACTCTTGCATAGGTCTGTAGTGTAGCATCACTCTCTTATAGAGTGAAATGTCAAGGAGGTTTTTTTATTTTGAGTAATAGTACATGTATTTTGCTATTCATGTGTCGCCTATGCATAGATCTCAAGGCCTTAAGTGTCTAGAGTGACTAAGCTAAACAACTTGGTCAAGTAATTCACCCACCCAGAGAGAGAGAGAGAGAGAGAGAGAGAGAGAGAGAGAGAGAGAGAGAGAGAAGAAGCCCCATGTGGCTATGTTAGTCACCCGACAACGATGTAATTTTATTAGAAGACCGCTTAGCGGGACTCTGCTTTTACATGACAAAAAACAAAATCTATAAAAAACATTTTTTCTAATAAAACAAGAACATCTATGTTATACATGAAAGAGACTGCATCTTCAAGAACCCTTTTCCACGTGGCATGAAGCCCCCCCCCCCGATCCGGAGGACATGTTAAAGACAAGTTTTTAGAAGACAAAAGGGATAATCAACGCTTAACTTTTTTTTCCGAAGAAAGTGGAAAATTTAAATTGCAAAAGAAGAAAGATACATGAGACCCACAGGTGAGAGGTGGGTCAGCCCCTTACAAAACAAGGTGAGGACTCACCGTGGCCTGCATTATGCTACACAAAGCATGTGAAAGGGAGCTTGAGAAATTTTCTATCAAAAGAAATTTGAAGTTTACTTTCTTCAATTGTAAGCCATGATGTCCTTTCTTTAATAATTGGAAACTAGTCTAGGCTTGTGATAGAAGCAGACTGGTCTGAAAGTGTGTCATAAACTACATGATTGTAAAGTAAAGAAGTGGCCATGTGTCACACATCCACTTTATTTGAATCAAGGGTTGAATTAGGGTCTTGAAGTTAGGATGTGTGGCCAAAAACAAGTTAGGAGGAAATACTCTCCACAGGGAAGAGGTGGGTCAGCCCCTTAGTGAAACAGTTCTGTATCGCTGCCGAATTGAACGAAGCGTTGTAGATCTTTATACTCACCGAGCGTAACGAAGGGCAGTTTCAAAACCAGCGTTATACGTACTGAGCGTTGCAGCCATGGACAGCTCTAAGCTTCTCGCTTCTGATGAGCCGAAAAAACTTCTGGTCCCTAATGAGCCTAAAAAGCCTTCTTCAACAAGCTTGCCCAATGTTGCATTGCGAATTTGTGGCGTTGCTCTGGTTATGGCCGCTGTGCTTGGTGAGTTAACCCCCCCCCCCCCCCCCCCCCCCCCCCCCCCCAACACACACACACACACAAAACCCTTTTTTTTGAGAGAGAGAGAGAGAGAGAGAGAGAGAGAGAGAGAGAGACTATGACGTTCAGGTTGAGTGCTCACTTTGGTGTACTACGTGGACAAAGAGGGTTTGTCATTGTTTATGCAGTCTATAGTTAGTCTCACGATGACCATAATGAAGGTAATAGCTGGCAAAGAATATTTAAAGCATCGAAGAAGTTCCTTGACTCTTAAAGGTTTCCTCCCAACCTATATGATAGTTTTGACATTCTGATTTAGATCTATTTTGAAGATGATCTTTTTTTCTAGTGTGTGATCTTGTTTTTGGGTGTTCTAACATTGTAGAGACATTTGAGTGATTAAATTTTACATGCTGGATACTCAATTGGCATAATTTCAATGTAGATTGAGTATATTGGCCAATCAGTGTAGATCATACACAAATGAGGTTTGTGGATTTGGTTTAGTGTCATTTTGTTTACGTTGAAGATTGCATTTGCAAGGTTTTGTGTGTGATTCGATTTGTAAGTGATATGGATGTTTTATCTCTCAATTGCATTGTTTTGGTATGCAAGGATGAGTCGTGACATTTAATCTTGCGGATTACTATCATGCACTTACAAAAACAATAGTGAAGTCTTTGTCTACAGGCTCTATTTGCGAGACACAACTACTCTTGTTTGTTAACATGGTGGCCTTTTATCCTTGCACATATGCATCAATCAAGGGACTTGGCTTAAAAAAACTAAAGGTTCTATAATGTAGAAAACTGGCATAGTGCAAAAGCGGATACTAGCAATGGTAGATTGGACTTGGAGTAGTGTTCTTTTGGCTTTTAGGGTGCAGGTCGAATTGTTGGGATTTTGGATAGGATGAGTAGGATGCTTTCGACATTGCCTCATGTATACCTTGAAAATTATCTTGTTTGGGAAGCTCTCAAAATTTCTCTAGTGAGGGGGCTTTGCTTGATTTAGTATTTGTTCGTGTTTGAGATGCTTTTTATCTTGCTTATAGGCTTTTACGCATGTGTACATGTCCTTCGTTGTGGATTGTCCTTTCTTTCACACCACTTGCCGGTTTTTCCTTTTGTTTGTATTTTCTTACTATGTCGAAGCATTATGTGATGATTGTTACCCTATTTGATCCTTGTTGTCATATATGTATAATTTGCTAGCACCCATTCTCGATTGTCTTGTTGTCTTGTGCATATTGTCTTTTTGAGTTGTTGAGCTTGCAAGCTTTTCCATTTCTCTTTTGTGCTCTTCCCCGTTCTCTCTCTCCTCTTCTTTCATTACAAATTCTGTCATGAAATTAGAGTCCATCTTGTGATGCCAAGAGATCTTCCATTGCCCATCTTCGAGGACTCTTCTTGAGCGTTTTTTCTTGTGAGAGAGAGAGAGAGAGAGAGAGAGAGAGAGAGAGAGAGAGAGAGAGAGAGAGAGAGAGACTATGATGTTCAGGTTCAATGCTCACTTTGGTGTACTACATGGACAAAGAGGACCTTCAGAAGACGTGCTATCTGCTTATCATTGTTTATGGAGTCTATAGTCTCGCGATGACCATAATGAAAGTAATAGTTTGCAAAGAATACTTAAAGCATTGAAGAGGTTTCTCGAGTCTTAAAGGTTTCCTCCTAAGGTATATGATAGTTTTGAGATTCTGTTTTAGATCTATTTCGAAGATGACTTTTTTTTTCTAGTGTGTGATCTTGTTTTTGGGTGATTTAACATTGGCAAGACATTTGAGTGATTAAAGTTTACATGCTGGATACTCAATTGACGTAATGTCAATGTAGATTGAGTATGATATTGGCCCATTCTCTCTAGATTGGAGTGTAGATAATACACAAATGAGGTTTGTGGATTTGGTTTAGTGATTGTCTTCATGTTGAAGATTGCATTTGCAAGCTTTTGCGTGTGATTCGATGTCAGTGATGTGTTTGTTATCCCTCAATTGTAATGCCTTTGGTATGCAAGGATGAGTTGTGACATTTAAACTTGCGGATTACTATCATGCACTTGCAAGAACAATAGCGAAGTTTTTGTCTACAGGCTCTATTTGCAAGACACAACCATTCTGTTATGAGCACGACAAGTGCGCTTCTGGAGCAACGCGGTTGCCTTCACAACTTACAAGATAGTAAGAGCTTGAAGAGAACTTGAACTAGAACTTGATTACAAGATAGATCGATCACAAGAGAAGGCTCTCAAGAGCATGACTTCATTACAAGACTATAGTGATTTTATGAGGGATACCTTCAAGCAGGTGTTGCCATGTCTCCAAGGAATCCAATATAGCTAGAAGCTTTTTATCATGAATTTCGTAGTTGATTTCTGCAACTGAGAATTTTCGCGAGAGAAAAGCTACAAGGCGAAGTCGATTATTGTGATTAATTTGAGATAGAACAACTTCAATGTGCAAAATCTGATGTATCTGTCTGCAGTATAAGTGGCTTCGGTGGTTCTGCATGGAATGGGTGCTGAAGTAAAGGCTTGCTTTATACTTTGAAAAGCTTGTTCAGCCCTTTGGTTCCATACAAACTTGTCCTTTCTAGTTAGGTTGGTGAGGAGGGCAGGTATATTAGAGAAAGCCTTGATGAATATACGATAAAAGATTTGCAAAGCCTAAAAAGCCTTGAATATCTCGCATGGCTAGAGAAGTCTCCCATTCAATAATAGTCTCTACTTTCTTAGGGTCTACAGAGATCCCCTTTGTAGAAATATGTATCCTAGAAACTCAACTTCAGTTTGATGGGAAGAACACTTCTCGAGCTTAGCATACAAGCCTACTTCCCTTACTACTGGTAAGACTTTTATAAAATTCATTAGTAACCAAGATTCTCCCTGTTTCGTCCTCGCCAATCGTCGCAACCATAACCCAACCCTCCCTTGCCTCTCGCCTGCTCAAAACCCTCGCCTTCCTTCGTTGTTTGCACCCTCCCCTCCTTCATCCTTGCCCGCGTGATCTTGCCTGCTCAACACGCATCCTCACACGAGCACTCTCGCCCTGCTGAATCGCTCTCCTACTTCATCCTTGCAGTGCTAGGGGTGCCTTGCATCCTCCTCATTGCGCGCGCGCGCGCACACACACACACACAGAGAGAGAGAGAGAGAGAGAGAGAGAGAGAGAGAGAGAGAGAGAGAGAGAGAGAGAGAGAGAGAGAGAGAGAGAGAGAGAGAGAGAGAGAGAGAGAGAGAGAGAGAGAGACATGCCGGGAGAGAAAAAGGAAAGTGAGAGGCATGGCCTCCACCTGCACGCGAAGGCTCAGACATTTCCTTTTCTTCTCTCGCATCTGAAGGCTCAGACATCTTTTTAGATACTGCAATAATTGAGAATTATTTCCTTTACAGTCTTTTACAAGCCTTGGCTCAACTTTCCTTGATCTCCAACTGATGTCAGGAATATGTAATTCTAGCCATAGAAGCCTTATAATAATAGAACTATTTAGGTAAATGGATGACGTTATCACACTCAATTGCTTGAGGGATAACTTCATTAAGAGTATTTACCTTTGGCATAGTGAGCAATAGATTCTTGACATCATCTTTCAACCTCAAACAGAATTGACCAATGAAATAATCCTCATGTCATGTTAGGTCACATTTGAGTTGCCGGAATTCTGATGCATATACTGAAGTAGGCTTGGAACCTTGGCGTAGGTTCCTGAACTTTGTTTCAGCTACTCTTGCTTTGAGTCTTTCTCCAAATGTGGCAGAGAATTCTTGTATAAAGGCCTCAAAACTATGTAACAATGGAGATTCTTTCTTGAGCAAGGGAGCAAACCAAGAGAGAGTAGTACCTGAGAGAGGAGTTCCTATGAGGCCAACTTGGGAGGCATAGGGAGCAAACCAAAGAGCAGTACTTGAGAGAAGAGTTCCTATGAGGCCGACTAGGGAGGCATCACTTGACTATTGCTCTGGTTGCATGCCTATAAATAATCGCACTTGCTGAAGAAAGCCTTTGAAATTTGACCTTGTGTCGTCAAATTTCTTTGGAAGACTAACCTTGGGCTATTTCCAATGAAGATTGCTAGAAGCTGATGGACCTTTGGCTTGACACTTCAATTTCTTGAATTTGCTGTTGTAGGTCTCGCACGGCTAGACCCAAATCTTGTGGATGCCCTATTTGTAGCTTTGCATTACTTTCTTGAAGCTCGTGGATTTGCTGTTGAATACTTTGTAAGGAAGCAACAATACCTTACATCGCGGGCTCTAGCGCGGCTACGCAAGATTGCGGTAGGATAGTCTTGCGAAACTGCTATGAGCACGACAAGTGCTCTTCAAGAGCAATGAGGCTGCCTTCACAACTTACAAGATAGTAAGAACTTGATGCGAACTTGAACTAGAACTTGATTACAAGATAGATCGATTGCAAGAGAAGGCTCTCAAGAACATGAAGCGAACTTGAACTAGAACTTGATCACAAGATAGATCGATTGCAAGAGAAGGCTCTCAAGAACATGACTTGATTACAAGATTGGATACAAGACAAGACTGAAGCAAGACTAGAAGAGGACTTACCTCATGGGAGCCTCACAGCTGGCATTGGCAAGACTGAGGGGCTTGTAGCCCAAGACCGCTATTTATACTAAAGACTAAGGAGGTTAAGAACCTTCTAGGCTCTTTACTTTTGAGGAGGTTAAGAACCTTCTAGGTTCCTCCTCCTAGAACCTTCTCGATTATGTTGACATAGGCGGTGATGCAGGCAATGATGCAGACGTTTGACACATGGCATGCTAACATCATTGATGATCTAACCGATGATGTAAGCGTTGACATAAGCAATGAGGCAGACATCTTCTAAAATCTTCTGGAAGCTTCATTGAACCAGGGTCTGAGCTAGCTTGGGCGTCTGATACATTTGTCCGTTACACACTCTTGATTGTTGGCCTTTTATGCTTGCACATGTGCATCAATCAAGGGACTTGGTGTTAGGTGCAGCGGAATGATTGTTTGCGCTTTGCTCAAGATGAGTGCTCCGAACTGTGCTCAAGGTTCCTTTTGTTCTTATGGAAGGTAGAGCCTTCCGTTCTAAATGGAAAGTGCTATGATCACGAACAAAGTGAATGGACACTGTGCGTGCAAGTGTATGAGACTGAGAGATAGAGAGAGAAGAGAGATACGACGCTAGAGACGTAAAACCCTCCTCCGAAGGCCCCACTCTCGTCGGCGAGAGTGGTCTACTTATGATTGCACAATCTGGTACAAATGGTATGCATGAGAATGATGCAAGTCTAGGCTATGTCGACGATGATGATGGTGATGACGAAGTCGACCTAAGGGCTGAAATCTGCAATCTTTCTACTACTGTCCAAAAACGCTATGGGCTGAAATCTGCAAATCTTCTATTTGCTGAATTCTGACTCTATGTCGGTGACCGTGCGGCGAGGAACTGCTACGGGAAGGTGAGATGTGCGAGGTTCGGGACTTGATCTGCGGGTACTAACTGCTGAAAATTGAAAACGCTAATGGTACTTGACTTTCCGTCGCGATGATCTGCAAAAACGCTAGGGGCTGAAATTGGTGTTTCTGTCGCCGCGATTCTGCAAATGCAAAAACGCTAGGCTGATTTGCTGTGGTCTCATCGCTAGGGATCTGCAAGAGCAAAACGCTGGCTGATCTGCGGTGGCCTTGTCCAAAAACGCTAGCCAAGCTGTTGTGAAGCAAAAACGTTAGAAGTCCTTGGGTTCTGCTGAGAAGTTGCCTGCTAAGCAAGGTGCTCGTTCTGCCTCTTCTGCCATTTAGTGCTAACTTGGGTTTGCTTATATATTTTCTTAGCAAAATTGCCCTACCTACTTTTGTTGAAAAGTCACTTAAATTAATAAGTGAAAAATGTCAAAAATAGGCTAAAATCACTGGAAAATTTCCCTATCTGATTCTGATGGGAATGCTTATGATCATGTTGTGCGCAACCAAAGGATATGCATCTACACTAAGTGACTGGGCATGCACGATCTACGAATAGACTCACAAAAAGTGCCAGATCACTCCTAAATCTAGACTGACTTGACTGACTGAACCCGGATCATGTTGTAGCTTGTCCACGGACACATAGGGTTGGATGTGTCACGTGACACTTGGCTTAAAGAAGAATTAAAGGTTCTATAATGTAGAATACAGGCATAGTGCAAAAAGCCGATAGTAGCAGTGGTGGATTGAACTTTGGAGTATTGTTATTTCTGCTTTTAGGGTGCAGGTGGAATTGTTGGGATTTTGGATAGGATCAGTGGGATGCTTTTGACATTGCCTTATATATACCTTGAAAAAATATCTTGTTGGGGAAGCTCTCAAAATTTCTCTAGTGAGGGGGCTTTGCTTGATATAGTATCTGTTCGTGTTTGAGATGCTTTTTATCTTGCTTATAGGCTTTTATGCATGTGCGCATGTCCTTTCTTTCACTCCACTTATTGGTTTTTCCTTTTGTTTGTATTTTCTTACCATGTCGAAGCATTATGTGATGATTGTTACCCTATTTGGTCCTTGTTGTCATATATGTATAATTTGCCGGCACCCATTCTTGATTGTCTTTGTGTCTTGTGCATATTGTCTTTTGGAGTTTTTGAGCTTGCAAGCTTTTCCATTTCTCTTTTGTGCTCTCCCGTGCGGTTGTCTCTCTCTCCTCTTCTTTCATTACAGATTTTGTCATGGTATTAGAGTCCGTCTTGTTTTGCCAAGAGATCTTTCATTGCCGACTCTTCTTAAGCGTTTCTATTGTGAACCATCGTCGGATTTCTTGCTTGTTTTAGTGATCACCATTCCTTTCATTCTCACTTAGTGTTGAAAAAGGAACTCCCATTGGTTACTCTAAAGGAGTCTTCATGAGCTTTGTTGTTGTGGCTTTTGTTGGAGCTCACCATGTTTCGGCAACCACGTTTGCACTTTTCACTCCGCATAATGATGATTCAAATGTATTTTCCTGATTATCATATTGTAATTTTCACATTGTGTTGCTCTCTTCCTTAAATGGATCTGCAACACCGGTTGGTGTCACTCTCTCTTGGTAATCTATGACATTGTTGAGACTATGGCAATCTTTGTCCTTTGGCTTGCATCTCAGTCAGCTTGTTGAATTCAGCTTCTTCCTATGTCAACATTCTACTTGTTGCAACATTAAGGCTACTTATTACCAGAAAAAGTGCAGAAGGAGAAGGTGCAAGAAGAATGCTATTGAAGGCTGTTAAGTGCAGCGGAATGAATGTTGTATTTTCTCAAGATTAGTGATCTTTACTGCTCAAGGTTACTTTTAGTTCTTTAGGGAAAGAGAGAGCTTTCCGTCTTGTAGAGTGCTGTGATCACGAACAAAGTGAGTGGATAGTGTGCGTGCAAGTGAATGAGACTGAGAAGGAGAGAGAAAAGATACGACACCCGAGAGGTTGTAAAACCCTCCTCCGAAGGCCCCACTCTCGTCGGCCAGAGTTGTCTATTCTTTGATTGCACAAAGGTGTACAATGCGTATGCAATGGACTATGCAACGTGGTCTATGCCGACGACGACGACGACGATGATGATGACGACGACTACGACGACGATGGCAACGCGACGATGGCTGAAATCTGAGATCTTCTAATCGCTGAATTTCGGGACTGTTTTGGTGGCTGAAATGACTGTTTTGGCTGCGTTTCCTTGGCTGAAAAATGAGGTTTCTTAGGGCTGAAAACTGATGGTCTTTACGGGCTGAATCTGCTACACTTTAGGTGAATGATGCCGGTCTTAATTTGCTGCTGAAATCCAAAAACGCCAGGGCTGAAATTGGTCTTTCTGTTGCCAGGGTTCTGCAAATGCAAAAATGCTAGGCTGATCTGCTGTGTCGTGATGACGCCGGGGCTGATCTGCTGTGCACAAATCGCCAAGGCTGATCTGATGCAAAAACGCTAGGTCTTCTGTGGAGAAAACGCCAGAGTAGTCGCGGGGGTTGGTCTTGCTGAGAAGTTGCCTGTTGAGCAAGGTGCTCCTGCTGCCTCTTCTGCCAGAAAGTGCTAACTTGGGTTTGCTTATATATTAACTTAGCAAAATTGCCCTACCTACTTTTGTTGGAAAGTCACTTAAAAATAATAAGTGAAAATACCAATAAATAGGAAAATAGGCTAAATGCACTGGAAAATTCCCCTAACTGATGCTAATGGATTTTGATGGGAATTCCGATGATCATGTTGTGTGCAACCGGAGGATATGCATCTATGCTAAGTGACTGGGCATGCACGGTCTACGAGTAGACTCACAAAAGTGCCAGATCACTGCTAATCTAGACTGACTGAACTGACTGAACCCTGCTGTGGTATAGCTTGTCCACGGACACATAGGGTTGGGATGTGTCACGTGACAAAGGCTTGCTCGGATATTTTAGTGTAAATAAGAAAGAGAGTAACCAAGAAATAAGATGGCCAACAAAAGAGGTCATGATATTAAAGATGCTGAGGGTGTCAAAGATAGGCAACCATAGAGCCATTGAAGTTGTACCTGGTGAACATCCTCTAACATTGGAAAGGCCGTGTACTAGTTTTTGCTAGTCTAAGTTGACTTAAAGGCTTATCAAGTTTGGCTTAATGTCTCTTGCGATAGCATCCTATTTCATAAAGACTTGCGAGACTCCCTTTCTGTGGTAGTTGTTTGCTTCATTTGCAAGAGCAAGATGTCTCTCTTTTTGCTTGCAAATATGGGGAACAAACAATAAAGGAGCCCAAATCAGCCCATGCTCTAAGCTGCAAGGAAAGAGATTAACAAGCCATGTGAAAATGAGTAGCATCTGAGCATAGTATGTGGAGGTGTTGAAACAGGGTGAGTTGCTAGCTAGGTGTTCTGAGCTCACAAATCCAAGTCTGCTTCTGTCTCTCATGCTCACATTGATAAGAAACCAATGCCGAAATTATATTTACATAAATTTGTGCTCTAGGAATTCAAGCTCAAATTGCAACGTGAATTTATGCTGACCCACCCCCTTCCTCCCTCTTTCTCATGACTCGGGACACGATCCCAACCCGATCACCATTGGTAGACTCATCTAGAGTTCAAGTTTCAGCATTAAGGGTCCCTTTGTATGCAACGAGTCATTGTAATGAGTACTCCATGTATCTTGCTTATGTGAAAGATGATGATTATGTTTGTGGGAATTTCCCGTAGTCTCATTTAGTATCCAACATCTACAACCCCTTTATCCTCTTTCCAAACCCACTCTTGCTATTCTTTCTTCTTCTAGACAATGTACATAGGTCGTATCTACATCCACGCTACTATTACATCTAATTCTTGTAATTATTAATTGAACCTAGTATCGCTCAATTGGTCATTACACGCTATGGTTGACCATTGAAAAGAGAGCTTGCCAAGTTGTTCTTTCATCTTGTAGGGGACTAGTAGGATTTGTCTGGCCGGACACCTTATGCATACAATAAGCATGTCTCTATGTCACAGAATCGGAAGCGTACAGACTTAATGTCAGAAACCACAAAGCAAAAATAACTGAACAAAAGAGATAGAGAGAGAAATCGACACAACACTGGTACTGGAAGATGGGCTTGTCCCCCCCTTCTGGAGTATCTTTATTATATGATTTTACAAGCACACTGAATGTGGACGGGAAAACAATCCCTCTATGTCCACTCCTGAATCTCGGAATAAACTTCTTTGTAAAAGAGTACCAAGCTGAAAACAATCTGCTGATCTTTCCAGAGTCCCTCAACTTGTATCCCAGGTTGTCTCTCTCTACAGAGAGTACCACAACCTGCAGGTCTCTTTGTGTGATCTTTATGCCTTCCTTGATGCCAGAGACTGATTGTAACAAACTGCTGACGTGTCAGAGCCTAAAGAATGGAAACCCTAATTTTTGCCAAAAATCCTAACTGTTGAAACCCTAAGTCTGGAAACCCTAACCCTAAAACCTGCAAACCCTAATTTTGGAAACCCTAACCCTAAAACTTGCAAACCCTAATTCTAGAAACCCTAAGAAGAACAAGCAACAAAAGAAGTCCTACCAACTTATGGGGACCCCGTCCGATGGGGCCCCAAGTGACATAAAGGCATTAAAAATAAAGCAGAACACACTCAAAAGACTTTGCACATCAAAATATGATGATGTGGCACTTGTACGGACGTCCCGGAATTCGCGGCGGATTTTTAGGGAAATCCCGAAATTTTAGGAAAATGATTTTTTGGAGTCAGCTTTTCATATTTGATGCTTTTAGGCTTTGGGCCTTTAAATATGAGCCTTGGGGGCCCTCTCTGGCACTCTTCAGCGTGCAGATTGCAGAGCAGGTGCTCCCCGGCTGCTGTACTTTGCGAATCAGCAGTAAAATAAAGAAATACCGAAAGGGGCGCCAAGGTTTGGGGCCAATACTCTCTGGGGTGGAATTCCGCCACTCCGTGTCGCGTGTCGTCTCTCTTTCTCTCTCAGTTCAGTTGTTATTAAAGTGCTAAAAGTCTGTTCAGTCTGTTCTTTTCTATTGGCACGTGGTGCCCGCCTTGTGACAGTGGTATCAGAGCATCAGGCGTGTGCTTTTCTGAAAGCATACCGGTCTTACAAAAGAGCAGACAGAGCTATTGGAATTGAATTATATTTGAGGTATCAGCCACTCCCACCCTTCATCGCGCATCGGGCGCGCTCCCGTCTTCATCGCAGTGTCTTACAGGGCATAAGCCAGTTAAGAACCCAATACTTGGAATTCATGGATTCAACAGAATATTTGCAGTTTCTGCTCAACGAGCTTCACGACATTCTTTCGCGGCATCCTCAGCAGAATCTTTCGATGCTGCAAAGTTTTCAACAATTTTTGAACTACATGTTACCCCCTCTGATGCCCCAGGGGATACCTCCTCCTCCGGCACCAGAAAGTACGAGAGCTTCCAATCGGCAACCTTCTCAGTCGTCTGTTCCGATTGGGGGAGTCTTCAGGAATATGGTGCAGCCATCTGACCCTGATCCAGTGCAACCACCTTTGCCACCGCCATTGCCTCCACCGCCACCTCCACCGCCACCAGGCTACAATGTTTGGAGTCCATATGGATACCCTTATTATCCATACCCTGGACATGCGCCTAACCAACCCAAAGATTTCAAAGATGGTGGCACGACAGTCAAATTTTTCACTTTTTCCGGGGTGAAAGATCGCAAGAAAGCATTGCAGTTCCTACAGCAATTCGACAACATCTATGCTTTGGGGAACTATACAGAAGAATCCAAGATTTCTCGAGCAGCGGGATTTCTTAAAGATAATGCTATGCAATGGTGGAGTTCAATCGCGACACAACCGCATGCTCCAAGGACTTGGCAAGCTTTCAAGACAGTTTTTGTGCGTAGTTACATGACTTCAATGTTTGAAGTCCGGATTTTGACAGAGTGGGGCAACTTGAAAATGCTTGCCACCGAAACCATGGACGACTATAACCAAAGGTTTCTCGACGTGTACCTTCCGGTGTCCTTCTTTAAGTTCATTCCCTTGGAGGACCAGTGCGAGCGCTACACCATTGGACTACCATCACCATTGCAAGAATATTGTCTCTCCAAGCAAGTCTCTACCATGCAAGAGCTTATGGACCATGCCGCGGTCGGCTACAAGCTCATGAAAGGAAAGTTGGAGTTTACCATAGAAGAACCTTCGACCACTAACCAGAACTCCCGGCAACAACGAACAAATTCTCGAGAATCCCGTGAAAACCAACCTCAACGGCCTCGTTTGACACAACTTCAACGAGACGCCTTGTTACAAGAAGGCCGATGCTTCGAATGTTTCCAAACAGGGCATACGTTCAATACATGTCCTAAGCGACCCTCGATGTCCTCAGTGCAACCTTCTGCTCCCACGACAGAAGATCCCCGCGACCACCTCCGGCCAAGAAGCCTAGACCTGCTATTGGACTAGTACCCGATATTTATGGTATACACCTCGAGAGTTTTAATGAATTATGCAGAGCTTATGGAAAAGTCAATGGCTTGAAAGCCCTTATTTTCTTTGACCCCGGAGCTATGGAGAACTTTATCCATCCAGAATTCTTGAAGCAGATGCACTTTGATTATGATGCAGAGGGTGGAGAAATTGAAGTTGAGCTAGCCACGGGGCAAACTCAGAAAGTGGTACCGCTCATTGGTGCACTTCCAGTGACTATACAAGATTATCATGGAAAAGCAGATTTCCACATTATGAAGTTGGGCAATTGCGACGTTCTCTTGGGCATGCCCTGGCACGACAAGAATGATGCAACTCTCTAGGTCCGGAACCGAACCATCACCGTGATGCAAAAGGGCAAACCCGTTGTCCTCAAAGTTAGATTGTCCGAACAAAACCCCGAATGACCTCTCTAGTTGTTTTCTACTTAGATACTTTTGAACATTGTTTGAGAAAGTATTGTTTGAACTTTGTTTGAAATGGATGCTATCTGCTTTAAACCTATCTTGGTGCCGATTTGAAATGTTTGACTTTGGTTTCAATGCCGGTTTCATTGATTGGTGATTTTTACTCCCGAGTGGAGGAGTGAGAAATACTGTCTTGATATTGTTTGAACCTCGGAACGACGCAGGCCGATGCCTGGGGAGCGTTTCGTTGTATGCTTGAACCTTCGAGCGACGCAGACTGCGGTCTGGGAAGCGTTTGGTTGTACAGTCCTCTGAGCTCATGGCCCGGATCTTCTTAGGTTATTTGCGGGGGGAGTGACGAGGTAGTCGTTGAGTAGCTTCATACCGCAGACCGTTTGTCTCGGAGGAGTGCTCAGCGGCGCTGTTTGTTGTGTCTTGTAACATGCATATGTGAGCATTTGTGTTGCATTGTGATGTGTCAATTACTGAATATTCCTAATTGGATGAGATTGCTTGGGTATGTAATTTTAGTGCATCAAGACACCCGTGGAAGATCAGTACGGTCTGGGTGTGATGGCTAATTTTACTATGTTCCAATCTGGATGAAAGGAGAAGCTAACTCCTTGATCAAGAGTTCCAATCTGGATGAAAGGAGAAGCTAACTCCTTGATCAAAACAGCCGAAGGAGAAGCTAACTCCTTGATCAAAACAGCTGAAAGGAGAAGCTAACTCCTTAATAAAAAGAGCAAATTGATGTCCCTCGGAATGACCCTCGGAAATTTTTGAGCTAACTTGAGTTGTTTTGCAGATATGCTGTAATCGCGGACGATTACTCTCTTTCAAGAAGGGGAGATGTAACAAACTGCTGACGTGTCAGAGCCTAAAGAATGGAAACCCTAATTTCTGCCAAAAATCCTAACTGTTGAAACCCTAATTTTGGAAACCCTAACCCTAAAACCTGCAAACCCTAATTCTGGAAACCCTAACCCTAAAACTTGCAAACCCTAATTCTAGAAACCCTAAGAAGAACAAGCAACAAAAGAAGTCCTACCAACTTATGGGGACCCCGTCCGATGGGGTCCCAAGTGACATAAAGGCATTAAAAATAAAGCAGAACACACTCAGAAGACTTTGCACATCAAAATATGATGATGTGGCACTTGTACGGACGTCCCGGAATTCGCGGCGGATTTTTAGGAAAATCCCGAAATTTTAGGAAAGTGATTTTTTGGAGTCAGCTTTTCATATTTGATGATTTTAGGCTTTGGGCCTTTAAATATGAGCCTTGGGGGCCCTCTCTGGCACTCTTCAGCGTGCAGATTGCAGAGCAGGTGCTCCCCGGCTGCTGTACTTTGCGAATCAGCAGTAAAATAAAGAAATACCGAAAGGGGCGCCAAGGTTTGGGGCCAATACTCTCTGGGGTGGAATTCCGCCACTCCGTGTCGCGTGTCGTCTCTCTTTCTCTCTCAGTTCAGTTGTTATTGAAGTGCTAAAAGTTTGTTCAGTCTGTTCTTTTCTATTGGCACGTGGTGCCCGCCTTGTGACACTGATCGCAAGTCCTGTTGCTGATCCTTGAAGTGAAATTCGCAAGTTCCTCTGCTGCCAGATTGGTCCCCGCGCTGGTCCCTCTCTTTCCTCGTGTGTTTGCGCTGGCCCCTTTCTCTGCTAGTGTATGCCAGATTATTATGATCGCAAAATCCTCTCGAGGTTGGTTTATATTCAATCGTAGAAAAAAGCTGGTCTTTTATTCGTGGTAGCTTTTCTCTGCATAAAGTCTTCTGTTGCTTTAATGTTGTAAATGTCAAAGTTTGCCTTTTTCCTGCAAAACTTACGACTAGCTTTACGATTGGCTTTCTGGAGGCTTAGATGGGCTTTTTCTTCATTTGAAAGCTGGAAACAGTTAGCTTTTTCCCTTCTGCTTTTAGAGAGAGAGTGATCGTCACATTTCTAGAGAGAGAGAGAGAGAGTGTCCGATTGCTTTTCTAGAGAGAGAATGTATCTTCCCCCACATATGGGTGTAAGATGAAAGCTCTCTGCTCCAGGATTCCAAAAAGAGATAAACCACAGGCATATCATATAGAGAGATCACTGTACAACTGTTTTGAGACTCACTAAGCATTTACAATGCCAATCTCTGTTTTGAGACTCACTAAGCATTATCAATGCTAGTATGTGTTTTGGGACTCACTAAGCATTTTCAATGCTAGTCTCACCCTGCATATGACATACAAGTTAGCATGCACATTTACAAACATTCCCAGGCGTCCTCGGATTCAACACATAACACAAATATGCAATGCACTGTTCTCCTTGTGGCACCCAATATCACAAGGTCTAGGAGTCCATCTTCATTCATGTGCTTGTTCCTCGTCAAGACTAAGTACCTTATTCTTGCAGAATACCATAGACTTGCCACTAAATGTTCTGACCATGATGTAACATTGTCACAAGGCGGGCACCACAAGTCGGGCACCACGTGTCAATAGAAAAGAACAGACTGAATAGACTTTTAGCACTTCAATAACAACTGAACTGAGAGACAGAGAGACGACACGCGACACGGAGTGGCGGAATTCCACCCCAGAGAGTATTGGCCCCAACCTTGGCGCCCCTTTCGGTATTTCTTTATATTGCATCATCAAAGTACAAGTAGGTACTCCAGACTCTGCACCTTCTCCATGAAGGATGCTAGAGAATGAGCCCTAGCCTCATATTTAAAGGCCCTTGGCCTAAAAAGCAATTACAGTGAAAAGCCTTTAAACTTAAAAGCTGTTGGTCCAAAAGCAAAGCCAAAAAGCTGACAGCGTAAATCATGGAAATCCGTACAGCTTGCCACGTATCAGCCAGCGCAAATTTCGGAAATCAGCCTGCTGCCCTAAGGGTTAGGGTTTTTGCAGTTTTAGGGTTTCAGCAATGAGGGTTTCTGCAATTAGGGTTTCTGGCGTTTCTGCAATTAGGATTTTTGGCAGAAATTAGGGTTTCTGGCAGAATTTAGGGTTTCTGCCAGAAATTAGGGTTTCCATTCTTTAGGCTTTGACACGTTAGCAGTTTGTTACAAACATTCTACACCAGAAACATTAATTCAAAAAGATTCCGCTAATTTCATGTATTACACAATAATGAAATTAGGTCATTTCACTTTAGAGTTCAGAAACGCTAATTCGGTAACTCTACCGGACTAGTGGCAATCACACTTGCATGGGAGAGCTCGGAAGGATGGGGTTATGATATGGCTGTGTGCCACCTCTCGCTGTGAAATTGTATGCTCTTGTTTTTATATTTTATGCGATGCAACATAGAGTGCTTGATGATGTGCCTGATTCAAAGGTTGTCTAGTCGTGGGGGGTCATCAATGGCTATCTTTGTTGCGATTATAGGACGTGGCACCTGCCACGTGGTATCTTCGATATCTTCATGGAGGATCAAGAGCAAGTGAGCTATCTTTTGTGGTTGTGCTTGGCCTTCGGTGGGGCAAGCTGTAAACGTTAGTCATGTTGTGCCCAATCGAAACTTTTTATCCCATGTGCATGTGTTTGTGCTTTGCGTATGTGACCCACCTCAAGGATAATTAGGTATACTTAATGCCAGGAGTGGCAACGGAATATGTGGTGATGATGACAAAACACGAGCTGAACAGAGCGCACAATAGATCTTGCCCTAGGGCTAGCACAACGCTTCTTGATGGTGGCAGTAGAGAGGAGGGAAAATCTCTAGGCACAAAGAGGGGGGGAGAGGTGGCGATGAGAGAACGATTACACAAACGCTACCACATGGTACACATGCAGGAGAGAAAATGTAGGAGGGAGGGAGAGGAACCTTGGGCGTTGGTAAATCGGCCTCTATTGTAGAAAAATGTGGAGTGTAATCATGTGCACAAGGGGGTACTCTCCATATTCATGAACAAGGGGACCTGACCGACCTCCCTCTAGAAAACCCATGATTCAATATTGATAACTTATTATATTGAAGCTAAAGGCATTTCCCATGTGAGGTTGGTCGTGCAATGTGAACCTATGGATAAACTGGTCAGCAAGTCTCAAACTTGGCACAACTGGTTGTATGAACTACCTCATATAAGGCCAGCACGGGCATACCACAAAACAACCCTCCCTCGCTCCCTCCCACCGCATGGGAGATGCCTGAGATGCCACACGTGGCTAGGTCCACGTCACACGTGGACCTGCCGCTTAAGCAATTTGCTAACACCCCCTCTCAACTCCAAGATGAGGGAGTAACCCGATGGAGTTGGAGTGAGTAGCCAGAGGTGTTTGAAGTAGAGGCTCCGTCCTTAAGCCAGATTGACTGGTGCGTTCTCCTTCGGGTCGGAAATAACCGAAGCATAATTACTCTGCAATAGGGCACATGCAAAAAACAGGATCTTGGCATGACTTGGGCTGTACGGGGTTTAGATGCATTCCATGATGCAAAGTCAATGACGTCCGAGTCCCTCAAGGTGTCAAGAAACCACCTGGGATATTGATCAAGCTTCTCCTTTGCGTCTTCTTCCCGGAGAAGATACTTGGATCCCGGATTGGTTCAGGACCACTTAGATACATTTTTTTCCCTAAAGGGATCAACATCCTCTAGAATAGGTGGGCTCGCAGCAACGGGTGGTGATGGAACATGTATTGGGGAGGGCTCACTAGAGTGTGACCTCGAACGAGGTGGTGATACCGGCTGAGGATTGTGTATTCGTCGAAGAGAAATAAGGGAGGAATCATCTATAGATGGTGATGGTATGTCAATTTCATCGTAATCTGCAAAATCTGCAAAAATCAGCCCCCAAATTATATATATATATATATATATATATATATATATATATATATATATAGAGAGAGAGAGAGAGAGAGAGAGAGAGAGAGAGAGAGAGAGAGAGAGAGAGAGAGAGAGAGAGAGAGGGGCACTGTCTGCAGATATGTCCGCCACTCCACCTCTCCTCCTCCTGTTGCGTGCGAGGCTACTTTCTGCCAGATCTGCCGCCGCTTTAGTTCAGCAGGTGCGTGTGAGGCTCTTTCTGCCGCCGCACCTGCCTCCTTTCCTCCCCCGCGACCTGCTCGTGCCCTCTGCTGCCTGCGTGCAGGCCTTGCTGTCTGCCGCAAGGATGCCAGGTGTGTGTGTGCGTGTGTGTGTGTGTGTGCGGTCTTCCTTGTGGTTTGGCTTGGTTTGCCTCTGTGTGTGTTTGCTTGGTGACAGCTTGTCTGTGTGCGCTCGTCTCCGGAGGTCTCGCTGCCAGGTTTCGGGATCTTCGACCTCTTGCCTGGCTTGCCCGTTACGACGGCATAGTGGTATATCCGCATGCAAAGTCGAAGTTGTCAAGTTTAAGCAGAAGTTCAAGTGCTGCTATTTTTGAGACGCGACTCAGATTTTGATTTGTGCTGTGATCAAAGGTGCAGTTGGTGTCCTAGCTGGGCTAGGTTTTGGAGGCGTCTGCTCGTGGCCCGTCTGCATCGCTATGGAGTCCAAAAAAGATCTCCCTGGCAGATGTATGCAGCTTTTTCCTCGACAACGGATTCCCCCCTCACTGCTTTGTGCTTCAGCTTTGTTCCCCTATTTGATGTAATCTGTGTCAATTGTGGTTTTTCCCCTTAGGTTTGTGGTTATTGGATATTAACAGGGGTTTTTTCACCTGGTGTCTTGTATATGGGCCACAGGCCGGATAACAGCTTTATGCTGTGTTTTGTAACTTTTGTTATTGATTAATGAAGTGGGATCCAGCCAACACTTTTCCCTGAAGAAAAAAAAAAAAGAAAAAAAGGAGGAGGGAGAGAGAGAGAGAGAGAGAGAGAGAGAGAGAGAGAGAGGTCTATAGGTCAAATAAAGCGGTAGATCTTTCACTTAATACCTGGACTTATCACACACACAGAGACTTAATCCTCGCTTCCTCGCTCAACAACAGATTGCTACAAAGCATTTGACCTGTTCATGGCTGAAATTCACCTGTCCTGGGAGAATTTCGACAGCATAACGGTGCTTTAGCTTCCCAGAACAATTTCACAAGCATGGAAACACTTCCAATGGTCAAAACCCTCGGACGGGAGACCGAAACAGTCAATTTCAGACTGCTGTATTTTCTGGTTCAGACCTGTTTTTCAGCCCAATAAGTTCCCTGTACTGTCCCTTGTGTCTTGGGCTACGTGCCCCTTGATTCTGGCATCATTCGTGGCCACAACAGTCCAAAAACAGCGGCTGTTTATGGCTGAATTTGGTGCCGATTAGAGAGGTTATTACCTCTCTGGTCCCTGCTTTGGAGCAGCAGTTAGCTACTCCTGTTCCTGGTCATGGAGGATCTTGCCTCGGCGTAAAAGCATAAATTCCACACAGTTGTACATTATCAATTGATTAGCCCACTAGAGGGGCATTACCACTGTCTATAAGAGGGATTAGAGCGCAGTGCAAGGGTGCAAGGCCTTACTCTTGCACGCATTGTACATTCACGAGGGAAAGGAAGCTCTCCATAGCTCTTAACCTGATGCAATCCACCTAAAGAAGAAGAGAAATCAACCCCAAGCTGAATCGTGGATTTTCCCCTTCTCAATGTGGAAACTGGCTCAGAAACTGACAAATGGCACCCGTGCATCAAATTTCCCATTTTGGGCTGCAGATCTAAAAAGATCTC
The DNA here is from genome assembly GCF_014529385.1 of Adiantum capillus-veneris. Taxonomy (NCBI): domain Eukaryota; kingdom Viridiplantae; phylum Streptophyta; class Polypodiopsida; order Polypodiales; family Pteridaceae; genus Adiantum; species Adiantum capillus-veneris. The sequence continues at coordinate 94,170,254 of NC_140958.1, forward strand.
AACTGAAGCATCAGGTGACTTGACGGCAGACTCAAGAAGTGTTCTCCTTGACATTCTAGAGCTAATGACGCTAAAATATTTTATGGCCAAAAATAGTAGTTCCCTAAATTTTAGGAGACTGTTCCAATGCATCCCTTCGGGTCCTCTGACCATCATTCTAATCTGTGACCACATCCAAAAATGCGTAGTGGCACAGATACAGTGACTTTCGTTCAGTGCACTCATAGGAGTGCACATTCAAGTCCGGCCAGGTACACTGTCCAGCACCTTCTGCAGTGACCAAGCACACAGTCCTGGTCCACTGACATTCTATTCTTCAGTGCTAGTTCTAAGGCTCAGATAGACCATTAGTTCAATGTCCAAATGGCCCACCTTCATTGGCAATGCAATGGTCCAGGCTTAATCCAAGACTCCGGAGGGAAAACAACAGTACAAAGTAAAGAAAAGGAAAATGTATATATATAAAAAATATAAATAGCAAAAGCAACTGGTAAAATATCACCACCTGGATGGAGAGAGAGAGAGAGAGAGAGAGAGAGAGAGAGAGAGAGAGAGAGAGAGAGAGAGAGAGAGAGAGAGAGAGAGAGAGAGAGAGAGAGAGAGAGAGAGAGAGAGTTGCTTCTAGGTTGGGCGCTTGTTTTGGCGCACTACTTGGACAAGGAGGAACTGCAGAGGATGCGCTACATAGTTATCATCAGTTACAGTCTATCATATTGTTCGGTGTTGTTATTCTTGGAGCCTGGCCATGTAAACTCCACAAGCTTACTTATTGTTAAGCACCCTTGCAAAAGGAGTTATGGCTGAACTTTGAGAAGACTTGCTTGAAATTTCAGGAATAACTTGAGAAATGGAGAGAGGGAAATAAAGAGAGAGAAGATTGAGACCACTCAGCGATGACCCGGAACGGGCCCTCTTCACAAGAATATGACTTATTCCTTCAGAAATTACATAGTGTATGGATTGTTTTTTAGCATGGAATCACCATCAAACAATTAATCAGACAATGTTCTTGGTTGTACGTGTTGCCCTCACAAGCACGCACAAGAGTTGGAGAAACTCACCCACTTTTGTGCCACCCCAATGGCCTACCACTGGGTCACATGACCGGTTGTCTTCTCTCGTGAGTTGAAAGCGCAAGAGTGATGTCCTTTGATGAATAAAAATGCAGCGGTAGCGTTTTTAAGCGTTCTCCTTCACACGATGAATTTGGTAGCATCTTCTCGTAGAAGTCTTCCTTTCTCCCATAGGCTTGAATGAGCGAGAATGTGCCCTTAGAGCTTGCCAAAGCGCGTGCACAAGAGCTTGAGAGAGAATGAGCGCATGGAGCTCGTGGTAGAATGCGTGCATAGAGCTTGCAGCAGGCCTCAAACTGGGCACAACTGGCTGTATGAACTGCCTCATATAAGGCCGGGCCCAGCCACAAAACAGCCCTCACTCACTTCCACTGCATGGGAGATATTGGAGATGACACACATGGCTAGGTCCATGTCACACATGGACCTGCCACGTCAGCGATCTGCTAACACCTCCTCTCAGCTCTAGGATCAAGAGATAACCCGAGGGAGCAAGAGTGAGTAGAGGCTTCGTAGAAGAAGCTGTAGAATGGAATGTCGAAGGACAGAACCACGTATTGGGAGCCTGATGGAGACCATACACGTCCTTCTCTAACTGTTACAGTGGAACACCAAGAGGCTGTGGAACACAAATAGGCTCCTTCAACTCTTCATAGACATAAGCAGTCTAGAAGTCCAACTAACTGCTGCACGGACAACAACAAGTGCCTTCTCCTCCGGGGTGGATGTAACCAAGGCACGAGTAATCGGGATGAGAAGGTATGAGAAACTAGGAGCCTAGGAGGTCTTGGGACGAGTATTGGATGAGGGAAAATCAATGACACTTGAGCCCTTCCGGGTGGCAGGAAGCCTCATGGGATATGCTCAAGCCCTATTTTTGCTGTTTGGAGAAGTTAGTCAGATCTGAAGCCGGGATTAGTCCGGGAGGATCAACAATCTCTTGAACAGGTGGGATCGCGACAGTAGGTGAGGATAAAGCATCACGAACTAAAGGGGTGACACAAGCGAAAAGTCCCGCACAAGGTGAGGTAGTAGGCTGGGAAGGGGGCAGCTGCCGCAAAGAGGATGAAGGGAGAAAGAGGTCGTCCAAGGAGTCACCCGGATCTATGGGGAAAAGAGAATCATCAAGGCGGGTCCCCTCTAGAGTGATACTGGGTGCCCTCTCCAAAACAGATGATTCATTGAAGATGACATCTATATTGTGCTTCATTGAACGAGTTGCAGAATTATACAACTTGTAAGAAGCACTATCAAAATGATATCCCACATAAAACAACCTGTAGGTGGTCAGAGCATGCGAGAACTCCCGAAAATATGCGGATGAGAGAGACATGGCTTCTGACCAAACAACGGCTCAAAGGTAGCCTAATGAGGCACTATCGTGGTGGAAACCTATCAAGAATTTGAGTTGCATGCACCATTGCTTTTGCCAATCACAGTGGACAAGCATCATGTGAGCCAGCCTAGCAATTGTGTGGGCTTGACGCTCTCCAACCCATCCTCTTATGAATGAGCATGAGGTAAAGTATCTCGACGAGGGCGTGAACATCCATAGACACAATTCCAATTATTAGGGAAATACACGAGAGCATACTCAAAACAGATAAGGCAGACTATATCCGAAGGCCTTCTCCACGTGCCTTCCAACACACAAAAACAAATATTGCCTTTGACTTGCAGGTTAAAAAATACACCCACATATACCTACTGAAATCATCAACGATCAGCATAAAATAGTGGGAACCACCAAGAGAAGTGACAACCAGACTCTAGAGGTTCGCAAAAATGAAGGGCTCTCCTGGGTATAGCTGGGATAAAACAATCCTGATGCGGCTGCCCTTTTTGACAAGGGGCACGTACACATGGTGATGCCACAACATCTGGCTAACCTATCACCATAACCTATGTAACAGTACATTGAACAATATCTCTGTGTAGATGTCCAAGGCGATAGTGCCACAGACTATCTACATCACATGCACAAGAAGAGAGAGCATCGAGTTATACAAACCATTGGAAAAATAGCCTTCCTCTGACTTCTTGATTGGTCTCCTTATCCCGTAGAGAGACTTGGTTTCATCAAACACCACTAACTTCCCAGGCTTGCATCTCTCTTGTACATAGAGAAGAAGAAAGACAAGCTTGGGAGAATAAAGAACCTGGGAGGAGTGCACGTGTTAGGTGCAGCGGAATGAATGTTGTATTTTCTCAAGATTAGTGATCTTTACTGCTCAAGGTTCCTTTTAATTCTTAGGGAAAGAGAGAGCTTTACGTCTTATAAAGAGTGTGGTGATCACGAACAAAGGGAGTGGGAGGATGACGCGGGGTCATAAGGGGGGTACTGTTGAGAAGTTGCCTGTTGAGCGGGAAGCTCCTGCTGCCTCTTCTGCCAGAAAGTGCTAACTTGGGTTTGCTTATATATTAACTTAGCAAAATTGCCCTACCTACTTTTGTTGGAAAGTCACTTAAAAATAATAAGTGAAAATCCCAATAAATAGGAAAATAGGCTAAATGCACTGGAAGATCCCCCTAACTGATGCTAATGGATTCTGATGGGAATTCCGATGATCATGCTGTGTGCAACCGGAGGATATGCATCTATGCTAAGTGACTGGGCATGCACGGTCTACGAATAAGCTCACAAAAGTGCCAGATCACTGCTATTCTAAAATGATTGAACTGACTGAACCCTGCTGTAGTGTAGCTTGTTCACGGACACATAGGGTTGGGATGTGTCACGTGACATCCCCTCCTTTTCAAAGTGAGGTACTGGTACCGAATGTATGGCGTCGAGGGAGATCGCCAACAGCATCCGGAATTCTGGCAGGGACTCTTCGTCGGCCCACTCTGATGTGTGGGTTGTGCGATACTTGAACTTCATAAAGATCTGCAACGCTTGCTTCTTTGGGCCGCGCCGAAAACGACACAAAGTCTTCTGAATCTCCTTTCTTGCTTCAACTTCGTCTAGAGTCCTGCATCTTTCGTCGACAAGAATCTCCATGGCTGAAAATTCTTGAAACAATCTCCAACACAAAACCATGAACATACCCATTCCATGTATAAAAAATCTTGTCTTCTCTAAAGACTGTGTATGCAATGTAGATGAACATAGAGACGGAGTGACAAACCGTTTATCAAACACATGCAAACAATGAGGTCGAATCTTTTCTGTTTGATCAAAATCAATCAATTGTGGCAAATCACAATGGAAATGCCCATGCTTGGTGCTCATACAATCATGTGCTCTTTCGGAAACTGTGTCATGCAAAGGAAGAGACATGGAATGTGACTTCCGTACATACAAACTTTTCAGCTTTTCATGAACAATCCGCATACATTCGTGCTCATCCATGATAGAAACGTGCTCAACATGCAATATGTCATGCCTAATAAAAGGGATCACATACCGATGCTGACTAAAATACAGGAAACCTTCACGAATGAAACACTCGAACAATGCGTGCTTATCAATCATGCGAACACACAATACTTCCTGTGATGGTTCTTTGGACCAAGGCTCGACAGCCAAGATCTCTTCTTCGGGATCTATCGAATCTTCTGGTGGGGGATTTGTGGACCTCGACTCCAAAGCCAAGATCGATTCTTGGTGATTGATCGAATCTACAACGAGGTTAGCTTTGCTAGAAAAAGCATCAACTAACACATCATATCATCCTTGTGAACAATCACATCATCTTCATGCAATTCATCATGCTTGTGAGAAATCACATCTTGATCATGCAAATCATCATGCTTGTCATTGGCATCCAAATCATCATGCTTAGCAATATCATTCAAATCATCATGCTTATCTTTGTCATCTAAATCATCATGCTTGTCATTCAAATCATCATGCTTATCATTGTGCTTCAAATCATCATGCAAATCCTGTGTGTCATGCTTTGGAGAAGAAGAGACTGAGAGAGTCTTCTTTTCCCGATCTTGTTGCATCTGTGCCTGTATTCGAGAAAAGAGTCGCAACATCTCTTGCATCCTTGCTTTGGTCTCGCGATCAAATCTTGCTTGACTTTCTCTTTCTTCCAATTCGAACTGACGCTCTATGGCTGCCATTTCTTCTTCGTAGGCCTTTCTGTCTGCTTCTCTTGCTTGGTCCAACTCCTCCAAAGGAGTTAGTGCAATCTTTGTCGTAGATGGGGAAGGGTCGGAAAAACCTCCTGGTGGGGAAAATTCTTCTTCGCCTCTCTCATGCTCATCACCTCCAAGTGAAGTATCCATTCCGCTTCGAGTGATGATCATTCTGCAATCGTGGTTCTTGAGTTCACGAGGAACTTGGGTTCTTGGGGGTCTTGGGTTCTTAAGTTCACGAGGAACTTGGGTTCTTGGGGGTCTTGAGGTTCTTGAGGTCCTTGAAACGTGAGAATCTTGGGTTCTCGAGGTTCTTAAGGTTCTTGAGTCTTGAGGGTCTTGGGTTCTTGGGGTTCTTGAGTTTTTCTTTCGCTTGCAAATCGCGGGAGAAGGATCTTCTCTTCACCCGAGTTCTACCCTTTTCTGCGGGCGCACCCCTTGGTGGCCTTGCGCTCACACCAAGGTTGCTTTTTCCCACCTCACGTCGATTGGCCGGCTGCTAAGTGCACGGTCCGCTCTCAATGAGTGAAAAGAGAGACAAGGGGAGGCTGGACAAGCCCTTCTTTCTTGGGATTCCTGTCACTCTTCAACAAAACACGATTAGGAATCGCCACGCCCAAGTAAACTTGGGTTCGTGCGACCTCAACAAGCAAAAAAAATTCTTGTGGTTCTTTCCTTTAGTAATGCAGAAGACTTCCAAAGCTCTGATACCAATGTTAGGTGCAGCGGAATGAATGTTGTATTTTCTCAAGATTAGTGATCTTTACTGCTCAAGGTTCCTTTTAGTTCTTAGGGAAAGAGAGAGCTTTACGTCTTATAGAGAGTGGTGATCACGAACAAAGGGAGTGGGAGGATGGCGCGGGGTCATAAGGGGGGTACTGCTGAGAAGTTGCCTGTTGAGCGGGAAGCTCCTGCTGCCTCTTCTGCCAGAAAGTGTTAACTTGGGTTTGCTTATATATTAACTTAGCAAAATTGCCCTACCTACTTTTGTTGGAAAGTCACTTAAAAATAATAAGTGAAAATCCCAATAAATAGGAAAACAGGCTAAATGCACTGGAAAATCCCCCTAACTGATGCTAATGGATTCTGATGGGAATTCCGATGATCATGCTGTGTGCAACCGGAGGATATGCATCTATGCTAAGTGACTGGGCATGCACGGTCTACGAATAGACTCACAAAAGTGCCAGATCACTGCTATTCTAAAATGATTGAACTGATTGAACCCTGCTGTAGTGTAGCTTGTTCACGGACACATAGGGTTGGGATGTGTCACGTGACAGCACGCCTCCCTGACCATATGGGATAAGGTCCATGATCCCCTCACCGTGTAAAGGGATCTCAGACTTGTCGCCAAAATACACAACCCCCTCTCGAGGGGACATGTCACGAATGTCATCGAAGGAAGGTGTAATATGGCGTGCGGCATCGGTATTAGTCACCACCCATTCCCTCTAAATGGGAATAGGGTCAACGATTGAGATTGCTACAGGACCTCTCTCCACGGGTATTGCTTTGGATGAAATCTCCCTTTGTACTGAAGTGGTAAAGAGGACGTCTCCAATAAAGGTAGGAGAGTAGGTATCAGGGGGAGACTAGGGGGTGGCCACAATAGCAATTGGTAATAACGAGGATTGAGAAGCACCATGTCGGTAAGGTCACTTCCTCCAATAGTGGCCTTGCTTGCCACAACGGTTATAATGTCTCTAGGCTCTCAGGGCATCAAGCCCATTTTGGGGGGGGGGGGGGGGGGGGGGGGGTAGGGGTGACTGGCATCCGAGTAGCACCCATGGGGGCAGCAGAGGGTCAGGGATTGCGGGGTCCAGCTTGCTAACGTTTCCTAGCTAGTTGTGTGGGTACCACTAGGGCATTTGTCGTCTCAAAAGCCACCCATCCATGCAATCCTCCCTATCATCCAGTGGCATGATGATCCTCTTGATCAAGCACTTGGAGAACAAGCTCATCCAAGAAGTAATCGTCAACCTCCCTGAGGTGATAAGAGAGGTGTAGAAGGAGGAGTAACTGGCTAGAAGCTGGGAAAGGATGGTGATGGCCATGTCCTCTCCGGTCATACGGCCTCCTGCCATGTTGATGTGCTCTCAGAGCAACTCCATCTTGTTGACATGCTCTTGCATACTTGCTGACTTGGAAGGGTCCAACAATCTGAGTTGAACCTCCCATGACACCCTTTTCATGGTAATACGATCATGATTTGCTGCCAACTTGTCCAACATCTCCTGGGCATTCTTACAAGACAACACAAAAGAGAACATCATCTTTGCAGCAATAATGAGAGATCTCACCTTCCCGTTGACACGGGCTCAAACATAATGCCACTGCTCCTTCCAAATACGATAGTTACGGGTGCCTGCAAGATAAGACTCGAGGGGTATCTGAGGAAGATTAGGGATCTTCTGTTCCGTATATTCCTCAAACTCAATTGTTTGAGGATTATGCTTCTTCCTCTGAGTGGGTGTAGATGAAGAGGGTGGAGGGCCGAAAGAGAATCTCCCGGGTTCTCTTTATTCTCCATCTTCGGTAACTTGGCTTGATGTAGACGACTAAGAGCTATGTATAGATTTCCGGGTGTCTCCATCATCTTCCGGATGCGAGGGAGTCTGTTGGAAGTAGAGGTCGACATTGGGAATTAACCGGTTGATGACAAAAGGTCAAAATGGAACAGTCCCAAAAACGCTTGCCGATGCCTAAAAACGCAGGCCCGGACAGCAAGCTGAAACACCAAGAAAGATCTCACAAACAACTTGGTTAATGCTGAGAGAGAAAAACCATAAAAGCAGCCCCGAACCAACTTGCCGACGTGAAAAACGCAGGTCCAGACAGCAAGCTGAAAATGATGAGAAAACGCTCCCAAATGATGTGGGAGTGGTGTGGTTAAAGTTGAGGGGTAGAGAATACCAAAACAGCTCCGAACCGGCTTGCCGACACGTGCACACACAGGAAAAACTGGTCCGGACAGCAGGCTGAAAATGGTCTGAATTGGGAGGGGACCGGGGTATGCTTGATGATGAGGAGTTACAACCTTCAAAACAGCCCTGAACCGGCTTGTCGATGCGAAAACACGGGTCCAGACAACAAACTGTATTATGTAAGATGCTTGAAAGTCCTCCAAATTGACTTGGGGGTAGTTTGGTTAATGAGTAGGGGTTCGAGACATCAAAACAGCCACGAAGCAGCTTTCCGATCTGAAAAACGCAGGAAAACGTAGATCCAAACAGCAAGCTTATACCTCTCCAAAAACGTAAGTTGTTGCTCTCTAAGATTAGTCGATAACAAGCCGAGGGTTTTCCTTAACCTTGTTCTGATACTGTGTCAAAATTGGCAGCGAAATGTGTGGTGATGCACTTGGGCATGCAAGAGAGAGAGCCGGGAACACAATTCAGAGAAAGAGGGATTTTTGCTGGAGATAGGGGAGCGATCACATAGGGAGAGACAGGGAAAACTCTTGTGGGGAGAGAGAGAGAGAGAGAGAGAGAGAGAGAGAGAGAGAGAGAGAGAGAGAGAGAGAGAGAGAGAGAGAGAGAGAGAGCTGGTGTGGGGGGTACAGGCCTGCTAAGCCTCAACTTGCATAAATTGTAGAATGTGAATGGTTCAAGAGTGGAGGGGGGCCTCTCCTTATAAATGAAATAATGAGGAGGTTTACCCCACTCTAGAGAAAAACCCACGACAACATTAATAACTTATTAATATTGAGTTGGAGTTGTTTCGCACGAGAAGTGTGCGACGTGAAGTGAATCTATGCAATAACTGGTTAGCAGGCCTCAAACTGGGCACAACTGGCTGTACGAATTGCCTCACATAAGCCACAAAATAGCCCTCACTCACTCCCACCGCACACGTGGTGTGGACCTGCCTTGTGAGCGATCTGCGGACATATGTTGCCACGTCATCAAAAAAGTTCTTTTTTTTAATGAGGGAATTTTTTACCATCCTGATTCCAAGTTCACTGCCCGTTTCTCAAATTTTGAACGGAAAGCTGAGAAATAGTGCTGCACTTTTCAAGTTGGTGTAGAATAGAATCTTCAACATAAGAAATACTTATGCTTCTGCAAATCACAAGTTGCTGACAGTATTCATGCACTCACTTGATGCTCTTACGCATGAATGCCTAAATGCTGAAGCAATCCAAACAGCACTCAATGCGAGTCATCAGGAATATTCTTACTGTGTGTGCCTAAGGTGAGATCCATCTGTTCCATACACTTTGTATCCTTCTATATTCTCCTTCATAAATGTAAGAAAATATAGTCCATTATGCTTTACATGCATGTCCATTCATACTTCCCATAAAGGATAAAGTATGTCTTATGTCCATGCATACTTCCCCAAATCCCTACTTAGAGATAGAAGTATGTCCCATTAATCATGGTTCCGTGAACACAAGAACATATGTTCAATCTGATAATCCAAAATTAGATTATCTTCCAAGCTCCCTTGATACATGGTTTCCCAGATACAAAGGTTGATGAAATTCTGTTAGTTACGGGTCACCCCCATGACATCACGCCTAATGGGTTCTCTCTCTCTCTCTCTCTCTCTCTCTCTCTCTCTCTCTCTCTCTCTCTCTCTCTCTCTCTCTCTCTTTAACTCTCTCTATCTCGTAGGTGCAGCCAGAAGTCTAGGCTCAGCTTTGTGTGATGAAACGCCTTGCGGTCTGAGTGCTTCCAAGCCATGCCTCAACCACATCTACTGTGAGTGGAGCTGCTCCTTTTACCGAGGAGATTTCTCTCAAAGACCATCGAATAAACAAGGTGCAAGAGCCCGAGTCCTACCATTATATTGTCACCTGCTCAATTTGTGTGATGAAGCGCCTTGCGGTCTGAGTGCTTCCAAGCATGCCTCATCTACCTCAGCCACATGTGCTGTGAGTGGAGCTGCCCCTTCTTCTGCCGAGGAGACTTCTCTCAAAGACCATTGAATAAACAAGGTGTAGGAGCCCGAGTCCTACCATCGTATTGTCACCAAACCTTTGCTTGGCGAAGTATTCGCTCATCACCTTTCTGATGTTGTCGACGAAGCCCTTGGTAATGAGGTATCAAACATTGCTAAAGGACCCAATCTTCTACAGGCTCAAAAGCCAAGATCCATGAAGCCAATGTGGCTTCATCAATGTCTTTTACAAGTCCCTCAATTTGTCATTGAGAAATTCAGCACTTGAGTCTTGCACTTAGCCTTCCAGTGCATGTAAAGTGGGAAGAAGCCTTTCAAGCATAATTCCCTCTAGATGAAAGTTTGACTCCTAGCCTTTTTCTCTAAGAAATGGAGAGACACATTACCTGTGTTCTAGAGATCGATCGAATCAACTCATCTTGTAGTAAAGAAATTGGTGCTGCAATTATTCTCGAAGTGGTGCAACTCATGTTAGCCTCTGCTTGAATCTGTCGGTGAAGCTACCCTGTGATGTTACCTTGCTATGGACATCTACTAGTCAAATGTACTCAATGGAAAACTCTTGATATTATCAGCTCCATGAATGCTCCTTTGTTCACTCAATTTGGGTCTCTCTTACCCCTTGATGGAATCATTTGTTGATTAACCCGTAATGTTGAGAGTTTTATAGTTGTCAAAAGTCGCTGTGCAAGTTGTTAAGAAACCTCCATTCTTTGAGCAAAACGTGATGTCTGTTAAGGCTGAAGGCCTCTTAGGGCGTGATCTACAATTTGTGAACTTGCACACAAGAAGAGAGAGTGTAAATTGACCAGACGGAAATTATAGGCGGTGACTCGTATATGATAGAACAACACACCGAATAGGTAAATCACACTTCCAATTTAGACACACCACTTGGCGAGACCACCAAGTGGCAATTGAGAATTGTCTCCTAAACCGGCACCCAAGTACAAAGTTTTCTGATCTGATGGATATAATTGGGCCCAAGGCCATTCTTTTAAAACAATTAGGAAAATTGGCCAAAAAGCTAACTTTAAACTAAATGCATTTTACTGCTCTTGATGTATTATTCTTGATGTACTCTTGGTAATGGCTATGGGCATAACTCTTTTGAAGCAGCTTTGGATCTCAGGAATAGCCATAAACATAATTTTTTGAAAGTAGTTATGGGTTACTAGGAATGGCTATGCGACGATCATGCATCTAGCGATGGACACATTCTTGGTATAGACTTACTATTTGTTGGACAAGGATCCAGAATTTCATGCTCATGGAGGACAGGTCCTCAAGAAGGCAAGATAGACTACAAATGTTTCGATTCTTTTTGTGCATGCTGCCTTGTGATGCGAGTTCTTTTTTGGAAAGAGTTTGGCATGGGAAGACGAGCTGTGAAAGAAGCTAGGACGAGTGGGTCTTGTGCATGGCTCATGGCAAGTTCAGTTAGCAATGAAACTGAGCATTGTGTGTCAATTTATGAAGTGTGAAAACCTTGGGACAAGGTCACTTTTAAAGTTGAGTGGGAAATGGATTAACGAGAGCACAATACTTGTTGAAATATGGCAAGTTATGGGCACGTGACTTGATTCACTGCCTCACTTAAGGCGGGGGCTCGGGTATAGCCACAGAACAGCCTCGACCACTGTGAAACACGCGTGGTTGGTGCCATATCATACATGGTAGGTGCCATGAACTGCAAATAGAGGTGCTTTTTCTATTGTCTACATGTAGCAAGTGGAAGGCCAGCCAAGACCTCCAAGTGGCTTTATTCAGCCGTAGCAGGTGCCTTTGCTTGTTGGCCAATAGGCTGACTTAAAAGGTGCCGGGCTGCTTCTCTTCTTTCTCTCCGACAAGTTTTGGCTTCTATTCTCTCTTTCTGACTAGTGTTTGCAAGTGTCAATTGGAAGGCCAGCCAAGACCTCCAGCTGCCTACATTCAGCAACAGCAGCGTGTCTTTCGTTGCTGGCCAACCGGCTACTTTGTAGCCATGGCATTGTGCCAATGGCAGCAAACACACAATTAGAAGCAGCACGAATCTAATTCCTTTGGGTGTCCAGGAGCTTCCCATGCTCCTCATTTGCCAGACATGCGTGCTGAAGTCTTCTTTCCCTAACAATGGAGGTTCAAGATAACTCCAAATGAATCTGGTTTTGAGGGGATGCATACGAAACGTCTTGTCATGCCCCCCCCCTTCCCCCCCTTCTTGATGGAGGGTTGCTTTCTCAGAGATTAGTAGGGATGGCGGGATAATACTCAGCCTCAACCGAAGCCCTCCTTGCTGTTACACCGAGAAGACTCACCCAAGCACTATGCAAGTTTTGCCACTGCTTCCTCACAGGCCGACCCTTCTCCCTTTGGTGGTGGCAAACACAAGCAAGAGAGAGATTGAAAGAGTGCCACTTAATTCACATTTGTGCGAAGGCATGCAGCTCAAAATTATATGGGAGAAAGCAACTTTTCCCCACACAATCTATGGTGGCAGCTCTCACCCATAACCCATAGCTGATGGGCTTCCAACTTGCAACATCCTTTGGAGTCCACCCAAGTAACTGAAGGGTGTCTATGCTACCTTTCTCTGTCTCACTTTTGCAACCCTACACCTCCAGTTGGGTTTTGTAATTTTGTATTCATCCTCCAGTTGGGTTTCTTTTCATGTTTGAATTTTGTAACATGTCTGGTAAGCTACCTATCAGTCACCATTCTGCTTGTGTCTTGCTTTGTTGGCCTTGCCTTTCTGAAGTCGAGAAGAATACGAATGAAATTTGTGCCCGCTATCATCAGTTGTTCGTTGTTCTTCTGGTTTCCTTCCACTCCAATCACAGCCATGGAAAAAATAGTAGTCCTGTTGCCTATCTGTGCGTGTGTTTCAGTTGTTGGTAAGTAAAGTATTCTTTTGCTTTCTTCTAGTATATAATGGTCTGTCTTCCTTGCACACACACACACGTACCCCTGTGTGCTCGCACAAACATGCGTGCGTGCGTGCGTGCGTGTGTGTGTGTGTGTATATATATATATATATATATATATATATATATATATATATATATATATATGTGTGTGTGTGTGTGTGTGTGTGTATGCGTGTAAATATCACACACACACACACACACACATGCATAAAGTTGTGTGTGTGTGTGTGTGTATATAAAGTTGTGTATGTATTGATGTATATGGTGTTTGTGTCACACACACAAACACACACACAACAAAAAAAAGTTGTGTATATATCCATGTATATGTGCGTATGTGACACGTGCACACACACACACACACACATACACACATACATCTAGGATTGCCTTAATAAGGAAAGGAGTATGGTGGATACCAAAATTACGAAATTGAGAAGTTGGAGCTTTTGATCCTCTTTTCACATTTTCACAATCTAGGATATGCTCAAGGTTCTTTTGTGCTTCTTAGATTGTTATAGATTTTGAAAATATGCTTTTGCTCACTTGGGGTACGTATAAAACCACTCCACCATTCACAACATTTTAAGTAATGCATTTGATAAAAAGATTCCCATGAAGAGGTGTTTAATTATGCTAGATGGCCATGGTAATTTTTTGTAGCATTGCGGCAAGTTTTTGACACTGGTTGAGTTCTTTTACTGAGTGGCTCATCTTGCTCCAACACGTTATTGTGTAAGCCTTGTTTGCGTAATCTTTGTTACTATTCTTCAAAATCACTTAAATTAATAAGAGATTGTATGATGAAATAATATAGATCGTGTGTGTGTGTGTGTGTGTGTGTGTGTGTGTGTGTGTGTGTGAGTGAGAGAGAGAGAGAGAGAGAGAGAGAGAGTATTGATGGTGTAAAAATGGATGCTATTGCTTTAAAGCTTGGTGCCAAAGTTGCATGTTGACATAGAACAGTCCCAACATAAGCTTTCTATAGCAAAATATGTAACTTGCATGAGAATCTTGCTTTTCATATACTCTAGGCATAAAAAATTTAATGCTTTCAAACGCTTTTTGATATCGCTTTTGTGAGCCAAAAAGCTTAGAGAGGGAATATTTTTAGTCTTTAGAGAAAGATTGCCATTCCACTTAACAATAGTTGGGTACCAAAAGAACGCTTTAAGTGTCCTTTTTTTTCGAATTTCAAAAAATACTACACAATTTGCAAGGAATATGAGAAAATCCTTTGGAGGATGGTGAATGTGTAAGTCATAGTGTTTGTAAAAAATAATCTCATCATGTTTGAGCCTAAAATGATGTAAAATTACTACCATAAAAAGTACCTACACAGAATTGCAATCAACGATCTGACAAAATTGGTTTCATACTCTTGAAAAAGAATGAACTAGCCTTCAAGAAAATTTTAAGCTATGGGTAGCTACTTGTTGCTCACATATTTGCAAGTTTCACATGATAGAAAATTGGTTTTGGAGCACACCAAATTATGTGAAGCTGCGTCGGTCCAATCTAGAAGTTTTCTTGATTCAATTGTAGGTTGAAGTAAGGTGTATTTTTCACAAAATTTTAAGGATACATATACAATACTCTTATCCATTTGGTACTTAAAATACAAAATATTCTTCTTTATTTAACGTAAAGAATATATAATGTCTTACAATTTCAAATTTGCGTGCATTAAAAATTCATTTTTCTTATTTTTGAGATTTCAACTAAAAAATCTAATTAAAAGTCAGTGGATAATGTCAACATAGGTTCACTTCCTTGACACAGACTCAATTAAGGAATCAATAATCTTCTTTCCTAGTTCATTCAAGAGGACTCTAGATTTTCAACTTATTCGCATAGGGACAAATTTCAATATGGGGTTTGATCTCCATGATTTGTGCGAGCTTAAAGCCCTAAAAAATATATGTTTTGATTTTGACCTAAAGAACTATATGTGATCATAAAATTTCAATATCTCATTGCCACATTCTCGGAAGAGCTTTGAAAGGCCAAATTTTGCCTCTTTATCAACGTTTTCATATTAACGGTATTTTGATTGTATCTCAAATTGGGCATACACTCTAGTCCTTGAGGTTTGTCTCTTTATTATGTCTTGTTAAACCAGTTTCACTTCACAAACATGAAAACAACAAATTAAATAGAAAGATAGGAGCATTTTATGAGATTTTTGACAACAAAGCTCCAAATTTTACTATATTATTCACCTAGAAACTAACCACCAATCTCTTATTATAGTAAGTATTTTCAAGTTGCAAAATTTTCCTTTAATTTTCATCTTACAAACTAGCTTGCATAGAAACAAGACATCAAATCTTGTTTCTAGCTTGGCAAAATAAATGCAAACATTTGATCAAAACAAAAAACAGTTTAGTGTCTCAAGACATTTGAGTGTCCAATTAATTATGTTAAGAATTTTAGGGAGGATATTTCCTATGTAGAATCAAATGCAAAGCCAGTAAAACACACAATTCCATAGATCCCATTCATTTTCCTATTAGAGGACTCTTCCACATTCCCATGTACACCCATAATACTTGGCATTCATCCTATCCTTAGTAGAGTGATTAATTCCTTGTATTGGCACAAGTTGTCATGTCGTAATGCTTTAATCACCCCACTTGAGTGATGGAATAGAAGCACTTGCTCTTAAATGATTCCATTTGGCCAATAGTCACTTGTATTGCCACTTACTGGACGAACTGTCTAAATTCAAATTAGAGATTCATAAAATTCTCACAAAAACCCTAGTTAAGAAACATCTCTTTGACTTACACTAGATAACCTTTTGGTGGTCTCATTCTTATCTTAGCCGTGCAGTTAGTTTACATAGTAATACACCAATTGCTGGCTGTATCATAAACATCATGATCCTTAAATGTCATTTACTAATAGACGTAGTTTTGTGTCAATCATGTGTAAGCTCATAATTAAAAGCTTGTTGTTTGTCTTATTGTAGTGTAGAGTAAAATTTAACAATAGACTTTTGTTCTTTAAACAACACATTAACTATAGTTAAATTGAAAGTTAAAAGTTGTTATTAGAATTATTTTGCTTTACGAACAAAAAAATTAATCACTATGCTACTCATAATTTCAAATTCAAAAGGATACCAAGTTACCAAAAATGGAATAAAATTATGCTTGAAGTTTGGGTAAAGGCTTCCTACTCAAATTTTCTCTTGAGTGTCCAAGATTCTTCTTCTTCTTGTTGTTGTTCTTTTTCTATGTTCCTACTAGCCTTCATTTTCAATAAATCATGTGTAGAAAATGGCTAAATCTTCTACAACAGAAACATAATTCCATTAGAGTTCTTGCTTCATGATTCAAGATGTTCGGATGTGAGTATATAATGGCAATGCTACCAAGAGAGATCTCACTTTCCACTAGTCAAGAGGACATAGCTGATACCTTGGAGAAAGTAGACCACCTTGGAAAAAGAGGTGCTGCAAAACATTTGAAGCTTAACTGCACAGATTGCACTTGGGCCCGAAATCTTTTAGCCCTTGACTGTAAAGAGGTAAAGAGAATCTGGTGGAATCCACAAGGTATGGTGTGGATTAAACAGTAGAGGCCGTCGCATTGGGAGAAGATAATGGAAATATCACCTTTTTCCTTATCTTCTTTGGCTTCTCTAGCGAGAGAGAAATACCTGAAGATTGCCAGAATTCGTTTGTTTCTTTCATAGCTTGGGTGATCCGAACTTAGCAGTTCTTGACATGCTTGAATTGTTGCATCCTTGGACATCTTAGAAAAAGTGCGTGTAGCCGGCTTCACAGATGGAAAGCTAGTCATACCCATGGCATGGCCAAGCCTCGTAGTTGTCAACTTGTGGCCCCTTACTTTGGGAAAATCCTTTAACATTTGATGTATCATCTCCACAGGAACAGTGGTAGGTAGATTGGCATCGGCCAATGCTATGAGACCCAGAGTTTGCAGCTGGGCATTGGAAAAGACCTCGCTCAGAGATGGTCGATGCTGCTGTAAATAAAAATCCAAAGAGAATGCGGTTTGAGGGGGTGAGAGGGTAGAGGCGAGAGGTGAGGGGTGGGATTAGTTTAGGGATTCAAGAACTCCAACATCTGATGGACTCAAAGAGAGATTTTCTCTTTTTTTTGCAGCTAGAAGCATCTACAAGTTATCAATTAGATATAAGATTGCCTAGCTCACATGGTTGTGAATCCTTTGCAAATATCCAATGGATTAGTTAAGGGCGAGGTAGAGAGAGGGTAGGGAATCGGATGCAGTGAGCAGATACACCGGGAAGAGAAGTTGATGCTCTCAGAGTGGGAGAATTAAAGCTTGTGGAAGTTGAAGCTTAGAGAAAAGAAAGCTAGTAGGCAAGTATTAGGAGATTAAGGCTCGCAAGCAATTTTTACCCGTAGCAAGTTCTGGAGCACAAAAGTAAAGAAGCTCAAATGGCCCATTCCTGGAGCTAGAATAATAACTGCACTGCGAATGGGACCAAAGGTTTCAAAGACGGTCCTAAATTCTTATCTGACATAAGCTCTGCCATATTCTTCACATAGACGTTAGTGAATTTTGAGCCTCATCAGTCCTTGATTACATATCATTCACTTTCTCAATCGCCATCTGACCAGATTCCACTTGTTCAAACTGAACAAAACCACGACCCTTGGAGACTCTCGACTGGAAGCTTAACTGTAAAGACCTTAGTACTTCATAGCAAATAACATTGAGGATAGAAACAATTAGAGAAAGAGTGTTTGGACTGAAGAAGTTCAAGACAATACCCAATCAGACTGAGTGGAGAAAAGATACCTTAGGAGGAAAAGGCAGAAACTTCTACAGACATAGCAGAAATTGAGACAGTAACAGAACACCCATTCTGGTGGAAAGATAGTGGGGAGGAGAACAGAACCCATTCTGGTGGAAAGATAGTGGGGAGGAGAGAGATGGGATATAGAACCTATAGATGGCGAAATAGTTGCAGACCGTTTACTCAGAGGAGTAATAGCACTTGATTTTGGAGCCATTTACCAGAGGCAATGGAACACCGTCCAAAGTTACTAACTGGATTGCTCCTTGTGGCAAAATTTCCTGTACCATGAATGGCCCTTGCCAGGCTGGAACCAGCTTCTCAGCTTTCTTTAGATACTTAGCTTGATAGAGTAGCACCAGGGAGCCCTACGTTATTTTCGGTCTTCGGAGATGGCGATCATGCCATACTTTGTGACGAATCTGCTCGGCTTGGAGAGCATATGAAGCTAATCTCCGGCTTTCTTCTAACATTGAGAGAGGAGAGAGGTTTGCAGAAGCAATCCCAGCTGTGACATGGGGTGTAGATACTGGTTGCCTTGAAGGAGGTGCGATAAGTCCAAACTGTGCCGAGGATAACATGAGCCCAAGATGTTGGATGCAGATGACAAGCTTTCTTGAGAAGCGCGATTAGCACTTTGTTAGTGCTTTCAGCCTGCCCATTTGCTCTAGGATAGTAAGAGCAAGACTTGCGATGAAAAATCTTGTAGTTCGTGAGAAGAGTGGAGATCAAGTCGTTGACAAAATGACTACCTCGATCACTGGTGACTTCCAGAGGATACCCAAACCTGCAAAAAATATTTGCATACAAAAATTTTGCGACAGTGGCGGCTGTACAGTCGATGGTAGCCACCACTTCGGCCCATTTTGTTGCATAATCTGTTGCTACCAAGAGATACTTACAATTGCCTGGTTAAGCAGATGTTGTAACTGGACCAACAAAGTCCAAGCCCCATCAAAGGGCAACCACGCCATAGATACCTGCAGAGGGCAATTTGATTGCTTGCTAGGCTTGGGCGCACATCGTTGGCAGACATCACAAATCTTGACATGAGCAATAGCATCTCTAAATATATAGGGCCACCATAAGCCTGTCTGCAAGATTTTTTGCGCCGTGATGTGACCAGGGTAGTGGCCACCTGTAGGACCATTGTGTGCATCCTCCAGAATGTGGTCTACTTCATCAGGGGAGACGCACCTGCGCAACACACCATCTGACCCATATTTATAGAGCTATCCACCAATCAAAGAGAACGGTCTAGACTTCAGCAAGAGTCTTCTTTTTTGCAAGGGAGAAGCATTCTCAGGATATAGGCTAGTAGAGAGCAGATGTAACACATCTATATACCATTCTGGGGTTATGTCCACCTTAAAAAGATGACTATCAAGAAAATCATCATCAACGCCCGTATTGGGCTCACCTGTGTGTATGCGAGAGAGATGGTCGGCCATGACGTGCCGCTTGCCTGGACTAAGAACTACTTCAAAGTCGAACTCCTGGAATATGAGTAGCCATCTCCACACTCTTCCTGCAACTTGGGGTTTATTCAGAAGATAGCGTAGCGTATGATGATCTGTGATGATAGTGAAGTGAGCCCCTAACAAGTAATGACGAAACTTTTGTAAAGAATACACCATAGCCAAATCTTCCCTTTCTGTGGTGCTGTAGTTGCGCTCTGCTTTGGTGAGCAGGCGACTTGCATAGTGAACAGGGCAA
This sequence comes from Adiantum capillus-veneris, assembly GCF_014529385.1. NCBI lineage: Eukaryota > Viridiplantae > Streptophyta > Polypodiopsida > Polypodiales > Pteridaceae > Adiantum > Adiantum capillus-veneris. The sequence continues at coordinate 94,189,737 of NC_140958.1, forward strand.
TCCAGGTTGTACTCTTTACAGCACAGCCCCCACAGCCAGTTGACTGGCATCCATATGCACATGAAAAGGGAGAGACCAATCTACAGCCACTAAAATAGGTGCTTCAGTGAGGCGCTTTTTGAGGTATTCAAATGCTTTAGCCTTAGGTTTTGACCATTTAAAGGGCACTGCAGCACTAGTGAGTCAGGTCAATGGTTGAGCCACCCGTGCATACATTCGTATGAACCTACGATGATATTATGTGTGGCCTACAAAGCTCTGAACACCTTTCGGGTTGATGGGAGGTGGTAGCTTCAAGATTGCCACTATCTTCTCTGGGTCAGGTGCTAAACCTTTGGCAGACACCACATGGCCTAGAAGTGTGCCCTCAGTGACCAAAAAGTGACATTTGTTAGGATTGAGTTTTAGTCGTGCCTCTTTGCACCTTAGGAAGACACCAGAGAGCTGAGCGAGGTGCTCCTGTAGATTTTCCACTGGGGTTGAACATTGGGCACCTGAGAAGGTCGAAAAATCGTCCATGAAGATTCAAAGATGACCCGTAAGTAAAGGACAGAATATAAGATATACTGCTCGATTGAAGGAAGGTGGAGCGTTTTTCAACCCAAACGACATCCTAGTGTAGATAAAAATACCCCAGGGAGTCACAAAAGTCGTTTTCAACCCAACTAATTGTATCCACTAAACCCATCCATGAAACTGTACAAAGCATGCCCTGCTACATCTTTGAGCACACGCTCAGTGAAAGGTGTGGGGAAATCATCTGGAATAGTTACCTTATTCAGCGCGCGGTAATCTACACACACTCGAATTTTATTGGACTGCTTCTTAGGCGCTATCACCATGGGTGATAACCACTCAGAGTGCTCCACAGGTACAATGATCCCTGCCTCTTGCATTTTTTCAAGCTCTGACTTGACAGCCTTTGCATACTTTGGGTTGAGCTTGTAAGCTCGGCCTTTGACAGGCTTAGCCCCTTCAACCAGAGGGATAGTGTGGAGACCCAATTCTGGTGGGATCCCTTCCAAATCCTTGTAGGACCAAGCAAAAACATCCTTAAAAGAGTGTATTAAAGAAACTACCTAATCAAGTAATGCGGGATGCTCCCATAACCAAGCTTCTAAGAGGACGTGCTGAGGGTTGTCAGGGTCGCCCAGGTAGACATTTTTGATCGGGTCAGGAGGTGTAACTGTGGGGGGTACTTCAGAAGTTGAGAAATGAGCTGCCTCTTGGAGCTTTGAGACATCATGTGCCGGCGTTTGATCGATTGGAAACTCTGCATACTCTTCTTGTAACCATCCTGGTGGAAGCTCATCGAAGGGTAAATCTTCAGACACAGACATAACAGAGTGCTCTTGAGTGGGCGGGGCGTCCGACCTGGGAGATGTTAGAGGAAGGGGGGAATCATTGGCGAGTTCATGCAGAGGAGATTTTTTCCCCCTTCGGTGATGTATTATAGGTTCCTCGAGGCCGAGAGCTTCCATAGGAGGATCATCCGAATCATGAGAATTTGGGGCTGACACACTTCTTCTACTGGTCCACTGTCTGCTGTAGGACTTGGGGCATTTGTGTCCGCCTGAAGAGTTGGGAGAGAGAGTGTTACCGGCACGTGTGAGATTTGAATAGAGACCACATAGCATGGCATCGAGGAGGTAGCTTCCAACCACTGCAGCATGTCTTCGTCAGACCCGTCAGGTGGGATGGGGCTGCTCAAGGTCGGGGTTGGACTGTACTGACAATGAGCTGTGATGAACCACTGGATCCATACCTCCTTTGAGACAAATTGGTTGCATGGGGGAGCCAGGAGTATGTATCCACATAACGTCGTTGCCCCAATCATGAAGTGCCTTAGTATGCCTCAACCATGGTCTACCAATCAACAAAGGAAATCCTCCCTCCACCTGAGGAAGACTGACCACCACAAAATCTAAGCTAAATGTGAAGTCTTGTATCATCATAGGCACCTTCTCTACTATGCCCACAGGGTAGACTGTCCTCTGGTCTGCCAATGTAACAGTGAATGGAGCAGGGAAGGTAGGCTGCAGACCTAAGGCCAACATAGTAAATTTTGGCATTCGATTGATCCCAAATCCACCATCCACTATGACGCCTGAGAATTGATGCCCAAGAATAGACACAATGAGACGAGGACTTTTGTAGTCGGTGAGGGGAGCAGCTGGAAATGAAATCATGTAGGACTCCAAGGGCTGCACAGGTAGGTGCCCGCCACTAGGCCCTGCACCAGAGTACAGATATTGGATGATGGAAAGGGTGTCACTTCTAAAATTTGCATCAAGTCGAAGCATGTAGTACAATGACACTTGTTGAAAAGTGTTTTTCAAGATAGACTCTGTTGTGGGCTTGTTTCCTTTGATTAGAGCTTGCTCTGGTATCTTAAGCTTCTGCAAGTCCTCTACTGCTTTGATAAAAGCACCATCAATATCTGATAGAAGCAAGGTAGGTTGGCTCTTGACACTACGTGCTGGTTTGTCAGCTACTACTGGAGTTTGACTCATTTGTGTGACAGGAGATGGAAAGATTGGACCGCCAGGGAGGCTGAGGCCAAGAGCAGCTCTCTATGCCCGTGTGAGCACCCCAGCCGGCTCTTCCACTTGCTCAACCCTTCGTGAGAGGCAACTACAAGAGTGGAAGGCGGTGCCTGTGGAATGGAGCTTACTGTGATGAGGTTAAGCTTTGGAAATGTAAACCCCTATTGGTTCTGGCTTGTGCTTGCAGATGTGGATGCTCGTTGTTTTGGGCATAGGAGGTGTTGTGAGCAGAGATGGCATCAGGTTCTTATGGCTATATGGTGACACCAGGTTTGATGCAGGTGTAAGCCCTTGTTGGAGAGAAGGACCTAGACTTTGTTGTATTTGTCGTAATCCCTTGATATAGTAGCAATCCTTGTCTTCATGCCCAGACTTCTCTCAAAGGGGAAAGTCTTGTGGAGGATGTCCTGGAGAGCGACATGAGCTGCACCATAGCATAGCCTTAGTCTCTTGTTAAGACCGAAGCTCTTCTAGCTCTCTCTTGATTTGATCCAAAGCCTCAAGATGTGGGGGTTTCTCTTGGTGAAGAGAGATATTTTTCTCCTCTTGAAGAGCGCGTTGTAGTTTTAGGGCTTCAAGTTCTCTACGTAAAGATGTCAATGGATCAGCAGGACTTTCCAAAAACACAGAGGGTGTCTCTATGTGAGGGGAGTTGTTGAACAGCTTCCTAGCCCCCTCTATCCTAGTAGCAGCTGCGATGAACTCCTCCAAAGTGGCGTTGGGTCGGAGACTCTCTCGGAGTTTTTGTTGAGAAGTTTTGGGAAGCGCCTTCTCCACCCACTTCTTCACCATGAATTCATCGGATTGCTTTGGAAGCTTGGCAACCAGAGACTTGGTCTTAGTCATAAGCTCTGCAAAAGTCTCCTCTGGCTGGAGCACCATGTTGGCTAACTCATCCAACACCTTCTCCTGGTAGTCACCGGGCCTGAAAGCTGCATAGAACTGTTGCCTTAAGGCTGCCCAAGTTGCAAAATGGTTCTCTACAAACTGGATGTACCATTTGTCTGCTAAGCCATCCAAGGTGGATGGAAAGAGTACCAAATAAGCATCTTCCCTGTTAAGACCACGACCCCTACATAGAGATACAAACCTCCTTGCATGATCGTCAGCATCTTCTGAAGAGAGTCCTTTGAATGTAGGGAACTTGATGTTTACCTTAGCCAAAACGCTAGCCAACGGCTCCATGGCCCCTTGCTGAGCCTTAGCCTGTTGCTTAGTAGTCTGCTGTAGCAGAATAGGAGAGTTTTACTGGAGAAGGTGATCTGAAAGATGTGGAACCGGATGAAGGAATGGGTGATGTATGTGAAGGTATAGGTGATGAGATTGATGGACTTCTACTAGGTACCAAAGGTCGTCTTCTGTTATAGTACTTCAGAGGGCTCAGTAGTGCGCTTTGATGCTCAACTGACGCCTTGTATGAGTCATGCAATGACCACCAATCCAACCAACCCTTGGGCAAGAAAACCTTGAACTGGCTAAAAACTGGTCTACACTCTACTAGACCAGGCTGGACCAGGGACGAGGAGGACTAGACCAGGGTCGAGGAGGTCTAGACCAGGGACGAGGACAGGTTGGACCAGGGCGAGAGACAATTGGACCAGGCGAGAGGAGAACAGTGCAAGGCAAGGTCGGCGAAGCTACGAAAGGTAGGTGAAGCTAGATAGACCCAACTAGCTTCAAGATTTGCACTTCACAGAGTGAGATTTCAGTTGAGGTCCCACCGTGATCGCCAAAATGAGAGCACCTGTAGCGCGGATAATGTGTCGTGCTCTCTACAGTGGGTGGTCCTCAGTGCAATGTGCGTGAGAATTTGACTCAAATAAACTGAATAGAAAGGAAACAATAGACATCAACAGAGCTCACAAAGACACAACAGCAAACCAGAACATATGACTCGACTATCTCAAAGACTGATATAGACTCTGGCGTGGCAGCACACTCAGCTCCAGCCCAGGACTCACACGTACAATGGGGGTGTCGAGGCTCAGATGTGTCGGGATGGTGAAGACGTGCTCTGTGTATAGACTCCCTCTAGACGACTACGTACAAGATAATACCAATGGCCCAAAACAACTACTCATATGTACAACCATAAAGAGCCACCAACGGCTCATAAATGTCCAGTCAGCTAAGTCTATCTCCAAACTGAGTGGTGGTGGTGACCTCGCCACGATGTCCACTAGACCACCATCGGTACCCTGCCACGTGTCATTCCCCAGCCCAGAGGGTCCGTCCAGTGTGAACTAGACCACTGTAACTAACTGTCCAACCATCTGTCGGTCCTCTGAAGTGACACTGTAGCCCTGCTACAGCCGCATCATACGTGGTAGGTGCCATGAACTCCAAATAGAGGTGCTTTTTCTATTGTCTACATGTAGCAAGTGGAAGGCCAGTCAAGACCTCCAAGTGGCTTTATTCAGCCGTAGCAGGTGCCTTTGCTTGCCGGCCAATAGGTTGACTTAAAAGGTGCCGGGCTGCTTCTCTTCTTTCTCTCCGACAAGTTTTGGCTTCTATTCTCTCTTTTTGACTAGTGTTTTCATGTGTCAATTGGAAGGCCAGCCAAGACCTCCAGCTACCTACATTAAGCCACAGCAGCGTGTCTTTCGTTGCTGGCCAACCGGCTACTTTGTAGCCATGGCATTATGCCAATGGCAGCAAACACACAATTAGAAGCAACAGGAATCTAATTCCTTTGGGTGTCGAGGAGCTTCCCATGCTCCTCATTTGCCAGACATGCGTGCTGAAGTCTTCTTTCCCTAACAATGGAGGTTCAAGATAACTCCAAATGAATCTGGTTTTGAGGGGATGCATACGGAACGTCTTGTCATGCCCGCCCCCCCCCCCCCCCCCCTCCCCCTTCTTGATGGAGGGTTGCTTTCTCAGAGATTAGTAGGAATGGCAGGATAATACTCAGCCTCAATCGAAGCCCTCCTTGTTGTTACACCGAGAAGACTCACCCAAGCAAGTTTTGCCACTGCTTCCTCGCAGGTCGACCCTTCTCCCTTTGGTGGTGGCAAACACAAGCAAGAGAGAGATTGAAAGAGTGCCGCTTAATTCACATTCGTGCGAAGGCATGCAACTCAAAGTTATATGGGAGAAAGCAACTTTTCCCCACACAATCTATGGTGGCAGCTCTCGCCCATAACCCATAGCTGATTGGCTTCCAACTTGCAACAGCCTTTGGAGTCCACCCAAGTAACTGACGGGTGTCTATGCTACCTTTCTCTGTCTCACTTTTGCAACCCCACACCTCCAGTTTGGTTTTGTAATCTTGTATTCATCCTCTGGTTGGGTTTCTTTTCATGTTTGAATTTTGTAACATGTCTAGTAAGCTACCTATCAGTCACCATTCTGCTTGTGTCTTGCTTTGTTGGCCTTGCCTTTCTGAAGTCGAGAAGAATACGAATGAAATTTGTGCCTGCTATCATCAGTTTTTCTTCTGGTTTCCTTCCACTCCAATCACAGCCATAGAAAAAATAGTAGTCGCTGTTTTCAGTCACGTTACCTTTCTCTGTCTCACTTTTGCAACCGCACACCTCCAGTTGGGTATTTTTTAATGTTTGAGCTTTGTAACATGTCTGGTAAGCTACCTATCAGTCAACACTCTGCTTGTGTCTTGCTTTGTTGGCCTCGCCTTTCTGAAGTCGAGAAGAATACGATTGAAATTTGTGCCCGCTATCATCAGTTGTTCTTCTGGTTTCCTTCCACTCCAATCACAGCCATAGAAAAAATAGTAGTTCTGTTGCCTATGTGTGCGTGTGTTTCAGTTGTGGGTAAGTAAAGTATTCTTATGCTTTCTTCTAGTATATAATGGTCTGTCTCCCTTGCACACACACATACCCCTGCGCGCTCGCACAAACACGCGTGCGTGTGTGTGTGCGAATATATAAATAAATAAATAAATAAATAAATAAATAAATAAATAAATAAATAAATAAATAAATATATATATATATATAGATATATGTATGTATGTATGCGTCTAAACATCACACACACACACTCATTGTGTGTGTGTGTATATAAAGTTGTGTATTTATTGATGTATATGGTGTTTGTGACACACACACAAACACACACACACAAAAGTTGTGTATATATCCATGTATGTGTGCATATGTGACGCACACACACATGTACATACGTATATATATGTATGTGTGTGTGTGTGTATATATATATGCGCACACACACACATCTAGGATTGCCTTAATAAGGAAAGGAGTATGGTGGATACCAAAATTACGAAATTGAGATTGCAATGTAGAGAGTAGAGAAGTCGGAGCTTTTGATCCTCTTTTCACATTTTGTGCTTCTTAGATTGTTATAAATTTTGAAAATATGCTTTTGCTCACTTGGGGTACATATAAAATCACTCAACACCATTCACAACATTTTAAGTAATGCATTTGATAAAAAGTTTTCCATGAAGAGAGGTGTTTAATTATGCTAGATGGCAATTTTTTGTAGCATTGGGGCAAGTTTTTGACAGTTCTTATGCTAACTGGCTCATCTTGCTCCAACACGTTATTGTATAAGCCTGGTTTGCGTAATCTTTGTTACTATTCTTCAAAATCGCTTAAATTAATAAGAGAATGTATGATGAAATAATATATATGATCGTGTGTGTGTGTGTGTGTGTGTGTGTGTGTGTGTGAGAGAGAGAGAGAGAGAGAGAGAGAGAGAGTATTGATGGTGTAAAAATGGATGCTATTGCTTTAAAGCCTGGTGCCAAAGTTGCATGTTGACATAGAACAGTCCCAACATAAGCTTTCTATAGCAAAATATGTAACTTGCATGAGAATCTTGCTTTTCATATACTCTAGGCATAAAAATTTTAATGCTTTCAAAAGCTTTTGATATTGCTTTTGTGAGCCAAAAATCTTAGAGAGGGAATATTTATAGTCTTTCAAGAAGGATTGCCATTTCACCTAACAATAGTTTGGTACCAAAAAGAACGCTTTAAGTGTCCTTTTTTTTCGAATTTCAAAAAATACTACACAATTTGCGAGGAATATGAGAAAATCCTTTGGAGCATGGTGAATATGTTAGTCATAGTGTTTGTAAAAAATAATCTCATCAATGTTTGAGTCTAAAATGATGTAAAATTACTACCATAAAAAGTATCTACACAGAACTGCAATCAACGATTTGACAAAATTGGTTTCATACTCTTGAAAAAGAATGAACGAGCCTTCAAGAAAATTTTAAGCTATGGGTAGATACTTGTTGCTCACATATTTTCAAGTTTCACATGATAGAAAATTGGTTTTGGAGTATACCAAATTATGTGAAGCTGTGTCGGTCCAATCTAGAAGTTTTCTTGATTCAATTGTAGGTTGAAGTAAGGTGTATTTTTCACAAAATTTTAAGGATACATATGCAATACTCTTATCCATTTGGTACTTAAAATAAAAAATATTCTTCTTTATTTAACGTAAAAAATTTATAATGTCTTACAATTTCAAATTTGCGTGCATTAGAAATTCATTTTTCTTATTTTTGAGATTTCAACTGAAAAATCTGTTTAAAGGTCGGTGGATAACGTCAACATAGGTTCACTTCCTTGACACATACTCAATTAAGGAATCAATAATCTTCTTTCATAGTTCATTCAAGAGGACTCTAGATTTTCAATTGATTCGCATAGGGACAAATTTCAATATGGGGTTTGATCTCCATGATTTGTGCGAGCTTAAAGCCCTAAAAAATATATGTTTTGATTTTGACCTAAAGAACTATATGTGATCATAAAATTTCAATATCTCATTGCCACATTCTCGGAAGAGCTTTGAAAGGCCAAATTTTGCCTCTTTATCAGCGTTTTCATATTAACGGTATTTTGATTGTATCTCAAATTGGGCATACACTCTAGTCCTTGAGGTTTGTCTCTTTATTATGTCTTGTTAAACCAGTTTCACTTCACAAACATGAAAACAACAAATTAAATAGAAAGATAGGAGCATTTTATGAGATTTTTGACAACAAAGCTCCAAATTTTACTATATTATTCACCTAGAAACTAACCACCAATCTCTTATTATAGTAAGTATTTTCAAGTTGCAAAAATTTTCCTCTAATTTTCATCTTATAAACTAGCTTGCATAGAAACAAGACATCAAATCTTGTTTTTAGCTTGGCAAAATAAATGCAAACATTTGATCAAAACAAAAAACAATTTAGTGTCTCAAGACATTTGAGTGTCCAATTAATTATGTTAAGAACTTCTAGAGAGGATATTTCCTATGTTAGAATCAAATGCAAAGCCAGTAAAACACACAATTCCACAGATCCCATTCATTTTCCTATTAGAGGACTTTTCCACATTCCTCTATATGTAACTTCTTTCCCATGTACACCCATAATACTTGGCATTCATCCTATCCTTAGAAGAGTGACTAATTCCTTGTATAGCCACAAGTTGTCGTGTCACAATTCTTTAATCACCCCATTTGAGTGATGGAATAGAAGCACTTGCTCTTAAATGATTCCATTTGGCCAATAGTCACTTGTATTGCTACTTACTGGACGAACTGTCTAAATTCAAATATAAAATAAATCAAGAATTAGAGATTCATAAAATTCTCACAAAAACCTTAGTTAAGAAACATCTCTTTGATTTACACTAGATAACCTTTGGGTGGTATCAGTCTTATCTTAGCTGTGCAGTTAGTTTACATAGTAATACACCAATTGCTGACTGTATCATAAACATCATGATCCTTAAATGTCATTTACTAATAGACGTAGTTTTGTGTCAATCATGTGTAAGCTCATAATTAAAATTGTTGTTTGTCTTAATGTAGTGTAGAGTAGAATTTAACAATAGACTTTTGTTCTTTAAACAACACATTAACTATAGTTAAATTGAAAGTTAAAAGTTGTTAATAGAAATATTTTGCTTTACGAACAAAAAAATTAATTACTATGCTACTCATAATTTCAAATTCAAAAGGATACAAGTTACCAAAAATGGCATAAAATTATGCTTGAAGTTTGGGTAAAGGCTTCCTACTCAAAATTTCTCTTGAGTGTCCAAGCTTCTTCTTCTTCTTCTTCTTCTTCTTCTATGTTCCTACTAGCCTTCATTTTCAATAAATCATGTGTAGAAAATGGCTAAATCTTCTATAACAGAAACATAATTCCATTAGAGTTCTTGCTTCATGATTCAAGATGTTCGGATGTGAGTATATCATGGCAATGCTACCAAGAGAGATCTCACTTTCCACTAGTCAAGAGGAGATAGCTGATACCTTGGAGAAAGTAGACCACATAACTGCTTTGAGTTGCTGCCATGCGGGATTGACAACAAGATAGCCCACAAACTTCTAGAAAGCAATCAACCTGATGGCTCTTCAACCATATCAAACCTAGAAGGTGAGAAGATGGAAGACAACATAATATGCTGATCTTGCATTTCACATCGGCATCGGTCCTATTGCTGGGCCAAAAGTATTATTGCGAAATGTTAGACCAGCTTTGATTTATAAGTACTCAATCAATTTGTCTTTGGCATTAGTTTTATTTTGGGCCGAAAGTGTCATCATACAGATTGGTGAAGCTACTTTGTTTTACAACTTGGTCACCTTTTTCACTTTGGCATCGATTCTACTTTGGGCTAAAAGTGTCTTTGTTGAACGTGGTGGCTATGTTTGACTTATGGAAAGTCCTATTAGTCTTGTCATCGGCATCAGTCATATTGCTAGGCTGGGAGTGTCATTGTACAAAGTAGTAGACTACTTTCTATGTCTTGTGCATGACATATACGTGCTTTTAGGCTAGATCAATGTTGCTCTCGGCATCAATTCTACTATTGGGTTGGAGTTTTTGTTAGTTTCTTTGGATGATGCCTTGCTTTTTAGGCTAGTTCAATGTTTGTTTTGGCATTAGTCCTACTAATGGGCTAGAGTTGTCATTAGTTTCATTGGATGATGCCCTGCTTTTTAGGCTAGTTCGATGTTGCTCTCGACATCAATCCTACGATTGGGCTATAGTTGTCATTAGTTTCAATAGATGATGCCCTGCTTTTTAGGCTAGTTCAATGTTGCTCTCGACATCAGTCCTACTATTGGGCTAAAGTTGTTGTTAGTTTCATTGGATGGTGCCTTGCTTTTTAGGCTAGTTCAAAGTTGCTCTTGGCATCAGTCCTACTATTGGGCTCGAGTTTGCATTTCATTGGATGATGCCCTCCTTTTTAGGCTAGTTTTTTGTTTGCTCTCAACATCAATCCTATTGTGGTGCAAAGTGATTCAATAGGTTAAGAGCAAAAAAGTTGTGGTATAGATTAACTAATTTTTTTGAGATCTCAGATGGCAAAAGTCTAGAGAATAGTTTGTGAGAGAATGGAAGCAGCCAGGCCAGATAAGAAATTAGCCATGTTAGAGCATTTTACCAAACTTTTATTTCCTGAAGAAGAAGATACCCTTCTCAACATGAAATTGAGAACCAGTGTATCCAATGGAGTTTCTTGGATAACCCTATGCGGTCAAGTGCACTTTCTAAACAATTTACGACTTGCCATGATGAGAGAAAAGTTAGGACTTGGATTTGACTGATATTGTATTATTAAGTCTTATGCCCCAGATTTTGAAAGCAGGCTTCTACTTGTAGTATCATGTCTACCCCATGAAAAGATGTATATTTTTAACGCAAACAGTTAAAAAAATTAATAACTTAAAATTACTTCAAATTTATAACTTAGATCTACTTCAAATTAAAGCCTAGAAGTTATACCGTATGACGTGTGGATTTTTTCCCTACTAGCTCAAGGATTTGGAGGGCTTCTTAACTTTGAAAATGAGGGTCTCTTGGGGCCCTATATAGTAGGGAAGGTGCCCACCGAACTGTGCATCAGACTCGCCAAGGACAGTGCATCCCTCGGGCTGCTGATGTCTCCTGACGGGCCAGAATCCTTGCCCAACAGGCAATTGGAACCTGTCTAGTTGGTTGCTTTTTAGGTCACATGGTTATTTTTTGTGAATATGAAGAGTTGTGAAATGAGAATTTTGTGAATTAACAATGTGATCACGAAAAAAAAACGTGATTACGTGAATACGAAATCCTTGATGGCAAGGAAGACTCTATATTGAGAGAGAGAGAGAGAGAGAGAGAGAGAGAGAGAGAGAGAGAGAGAGAGAGAGAGAGAGAGAGAGAGAGAGGTAAGGGAGGGGTGGAGGGAATCTTAGTAACTAGGGTATGTTTTTGAGAATTGTCCAAAGTAAGGGGGCTACCTTTTTGCCAAAACCCTTATTGAAGTGAATCTGGTCAAGATGTCACCTTTTGATGAGAGTGCAACTATATGGTGGGAGGCAATCCGCCAACAAAAGGCAAGTAGGGAGAGAAATGTGTGTGATGCCACAAGGAGAGAGGCACAACCACAAGGAGGAATTGGCGGCATGTGGTGGCCTTGACCCTCCATGCACGGGTAGGTGCGTGCTTTGGGAGATAGCAAGAGTCAAAGAGAGAGCATGACAAGGGGCACGATTTCTATTATTTTAATAAAAAAAAGGTTGGCACTATGGGTAGCATGTGCATTGTGGTTGAGTGGTGTAGAGAACTATTTGATCTAACAACCCAAGTTCAAATCTAATAAAATATTTCTTGTCAATAATATATCTCCATGTTGAGCATAGGAAATGTAAAGAGAATCCCGTTAAAAGGTGGATTAGGCAGAGAGCAATTAGTAAATTAGTAAAGAAAGTAGTGAATAATGACTTATCCCAATTAAGGGGAAGTCATAATTTCCCTAATTGAATAAGGTGTTTGGAGAGGGGGGGTGGAGAGAGTGAGAGAGAGAGAGAGAGGGCGGGGGGGGGGGGGCGGGGGGGGCTAATCATACTTATATTACAGGGAATTTACCTCAAACTTGCATCTTCCCCCTTTGTTAAGGAAGGGAGCATGATTGATTTTGGTATGAGATCATATTGGAGAAGGAAGGAAGCCAGCTTGAGTTTTGAGGAGGTTTTTGAGAATTGAGCATGGTGGTAGCTTGTTTCTCCTCCATGAGCCGGTATGCTGGCAATCACTTGCATCCCCCCCCCGCCCGCATAAACTCCATGGCCAGGCCCTTGTCAACCGAGTATGTGATACTATTTATGCTTTATTCTTTTGATAATAATCATAATTGACTCTCTCTCTCTCTCACACACATTTACATGCACTATTTTTTTAGAGAGTAGAGACTGGCCTCTATTTTTAGCTCAAGGATGTTATCTTAAGGGCGAAGAAAGATTGAAATTGTCTTGTAGTCAAAGTTGGTCCAAATTGAAAATTGGAGTGCCGTTGGATTGAAGGCTGAAGCACTTGTGGATTGAAGGCTCATGGCTTTATGCACGATGTCAATGCTATTGGATTGTCAATGCAGCATGGAGGCCCAAAGGAACAAGGAGAAAATGCACGAAGAGGAGGGGAGGCACCAAGAGCCTAGGAGGGTGGAGATGGGTGGCAGCAAGAGACACAGGAGGTGGAGATGCATGGCAAGAAGAGACTCTTGGCGGGCAAGCACCAAGAGCCTAGTGGAGAGAATCTTGTAGCAAGATCCTGGGACAAGGATTTCATTAATGTGTTCACAACTACGTGAACACGTTCATACAACATGTTATTAACATAATATTTGTTGTGATTACATGTTATATTCACAAGCCTTGAACAATGACTATTAAAATTGGTCAGGCCTGTAAACCCGTCGGGGTTTCTTTTTTTCTTGGCGGGGCCCATCGGGATATACATTTACTCGATGGGCCCACCGAGAAAGTAAAAAAAAACCGACAGGTTATGTATGGCTTATAAGAGCCCCCAACTAACCTCATTTCTAGCTTTTTGGGAAGACTTTCCTTCTTTGGGGCATAACGTTTTTCCTTAAAGTCCCTATAGAGCACTTATAAAGCTCCCGGTTGGCTAGAGGACGTTCTTTGGGAAAGAATGTCCTAATCTTAGGGCCTATCATCTTTCCTTATAGGCACTCCAAAGGCTATTGAGCTACTAGTTCTGAGTTCTTTAAATTGTGGGCAGGGTGTGGTTCGTAGCTAATACTTGCGGAGATTTAGGGACGAAGTTGGAGTCCCTTCAACTTGTTTTCATTTGAGCAACACAAGTAATATATATTGTGCTTGCTATCTTATGATGGAGCCATGAGTCCTGTTGAGGGGCTAGTATTGGTTCTTGATATTTGATATGATCTTATTAGACAAGGGTTTGTTTTCTTATACTAGAGTATTGGGCAAACATAGCTCCTTGGGTTGATTTTTGTAAAGTATCATTTTACACAAGGATCTATTGTCTTGTACTATAATATTGGGCAAACATAGATCCTTGGTGTCTTAATATGTATGCTCTCAAATACAAATTACATATATCTTAATTTTAGAACACACATTCAAGTGGTAATGATTTGCATTCATTATTATATGATGCTTGAGGTTTAACAAAGATTGATATTTGTATATAAGTTTCCATTGATGTAATTCTTTGTTAAAGTTAAATCAATAAACAAGATTTATGACAATCTTTTGTTAAAGCACGTATCATGCTATGTTACCTTATTTGAGTATTCATTGTTCTATGTTTTCTTAAATAGGTTATTTGAGATGGAAGAAAATGTTGGACCTAGTGATACTTGCAATAGAACCCAAAATCAAAATAGCAGGAAAAAAAAGGCACCTGGGTCATAATGGCAATATGCAATTGATATTGGCGATCGATTCATAGATTGGGAGTGTAAGCTATGCCATGCAACAAAATCAGAGGGAGCACCTCAACTAAGGGAACACTTTCTATGTGGACCAAAGAAGAGTTGCACATGTATCCACCTGAGTGCAACTGCGGTGGCCAAATGCTTGAGAGAAGAAATGCAAAAGAAAAACGTAAAGAGACATTACAAACCTATTGCTAACGTTTCATTAAAGATTCAAGAACAACATGGGTCCAATCAACAAACTCCGAAAGCATCATCGATAGGCAATCCGAATGTCGATGTGCATCCAAAAAGCAATCTACCCAGTGCATCTTCAACGAAGCATCACGTGGAAAGGTCTCTATGCATCAAACTTCATTGCAAGCAAGCCTATGTAACGGCCTCCTAGATGATGCACAACTCACTTTGGTTGAGGCAATTCACTTTTCAGGGAATGCTATGTTGATGGGACAATGAACATTGGAAGAGAGCATGGAAAAAAATTGGTGAGTTTGGACCAGGGTCTTCACCGCCTACGTACCATGCTATGCGGAATGATATACTGGAGAAATTCTATGATCAAGTAAAAGAGTGTGTACAAAGAATTATTCTTAGCAATATAGAGCTCTTTGGATGTAGTATAATCAGTGATGGCTGGTCCAATGTACAAAGAAAACCGTTAATTAATATAATGGTTGTTTCTCCTAGAGGTGAGACATTCATGCGCGTTGTAGATTCTGCTGGTTCAATTAAGTCTAGTGCCTCTATTGCTACCATAATTGCCACTATGATAGAGGAAGTGGGTGCAAAAAATACAGTCCAAATTGTGATGGACAATGCAAAGAATTGGAAGAATGCCAATAGGATCTTGAAGCGACAGTATCCACATATTTTTCCTATTGGTTGCAATACACATAGTTTGAATCTTGTATTGAAAGATTGGTATAAAAGTGATGATACCAAGTGGTTTTCCTCTATTGTCGATACTGCTCGTCAGCTAGTGAGATTTATGCTTAAAAGATAGAGAGTGCTATATATTTTTTGACCTTGCATGTCAGTTATGTCAAAACTACCTACAGAGAGTAGGTTTTGCACTCACTTCTACACGTTTGAGTCTCTCCTTCAAAACAAGGATGCAGTCTGCAAAACATTTACATCTATGGCATTTCATGATTGGGAGAGGACACAGTCTGAAAAAATAAAAGAGAAAATCAAAGTCTTGAAGACAACACTCTCAAAAAGAACTTGGTGGAGCGGTGTGATGGATGCGTACCATGTAATGACGCCAGTTATGTATGTAGTGACCGCTCCAACCGTCAAACATTTTGTAGCATACAAGACATTGATTGGTCGAGGAGCTACTAGCCACATCATGCACTCCCACAAGCTCAAGATGCACCAAGAAATGAGTGATGTGATTGCCTTGTCGCATAGGGTTTAGTCGTTGCGACAGGACCTCCACAACTTGGGTGAGCTTGCTAAGCTACGCTTCAACTCTTGTGTTGGTTGGAGGAGGACTCTGCGCTTGCGTCAGCCGCACAGCTTCTTGCTCCTTTTTTGCAAGCTTTTCTCTCAAGCTCTCTCAAACTTTGCTTAGCTCCAAGCCAGCACCTTCTACCATGAGAGCAATCTCCTCTCTTGTGAATGTCATTCTCTCTTCACGTATATCGTGGGTGCTGATGGTGACCTCTCTGGAGGCAGAGTCTACATTCGTTCCTATGAAAAACTGCATATATAACATCTTTGCAAAATATAGCGGCGCATCTGCATTATGTAGAGGATGTTCGTACACCTCAAGGAAGATGCGCTTAGCATTTTGTTGTATGTCATCAATTATGCCCCTGGACACCTTCCATCATCCCTTCTTGATTTCTCCGTCAGGGCACGGCCATATCTGCTTGATCATTTTATTTGTGACCTGCTTGTTTATGTCCTTCCACTGGGCATGAGTAGGATTTGTCCATTTGGAGAGTCTAGGCCTAGACAGGCACGTTTCCATTTTCTCTCTTAGAGTTTTGTGTAGGATGCCCTTCCATGATGTTGTAGTTAGAGGAAGAGTCACTAGCCACTATATTTGTGTCTTGGGTTGCCCTATTTTGGGTCTCTGCCAAGGCTCTGGATCCTAACATGGAAGGATAGTGGGTGACCGCGTACATTGAGGTGTTCTGTAGCTGTTCAAGTAAAGAGGGAGGAGCAAACCACCCAAAAATCCAATAAAGGTTACCCCATTCACATGTATCTATGCTCTAGTGGGTGGCTGCGTACATTGAGGTGTTCTCTAGCTGTTCAAGCTCTAGCACACCACTAGAGCATAGATGCATGTGAATGGGGTACCTTTTATTGGATTTTTGGGTGGTCTAGTCCTCCCTCTTTACTTGATTTTTTCAGTTTTTGTATCTTTTTTCAGGTTTAGGTTCAAGTTCAAGTTCAAATTCAAGTGAGGTTCATGTTTATTTTAAGCATTTCAACACTTCAGCACTTCAACACTTCAGATTTCAAATTTCAAATTTTAGATTTTCAGACTTCTTGGTAGTTCAGACTGAAGATTTAGAGGCAGTTCAGACTTCTTGGAAATTCAGATTTCCTGGCAGTTCAGATCTCCTGGTAGTTCAGATCTCATGAAAGTTCAAATCTCTTGGCAATTCAGATCTCTTTTCAGTTCAGACTTCAGATTTTGAGATTTTCAAGTTTTCAAAAAAATTTAGCTTTTTATTTTTATTTTTTTATTTTTTGATAAGGTTTCAGATAAGGCTACTTGCAGCCTCTGTGTGGCCGCTGACAAAGCTAGTCAAAAACAAAATTGGCGCTACACTGTGCACACTAAAACAGAATGGTATGGCCTAAAACAAATCTACGACTGAACAACAAATAGAGAATTGAACAACAATGAACTAGAACTAGACTGTACTACAGAAGAAACCAAAAAATACGAATTTTTGCACACACATAGTCCAGCAAAATTGAATCATTTTTTGCACACAAACACACCCCAACCTTCTCTACCTTTCCTAGAAAATCTAATTAGCTTCTGACAGCAACGCATAGTGCTTCTTGAGCTTAGTGCAGGGCAACTCCTTGTGCGTGTCTTCCGCACGTGTCGGAGCTAGGGACTTGTCAAGCACCGTGTGCAATCCATGAAGGCTGGAAGCACACAACCAGCTAGCCTAGCAAGCTCAAAATGGACAATGGTGTGTCACTCACCGCTCTATGCTTGCCACCATGAAGGATTTCTCGCCGCAAAGAAGAGGGAGCCGTTGCCATCGCCACGCTCAACCGTCTTGCCGTTGCAATGCTCTCTCTCTCTCTCTCTCTCTCTCTCTCTCTCTCTCTCTCTCTCAAGCATACACACACACGTGAGCACACACAATGGAGATGGAGAAGGAGATAGAGCAAGCAAGAGCACAGTTCTTGTATTGCAGACTGAGAGAATGAGAGGATTTTAGGTTACATTGGCTTTTATATGGCCTTGTTCGTTCACACACGGACGTCCATACTTGGCCGACCAAACCTAAATCCTTATATGTTGTAAGTTGTGGTGCACCTCTCATCGATGATCACCCAATCCCTTAATCCTACATAGATATGACGGACGCGCCCGGCCCATCACTAGAACGACACAAAACAATAGGGGTTAACCCGCTGACATAGGTTAACATCCTCTTATAGCCCTTAATGTAGAATGGACAAGGATATAGAGCTCCAGTCCCCAGTTTACACCCTAGTATGCACTTGATTGTTTTCAAATTGCCACCTAAGTGCCTTTCAGCTTCAAACTTTCCTATGCCATCTACTTGTGGCTATTCCCCAGCTAGGTGTGCCTTTATGGCATCTGTTATCCACAAAATACGCTCAAAAATCCATGCAAGCACTTTATGGATCTCCTTGGGAACTCAATAGCACCAAGTTACCAATTTCTTTCTCCAACTGGACACTGAAAGATGGTACACAATTTTTGTTCATAGCTGTACGTTTTGCATGAAATAAGACCTTGTTCATGAGTGTAATACTCATCCTTTTTAGTCTTTGTTTCTTCACAATTTGACACTTGTCTAGCTTGAGCACAAGCACTGCAAAATGTCCAAAATAACACAAGAAAAACCAAAATTTGGAAAAAAAAAAGAGACTTTGCATACCATTAGGTGGTAGATCATAAAAAACTACCATTGCCATTTGAAGCTTTCTCAAATCAACAAAAATATTATTTGACATTGAGTAAGAAAATCCCTTGTCCACTCTATTAGCACCTGCACTTTCATTGGTAGGTTTCGTTGCTCCTTTTGATGGCTTGGTAAAGATGGATGAAGGCATTTTCTTTTCTATATGCAAATAGCTCCCTATTCGAAAGTACACATCCTCGTTCAAAGTCTTCTTAGCAAGGCTGAGAAAAACATTCTCAGTAATTCCTCTTTCCCTTAAAGCATCTTTAAGGAGACCATATAACGCAATGTAGCCCTTAGTACTAATTCCCACTTCATCACATGCCTTCTACACATCAACATCACTCACAAGATTTGAAAACTTTTGCATCACCTCCTTTGTAACAACATTGTTTAAGTGTTTCTCCGAGACATTGCCCGACACCAATGTTCGTAAACACCCAAAAAAAACACATTAAGTGCAATTTTAGACTTAAGCACTTACCGAAGCACAAAAATAAACACATTAAAGAGCTTCTTTTGCAAGCCCAACTATGGCCAGCACAGTCAAAACACATTGTCCATGCTGGTAGAGGCAGATTTCATATGCTAAACTACACAACAATCAAACCAGTCATATTTGCAATTAAACTCCTCAATTGACACACACAAAATTACACCTGCCAGAGCTTTTTTTGCAAGCCCAACTAAGGCCAGCAACCTTGACATCAACCTCAACCCTTACATCAGTTTGGGGCATGTCCCACAGACTATTACTCATGCTATGGTCATGCGGTGTGTGTGTGTGTGTGTGTGTGTGTGTGTGTGTGTGTGTATGTGAGAGAGAGAGAGAGAGAGAGAGAGAGAGAGAGAGAGAGAGAGAGAGCGAGAGAACCTGACTCGACCTTCCCCTTCCTTGCATGAATGCTCTTTGCCATCGGGGAAACCCTATCAATAGCTTTGCCCTTTTCCCGGGTTGAAGGAGAAGCTGCAGGTATTCCAGCTACTTCGGCCGCCCTAGTCTTCTTTGGTGGTGGCGTGTCAATGGGGTCATCCGAGCTGGCTGACTGAGCTTCATGAGCTATAGGAGAGGCTATGCAGGAAGCTCGAGACCACTTCCCCCCATCTCTCTTGCCTGTGGCCCCTGCGCCCCGCTTCCCTCCATGCATCATTACTGCGCCACTCGCGGTGTGTAACGTCCAGTCAAAATAATTCAACAATATTTTTTTGAATTAAAACATTTCGGAAAGAGACCCCCTCATTTTATGCTTGCAAGAGGTGCTTGTTAGCTCGTGCTAAATAGCACAAAAATTATGTCAGGTTAACATGCTTTCACCCTGTAGCCAGTGAGTTGCCTTTTGAGGTCACCAGAGTGAGCAGGCACATAAGAGGCCATGGTGCCAAAATAACCAGCCCTGGATCCAATAATTCCAGGCCAGAATCCAAAAACCCTAAGAGCCTCCTCTTTCTCTACCAATATGATTTTCTCCAAGCCAGGAGGAAACTGGTGTGAGCCAACAACCTTTGATATTGCTTTTATTGCTATTATAGGCAAATGTGGGTCTGTAGAAACTTGTTATGATAAATAACAGCTATTTCTGTGTTGAGCTTCCCTATGTAATGTCCCAAGCTTTGGTTTCTCTTGAGATCCAAGGGTCTGGACCCTTTACCCCTTCCAAGAAATTTGTCTGTGTCCAATATTTCAATCTATGAAAGAAACAATGTTGTGATTATTATGTCAATCTCCATACAAAGCAAGCTTAAGAAGGACCAAATTTGTACCTTTGGACATTCATCTTCATCAAATAAAGCTGGTTCCCAAATATTGATAGAGCTTGTAGGCTTTGCATCTGGTGGCTCTCTGACATTGTCCTTTCCCATATAATCAATTTTTAACCTCTTTTGAATCTGTTGGAAATCATCCTCTGAGGGAAACCCCTGCTCCTCATACATGGTTACAATATCAAGCACATGTTTCCTAACACTTGCACTGTCTATAAAATTGTCCACTTGTGTGTCCAAAAGTGCCAAAGGGCATGGCTGATAGTTAATGAACCCTTTGTCATTCTCTGACCACTCTGCTAGAATTGCCAGAGCATAATCTTCCCTAAGATAAAAAAGATGTTGGATATCATTGAGCAGAACATACTCCTTTCTGTTGAGTATATATGTGGGAAATGTGGCTATACACTGTAGAGGATCAAGGACATCCTCTTCATTTTCAGCCTATTCAATCTTTGTAATATTGCTTGCTTTGAACTTTGCTATGCCCAGTATTTCTCTAGAACTCAACTTCTCCTCATCCTCCTTGAACTCATTCTCTGTTTCCTTGATTTCCTCATGCTCCTCAGCTAGAGTGATCTGCTTTGGCCCTGTCCTGCTTTCAGGTGTGGGCAAAAGATTGAAGAAGATAAATAAACCTAAATCATTTTCTATGACATGGCAATGTTCATGTCCATGAAACATGCATGGGTGTACAATCTTCTTCCAGTCTTCATGAAGAGATGACCACTTCTTTGAAATGTCTTTCTTGCTGAGACCAACTACCTTGCACACATCATTAAAATGCACATTTGTCCCTATCATATGCTCCTTGGTCATATATGAGTAGATATCAGTTACATCCTTTATCTATGTATAAAACTCTTCCAAAAGCTTTCCAAGGTCAAAAGGACAATTAAAAATTTCTCTGATGGATGTAAACTTGTAAAGCACCTTGACCTTGTAAAGGAAGTCCATCAGTCTATTATCAGGGGAATCCCCTACCTCCTCTACATCCATGATGGCACTTTTGATTGATCTAAACTCCTCAATACTAAGCTTTGCACATGAAAGAATAGTCATTACAAAACATTATTCATTGAATGAATAAACATTCATTATTCATTAAAAAAACATCCACATGACAAGGTCTTTTTAGGGGTTCAACTCGTACGCGAAAACTTTCTTGTATCCCTTTGAAGGCATACATTGGTTTCGCGCACGAGATGAACTGCTCATGACTTGAAACATCCTTTGAAGGCTAAAATCTAAAGTTGAGTCCCCATCTTGTGACCCCATAAAAGAGTTCTGTCCATACACAATTCTAAAGTAAAGCTTCAATGAAGGGGTCTGATGATTTCACACACCGGATGTATGCTTGTAGACTTGAATCTTGAAGAAAGTTAACTCTCTTGGATCTCTTGAGTACTCCTTAACTAAATCTTGAGGGCTTCAAAAGCGAAAAATGGGGTCTAGTTGGCCTTTTTATAGGTGGCTTTTGAACTTGTCCCGCATGTGAATTTTGAAATTTTCCTGCCCCCAACGGTCAAAACGCCTCGAGACTTGTGCAAACGGTGATGCGTGCCTCGGGACTTATGTCTACACTATATAAGGGAAACCAAGGCTCATATTTTAGATTTTTTGAAAGCTCCTGTCTTCCTTTCTAACATTGCATCACCTAGGTCGGGCCCTTCATTCTTGTGACAAATAAACTTTTCTGAAATTCGAGTTCCTCTTGTACGGGAATTTAGCGTAACCCTTCGGGGAAGGTCTCCTTTGATTTCACGCACGGTAGGAACGTGCATCCCCAATGTCTCATTCAACCTCAAATTAAGTTTGTGTAGTGTTCCCTCATTGAACTTGAAGCTACTGAACATGGCAATGTTTTCTTAGAAAACCACCCTCACGTGCGCGAATATGGTATAGCCCTTCATGGAAGGGCTATACCATATTCGCGCACGGCAAGGAACAACAGCTTTCTTCATTGAATTTTAAACAATGTTTTACTAGATGGCAATGTTTTATTAGATGGCAATGTTTTACTAGATGGCAATATTTTACTAGATGCCAATGTTTTACTACATGGAAATATTTTACTAGATGGCAATGTATTCTTGGAAAGCCACCATGCCGTGCGCGAATATGGTATAGCCCTTCATGGAAGGGCTATACCATATTCGCGCACGACAGGAACTAGTACCATGGACAATGTTTGAAGCTACTGAACAAGTCTCATGAACAATATTTTTTTGATAGGTTGCTCAATGTTGAATAGTATCTAATGTAGATGATTTCTAATGTTTATATCAAGAAATGGCCAAGACAAAACAGACTGCAAGGAAGGTCCCAAGGGAAGAGTTTGAGGAGTAACAGAAGGGAGCTCAGAGAAGGAACTCAAACAGGGGAAAGGGTAAGAAGCAACAAGGATCTCCATATAAGACCAAGGAACCATCTCCTGACAAAACAGGCTCAAAGGATAGGAAAACAACAAAAGAGGAGTCAACCTCAAAAAGTAAGAAACCAACTAAATCCAGAGAGACTTCTCCTATCACGGAAGAAGAGCCTAAGGAGGGGGAAACCACTAAAGATAGAAAGCCAAACAAAAGGAAGTCTTCTAAGCCTGTGCAGCTCAAGCCACTTCTCACCAAAAGAAAGTTCAAACAAGGTGTGAAATGCCTAAGGGAAATCAGAAGAGCAATGAAGGCATTGAATTTGGCGATACCCAGATTACCTTTCCAGAGGCTCTGCAGGTAGATAGCAGAAGATTATAAAATTGAAATGAGGTGGACAAGGGCTGCACTTGATTGTATTTAAGAGGCCACAGAGGATTTCTTAATTGAAATTTTTCAAGATGCATACATATGTGCAGCCCATGCCCACAGGGTGACATTAACGGACAAGGACATCATCACCTTGAGGAGGCTCAGGTACAGATTGAGCAAGGTGTTGGAACCTATGCCTATGCATGATGTGAAGGCCTACAACATTCTCAACATCCCCCCATGGAAGAATCCCAAGGATGATGAAGTTAAAGTAGAGGATGTCAGTGGAGAGCATGAGATGAAGCCTAAAAAGAGAGAAGGAAAATTGAACAAAGAAGATAGAGAAGTTGCTGAAAGAGAAGAGCTCAACTTGATTGAATTCCAGCTTGGTCCTCTTATCCAAACTGTCAATCCAACAGTTTTTCTGATATCCCTCTTCACTGAAGATGACCAAAGGGAGGATTACCTCACCTTGGATGCTGAAAGTCTTGAAATTCTCAAGGACTGAGGAAGGAGATCAATTCTCCTATTATCCTTGCATCAATGAGGTTTTTTTGTTTCAAATTCTTTTAGATAGTTGTGAGTGGGATGAATCTAAGAACCAATTTATCCTTATGGGTAGGCTCATGATGCATTCCTTTGAAGCAAGCATCCAGGAGAAGGTGGAGGTTATGGATCCAAGTATTTCCCATTTCCTCAGGACAGAGGTAGATGTTAGAGATCTCACCAGATGGGTGTACTATGTGGATCTTGAAGTCTATGACATGTTCTTGATCCCGTATCATGAAATGTGAGTTGTTATATGAGACTCTTGTTGAGAAACTTTTCCAGTTATGAAAGGAGGGATTAATCACCTATAGCTGGTTGTGTAGTGATCATTGGAGTTTAATTGCACTAGACATCATAAAAAAGAAATGCTACTTGGTCAACTCATTGATTGGAGTGCATGGTTTGGCAAGACTGTAAGTCACTCTCTTTTTAATTAATGCCATCAATAGCTGGTAACTTTATCTCTCTCATGCTTTCTTTTTGGTTACAGTGTTGCCACAAGGTTTATTGAGATGCTAGAGAACTACCCTCCCATGCCAAAAATGATGGAAGAGATGAGATTTGTGTCTGTTAAGGTTTGTATATTTACATATATATATATGGCATGATTTTGGCATCTTATCCTTTTCCATTGGATTGCTAGTCATGATATTTTTAATGGATTGTATGTTCCAATCCAGCCTGAAATCCATTCATGTGGGTGGAGGGTAGTCAAAAATGCAGAGCTTCTGTTGAGCTTATATACAACAATGAAGATGGGGATATTGAAGTGAGTCAATGACCACATATTTTAGAATAATATTTATCGTTTTAAATTTGGTTCTAATACTGGGATCATGGTTGCTTGCACATAATAGGGATTGCTACATTGAGAACCATGTATGGTTGACAAGGGTAAAGGTGGTGAAGTACGTGCTTGAGATCAACAAACCACTACAAGAAGTGTTTGAAGATGATGATGATGGTTTTGATATGCAAGACTCCTTGGAGGCCTTGAAGAAGGGACAGACCAGCAAGAAAAGAGGGAAGTCAAAGAGCAAACCACAAAGAAAGAATGAAGAGGAGAAAGAGGACTTGAAGAAGGAGGGAGATGAGGGTGAGAAAGAGGCTGAAGAGGAGAAGCAACCTAGAGGAACTAAGAAGAGGAAGCAACCTATAAGCCCTCCCCAAGAATCAACCAAAAAATCTCCCACAAGCACTCAAAAGACTCATGTACAGGACAAGACCCCAAGGAAATCCCCCAGAAAGACCCCTGGGAGGAAATTATTTTAGGGACATACCAACTCTTGTCCCTTGACTATATGGGTCATCCCTTGTATATTTTGCACAAATATTCTTTTTGTATGGCCCTATGTTAATGAAGCACATTAGACCTGTTATTATTCAATCTGAAAACTTTGGAGTACAAGCTTTGTTTAAAATAGATGTGGATTTAAGAGCAAGATCAAAAGATTATGAAGCACATTACAATTGAAGAATCTTGCACATTACAAGATGGTGTAGCTAGTCACTAGACCAGCTCTCATCTAGCTCCCAGTACAGATACTCAGCAAGATCACTTATCTCAGCTGCTCTTTCCTTCTCCTTTCCTTTGCCTTCCTTTGCCTTTCCCTCATTGTCCATTTGTGCACTAGGCAGCATGTCAAGCCCCTCAGCATAGTCCATGCCATCTTCTATGGCATAGTTCTTGAAGTAGTCTGCTAACCACTTTGGCTTCTCCTTCAAGTAGGATGAAATGGTAAATGTTGGCTCCTCCTCTTATTCCTCTTCCTCTTCCTCCTCCTCTTTCCCTTTCTTTTCTTCCCCTTTCTTTCCTTCCTTTTTCATTGGTTTCCTACTTGCGGAACCCTCATCTCCAACATCGTTAGATCTATTTCTATTTCTCATAGCTCTCAATGAAATGCAGGCGTGATCCTCCTGATGTTTATATAGACAAGTGACTCAAGATTTCAACAACACAATTGTACTAGACTGAACAGTGAAACTTTTTTTGAACAATATTTTTTATTTAAATAGTAGCATCACGGCCAGTATCATCAGTAACCACTACTTGATAAAATATTTACATTTGGATATGGACCATGGTAACCACTACTTGATAAATATTTCAAAAAAATATTCTCATTTGGATAAGGACCATGTTAACCACTACAAGATAAAAACATTTACAACTTGTGGTATTTCAAAAAACATGGTAACCAATACATGGTCCTTGGTCTTGTTTTCACTGAGGTATCAAGTGTACAATCCCATCTGAGATGTCTTTGCAGGGATGCTTTTTTTCATTTCTTTTTGGTATCTGCAAAAGGATGTCTCAAATAAGTAACCAACTAATTAGATATCAAAAAAATAAGATAAGGATGGGTCATCTGAGTTACCTTTCTGCCATTTACTTGAAAGCAAAATATTGTGGGCAATTCAACCTCTTCATTCTGGAGGTCCAATCTCAGTTGTTGTAGGCTACACATCCCCCTCATCTTCACTATTGACAAATGCTCATTGTTGAGATGTCTTTGCAGGGATGCTTTTTTTCATTTCTTTTTGGTATCTGCAAAAGGATGTCTCAAATAAGTAACGAATTAATTAGATATCAAAAAAATAAGATAAGGATGGGTCATCTGAGTTACCTTTCTGCCATTTACTTGAAAGAAAAATATTGTGGGCAATTCAACCTCTTCATTCTGGAGGTCCAATCTCAGTTGTTGTAGGCTACACATCCCCCTCATCTTCACTATTGACAAATTCTCATTGTTAAACCAAACATCAATGTCCTATATGGGATTCAATGTGAAATCCTCCAGGTCTTGATCAGGTGGGCTTAGCTGGCCATCAACATAGTGCCATCTTCTATAGAAGAATGTCATAATGAAGTTTTGAGTGGATATCATGTATTTACAAGCAATTGAGTTGGCTTATACATTGCAAATGATCCCATTGACAGTTTTGCTATTCCAACCGTTATCCACAAATTCAACTACATTCTCCGACTCAAGGGTCTTCACTGAAAACATTGTTCTAGATATTCTGACTTCTACATTTGAAAAGAAGTCGATGAAGACTGTAATTGGCATGAATATAGAGAGCCTACTCTGCTTGCTTGCTATATTTGGCTTCAAACATTTTTGCACCTCAGAAAACAATTTGCATCTATAACTCTCACTTGTACTTGAGCTTGGAAGTGGCCATGCTCCACTTCTAAAATCAGGCAAAGCAAATTTAGTTATGCTTCCAAATTCTCCTAGCCTGTTGGGTGGAACATAAGAATGATAAAAAAAGAATATCCCATTCTCTGCCAATGAGGCCTTTGTCCTCCCCTTGTAGAGTTCTTCACCAATTGATCCATGATATACATCCAAGATGTTCATTATGCACTCCACTGGCTGCAACTCCACAATGCTTGAGGGGTACAAATCTATTTGATGGATGGAAACATTATTCAATTTGTGCACAATTGGAAGCTTATAGTTAAAAATTCAATGGATCAAGAACTTAAGGACTTACAATTTGGTCTATGAAGAGGTAGAACAGAGCTCTCTATGTCAACATGAAGCTCTTTATGCATGTAGACATGCTCCACTAGCACCTCCTTGATTGTCTTTTTGTTCTCATCAAGGCTGAAGTCTCTGACTATGCCCTTCCAACCTGCCAAGTATGGAATTTTTGTTGTAGATTTTATCCTCTTGTTTTGCTGCATGAGTATCCACATTCCTCTATGAATAGTTATTGGGATCCAATTTTAATCTTTGTCTGTGGTGTTATAAGTGATAATTGCTTCAATCGAAGTGCTTGGTCGCTTTGATCAAGAGGATCCCTCCATGGAGATATGAAGGTGCATATATGAAGGGATGAAGGCGCGGATATGAAGGGACGAAGGTGCAGACTCTAAAAGGATGAAGAATGTGCAGAAATGAAGGTGCAGATATGAAGGGACGAAGGTGCAAACTCTGAAAGGATATGAAGGATGATGAAGAAATGCAAGAATGAAGAGATGAAGAAGAATGCACAATGATGAAAAAAACGGATAGAAAAAAGGAAAGAAAATGACGGGACAAATTCAAACGTTGTGTAATGATAATGACATGTAGAGCAAAATGATTGTAAAAAGAGATCAAGATCTTCCGAAATTGACATATATTGCTTATTATAGCATTTTCATGCATGGATTATCCTATTTACAAGTTGAAAGTAGAAAAGAAAAACGTTTTTAGAAATGGCATTTCTATTTTCAAAAATACAAGTTCCGTAACGGAAGCTTTTCACCCATTGGTTGAGAGCACTCTCTCTCTACATCCTAAAAGGCATTTGGAGACCTCAAAATTCCCCTAATGGATGTGCTTTTGGACAATTTAACTAGTATGCCACATCATAAGTGGTAGATCATGCCATAGATCTTTATCCAAGAGCTAAACCTTATTCAAGGGTACCACATAGATTCAACATACATGGATTGAAAGAACTTAAACTGCAACTTGATGATCCCTTAAAGAAAGGATTCATTAAACCTAGCCTTTCTCTTTGGAATAGTCTTGTCTTGTTCCCAAGAAAGAAAGATGGTACTTACAGGCTATGCATTCATTATAGGGGGTTAACAAAGCAACCTTAAAGAACAAGTATCCTCTTCCTCACATTGAACAATTGTTAAGTCAATTGAGGGATGCTAAAGTCTTTTTAAAAATTGATCTAAATGTTGAGGTTATCATCAAATCAAAATAAAACTTGAAGGCATTCTCAAGACTACATTTCGTTCTTGATATAGGCATTATGAGTTTATTGTACTTGCTTTTGGTCTCACTAATGCTTTGATAATGTTTATGTATTTGATGAATAGTATATTTCATCAATATCTTGATGTTTCATTTTTGTTTTCTTGGACGATATATTTGTTTATTCTAAACATGAACAAGAACATGCTGAACATTAAAGAAAAAATTTTGAAATTATTTTTGAGCATAAGCTATATGTTAAAATGAGCAAATTTTTCTTTACAAAGGATAAGATTGTTTATTTAGGGAAAATGATTTCTAAAGATGGGATACACATTGACCCTAACAAGATTAAGACTATAGTTGAGTGGCCTACACCTAAGACTGTAAGAACTGTGAAAAGTTTCTTGGGGCTAGCACAATATGAGAACACTTATTAGAGATTTCTCTAAAATTGCAAGTT
Source organism: Adiantum capillus-veneris (assembly GCF_014529385.1). Classification (NCBI taxonomy): domain Eukaryota; kingdom Viridiplantae; phylum Streptophyta; class Polypodiopsida; order Polypodiales; family Pteridaceae; genus Adiantum; species Adiantum capillus-veneris. The sequence goes on from NC_140958.1 coordinate 94,218,328, forward strand.
CACTGACTGAATCAATGAAAATGGATAAGGATTTTGTTTGGACTCAAGATTGTCAGAGTACATTTGATACTTTAAAAGTTAAAAGCTGTGAAGAATTGTATTTTAAAAGTGCTTGAGATGGAAAAGTGATGCTAGTGGTGATCAATTGGGTTGTGTTCTTGCACAAGAGAGAAGAGTAGTTGCATACAAATCTAGGAAGTTAAGGAAACATGAAATGAATTATGCAACCCATGATTTGGAACTTTTTGATGTTGTGCATACATTAAAGAATTGGAGACATCTTTTGCTTGGTGTGAAATTTTGATTGTGTATATAACATCAAGGCCTAAAGTATATTTTCACTCAAACATGCTTAGCAATAGACAAAGAAGATGGATTGAAATTTTGGCTAAGTATGACTTTGATTTAAAGAACCTCGTAGGAAAAGATTACAAGGTTGTCAATGCATTAAGTAGAAAACCATTATGCAATCTTGTGACTGTTGTGCATTCTCATTTAATTGATAACATTCACGTTGAAGTTAAGAAAGATCCATGTTATGCTTATATTTTGTCTTTTCTACATGAAAATCCAAGAGAGATATATGAGAATAGGTTTTGTTTATACAAAGGTCACTTGTATGCTTTCAATTATTCATATGTTTCTGCAAGTTCTTCTTTGAAGTCTCAAATTTTGTGAAAATTCCATAACAATCCTTTTTTGAGACATTCATGTTTGAATAAGACATATGAGAAGGTGAAAAGCTCAATTTTTTGTCCTAAGATGAAGTAAGATGTGAAATGCCTAAGATGAAGAAAGGTGTGAAATCCTATCTTTGTGAATGTTTGCAATGTCAACAAGTCAAAGTAGGACATAGACATATGCCAGGTGATTTACAACCATTTGCTATTCGTCTTCAAAAGTGGGAATTTATATCAATGGATTTTATCACTAAACTTTCTATTACAAGGGGAGGATGTGATAAAATCTATGTTGTGGTTGGTAGATTAACTAAGCTTTCAATTTCTCTTCGATGAAGATAACCGACACTACTTTGAATGTTGCATGCTTGTTTGTGAAAGATTTTTTTTGCTTGCATGGTATGTTTAAAAGCATTGTGTCTGATCGGGATACTTAATTCACTTCACATTTTTGAAAAGCAACATTTGTTGCTATTGGAACAGAATTGAGAATGTCTAACTATATTTCATCGACAAAAAAATGAGGAAAATAACAGTGAATAAAGTCTTAGAGGACATGTTTTGTATGTATGTGAATGAAAACCAAAGCAATTAAAATGAATGAAAACCAAAGTAATTGAAATGATTATTTTTCCTTTGGTTGAATTTTTGTACAATAGTTCTTATTGTGCATCAATTCATATGACACCCTTTTAAGTAAATATAGATATAATTGTGCTTATCCAATTAATTTTTGTGATGCTAACAATAAAGTAGAAGTCTCACGTCAAATGCTCGAGAATATGGAAGAAGAATTGGCCGGGGTAAGAGAACACATACGAGAAGCTCAAAAGAGACCAAAGAAATTTAAAGACAAATCCAAGAGACCCATAGTATATAAAGACGTGGACATGGTTTTCTTTAGAGTGAATCCTAAAAAGTCAAATCATTTATAGACTTCAGTTACTTTCACATGTTAAGGTTCATCATGTTTTTCACGTAAGTTTGTTAAAAAAGTATGTTCCTAATGTTTCTCACGTTTTATAGGACAACTCGAACTTGAAAGATGATGGAAACTTAAGAGTCAAACCGATGCCATTTTGGATAGACAAGTCAAGCATCTTAGAAATAGAAGCATTGTAGAAGTTTTGATTAATCCAGTTGAGGATACCAATAAAAAGAATTTCAATCTTTTGCAGTCTGAATTTCCTACTTTCCAACTTAGAGAACAAAGTTTCTAAAGGTTGGAAAATCTTTGATTCATGTATGGATGTAATGTTTCAAGGTATGTTTTTGGTCATTTACAACACTTGGACAAAGTTTGGTTTTAGCCAAAAAAAAAATTGGGATGCCTAACCACCTATTTTGCAAGGTAACTTTGAGTATTTTAGAGTTGAAATTAGAAAAAGAAATTTATGCGTGAAATGTTTTGTTGATGTTACAATAAAGTTTATATCTTTGGTCTTTTTCTAAACCTTGTGCTATTGTCTTTGATTATTTTTTTTGCTATTAGGAATGGTGGAATGTGTAAACAAAAGCTGTGTTTTGTGTGTTTTTGCTTGTTGATGCAGTAGGAAAGATTCTTTGAGTATCTATGTTTAGGTAAATCGCTGTTTTTCCAGTGTTGTTATTGTTCATCTGTGGTTTTTTATTAATCTGTGTTTAATCTGTGTTTTTTTATTAATCTGTGTTTAATCTGTGTTTTTTCTTTTAATGTTGTGATTAGGTTAAGTTTTGTGTTTCTTTGTTAATATCTGCACTTCTATGTTTAGGTTAATTTTGATTCAGTCAGATCAGGTCTGTACGCAGGCGACAAGGCTTTGTCGACGATTGCGACGCGGTGAGCACCCATGGTAGAGCTCTCTATTCGGCCGCAATAGAACCAGAGGTAAAAAGAAAAAAGAAAACAAAAAAATCTAAAAATAGAAATTTATTTTTCTTGCTCAAGGATTTCATTTTGCGAAAAAAGAAATTGTGAAGACGAAAAGGCCAAATTGAGATCGAGATTAAGATTGAGCTTGGCTTTTTGATAGTAAGTAGTACTCAAGCTATATATATATATATATCCTACCCCTCCAAGGAGGAAAGGAGACATGTGGGATGAAGGCTCCACATTTCTCTTCACAAGCCCTCCCACACGCCTAGTAGGTAGAAATGGCCTGTTTTGGGGACTACGGAAGCTTTCGATAGTCAAATTCTATGTTGTAAAGTGTGCCAACATCTCTCAAACGATATACTTGTTTTCAACTATCACACATCCCAATCCACATTTTGGACGTCAAAAAAAGTAAAAATCAAGTGAAAAAGGGGGGGCCAAAACACCCAAAAAACTAATAGAGAGGTCTGTGAAGGTACTCACTGACACTAAGAGGGTATCCTACTCACATGTATCTACACTCTCATCGTGTGCTAGAGTCTGAACAGCTAGAGAACACTTCAGCTTACGCGGTTACCCACTATCCACCTACGTTAGGTTACGGGCCTTTGGCTGGGACCCAGTGTAGTGCAACCCAAGACCCACACATACAGGCTAGTGACTCTTCCGCTTGTCCTACGATGTGATGAAGGGATATCCTACACAAAACCCTAAGAGTGCAAATCAAAATGTACCTGTCTTGGCTCCAGAGCCTGGATTTAGCATGTTTAGTTGCCTAATGGAAACTTTTAGTAGAACTACTTGCTCTGGACCTGCACGGCTAGCAAAGTAAACAAAGGGGGTGGGGAAGTAAATTCATATATCACATCCCACCTAGACCCCGCACTCCCAAAAGTTGTCCATGTGGATATTCTACCCACTACATTCACTGATGGCCCAATATCACACTTAGATTTCCATGTTTTTAGCAATAAAAATCATAAGGAACCCCTACTACTTCAACTTGTACTCTAGACATAGTCCTACTCGCTCCATCTTATTATTAATCAAGTCATAGAATCTGGGGAGATCCCTTGTACTACGGACGTACGTATCTCGACACGTCTTTTGCACATTTTTTCTAATAGAAACAGAATTGACGGGAGAGACATACATCGTTCATATGTTTGTACTAACCATCCCGCCAACCACGTGTTGAGACTATAACACACGCCTAATTACTTAATCAAATTGTCAACCTGACTGGCATGTGTGCCCACGACCTAGAGAACAACATCGACCTTCACCCATTCATAGTTGCACAACTACTTGCAATCTCCCAAAGTTTGAACCTTCGTCGCCACTCACATAAGAAACTAGCTAGCTACAAAGGAAACTCTCTCTCTCTCTCTCTCTCTCTCTCTCTCTCTCTCTCTCTCTCTCTCTGCGCGTTGTGCCATGCACCCATAATACCACTCGCTCTCGCTCTCTCAATTTCATTTAGGGAAATCTCTTTAGATCCCTCCACCTTCTTGCCCACACCAATGGACACGTGTGTGTGTGTGTGTGTGTGTGTGTGTGTGTGTGTGTGTGTGTGTGTGAGAGAGAGAGAGAGAGAGAGAGAGAGAGAGAGAGAGAGAGAGAGAGAGAGCACGAAAAAAAATCACTACAATCCCCTTACCTCCCTCATACCACCTGACAACAAATCCAATTTTTTCGTCTTGAAAAGAGAGGAATCTGAGCTTGAATCCATCGAAAAAGACCCAAATTCCAATGCAGAATCAAGCAAACCTACCCTTCAAAATCTCAAACAAAGAGAGAGAGAGAGAGAGAGAGAGAGAGAGAGAGATGGCATCTCTCCATATATCTCTACTTTTTTGAAGTCCTGACAAGTCAGCTATTTTATTCCACCAACACCGTGCATCAGGCCGAACACCCGAGACCATCCTTCGCCTTGAGATACCACCAAGGGCGCTTAGTGGGGGTTGAACCTATCACCTTAGTGATGAAAGTCCAACCCTCTTCCAACTATGCAAGCCCCCTTGGGTAAGGTACACACTAAAAAGCTTTGTGCTTGAACGGAAATGTGTGAAGCAAGAGAGGGCACAAAGGGACACATGTGGAGAGACAAATGGCGCATGTGCATATACGTTGAGGGCGTGTTCAACTGAGACGCGCCTACTTTGCTTCTCCTAGCCTAATTAGCACTAGTGTGGCTGGCGGCCTTCGGCCGCCTCTCTCTCTCTCTCTCTCTCTCTCTCTCTCTCTCTCATATAAACCGGAACTTACCGGATGCAGCAAACTTTGACACGTGGCACTGGAAAACCAGTCTCTTTACCTTGATTATCTAATATCGGTTTTTCCAATCCTGCAAGGAGAACTAGGCCACTTGGCAATACCTCATTGGAGGAGATGACAAGGTAAAAAGGGCATGCGTGCGGCGCGGGTAAGATGACGCTGGTGGTAAAAAAAAGGCCATGCTAAAAAAATATGCAGTAAAGCACGCGCAACCACCACCTTAGAAAAGCAGCCACCACCTTATATAGCAGCCGCGTGTCGTCTTACTGTGCAAGAAAGTAAGCAGCGCGCGCACAGAGAGAGAGAGAGAGAGAGAGAGAGAGAGAGAGAGAGAGAGAGAGAGAGAGAGAGAGACGACGCAGAGCAGAAGACAGGTACTCACACAGAGCAAAAGACAACAGAAGACAGGTACTCGTTTTTTTTTCCATGCTACTGCCGAGGAGAGAGAGAGAGAGAGAGAGAGAGAGAGAGAGAGAGAGAGAGAGAGAGAGAGAGACTGCTGCATGGGCCGGATCCAGCTGGTATCCCTATCCTACTCACATATCCTATAAAAAATCATTGCTTCAAAAATGCCCCTCCCCCGCTTCTGGGCATGGTTGGTTCTATACGGAGGAAGGGGTATAGGCTGGGCTTAAGATAATGGAGGGTGGGTATCTCTGCAACGTTTGCAAGGGCAGGGTGGGTTTCACAGCCGAAAGAAGAACAGGCGGAGCATGCCCAAAGCAATGCCAATATGAAAAAATAGCCCAAGTGGGAAGACTAGATTATCCAGTGTAATCTAGCTTATTAGAGAGCTTGCAGTATACAAGGGCTTCCTACCATCATAAACTTCAAGTCTCCTCTGCCTATATATTCATCTCTATATAATTTTACACGGTGCTCAACCCCGCAAGGTACTAAGACCTCACGAAGTAACCTCCTTGGGAGATTGTAACCCATGATCAACATATATATGAGGCAAAGGATGAACGCACTACTGTGGAAGAATCATAAGTAGTACAGGTTGAAATCCTTGTCCGGGAAAAGAGAGACTCAAACATGAAAACATTATTTGCATGTGTTATCATAATCTTGTTGTAATCTGCAAAGTGGAGAGCTTTAGGCTTTTGTCACAAGGGTATAGGCTTCCTTCAAAATTTAAGCAAAAGCACCCATGAAACTTCCAAGTTCCCCTACTTGACGTTTCCTAAAGGTTTTCTTCCTTATAATCACCACAAGAGCATTTTCCACCTTCAAAAACATGCAGGCGATTTGCATCTTTGACCACTATTTTACGTTTCTCTATTTTTGATATCAGTGAGGTAGCAACATGGCAATCCCCACATACCCGCATGTTTCTTGTGATGCGTGTTTCCATCCTTTGTGGAGTATTGATAATTGCACAAGCAATGTCGGAATGCTGACAAAGCAAACCCTTCTCGACCCAGTCCAACAGCTATGTCCTGGCTGCTTCCGAGCACCATTCCTAATTCTCATGCATTCAATGTTTTCTGCTGCCTCCTGCATGCCAGCACCTGCATAAATGTTATCAACACATATGCTGCCGCATTACATTCATCTAATTCTATTGCCCGCTCAAAGGCCAAGCTTCCAAGCTTCACATTTCCCCATTTTCGACAAGCACCTAGAAGAGCCGACCAAACTAGAGGATACTCAGATGATGGCATCATCTCGATAGACCTAAGTGACTACAAAAAGCATTTGGCCTCATCTAATAGACCTGAGTGACTACAGGCATTGAGCACACTAGCAAAAGTGATCGCATCTGGGGAGGTGCCCTCCTGTTGCATCCAACAAAAACAGTTCAAAGCTTCCTCAGCCAGACCTTGCTGGGCATATCCTCCTATAAGAGCACTCCAAGAGACTTCTTTTGGCGAGAAACCCTCACTTCGCATCTGGTTAAAACAGCCCAGAGCACTCCAAGAGACCACATTTCGGGAAGAAAGCCCGTCAAGAACTTTTTGGGCTTTCAAAAGAGCACCACATTTGGCATACATACATCGTCACCATGAAATGCGTTTCGACAAGTCGGGACAGGTGAAACGTTTCGGCTCTTGAAACGTTTCGCTGAGCAAGTGAAACACAAGCCGTTTCACTAACAACAAGATACCATAGTTTTAAGTTTCAAAGTCACTAAACGCACGTTTCGGTCTCACGTTTCACTGTACTCTAATTTTGGACTGAACGCACGTTTTGGACTGAACACACGTTTCACTGTACTCTAATTTTGAACTGAACACACGTTTCACTGTACTCTAATTTTGAACTGAACACACGTTTCACTAAACGCACGTTTCGGTCTCACGTTTCACTGTACTCTAAGGGTGAAACGTTTCGGCCTTGAAACGTTTCGCGGTTACGTTGCATACATATCGACCAAAGCACCACCAAGCACGATAGCTTTCTCCAACAACCCCTAACTAGCAATCTCTTCATGAATTCTCTCACCCTTATCAATGTCTTGCGTCAGGCCACAAGCCTTCAATGTGCAAGCATATGTGATTGCATCTGGAGAAAGGCCTTCCCTTCGCATCTAGTGAAAACAGCCCAGAGCTTCCTTGCCAAAGCCATGTTGGGCATATCCTGCTATCAACGCGCTCCGAGAGATGGCATTTCGAGTAGAAAGCCCATCAATAACTTCTTGCACTTTCGCAAGGGCACCACATTTGGCATACATATCGACCAAAGCACCACCAAGCACAATAGCTTTCTCGAGAAGTCCCTGACTAGCAATCTCATAGTGAATTCTCTCACCCACGTCAATGTCTTGCATAAGACCACAAGCCTTCAAGGTGCAAGCATAGGTGATTGCATTTGGAGAAAGACCTTCCCTTCGCATCTCGTGAAAACACTTGCCAAAGCCATGCTAGGCATATCCTGCAATCAACGCATTCCAAGAAATGACATTTCGGACAGGAAGCCCATCAAGAACTTTTGGTGCTTTCGCAAGGGCATACATATCAACCAAAGCTCCGGGAAGCTCAACAACTCTCTCCAAGAGCCCCTGACTAGCAATCTAATCGTGAATTCTCTCACCCATGTGAAGATCTTGCATCAGGCCACACGCCTTCAAGGTGCAAGCATAGGTGATTGCATCGGGGGAGAGACCTTCCCTTCGCATCAGATGAAAACAGCACAAAGCTTCCTTGCCACATCCATGTTGGGCATATCCTGCAATCAATGCGTTCCAAGTGATGACATCCTGGACAGGAAGCCCATCAAAGAACTTCTCGTGCTTTGGTCAGGGCACCACATTTGGCATACACACTCACCAACGTGTTTTCTAAATATTAGTCTTTCTGAAGTAACCCACTCTTACGAAGCTCAGTGTGTATACTAATGACTTGATGCAAATCCTTCTTCTGAGCACAGGCTTTTAGTCCGATCAGAAAACCTTGTCGCATTTGACTCCTCATTAAGCTCTTCCTGTCTAGCAAACAGAGCCTCTTCCCTGGGCTTGTCAATGGATTTGCCGCTGCTCTGTGGACACAAAACCCTTGTGGAATATTCATCGACAACAAAAATTGGCAATAGAATTGTGTGTGTGGAGAGAGAGAGAGAGAGAGAGAGAGAGAGAGAGAGAGAGAGAGAGAGAGAGAGAGAGAGAAAACCCAATGTTTCTCACCTTGACAGTATTCCCGCAACCATAGCCCTTGACTTGTCCGGAGTCCTAGCCTACATGGGTCTTTCTTTCTCTAGAGTCAAAGTCACAAAGTTCTCGACCTCTCCCTACACTAAATTAGCCTTAGGCCTATTTTTCGGCTTGCTAATAAGTCTTAGAGACAGAGGGGGAAAGGCTTACATTTCCCTCCTTATGACAAGTGTCCTCTTTATTTTGCATCCCAAAGGCGCTTCAGGTTTTCTAAAGCTGGTTGTTTACTATATTGAGGTGGGTTTTTAAGCGCCAGGGCTGCAAACATTCATGGAGCTTGAGATGTTGTGCTGACATTCCCTTGGTCGATGTGTATGCCAAATGTGGTGCACTTGAGAGAGCACAAATAGTGCTCGAGGAGCTTTTTGTTTGGAACAGCATCTCTTACCATTCAGTCAACTATAATTTTGTCTTGAAGGCATCTGAGATTATCAGTAAGAGAAGGACAAGACCATCACTCTTCTTCTCGTAGCTAGCTAACTCCTTTGCTAAACATTACCAGTGCTTCAATCACTTAGAGAATTTTGATAGCAGCTCATTTGGCTCTAACTTAGTGAATACCACGAACTTCGTGGAGATTCTCGTTGATACCACGTGTGGCTCTCTGCTACATGAGCTGTAGGTTTCCTCTTTTGTTTCCTCGTGTTGAATGTCGTTTAGGGCCAATGCTAGTGTAGAATGATCTGACAGACATGCGTATGCAACAAGTATGCTGTTACGACTCCAGTAAGGCCCTCCTCAGTTCTGCTTACTACTTGCTATCATGTCAACATATTTAAGGTTTTTGATTGCCTCGTTGACAGTACATATGGGGTGAAGTTGGAGAAAGCGATGGAGAGAGAGACAAGATGTTGCTACAGCTCGAAAGAAAGTTGACCAAGCAAGCCATTCCATGGCTCCCCTGCATCAAGCAATTGCAGATGCTGAAGCAGAAATTAATTTTCTTATTTTGGCTCTAGTAGAATGGACGACGATGGTAGAATGTATACTGGTGGAAAGGTGGCGGAAGAATGTAAGGAAGGTCTACAAGCGGCTCCATCCAAGATTGTGCGTTGATCCACACGACCGATACCAAAGGTACACTTATATTCTGTATTTTGATTTCCTTTATGTGATCTCAAAAGTACTTAGATTAAATCATGTATACATTAAAACAATAAATTAACATCATTTTTATTTAAAACATTGTAGATGAGGGTGACAAAGGCTGAAGAATTTTTGTGATGCCCAACAAAGGGACACGTTGACAATACGCCACGGCAAGGCAACGTGGAATGATACATGTCTTCATAAAACATTGGTAATGAGTTCTTCCTTGTAAAGCTGTATTATTTTTACAATAAGAAAATCCCTCTAACATTTGAGGAGAAGCATAAGTCCCCCTTCAACACTGAAGGGGATAAAAGTGGCGGGGGAGGGGCACGCTCCCTACGGTATTATTATAAATGTGGAGAACGATGCCAACTCCACACCATACATATGTATGGTTTTTTCTTTTTTTATGGGCACAAGCATCGTAAATGCACGAAATGCATCTCGTTTCGTTTTTATTATAATGTGAAAATGTTTACATTCATACATCTTTTTATGCAAAATCTCATTTGTGATGGGAGGTCATAGAGCTTTTGGCAAAATCTTCAAGAAGAGATGCTATGGAGCCATCATCACGAGCTATGCCATGCGGTAAAATCCACACCACTATCATTATTTTACTTCTTACCATAATATACATAGTGAAGCAATCAAGGCAAACTAGTTAATATATAGTATGGATTATGTGCATTGCCTCGCCTTCTCTACCAGTCTCTAGTATAACACCACACCCCATTAACTCTGTAAATACTATATCAGACACAGACACGCTAATCACCCCCCTAATCCCACCCTAATCACAACCCCAAACGCGATTGGCCGCCACGAATTAGCTCCATGCTACAGCAGGCATCTGCTCACTGGGATCTCTTCCCCCTCGTCTTTGAGAAGCTTCACGGTGCCTCTTTGGCCCATGCAAGCTACGTCTCCAACACTTGGAGAGTTTTGGCCTCTCAAGAATACCTATGGGCAGCCCTTTGCTTGCAAACTTGGCCATCTCTCTCCTCCCCCCAAGGTAAGACCCTCCTCCTCCAACACAATGGAAGCTTCAAACGTCTCTATGCCCTACGTGCGCAAGCGGCATTGCAGCACAGAAACGGTTACCTCAAGATACCAACCGAAGCACCCTCCATGGTCCTCAAGGATCTCTTCTTCCTTGTAGACATTTCGCATCATGGCCTCCCCATCGTGTCTACTGTCGTCGGTGGTGAAAACCTCCTACCCTCTTCCGTCGTCGAAGGTGTTTGTGATTCTGCTTTCGACATTTCGCTTCCTGTTGCCGCATCCATAGCAGGGTACTCTTGGAGCAAGCCAGAGGCTCAAGAATTTGAGGTTAGTCTAGCGGTCACAGCAAGAGGGAGCCATGGCCAGAGGATATTTCAGATTATGAATACAAGACATGGAGGAGAAAGTAAGGGAGTGGTTGTGGGGGATGCATGTACATATGCGCAACCGTTACCATCTCCGACAATTTGTGGTTGCGAGTCGGCTTCTTGCATAGGGTCCTTCGCATCGAGCAAAGGGGAGATGATGTGGGGATCGGGTGGAAGCACGCCATGCGAAGTGCAAATAAAGCTGGAATGCGAGTGTAGTCGATACGTGAGCTCTTCCCCCTCTGGGTCCGTGTATGCCTACTCGAACTTCCAGCCCCGCAGAGTGTGCCTTACTATACTGCATACAGTAACATGGGGTTGTCTGAACAAGGCCCAGGTCCTTGTTTATCTACAGCAAGCTCTTTTCCATAAGTGTACATTTGTAAATACATCGTAGAGCAGTATAAAACTAGTTTATTGTATGAATTTGTACCGGTTCCTGGCCGATCTCTCTTCAAAAAAAATCTCGCATTCTCTCTTCTCTTCTTTTACAAATGATTTCACACACTTTCATCCGTGCCTGGTTGTTAATTTTACTTTTTTCTGTGTTTCATATAATGCCTAAAAAAACGAGCTACCTTGTTTAATGGCTTATGGGGCTCTAATACCAATTGAGGAAAAATGGTGGGAATTTTTAAGCGCCCTCTCTCTCAAACTTTTATTCAGTCTCAAACTGTATATCCACTTGGATCTTCCTTTGGGACATTTTTCTTGACGAAGGTAGTAATAACTCTCTTAGGTCCAATGCTCTTTGGCCATTATTTTTGAGAAGGTAGCTCTCTACACTCGCTTTGGGTTCAAAGTATGACTAGTTTTATAATTTGTCCTTTCTTTTTCCCTTATGGGAGAAATTGGCTTTAGGTCCGTGTCACACTTGGACGCAGACATGCCTTTAAACGACATGTCGGTCCGTTTTTTCAAGTCACACATGGGCAGTGGTAAGGTTATATATAACGACTTAGAAATGGATAGCAATCAAAGTATTTACGCCAGATGGAAATTACTTCCCCTTGGGGCCTAGAGTCTGACCTCGAATCCTATCAGACGCGTCCACGGGCTTACTTTTTGCAAGCGTTCGCTGCTTGCTGTTCTTGGGCGGGGGGATCAAGCCGGATGAAATTTCGCCCTCGCGGACGTTTGACAGAGCCTCTTACCTTTTGCCAACAAAGCATCACACGTCCATGTGGGACATGGGCCTTAGTTCTACCAAGCAAGACTAAAGAAAAGAAAAGATTCCCCTCTCGCACGACAATGCTTCTTCCCTAGGTGCCATGCTCTCACCTCGTTTCCATGTTCTCCATACTCTGTTCACAAGCATCTAGGGGGAGGGGGCAGCATCTGCTATCTCTTAAGAACAACAAAGAGCTTTCTTGTAGCAATCACATCTCTTTCTAATCTATACTGTATATAAAAGGGCTAAGTATTCCGGAAGAACATCGGATATCTCTTTCTAATCTATACTATATATAAAAGAACTAAGGATTTTGGTAGGACATGTGATTGCATTTGGAGAGAGGTCTCGGGAGTGAGAGGTCTCCACTCGCGCGTGTGTGTGTGTGTGTGTGTGTGTGTGTGTGTGTGTGTGTGTGAGAGAGAGAGAGAGAGAGAGAGAGATCTTAACATCAACATTATTAAATTACTAGCTCGCCCGACCCGCCTATCGGCGGGTCTCGCTCACTCTTAAAATGACACACACACGATCAACACTATCACCAATAACCTACGGATACTTTTTTATCCATTGTTCAAATGCAAGTTTTTGTCTCACTCTATCTTTGGCCCCTTGAGACTACTCCTGTTGTATTTAACCTTTTTGCATCTTTCTCTTCTCCTTTCCCCTTGTGTGTGTGTGTGCGCGCACACACACACAGATTACATAAAAGAACATCACTAAAGAGACATATTCCAAACAAAAAAAGTTTTTGTCTACATTATTGCCAAAAAGGTTAAGGAATTTATCTGCATAGCACTCTTAATCGCACTATTTCAACAAGATCAAGATATTGAGCTGGAGCTCTACACACTTCTCTTAAATCTATTTTTTGAACCCAACTTAAGTAAATCTTGCTCGCTCTTACCATCACACACGTGATGTTTATAAGACTTGGATTTGTCATTGCTCACAAAAAATGCCTTTAACCCATATCTCATTGGTGTATGACCTTGTACAAAGTGGGTACCATATGACCATATTCTAAGTACCATACAGTTTGTCCCACTTCGCCATTGGGGGGGGGGGGGGAGAGAGAGAGAGAGAGAGAGAGAGAGAGAGAGGAATGGAAAGTCACAAGATCACCGGAGGCCCTCCAAATTGGCCATTATCTTATACATACATAAGTGTCTCAAGTCATTTTAACCTTCAGAAGACATTAATATAACATTTTTGTTAATCTCTCTCTCTCTCTCTCTCTCTAGAGGACACCCACATGATGTCACACGTTTCTCCTCATACTCATACATCATAATACTTTTATGCTTTTTCTCTATTTTTTATGACATGTCTATCTATTTATCTCTCTTATCCCTCTATTTTTATCTCTTTATTCTCTCTTTTGATCTTTCTCCTTCTCCAATTTTACTCTTTGTTCTCTTTTTCATCTCTTTCTTTCTCCACCCTATCAAGTCTCTATCTTTTTATTTTCTACCGTTCGAGGATGAGTTGCAGCATAGGTCATTCTAGCATTTAGAAGATGTTAATATAACATGTCATTCCAGCTCTCAATAATGTCTCTCTCTCTCTCTCTCTCTCTCTCTCTCTCTCTCTCTCTCTCTCTCTACAAACCTCGTATCAGATTCACCATGGTGTAACCGTTTGGTCTTATACGTCATTTCAGCATTCAGAAGATGCAATTAATACAACATTTCATTCCAACGCACAATACTGTCTCTCTCCTTTTTTTTATTAACGTTCTGAGTGAGCATGAGCATGCATGAGAGAGAGAGAGAGAATCTCCATGCCTACCACTTGGGAAGGTTGCATGTGTAGAGGTAATAACCATTTGAGTTGTCTGCAAAGCATGTCAATCCATGCAAAGAGGCCATGAGGGCCGCATTGTCGCGTATGATGTAAGACTGAAGCTACGCCATTTTTTGGCTTTGGGGTCATATACTAATCCCTCTGTCCTTAGGAAATGAAATACCAAGGTGCAGATAGAGCCCTACATATGGTTGAATAGACTTGATGACCTGATAGCCTTCCATCAAGTGCACACCGCACTGGAACAAAAGATGCTTGAGATATGCAACCATGCGAGGATTTGCTTAAACATCTCATTGGGAAGGGAAAGGAAGGAGTCCACCCAACGTATTGTGCCTCTAAAGGGATGATATGAAGCAGTACCCATTTGACGAGCTGCAGCTGCCACCCCAATCCCACTCACTCATCTCTTTTGGCTAGAAGCTCTGACATGAACGGATCAGTGAGAGTCTCCATCTCAAAAATCAAGGATATGGTATAAGGACGAGCGTGAGCTTGAAACCCGAGGACGTAGCATTTTGCTCCTGCACAAGGAGGTAAATGGAAAGAGCACCATAGTTGTTAAAGAAACCTGCATGTGGGTAAAATATTGTAAGCAATATGAGAGCAATAACTTGCAGAGTCATAGAAAATGTGAATTTGTGTGTGTGAGTACATGACGCGCCTTCTTGGTGGTTTTGAGAAGTTGCTAGCGTATAAAATTATAAAGTTTAGATTTCTGCCCCAAAATGTGGGAAGCTTTCGGCATCTGGATGAAAGAATATGGCTTGTTATGAGGATGGAAGTTGAAAACATGCACGGATGCATAAAGGGAGGTTAGCTCATGATTTCTTTGCTCAGTTGGTCGGCATAAGGAGCAACATCATGCTTGGTCATTGACAGAGGGGGAGGTATGTGGCGCTTTGGTGGCACTTTGGGCACGATCAGCTTGCAATTGACCAAGATAGAAGCTACACAGAGACCTACTTGACTGGCTGCGTGCCTCATTTCTAAAGTACACATATTCTACTCTAGAGTGCTCAACCTCCTGTCCTTGCTTTGCGCCATCTACAGTGCCTTTCCCGAGACACGACCATGGAAGCTCGCAACTGTATTTTGCCACTCCAGCCTAGGGTGTTGCTGCTTCCATCAGTAACACACTCGCTTCGCATCCGTTACAAAAAGCCACATTTGGAAATAACCTGCAATCCATGCGCTTCTTGTGTAACCCAGCGACACACTTGTGTAATGCCACATGCCTTCAAGGTGCACGTGTACGTGATTGCATAGGAGAGATGCCCTCTCTTTGCATCTTCTGAAAACAACTCTTTTCCTTGCTAACCCTGACCCTGTTGGACATATCCTGGAATCAATGCACTCCATGAGACAACATGCATTTGGAGAGACACCCACGCTTCGCATCAGCTGAAACAACCCATATCGTATGTGATTGCATCTAGAGAGACACCATCGCTTCACATCCGCTGAAAATGCCCAGAGCTCCTTGGCCTTGCCTATCGGTGCATTTCAAGAGACGACATCTATAGAGACACCCTCGCTTCGCATCAGCTGAAGATAGCCCAGATCGTATGTGATTGCATCTGGAGAGACACCATTGCTTCAAAACCGCTGAAAAACGCCCAAAGCTCCTTGGCCTTGCCCATTTCGCAATCAGTGCATTTCAAGAGACGACATCCAAGACAGGAAGCTCCTCAACCTCATGAAGTGGACCACATTTGGCACACATGTCGACCAACGCAGTGCCAAGCACGACATATCTTCCAATCAATGCACTACATGAGACAACATGTTGCTGGAAAGACTCCTTGGCAAAATGTGGGAAGCTTTCGGCCTCTGGATGAAAGAATCGGGCTCGTTATGGGGATGTAAGTTAAAGACATGCACGGATGCATAAATGCGAGGTTAGCTCATGATTTCTTCTCTCACGGTCGGCGTAAGGAGCAACATAATGCTTGGTCATTGACAGAGGGCGAGGTGTGTGGAGCTTTGGTGCCACTTTGGGCACGATCAGCTTGCAATTGGGCAAGACGGAAGCTACGTAGAGACCTACCTGACTAGTTGGCTGCCCCATTTCTAAAGTACACAGATTTTGCTCTAGAGTGCTCAGCCTCCTGCCCTTGCTTTGCGCCATGTACAGTGCCTTTCCCGGGACATGACCATGGAAGCTCACACCGGTATTACCATTGCAGCCTAGGGTGTTGATGCTTTCATCAATAAGACACCCTCGCGTCACATCCGTTGCAAAAAGCCACATTTAGATATATCCTGCAATGATGTGCTCCTTGTGTAACCCAGCGAAACGCTTGTGTAATGCCACATGTCTTCAAAGTGCACGTGTACGTGATTGCATTGGAGAGATGCTCTCTCTATGCATCTATTGAAAACAACTCTTTTCCTTCCTAACCCTAAAACTATTGGACATATCCTGGAATCAATGCACTCCTTGAGACAACATACATTTGGAGAGACACACTCGCTTCGCATCAGCTAAAAATAGCCCAGATGGTATGTGATTGCATCTGTAGAGACACAATCGCTTCGCATCTGCTAGAAAATGCCTAGAGCTCCTTGGCCTTGCCCATTTCGCAATCGGTACATTTTAATAGACGACATATAGAAAGAGACCCTCGCTTCGCATCAGCTGAAGACAACCCAGATCGTATTTTGCTGAAGCTCGCAATCGTATTTTGCCACTGCAGCATAGGGTGTTGCTGCTTCCATCAGTAACATACCCTCGCTTTGCATCCATTGCAAAAAGCCACATTTGGACATATCCTCCAATCGTTGCACTCCTTGTGTAACCCAGCGACACACTTGTGTAATGCCACATGCCTTCAAGGTGCATGTGTACGTGATTGCATTGGAGAGATGCCCTCTCTTTGCATCTGCTGAAAACAACTCTTTTCCTTCCTGACTCTTGACCCTATAGGACATATCTTGTAATTAATGCACTCCATGAGACAACATGCATCTGGAGAGACACCCTCGCTTTGTATCAACTGAAAATAATTGTATGTGATTGCATGTAGAGAGACACCATTGCTTCGCATCCGCATAAAAATGCCCAAAGCTCCTTGGCCTTGGCCATTTCGCAATCAGTGCATTTGAAGAGACGACATCTAGAATGACACCCTCGCTTCGCGTCAGCTAAAGATAGCCCAAATCATATGTGATTGCATCTGGAGACACACCATTGCTTCGCATCCATTGAAAAATGCCCAAAGTTCCTTGACCTTGCCCATTTCGCAATCAGTACATTTCAAGAGACGACATCCAAGACAGAAAGCTCCTCAAGCTTATGAAGTGCACCACATTTGGCATACATGTTGACCAAGGCAGTGCCAGGCACGATATATCTTGCAATCAATGCACTCCATGAGACAACATGTTGATGGAGAAACACCTTGGCTAAAAGTGGGACCCTTTCGGCCTCTAGATGAAAGAATACGGCTCGTTATAAGGATGGAAGTTGAAGACATGCACGGATGCATAAATGGGAGGTTAGCTCATGATTTCTTTGCACTCCATGAGACAACATGCATCTGGAGAAACACCCTCGCTTTGCATCAACTGAAAACAACCCAAATCGTATGTGATTGCATCTGGAGAGACACCATCGCTTCGCATCCGTTGAAAAATGCCCATATCTCCTTGGCCATGCCCATTTTGCAATCAGTGCATTTCAAGATACGACATCTAGAGAGACACCCTTGATTCACATCCGTTGAAAAACGCCCAGAGCTCCTTGACCTTGCCCATTTCACAATCAATGCATTTCAAGAGACAACATCCAAGACAGAAAGCTCCTCAAGCTTATGAAGTGCACCACATTTGGCATACATGTCGACCAAGGCAGTGCCAAGCACGACATATCTTGCAATCAATGCACTCCCTGAGACAATATGTTGATGGAGAGACACCTTGGCAAAATGTGGGAAGCTTTCGGCCTCTGGATGAAAGAATCACGCTTGTTATGGGGATGGAAGTTGAAGACATGCACGGATGCATAAATGGGAGGTTAGCTCATGATTTCTTTGCTCAGTTTTCGGGTGTAAGGAGCACCATAATGCTTGGTCATTGACAGAGGGCGATATGTGTGGCGCTTTGGTGGCACTTTGGGCCCGATCAGCTTGCAATTGGGTAAGACAAAAGCTACACAGAGACCTACTTGACTAGAGTGGTCAGCCTCCTGCCCTAGACCATGGAAGCTCGCAACCGTATTTTGCCACTGCAGCCTAGGGTGTTGTTGCTTCTATTAGTAACACACCCTCGCTTCGCATCCATTGCAGAAAGCCACATTGAACATATCCTGCAATCCATGTGCTCCTTGTGTAACCCAACAACACGCTTGTGTATTGCCACATGCCTTCAAGGTGCATGTGTATGTGATTGCATTGGAGAGATGCCCTGTCTTTGCATCTGCTGAAAAAAACTCTTTTTCTTCCTAACCCTGACCTTATTGGACATATCCTAGAATCAATGCACTCCATGAGACAACATGCATCTGGAGAGACACCCTCGCTTCGCATCAGCTGAAAACAACCTAGATGGTATGTGATTGCATCTGGAGAGACACCATCTCTTCGCATCCGCTGAAAAATGCCGAGAGCTCCTTGGCCTTGCCCATTTCGCAATCGGTGCATTTCAAGAGACGACATCTAGAGAGACACCGACGCTTCGCATCAGCTGAAGACAACCCAGATCTTATGTGATTGCATCTGGAGAGACACCATTGCTTCGCAACCGTTGAAAAACGCCTAGAGCTCCTTGGCCTGGCCCATTTCTCAATCAATGCATTTCAAGAGACAACATCGAAGACATGAATCTCCTCAAGATTATGAAGTGCACCACATTTGGCATACATGTTGACCAAGGCAGTGGCAAGCACGACATATCTTGCAATCAATGCACTACATGAGACAACATGTTGCTGGAGAGACACCTTGGCTTTGCATGAGCTGAAAACAACCGAGTGTATGTGATTGTATCTGGAGAGACACCCTCGCTTCGCATCCACTGCAAAAAGCCACATTTGGACATATCCTCCAATCCATGCACTCATTGTGTAACCCAACGACACACTTGTGTAATGCCACATGCCTTCAAGGTGCAATGTACGTGATTGCATTTGGAGAGATGCCCTCTCTCGACATCTTTTGAAAATAGTTTTTTTTCTTCTTGATCCTTACCTTGTTGGACATATATTGCAATCAATGCACTCCATGAGACAACATGCATCTGGAGAGACACTGTGGCTTTGCATCAGCTGAAAACAGTGTAAAGAGTATGTGATTGCATCTGAGAGACACCCTCGCTTGGCATCCACTGCAGAAAGCCACATTTGGACATATCCTGCAATCCATGCACTCCTTGTGTAACCTGAAGACAGTTCTTTTTCTCTTGATCCTTACGTTGTTGGACATATATTGCAATCAATGCACTCCATGAGACAACATGCATCTGAAGAGACACCGTGGCTTTGCATTAGCTGAAAACGGCGTAAAGCGTATGTGATTGCATCTGAAGAGACACCCTCGCTTCGCATCCACTGCAGAAAGCCACATTTGGACATATCTTGCAATCCATGCACTCCTTGTGTAACCTGAAGACACGCTTGTGTAATGCCAATGCCCTCAAGGTGCAAGTATACATGATTGCATTTGGACGCTCTCTCTGCATGTGCTCAATATAGTTCTTTTTCTTCTTGGCCCTGACCTTGTTGGACATATCTAGCAATCAATGCACTCCATGAGACAACATGCATCCAAAGAGAGCTAGGAGAGAGGGAGCCCTGCAAACATGTGAACCCACCCCCGTACTACGTGGTGCATGCGAGAGCCTCTCTGTTGGTTAAAAGCCCCTCAACTCCATCTCTCACCTACTCTCCCATTACAAAATCCCATTTCCATCCCATATCCACACACACACACACACACACGGTGACACCGCCCCTGGTGCATTGCACACGCTAGATAGAAATGGACAGACCCTCGATTGTCGTCGTGCTGAAGACGCTCACCTCATTCTCTCTCTCTCTCTCTCTCTCTCTCTCTCTCTCTCTCTCTCTCTCTCTCTCTCTCTCTCTGTCCAATCAAAAGATTGGTGGCTGGATACAACTTCAAGTGCAGGAAGTCCCATTGCTTCAATGTGCTCAACAATGCTGCGATAGGACCTAAAAAGCCACCTGCAGGTCACTATGCTTATATTCTCTCCCTGGTTTTTCAGCCATGCGCCCTGCTGAAGGAATACTGTGTTTTGCAGAAATACTGTCTTAGAAAGTAGCCTCACAAAGAAGTCAATACTGAGATAAACAGATCAGGTACTGGATTTGCTGACAAGATTGCGGAGGCACATGTCTACTCTGCATCGTCAACAGACAGGCGACCCCAACCCCCTCTCACCTCCAAAGCTCCGCCCTGCTATTAAATGATTGATATCCCCTTCTTGTGCCCACTCTCCAAGTATGCATTTTCTCGGCCTTTGCCTTCTTGGGTTCTCTATAATGGAGCTGAAGATAACTATCAAGCATAGCAAAAGCAGTGAACTTTCAAAGTTCAAGAGCCTCGCAGTATGATGTGCAAATGGCAGGTCCACATCTACACTTCAGTATGCATTTATAAAAGCAACAAGTTTCCATCGTTTTCCTAAGGGTATGAATGTATGCCATTAATGAAAGTGTATTTGTGTGTCTTTAGAAGCTGCATAAGATCTTCATACTGTCTTTCAATCTCTCTCTTTGGCAATATCTCTCTGCCATCATGCAATGTGTTCTTTTTGGACATGATTTAGTATGCTTGCTTGCCTTAGAATTTATTGTTAGTTGTGATTTTAAGTAGTGATTACTTTTAACGGGTTTGCCTGTACTTTGAAAAGGATTATTGCATGCTAATTTTATACGAGTTTGTAGATGTGGTCTTGGGCCCAACCTCGCCACTCAATAGTAATAATACATTGTAGCCCATACAGGGCTAGGGGCAGGACATGTGAACCATGTTGGGACTGTGTGGAGACCTTTTTGCTGGTGGCGTGATTGCGCACACAATTCATCACAATCATCACGCGCACAGATTTTGAGCCACTTGATAGCGAAGTAAATATCTACTGACCAGCTTTTGATAGGTGAGTGATGTCACCATCTTGCCATTGATCATCCTCAATGCCATGTTGCCTTAGGATCATTCAACAACTTTGATGACAAGCTGGATGTGTGTGTGAAGCTCCACGCTGCTATCATCAGCATCATCTCAAGGATGAAAAGGGGTGAGAAGCTCCAAGGAATAGCTGCTCAATCATTGGCTTTGTTTGTATGCAAGTTTCCTAGACCTTCTCTTTCTCATGCGAGTTTTGATGCCATATTAGATTTCATAGCAGCTTTGGTTCACATTGATGGATTGGCTTGCACGGCTTTGGAAGAAGGTGTGTCTTTTCATTGGGATTTTTAGTTTACATCGGCAAGGAAAGGCCATATGTTACACCCCATTGTCCTGCAGGAAAGGAATATTCTATTGTCGTTTGCATTTGAATGTGTGGTCATGATATGGTTTTCAAGTGCACGTTTCTGTTGCTATATGCACATATTCACTGCTTTGAGTAGATATGACATGTACTTAGAGGCTTCATAACCTAGGTTGATTGAGGATGTCTTGATTTCCATGATATCACGACTTGCACCTTGAAGGCATGTGGCATTACAGAAGATACGTATGGGTATTACACAAGCGGGTAAGAATTCCGGCCCCTCCCCCAGTCACGTGTTGCAACCAGCTTTAACCAGCAAGTGTGGTTTGGTGCGCGCGCGCGCACACACACACACACACACACACACACACACACAGACCCCGCAAGACTTCGTAGCTTTGTAGCGAACCATGAGGAGCAAAAGCATAATGCAGAAGGGCCAGCACCACTGCGACTAGAATGAGGTGAGCGGCTTCAGCACGACGACAGCCAAGGGTCTCTCCATTTCTATCTAGCGCGTGCAATGCACCAGGGGCGGTGTCACCGTGTCTGTGTGTGTGGATAGGGGATGGAAATGGGATTTTGTAATGGAAGAGTAGGTGAGAGATGGAGTTGAGGGGCTTTGGAGCAACAGAGAGACTCTCACATGCACCATGTAGTAAGGGGAGTGGGTTCACATGTTTGCAGGGCTCCCTCTCTCCTAGCTCTCTGTGACACACCGCCATTCGGCAACGTCGTCTATCTCCCAACTTCTGTAGCTACGCAGGCAGCACGAGGGAGATTGTTTGTCACTCTATGGGTGCCAAATGTGGTGCATTTTGTAAAGCACAAAAAGTGCTTGAGGAGGGGATGTCGTATCTTGAAATGCATTGATTTTCGGATATGCCCAACTTGGGCATGGCCATGGCGCTTTGGGTTGCTTTTAGCAGATGCGAAGCGAGGGTCTCTCTCCAGATGCAATCACATACACTCTGGGCAGTTTTCAACTAAAGTGAGGGTGTCTTTCTAGGTGTCTATATAGATGCAATGATTGCAAAATATGTCTAATAGGGTCAGGGTAATGTATGCCAAGTGTGCTGCACTTCATAAAGCACAAAAAGTGCTTGAGGAGCTTCCTATCCGGGATGTCGTATCTTGAAATGCATTAATTGCGGGATATGCCCAACTTGAGCAGGGCCAAGGAGCTCTGGGCTGTTCTCAATGGATGCAAAGCGAGGGTGCCTCTCCAAATGCAATTGCATACACTTCCGGCTGTTTTCAACTAATACGAAGCGAGGGTGTCTCTCCATATGCAATGTTGTCTCATGGAGTGCATTGATTGCAGGATATGTCCAACAGGATGAGAGTCAACAAGAGAGCTGTTTTTAGCAGATGCATGGTGAGAGAGGGCATCTCTCCAAATGAAATCACGTAAACTTGCACCTTGAGAAAGTCTGGATGTCGTCTCTCAAAATGCACTTAATTGCAAGATATATCCAATTTGGGCAAGGCTAAAGAGCTCTGGGTGTTTTTCAACGTGTGCGAAGCGAGGGTGTCTCTCAAAAAGCAATCACATACGCTCTGGGCTGTTATCAACTGATGCAAAGCGAGGGTGTCTCTTTGGATGCATGTTGTCTCATGGAGTGCATTGATTGCTAGATATGTCCAACAAGGTCAGGGTCAAGAAGAAAAAGAACTATTTTGAGCAGATGCAGAGAGATGGTATCTGTCCAAATGCAATCATGTACACTTGCACCTTGAGGGCATTGGCATTACACAAGCGGGTCTTTAGGTTACACAAGGAGTGCATGGATTGCAGGATATGTCCAAACGTGGCTTTTTGCAGTGGATGCGAAGCGAGGGTGTCTCTTCAAATGCAATCACATACGCTTTACGCTGTTTTCAGCTGATGCAAAGCGACGGTGTCTCTCCAGATGCATGTTGTCTCATGGAGTGCATTGATTGCAATATATGTCCAACAACGTAAGGATCAAGAGAAAAAGAACTGTCTTCAGGTTACACAAGGAGTGCATGGATTGCAGGATATGTCCAAATGTGGCTTTCTACAGTGGATGCGAAGCGAGGGTGTCTCTCCAGATGCAATCACATACGCTGTACGCTGTTTTCAGTTGATGCAAAGCCACAGTGTCTCTCCAGATGCATGTTGTCTCATGGAGTGCATTGATTGCAATATATGTCCAACAAGGTAAGGATCAAGAAGAAAAAGAACTGTTTTCAAAAGATGCAGAGAGAGGGCATCTCTCCAAATGCAATCACGTACATTGCACCTTGAAGGCATGTGGCATTACACAAGCTTGTCGTTGGGTTACACAAGGAGTGCATGGATTGGAGGATATGTACAAATGTGGCTTTTTGCAGTGGATGCGAAGCGAGGGTGTCTCTCCACATGCAATCACATACGCTCTCGGTTGTTTTCAGTTCATGCAAAGCCAAGGTGTCTCTCCAGCAACATGTTGTCTCATGTAGTGCATTGATTGCAAGATATGTCGTGCTTGCCACTGCCTTGGTCAACATGTATGCCAAATGTGGTGCACTTCATAATCTTGAGGAGATTTTTTTACTTTTTACTTTTTACTTTTTTGGGCTAGAGCCGGCAAGCCAGCAAGGAACTGCCTTTGCTTCGCGTGCACGCAAACGAGTCAAAGACAGATTACCTTGCGGACTTGCCGACAAAGGGAAAAGCGCCTCCATGCCGTATCGTGGCATGTCAACGGGGAATGGAAGCAAGTTTCCCCCTCGGGGGAGTAAAAAGTCTTTTCATGCCATGTTAGTCAGTCCATGTTCCCTTGTTAGTCACGCCACCCGAGGGTAACGTCGGGAAATCACCAAACGAATTCAGTGATGCATTTAAGGACCAAGGCTGAGAGAGAGGGACAAACCCTTGTAACTCACAGACCGTACTGAATCTTGCCCAGGTACTCCAGGATTTTCGCCTGGTAGAAAAAGGCCCCCGTCCAGCGGATGTCCGGTAGGACTGCCATACCCAAGGTGGGCGTCGGCTCAAAGGAGGCATCCCGATCCGGCCAACCATGGTCACCAAGGCCCGCTCGGAAAGCCCCAGGACCATGTTAGGCGAGACCGCACCGTACGCAATAACTACAAGCCCTACGAGCTTCAAACACCCTCACGGGCCAGAGCATTGTAGTATCGCGGTACGGCCCCGCAGAGGAATGCTGCAACGTTATCCGCATAGGCACTAATCTTGAGGAGATTCATGTCTTCGATGTCGTCTCTTGAAATGCATTGATTGAGAAATGGGCCAGGCCAAGGAGCTCTAGGCGTTTTTCAACGGTTGCGAAGCAATGGTGTCTCTCTAGATGCAATCACATAAGATCTGGGTTGTCTTCAGCTGATGCGAAGCGGCGGTGTCTCTCTAGATGTCTTCTCTTGAAATGCACCGATTGCGAAATGGGCAAGGCCAAGGAGCTCTCGGCATTTTTCAGTGGATGCGAAGAGATGGTGTCTCTCCAAATGCAATCACATACCATCTAGGTTGTTTTCAGCTGATGCGAAGCGAGGGTGTCTCTCCAGATGCATGTTGTCTCATGGAGTGCATTGATTCTAGGATATGTCCAATAAGGTCAGGGTTAGGAAGAAAAAGAGTTGTTTTCAGCAAATGCAAAGACAAGGCATCTCTCCAATGTAATCACGTACACATGCACCTTGAAGGCATGTGGCAATACACAAGCGTGTCGTTGGGTTACACAAGGAGCACATGGATTGCAGGATATGTTCAATGTGGCTTTCTACAATGGATGCAAAGCGAGGGTGTGTTACTGATGGAAGCAACAACACCCTAGGCTGCAGTGGCAAAATACGGTTGCGAGCTTCCATGGTCGTGTCCCAAGAAAGGCACTGTAGATGGAGCAAAGCAAGGGCAGGAAGCTGAGAACTCTAGAGCAGAATCTGTGTACTTTAGAAATGATGCACGCAGTCAATCAAGTAGGTCTCTGTGTAGCTTCCGTCTTGCCCAATTGCAAACTGATCGGGACCAAAGTGCCACACATATCGCCCTCTGTCAATGATCAAGCATTATGTTGCTCCTTACACCCACCAACTGAGCAAAGAAATCATGAGCTAACCTCCTATTTATGCATCCGTGCATGTCTTCAACTTCCATCTCCATAACAAGCCTGATTCTTTCATCCAGAGGTCGAAAGCTTCCCGCATTTTGCCAAGGTGTCTCTCCATCAACATGTTGTCTCAGGGAGTGCATTGATTGCAAGATATGTCGTGCTTGGCACTGCCTTGGTTGACACGTATGCCAAATGTGGTGCACTTCATAAGCTTGAGGAGCTTCATGTCTTGGATGTTGTCTCTTGAAATGCATTGATTGCAAAATGGGCAAGGCCAAGGAGCTCTGGGCGTTTTTCAGCGGATGCGAATCAAGGGTGTCTCTCCATATGCAATCACATACGATTTGGGTCTCTCTCTAGATGTCGTCTCTTGAAATGCACCGATTGCGAAATGGGCAAGGCCAAGGAGCTATGGGTATTTTTCAACAGATGCGAAGCGATGGTGTCTCTCCAGATGCAATCACATACGATTTGGATTGTTTTCAGTTGATGCAAAGTGAGGGTGTCTCTCCAGATGCATGTTGTCTCATGGAGTGCAAAGAAATCATGAGCTAACCTCCCATTTATGCATCCGTGCATGTCTTCCATCCTTATAACAAGCCCTTTTCTTTCATCTAGAGGCCGAAAGGTTCCCACTTTTAGCCAAGGTGTTTCTCCAACATGTATGCCAAATGTGGTGCATTTCATAAGCTTCAGGAGCTTTCTGTCTTGGATGTTGTCTCTTGAAATGCACTAATTGCAAAATGGGCAAGGCCAAGGAGCTCTTAAGCATTTTTCAGTGGATGAGAAGCAATGGTGTCTCTCCAAATGTAATCACATATGATCTGGGCTGTCTTCAGCTGATGCGAAGCGGGGGTGTCTCTCTAGATGTCGTCTCTTCAAATGCACCGATTGCGAAATGGCCAAGGCAAAGGAGCTTTGGGCATTTTTCTACGGATGTGAAGCGATGGTGTCTCTCTAGATGCAATCACATACAATTATTTTTAGCTGATATGAAGCGAGGGTGTCTCTCCAGATGCATGTTGTCTCATGGAGTGCAATGATTCCAGGATATGTCCAATAGGTTCAGGGTTAGGAAGGAAAAGAGTTGTTTTCAGCAGATGCAAAGAGAGGGCATCTCTCCAATGCAATCACGTACACATGCACCTTGAAGGCATGTGGCATTACAAAAGTGTGTCGTTGGGTTACACAAGGAGCGCATGAATTGCAAGATATGTCCAAATGTGGATGTTTGCAATGGATGCGAAGCGAGGGCATGTTACTGATGGAAGCAGTAACACCCTACACTGCAGTGGCAAAATACGATTGTGAGCTTCAGCAAAATACGATATGGGCTGTCTTCAACTGATGCAAAGCGAGGGTGTCTTTCACCGATTGCAAAATGGGCAAGGCCAAGAAGCTCTGGGCATTTTTTAGCAGATGTGAAGCGATTGTGTCTCTACAGATGCAATCACATACGATCTGGGCTGTTTTCAGCTGATGCGAAGCGAGTCTGTCTCTCCAAATGCATGTTGTCTCAAGGAAGGCATTGATTCCAGGATATGTCCAATAGGGTTAGGGTTAGGAAGGAAAAGAGTTGTTTTTAGTAGATGCAAAGAGAGAGCATCTCTCTAATGCAATCACGTACACGTGCACTTTGAAGACATGTGGCATTACACAAGCGTTTCGTTGGGTTACACAAGGAGCACAGGATTACAAGATATGTCTAAATGTGGCTTTTTGCAACGGATTGCTTAAATGGCCAAGGCCAAGGAGCTTTGGGCATTTTTCTGGATGCGAAGTAATGGTGTCTCTCTAGATGCAATCACACACAATTATCTTCAGTTGATACGAAGCAAGGGTGTCTCTCCAAATGCATGTTGTCTCATGGAGTGCATTGATTCCAGGATATGTTCAATAGGGTCAAGGTTAGGAAGGAAAAGAGTTGTTTTCAGCAGATGCAAAGAGAGGGCATCTCTCCAATGCAATCACGTACACATGCACCTTGTAGGCATGTGGCATTACACAAGTGTGTCAGTGGGTTACACAAGGAGCGCATGGATTGCAGGATATGTCCAAATGTGGCATTTTGCAATGGATACAAAGCGAGGGTATGTTACTGATGGAAGCAGCAACACCCTACGCTGCAGTGGCAAAATACGATTCCGAGCTTCAGCAAAATACGATCTGGGTTGTCTTCAGCTGATGCGAAGTGAGGGTCTCTTTCTATATGTCCTCTATTGAAATGCACCGATTGCAAAATGGGCAAGGCCAAGGAGCTCTGGGCATTTTTCAGCGGATGCGATTTAACAGACTTGGACACTCCAAGTCAAGAATCAACCGCGACAGCACCAAATAACCACTTCAAAACAATTCACAGATCACAATAGATTTGCACTGGCCCGGCGGAGTTCCGTGCCTAGAGATATTGGCCCCAAAGACTGGCGCCCATTTCGGTATTTCTTTTTATATTAATCAATCATCAAAGTACAAGAGAGCGGTTAGGGTTTCACTCTCAGACTCTGCGTCCAGATGCTCTGAGAAGTGAGGCCCTCACCACTAATTTAAAGGTTACAAGGGATGCCCAAAAGCAGAGCCCCAAAAGCTTCAGAATCAAAAGCATCAGTTCTCTCTCTTAGAGAGAGTCTCTTTTTTTTAATTAAAAAAAAAGCAAGTTCTCTCTCTTTCATGCAAAAAAGCAACGCCCAAAAGCTGCCAGCGCAAATTGCGGCCCAATTTCCGGAAATTCCGTACAACCTTGCCACGTGGCATTGGCGCCAAAAATTAGGGTTTCAGCCAGCAGTTAGGGTTTCCAGAAATTAGGGTTTGCTGCGAATTAGGGTTTCTGGCAGTTTTTAGGGTTTGCAGGAATTTTAGGGTTTCTGGCAGAAATTAGGGTTTCTGTTGTCCGCCACGTCATCACTTTGTGACATACCCCCCTCTTGAAAACATTGTAATCGACCGCGATTACGCCTGCAAAACCGACAAAAGCCATAAACAGTCTTAGCAGACACTGACTGTTAGTACCTACGTACTAGGAACACACATCTAGCACATGTACAAAATCGACAGTCACATCACACGACATCACAGGACATCACTAGACATCACAGGACATTCAACATTCATTCGGATCTCAGACCATGATTTATCGGCAATGTAGCTAGCAATCACATCTAGGTCCAATCAACCTCAACGATGTCCGATTGACTAACCCCTATTGTAACCATGTCTATTCGAGATCAATCAGACCAAAATGCTGCAGTCATTTCGTCTATCAGTTCCTGCACTCACAAGAAGTCAAGAACAAATCAGTATCATAATCAGGAATTCCATTTCATAAAGTCATCCAGCAGAATACTGCAACTCTCAGTATCCCTGAAGCTCAAAGAGACATCAGTGACTTTAGTATCAAAATCGAGGCATCTGTTGACAAAGGAGTGGAGTAACTCCCCTCTTGTGCATCCCACTGCACCAGATCTTCGGCCAAGCTGGATTCTGGGTTCCATTTGGAGTAGATTATGCTAAACCAAAAGCATCGAGGTAAAGTTTCACAATCTGAGGAGTATCTGCTAGGTCCTCCTCCTCCATCCACTTCGCATCAAGTGCAGGATAATTCTTGAACTTAACCAAGAACCGCCTTCGGACTTTACCCTTATTCTTCGTATCCTTATGTGCCAAAATCTGTTCAGGAACAAGGATCTCCTCGTTTTCTTCCACTTCGGGCTGCTCATCAGGCTCCCCATCATCAGGCACATCACCTTTAAAAGGTTTCAAGAGATTCACATGAAATGCATTGTGAATCCTCCAAGTATCTGGCAGTTTCAGTCGGAAGGAGACTTCATTTATCTTTTCAGTAATCTAGAAAGGGCCGTAGTATCGCATACTAAGCTTTGGAAAAAGCCTCTCCTTTCCCTTGTTCTTTCGTAGGCGTGCCTTCTCAAAACGTAAGAGCACCCAATCATCCTCCTTCAATTTCATGTCGCGACGATGGCGATCCGTTGCCTTTCTGTCGTTCTTGAGACTTCTGCAAAGTCTCGCGAACCTTGGCAAAAGCCGTATCCAGATCTCGCGTATATTCATCCGCTTCAAAGATCTTATCTTTCGTGCTCAGGAAGGGTGGAACCTTTGCAGCACCTTCAACAATCTCAAATGGCGCCTTCCCCGTCGACGAGTGTATCGTGTTATTGTAGGCAAATTCCACCAAAGGTAAATATCTTTCCCATTGAGTCTTCTGATCTGAGATATAAGACTTCAATAAATCTAGAACCACTGAATTGGCAATCTTGGATTGCCCATCAGTCTGCGGGTGGAACGATGACGAGAACTGTAACCGCGTGCCAATGTTCTCCCAAATTGCCTTCCAAAACAAACTCGTAAATCTGGGGTCTCTCTCGGAGACAATTGTCTCAGGCATGCCATGTAATCTGAAAATCTGGGCCACAAACAGTCTCGCTAAGTGATCCGGCTTGACTGTTTTCTTCACTGGAATGAAATGAGTCTGTTTGCTAAATCTGTTAATAACAGTCCAGATACCATTGTGACCACTCTGTGTTCTCGGGAGATCAAAAATGAAATCCATCGCTATACTTTCCCAGGGGCGGGTGGGTATGGGTAAAGGTTGTAACAATCCCTGTGCTTTATGCCTGTTAAACTTAACCTTCTGGCATACCAAGCAACTGCGCACAAACTCTTCCACATCTTTCTTGAGTCTCGGCCAAAAGAAATATCTCTCTACCCCTTTCATGGTGGTAGCAATGCCGCGGTGACCCGTAAAAGGTGGACAATGGCATTCAGTCATAACCTTTTCCCTCAACGGCTGTGTAACGCACAACATAGTCTTTTTCATCAAGTAGCCTTCCCGAAGGGAGTATCCAGCTACTATCTCCCCATCCCGTATCCGTGTGAAAATATCTGCAAAATCTGTATCTGTGGCATACTGATCGACCATATCCTCGAAGCTCCTATGATGTATCGCGGAAATAGCCAGAACCAACGGTTTCCGAGACAAAGCATCTGCCACCACATTCTTCTGTCCTTGCACATGGACAATCTGGAAGTGGAACTGTGACAAGATGTTCGCCCACTGCATCTGTTTTTCCGAAAGCTGCTTCTGTGACAAGAAGTAGCGTAAACTCTGATGGTCTGTAAAGACAGTAAAATCCGCTCCGAGTAGGTAATGCCGCCACTGAGTAAGAGCATGGATAACCGCCAAAAGCTCTTTCTCATAGATCTGTGCTGTCATCTCCGGCCTAGAGAACAAACGGCTCTCGTAAGCTATGACGTGGCCTTCTTGCATCAAGACCGCACCCAGACTACGACCACAAGCATCACAAAATACTTCAAATGACTTCTGCAAGTCCGGCAAAGTCAAAATAGGTCCCGTAGTCAATTTCTCTTTCAACGTCTGAAAGGCAATCACCTCTGGGGTCCCCCACGAAAAAGGTACTCCTTTCTGTGTCAAGATATGCAAAGGGGAAGCAACCTCTGCAAACTTTCGTATGAACCGCCTGTAGTACGAACACAGTCCCAAGAAGCTTTTAACTTCATGGACATTCTTCAAGTCGAGCCAATTACGAATAGTCTCTATCTTGGCCGGATCCATTTGCACTCCTGCGGCTGACACAATGTGTCCCAAAAAGTGTATCTCTGGTAGGAAAAATTCACTTTTCTTTGCATTAATCACTAACTTGTGATCTCGTAATGCCTGAAAGACCTGAAGCAGATGATCTCTCTGTTCTGCCTCATTCTTGGAGAAAACAATGATGTCGTCAAAGAAAGTGCCAACAAATAGCCTGTACTCTCGAAAAATCCTATCCATCATCCGATTAAATGTCGCAGGAGCATTGGTTAAGCCAAAAGGCATCACCAAAAAACTCAAATAACCCAAAAGTCGTCCGAAAAGCTGTCTTGTAGACGTCTCCCGGTGCTATTCTGATCTGATGATATCCACTCTTCAAGTCAATCCTGCTAAAGCATGAGGATCCCTGTAACCTGTCGAGTATATCATCGATCCTAGGAATCGGAAATCTGTTCTTGATGGTGATTTTGTTGAGAGCTCTATAATCGATGCACATTCTCCAAGATCCGTCTTTCTTCAAAACCAACAATACTGGAGAGCAATATGGTGAAGTACTAGGCTGGACAAGTCCCTTTTCCAAGAGGTCTTTCACTTGGTTCATAATCTCTTCATTATGTGCTCGGCTCACACGGTAGGGTGGCCGGTTCGGTGGTGTACTACCAGGTATCAGATCAATGGTATGATCTTCAGACCCTCTCAAAAGCAATCGGCATGAGCGTGGAGAAAAAAATCTTGGCGTTCTTTTCTTCAGGTCAAAACATATTCAACCTTTATCCATCGTTCAGTTCTCCCAAAAGAATGAGTAAGAAAACTGAAGTTCATCAAGTACAATCTCTAAGCCCTTCATTTATCAAAGTCGCTTTCTCAGCCCGGTAGTCAACCACGGCGTAGTTCTTGTGGTACCAAGGGATCCCGAGTAGAACATCACTCGCATGCCCTGAACACCCCTGTCATTGCAAACGAAGTTTGCCAATGCTCGGTGTAATGGCAACATCCCATCCGGGTGCCAGTCGAACTACCTCCGCCTGTGGCGTCAGTCTGTTGGGCGTAGTTCCAAATCGAGCCGCCAATTCCAAGTGAAAAGAAGTTGGCCTTGGCTCCTTCAAAAGAGCTTCCTGATCCTTCACTTTGCCCCGAAAGCGGCAAAGTTTGTACTTTCATTCATTAGATTCGGTGCAGGTCCCACGCCATGTGGTACCAGTTCTGCTTTTCTATCTGCCTTTTCTGCCACATTCCTCAGTTGCTCTCAAACTCTCGGATCTGTCGTCGTTTTTATCATGTTGTTTTTTCTGTGCCGTATCAGGGCACTTCGCGGAAATATGTCCATGTTCCCCGCATCCAAAGCACTTCCCCTCTCTGATGAAGCGAGCTCTCTCCTCAGGAGTAAGCTTGGGTCGTGCATCCTTTTTTTTTTTCCTCTGGGTTGCTCTTTTTCATTCTACTTTCATTCCCAGAAGTCTGTTCGGCTCGTTGTGTCGTGGCCTCATCTGTGGGGTAGGTCAGACTGCCAGAGTGAATGGCAAAGCCCCGCTTTGCATGACTCATCAACTCCTGAACAGAAGCTGACTTCTGTTCCAAGCAGTGATTTCGGATCTCTGTAGGTAGACCCAAGGTAAACCGCTCAATCTGTTCTCTGAACGAGATCTTCTTGAATGAAGAGGCGGGTAGAAAAGAGCTCCAGAATCTTTCACAATAAGAATTCACTGTATCGCTCTTGGTCATCCGGAGATGGTTCCAAGCAGCTCGTATATCTCGCTCAAACTCTCGAGTTAACCAAGAAGAAATAAAAAGCCTCTTGAATTTCAGCCATGTAACTGGCACAGTCTTGCTTAATAGAAGCGTGGACCACCAAGTACAAGCATTCCCCTTAGAGTAAGAGGCAGCTCTCCGAATCTTGGAGTGCTCTGAATAGCGTCCTCCCGCGAAAGCGATGTCAAACTGTTGTATAAAAGACAAAGCCTTCGAAGCATCTGAGTATCCTGAAAAGTATCAAACTTGATCGAGTGGCCACCTTCCTTAAACTCTCGGACTTTCTTGCTTTTATCTTCGAGAAAGTCATACTGGTTGGCTTTGTAAAAATTCTTCCTGTTCGCATAAAACTTTCCGTCATCGGAATCTGAGCTGTCTGTAGACGAGTCCTCAGTAGAACTGTCAGTCTCTGGGCGAGATGTAGCCTTCTTTGCCATTTTCTTGCCCTTTCCGAAGCTTTGTTTCTTGCTTCGCTTTTTGCCTTTTCTGTCTTCTTCGCTCTAATCCGAGGAGCTAGAAGAACTGTAAGAAGAAGAAGAAGAAGAACTGGGTAGGTCTTCAAACTTGACGCGCTTCTTCAATTTCTTTGCCTTGTCAATGTCGACCGACGACCCAAATATGCCGGGAAGTCAGTGCCTTTCTTCTGCTTTTTGCCGTGCTTTTTGGCTTTCTTTTGCGTGTCAAAAAGCTGAGCAATCCGTGCATCAACCACGTTCTCCAGTTCCTTCTCCGTATATTTCTTGGAGGCAGAAGGTTTCTTGAGAGCGGGTTTCGGGAGTGGTGTTGTGGTTCTCTGCCACTCCCTCTGTACCTCTTCCAAAGAGGTCTGGTTCATATATTTTGCCATCTTCGGGTCCTTGGCAAAATTGAGCATCATCTTTGTTGCATCGCCAATCAATTGACGACACTCCATCTCTCTTTGCTCCGCTTGAGTAGGCCGAGGCGGGACATACTCTCTGTCTGAATCTTCGTTGTGATCCCAGCCCGCATCTCCAGATGCAGAGGGAGTCGACTGATCATTGCCTGAAGCCATAGGTGCCGCGGAAAAAAAATTCGGGGATCGGATTTCCCGTAGAAGAGAAATCGGCCGTGCTCTGATACCACTGTAACAGACTTGGACACTCCAAGTCAAGAATCAACCGCGACAGCACCAAATAACCACTTCAAAACAATTCACAGATCACAATAGATTTGCACTGGCCCGGCGGAGTTCCGTGCCTAGAGATATTGGCCCCAAAGACTGGCGCCCCTTTCAGTATTTCTTTTTATATTAATCAATCATCAAAGTACAAGAGAGCGGTTAGGGTTTCACTCTCAGACTCTGCGTCCAGATGCTCTGAGAAGTGAGGCCCTCACCACTAATTTAAAGGTTACAAGGGATGCCCAAAAGCAGAGCCCCAAAAGCTTCAGAATCAAAAGCATCAGTTCTCTCTCTTAGAGAGAGTCTTTTTTTTAATTTAAAAAAAAGCAAGTTCTCTCTCTTTCATGCAAAAAAGCAACGCCCAAAAGCTGCCAGCGCAAATTGCGGCGCAATTTCCAGAAATTCCGTACAACCCTACCACGTGGCACTGGCGCCAGAAATTAGGGTTTCAGCCAACAGTTAGGGTTTCCAGAAATTAGGGTTTGCTACGAATTAGGGTTTCTGGCAGTTTTTAGGGTTTACAGGAATTTTAGGGTTTTTGGCAGAAATTAGGGTTTTTGCTGTCCGCCACTTCATCACTTTGTGACATGCGAAGCGATTGTGTCTCTACAGATGCAATCACATACCATCTGGGCTGTTTTCAGCTGATGCGAAGCGAGTGTGTCTCTCCAAATGCATGTTGTCTCAAGGAGTGCATTGATTCCAGGATATGTCCAATAGGGTTACGGTTAGGAAGGAAAAGAGTTGTTTTCAGTAGATGCAAAGAGAGAGCATCTCTCCAATGCAATCACGTACACGTGCACTTTGAAGACATGTGGCATTACACAAGCGTTTCGTTGGGTTACACAAGGAGCACATCATTGCAGGATAAGTCTAAATGTGGCTTTTTGCAATGGATGCGACGCGAGGGTGTGTTATTGATGGAAGCAGCAACACCCTAAGCTGCGGTGGCAATATCGGTGCGAGCTTCCATGGTCCTGTCCCGGGAAAGGCACTGTAGACGGCGCTAAGCAAGGGCAGCAGGCTGAGCACTCTAGAGCAGAATCTGTGTACTTTAGAAATGGGACAGGCAGCCAGTCATGTAGGTCTCTGCGTAGCTTCCGTCTTGCCCAATTGCAAGCTGATCGTGCCCAAAGTGCCACCAAAGCACCACACACCTCGCCCTCTGTAAATGACCAAGCATTATATTCCTCCTTACGCCGACCATGAGAAAAGAAACCATGAGCTAACCTCGCATTTATGCATCCGTGCATGTCTTAACTTCCATCCCCATAGCAAGCCTCATTCTTTCATCCAAAGGCCAAAGCGCCACACACCTCGCCCTCTGTAAATGACCAAGCATTATATTCCTCCTTACGCCGACCATGAGAAAAGAAACCATGAGCTACCCTCGCATTTATGCATCCGTGCATGTCTTAACTTCCATCCCCATAGCAAGCCTGATTCTTTCATCCAGAGGCCAAAAGCTTCCCACCTTTTGCCAAGGAGTCTGTCCAGCAACATGTTGTCTCATGGAGTGCATTGCTTGCAAGATATGTCGTGCTTGGCACTACCTTGGTCGACATGTATGCCAAATGTGGTCTACTTCATAAGCTTGAGGAGCTTCCTGTCTTGGATGTCGTCTCTTGAAATGCACTGATTGCGAAATGGGCAAGGCCAAGGAGCTTTGGGCGTTTTTCAACGGTTTTGAAGCAATGGTGTCTCTCCAGATGCAATCACATACGATCTGGGATGTCTTCACCTGATGCGAAGCGAGGGTGTATCTCTAGATGTCGTCTCTTGAAATGCACCGATTGCGAAATAGGCAGGGCCAAGGAGCTCTGGGCATTTTTCAGCGGATGTGAAGCGATGGTGTCTCTCCAGATGCAATCACATACGATCTGGGCTGTTTCAGCTGATGCGAAGCGTGCGTGTCTCTCCAAATGCATGTCGTCTCATGGAGTGCATTGATTCCAGGATATGTCCAACAGGGTCAGGGTTAGAAAGGAAAAGAGTTGTTTTCAGTAGATGCAAAGAGAGGGCATCTCTCCTATGCAATCACATACACATGCACCTTGAAGGAATGTGGCATTACACAAGCGTGCGCTGGGTTACACAAGGAGCGCATGGATTGCAGGATATTTCCAAATGTGGCTTTTTGCAACGGATGTGAAGCGAGTGTGGTACTGATGGAAGCAGCAACACCATAGGCTGCAGTGGAAAAATAGAGTTGCCAGCTTCCATGGTCGTGTCCCGGGAAAGGCACTGTAGATGGCGCAAAGCAAGGACAGGAGGTTGAGCACTCTAGAGCAGAATATGTGTACTTTAGAAATGAGGCACGCAGGCAGTCAAGTAGGTCTCTGCGTAGCTTCTGTCTTGGTCAATTGCAGGCTGATCGTGCCCAAAGTGCCACCAAAGCGCCACATACCTCCCCCTCTGTCAATGACCAAGCATGATGTTGCTCCTTATGCCGACCAACTGAGCAAAGAAATCATGAGCTAACCTCCCTTTATGCATCCGTGCATGTTTTCAACTTCCATCCTCATAACAAGCCATATTCTTTCATCCAGACGCCGAAAGCTTCCCACATTTTGGGACAGAAATCTAAACTTTATAATTTTATACGCTAGCAGCTCCTCAAAACCACCAAGAAGGCGCGTCACGTACTCACACACAAATTCACATTTTCTACGACTCTGCAGGTTATTGCTCTCATATTGCTTACAATATTACCCACATGCAGGTTCCTTTAACAACTATGGCGCTCTTCCCATTTACCTCCTTGTGTAGGAGCAGAATGCCGCGTCCTCGGGTTTCAAGCTCACGCTCGTCCTTATACCATATCCTTGATTTTTGAGATGGAGACCTTCACTGATCCGTTCATGTCAGAGCTTCTAGCCAAAAGAGATGAGTGAGTGGGATTGGGGTCGCAGCTCCAGCTCCAGCTGGTCAAATGGGTACTGCTTCATATCATCCCTTTAGAGGCGGAATGCGGCCCCACAGGTAGTCTCTTGTGATGCACAATACGTTGGGTGGACTCCTTCCTTTCCCTTCCCAATGAGATGTTTAAACAAATCCTCGCATGGTTGCATATCTCAAGCATCTTTTGTTCATGTGCGGTGTGCACTCGATGGAAGGCTATCAGGTCGTCAAGTCTATTCAACCATATATAGGGCTCTATCTGCACCTTGGTATTTCATTTCCTAAGGACAGAGGGATTAGTATATGACCCCAAAGCCAAAAAATGGCATAGCTTCAGTCTTCCATCATACGCGACCATGCGGCCTTCATGGCCTCTTTGCATGGATTGGCATGCTTTGCAAACAACTCAAATGGCTATTGCCTCTACACATGCAACCTTCCCAAGTGGTAGGCATGGAGAATCACTCTCTCTCTCTCTCTCTCTCTCTCTCTCTCTCTCTCTCTCTCTATCTCTCATGCATGCTCAGGCTCACTCAATATTAGCTCCCTTTTAGGAAATAGGCTCCCAAGAACGTTAATAAAAAAAAGGGGAGAGACATTATTGTGCGTTGGAATGAAATGTTGTATTAATTGCATCTTCTGAATGTTGAAATGACGTATAAGACCAAATGGTTACACCATGGTGAATCTGATACGAGGTTTGTAGAGAGAGAGAGAGAGAGAGAGAGAGAAACATAATTGAGAGCTGGAATGGCATGTTATATTAACATCTTCTAAATGCTAAAATGACCTATGCTGCAACTCATCCTCAAACGGTAGAAAATAAAGAGATAGAGACTTGATAGGGTGGAGAAAGAAAGAGATGAAAAAGAGAACAAAGAGTAAAATTGAAGAAGGAGAAAGATCAAAAGAAAGAATAAAGAGATAAAAATAGAGGGATAAGAGAGATAAATAGATAGACATGTCATAAAAAATAGAGAAAAAGCATAAAAGTATAATGATGTATGAGTATGACGAGAAACGTGTGACATCATGTGGGTGTCCTCTAGAGAGAGAGAGAGAGAGATTAACAAAAATGTTATATTAATGTCTTCTGAAGGCTAAAATGACCTGAGACACTTATGTATGTATAAGATAATGGCCAGTTTGGAGGGCCTCCGGTGATCTTGTGACTTTCCATTCCTCTCTCTTTCTCTCTCTCTCTCTCTCTCTCTCTCTCTCTCTCTCTCTTCCCCACAATGGCGAAGTGGGACAAACTATATGGTACTTTGAATATGGTCATATGGTACCCACTTTGTACAAAGTCATACACCAATGAGATATGGGTTAAAGGCATTTTTTGTGAGCAATGACAAATCCAAGTCTTATAAACATCATGTGTGTCGTGGTAAGAGCGAGCAAGATTTACTTAAGTTGGGTTCAAAAAATAGATTTAAGAGAAGTGTGTAGAGCTCCAGCTCAATATCTTGATCCTGTTGAAATAGCACGATTAAGGTGCTATGCAGATAAATTCCTTAGCCTTTTTGGCAATAATGTAGACAAAAACTTTTTTTGTTTGAAATATGTCTCTTTAGTGATGTTCTTTTATGTAATCTCTTTGTGTGTGTGTGTGTGTGTGTGTGTGTGTGCACGCGCGCGCGCAAAAAAGAGGGAAGGAGAAGAGAAAGATGCAAAAAGGTTAAATATAACAGGAGTAGTCTCAAGAGGCCAAAGATAGAGTGAGACAAAAACTTGCATTTGAACAATGGATAAAAAAGTATCCGTAGGCGTGTGTGTCATTTTAAGAGCGAGTGAGACCCGCCGGTAGGCGGGTCGCGCGAGCTAGTAATTTAATAAAGTTGATGTTAGAATCTTGGTAATAGTCTCTTTCAGAGGTATCATTTCACGGTGTTGCACCTGTTCACCATCTCGTTAGGCCTACAAGCACTTGCTATGCCATTTGATTCATCTTTTGCATGTTGACCTCATGCTCCATGTGCGCACTTTGCTTTGGCAGTATTGATTGTTAACAGATTGTTAACATCAACCATGATAAGAGCGCGTACATGAGAGAGAGAGAGAGAGTCGCCTGCTTATTTGGAATTTTGGAAAGTTAAATGCTTTTCTACAAGTTTACTCTCTCTCTCTCTCTCTCTCTCTCTCTCTCTCTCTCTCTCTCTCTCTCTCCGACAACAATCATGGTGCATCAATACTTGCACATTGGAAGCTTCAAAACTATTGTATAACAATTTGAGAAGTACTTTGTCATCTCATGGTTTCTCCATGGGGATCTCCAACATATAGACTCTCTCTCTCTCTCTCTCTCTCTCTCTCTCTCTCTCTCATGCTGCATCAATACTTGCACATTGGACGCTTCAAAACTACTATACAACGAACTGAGAAGTATTTTGTCATCTCATGGTTTCTCTGAGTATTTCTTTGGTCCCATTGATCTAGTATATAGATGTTTCTCTCTCTCTCTCTCTCTCTCTCTCTCTCTCTCTCTCTCTCTCTCTCTCTCTCTCTCTCTCTCTCATAATGATTTGCACTTCTCTAAATCTAGCCTCCACAAGAATTCTTTGTTGCTTTTTTAATTCTTATGCATGGCTTGGAGGATTTCCATTACCAGAGCAAAGTAGAATTTCGAGCGAAGATGACCAAAACTTTGACATTTTACATTTTTATCATAGCATTATAGTTTAGCTTAAGCAAAACATAGTAGCTATGAAGATTTGTGCGCAAGAAGAAGAGAACCCCTTATTTAAGAGGAAGAATCCTTGACTTGTAGAGCCTTGTTCTACTGAGAGGGGGTTAGACAAAACCTTGCTATGCAGCTAACATTCAAGCAAACCTCCCTCCCTCTTATGGTCGTTTATGAAAAATGTTCAACATAAAAGTTATTCATCTTGCCATTTTTATCAATTGGCCTTTGTTTGTGCAGCCCTTTCAGCCTCCCTCTTATGGTCGTTCGATGAAAAATGTTCAACATAAAAGTTATTCATCTTGCCGTTTTTATCAATTGGCCTTTGTTTGTGCAGCCCTTTCAGCATGTTGCTACTGGGAGAGTAGTAAAGAAATTCATTACATCGAAGATTCCTTGGCATCTACATAAGGTGAAACGTATTTGAGGGTAAAAGCGAAGCAAGAGGCGGTCCCCATGCGTATCTCGGACACCCGCAAGGAGAAAGCACAAGCAGAAAAAGACGCCTAGAACGACAAACATATTCATCAATTTATTGGTAAGAAATAACCCATGTCATAGACAATCTGTGGAAAACATTGAAAACACATACAGAGTGGTTAATGAAGCAAGAGAAGACTACAACTTCCGACAAACACTGTTGCAAAGAGTGTCAGCGGTAAACTTTACCGCTTTATTTATGATATTATTTAATCTGGCTACAATTGCATTGAGTCTGTTAAGCTGCACTTTCAATGATGTGACCTCAATGCGCAAGCATTGTATCTGCTCTTGCAATTCGGAGATTTGCACGTCTGTTACATTCACTTCGTACTCGTTAATCATATTTTTTAAGTTATCTACAGAGTTATGAATGAAAGTGTGTAGAGTAGTCGAGTCTTCAGGAGTGTTTCCACGCAGCTGGCTCCACATTTGTAGGAGCACGTCATGCAATCTGTCGAGCGTTGCATCATCATCCAATGCTGGCGGCTTCGGTGCCTGTGTATCTGCACTATCCCTAGGGCTAGACTGCTCCATCGACCCTGAAAAAAATCAAGAAATGTTTCAGAGGAAAACGCAACAACAGGTAGTCGTCGGGGAAGTCATTGTAGTATATTATATACATCATTTTAACTAGCAATAGTAGTGACTCCTCGTCTAGTGACGAGTGGGATGAACTCTACGCCGAGAGCTGCATCCTCTTCGTCCTCACTGTCGAGCACAACAATTTTTTCTTTGCCTTTTACAGTTGAATAGTTCCCGACGACTCCCTCGCAAGCATCTGCGTGAAGAGATACATCCTCTTTCTCCTCACTGTCCACCACAACAACTTTCTCTTTCCCTTTAAAAGTTGAAGGATTGCCGACAGGTCTTTTATGCACATCTGTCAGGTAGGCAACTGCAGTTTTCCCTTCATCGCTGACAACAGGTTGCAAATCATTAACAATGTTAGCAGTGACATTTACCATTACAGCACAAATAATGTTAACGAGAAGAAATCAATCTACTTGTGGGTTTCTTGCCACCTTCTCAGGAACCAGTCGATGCGAGGTTGCGCGTTCGTGTAAGCCTCGTCAAGAACAAAAATATCGATCACATCCTGATATGTTGTAGAGAAATGGAAATCATGGTTTGCCATAATGCTTTGATCTTTTGCAAAGGCATTCAAGGTGTTATCCACGAGGAAGATGGGTAGTACTTGCCAGACTTTAGCATATGGTGCAATGTTGACAAAAAGTTGTTAGCAATTGGGTGCTTCAAGTGGAATTTCCAATACATAAGTGCACGAACAAAAATAATCGCATGTGTCATACAAACTCTATTTTTTAGCTCGTCTGCCCCATACTATGTGTATAGTTCAATTCCCTTGTTGATGTCATCAACTATTACATTATGCGAGAAATTCTGATAATGTGGTTGATCCATATCTTTCACACAATACCCCAGCATACCATGAAAGGTGTGCATGTTCTTTTGCTTGAGGGCACGATAGAGAATATTTGCTCCGACAGGACTATGAATATCCCATCCTAGGTACTAGGTACTGCTTTAATTTCTTGCTCACTGCAATAATCCAAGTTGCCATGATCCGAACAACCATCTGAAAGTGGAGGTGGAAGACGGTGCCGCCTCGCTCGATCGAGCACATGCCAGCAACCGCCTCCTCCTCCACAAAGGCTTTCAGCCTTGGAAAATGAGCAACATCCACATCACTACCACCTGTAGACACCGTTATGCTCAGCTCGAGCATCTTCCTGGGTTTGTTGCCTTCGGTACGCGCCATTCTCTCTTCTTCCGAGAGCCTAGGCCTCCCTCGAGGTCTCTTTGAGCTACAAGGTTGTACATCTCTTGACCTCGCAAGATTCTTCATCCTTCCCATGTCACAACAATCCTAAAGCTACAATGCACTGAACTACGACATGTAAACTTACGTGCACACGGCGACAACGAAAGCAAACAAAGAGCAGCTTGATTTACCTGCGTCTCGTGATGCACTGTTGCAGCAAACACGTTTGTGTCGTCCTCAGCACCGCAACAATACACTGCGGCAGAGCAGACTTTGCTGCTGTCGTCGACCACAATTGCAGCAAAAAACGTGACAGGTCAAGCAGAGACTGCTGCCGTCGTCTGCTCCCTGCACTTGGGATGTCGGGTACAACCACAAACGTGACGCCTCAGGACAGGCTGCTGGGTCGCCCTCTGTTCGTTGCGGTTGGGAAGGCGAATACAAACCAAAGCCACGCCTGAGCACAGGCTGCTAGGCCGTCCTCTGCCCTCTGCAAACGAGTCAGGACAGGCTGCTGTGCTGTCACGTACTACCCCATACCTCGCTGCAGGTGCGATGGCAGCTGCATAGCAGTAGCGCGTTATCATCAACTAAACCACGCACCTGACTGTATTGTACTGCCACAACCACACCATGCGGCGGCAACTTCCAAAACTGGCGGACGCCACACGTCCAACGTCTCCCTACCCTTCTAACACAACGTCCAAATTACAGATGCCATTCTTTGGGGATATTTTAGCATTTTCCACAGCCAAGTACCCCATACATACTCGCATAGCTTACTCAACAAATCTATTTCAAGAAAAGCGGATTTTTGGGCTCCATTTGAGCGTGGGCCTTGTACGTAATTTGAGCCACAAGTAAGGTGGCTCCACGTCCCTGGGAGCCCTTTGCCCACTACTTGGTGGTCCTTAGGTTGCCTTGAACTCAAGCCTCATAATTTGACCCACAAGCACAGGTGCTATCCACTCCTCTCGTATCTGATCTGCAGTCTTTTGACTTTCTGAAAGAGCATGTAGCAACTTTCGTTCTTCTTCCATTGCCTGCTTCTAGCAAAACTCAATTTCTTTGTCCATTTCTTCTAGTAATCTTCTTTCTTCTACGGTTGTAAGAGTCTCTTCCTCTTGTGCTGTGCCGCTTGGTCCAGCTTCATCTCTGCTTGGATTCTCTGGCAAGGATATATCAATAGGGACATCCTGCTCAAGCATATCCGTGTCTTTGTCACCTTCCTCAGCATATGCAGATGCCAAATCTTCTAATCCAGTAAATACCGGAGCTGGTTGTGTGACAGGTATCTCTTGGGTGAACCGCTGATTCAATTCTTCCTGTAACACCAAGACCTGACTTGCCAAATTGTTGTTCTCTGCCTCTAGTTTTTGAATCTCATTAGTGTTTGCAGGTCTTTGTGCTAAGGCTGCATGTAATTCCGCTATCTACTTGTGTAAGTTTTCATTTTCTTGGACCATCTCAAAGACCTCTTGTGCTTCTAAATCCTCCTATGCAGCCATGACTTGTGGTTGCCTTTGAGCTTCCTCTAGCTGGCGTCTTACGGCTTCTTCACTTTTGATTGCTCCTTCGGTGATCAAGAGTTTTTGCTTTCTTTCCATCTCTAGTTCCTTCCTGAGAGCTTCTAGCTCCCACTTGGGAGAGCCTTGGCTGGAGTGGTTGCTACCACTTGCAAAGCTCTGCTCATGTCATCTTTTTCTTTGAAGTGTTGGAATGTCTCAAACAACATCATTTCAATAGCTCATTTTCCGTCTTTGTAAGATCAAGTTTGGTTTGATCTTGGTCCTTGAATTCCTCATTTGTTGATTTTGCAAGGCCCAACTTAACTACCAGAGAGGCTATATGATTATTCTTTGAATCCTCAACCTGTCGGCTCCTCTCTTTCTCTACTTCCAGGTCATTTACTCTGCAGATAAGCTTTCCCATCTCTGTATCTTGGGCCTTACTTTTCTGATATATCTGGTGATTCCTTTCCTTCAATTTCTTGATCAACTTTTTTGCAATGTTCAAATCTAGCTCATTTAAGTCTAAAAGGCTTGTTGTTGGGCGAGAGCTAGTAGCTTCATCAGCTCTGTCATCTTGTTCATCCTTCAATTCCGTCTCTTGGGTTGGAGTGGTCCTAGACTTTTCAGTCTCAAAATGGATAGATTTCTCTTTTCCAGGATTCTGCTCTTGAGTGGGATGCGGAGGACGTGGTGGTCTTTCTGGAGCATGTGGTGGGGTAGGCACTCTTTCATCTTGTGGCAGTGGCCTTGGTGGGTGATCTTAAGGAGGTGGTGTGGGATGTCTTTCTGGAACTAGAGGAGGAATGGGCGGCCTCTAGTCTTCTAGAGGTGGAGGAGATGGTAGTGGAACTTCATTCCTTGGAGGAGATCTTTGTCGATTTGTAGGAGGCGGAACATCCTCCTCTTCTTGTTGTGTCGGCCTCAATTGGTCTCTTAGAATCTGTAAGTTTGCCTCTTCCAGGCGCACTTCCGGTTCGTCTTCAAAATTCTTTTTGTTCATATATTCTTGGGAAAATTACCAAAATACCCCTCTAATTTGTGGAAATTCCCAAAATACCCCCGATATTTTGTCAGAAATTCCTAAAATGCCCATCAAATTTTCCAAAATTCCCAAAATACCCCTGATTGTGAGAGTAAATTTCTCCAAAAATAAATTTTTTTGTAGATCTTCACAAGAAGAGTGATTGTATATCGTACAAGATGCTAAAACTACAATTTGAGCTGGTTGTACAGGCTTTGGAGATGAATTTTATCATTATTTTAAGACATAATTACCTTTTTTGCGATGGTAACTGGTGACAAATTACATGCGGAGCACTCAAAAACGGATCTCAATTGTCAAAAACGAATGAAGATTAGAAAATCTTGAACAATCCAACCAAAATAGATACAAGGGTATTTTGGGAATTTTTG
Source organism: Adiantum capillus-veneris (assembly GCF_014529385.1). NCBI lineage: Eukaryota > Viridiplantae > Streptophyta > Polypodiopsida > Polypodiales > Pteridaceae > Adiantum > Adiantum capillus-veneris. The sequence continues at coordinate 94,262,989 of NC_140958.1, forward strand.
AAATTTGAGAGGTATTTTGGGAATTTCCTCAAATTAGAGGGGTATTTTGGTAATTTTCCCTATATTCTTCGAACTAGTCCTTCTCAAAGGCTGCTGGTCCATACTTCTTTGATCGAAAAGTGAAAGAAGTGCTTGACGTGCTTCCACTTTTCATCCAAGTACCACCTTGCTATGACAAACCCTTCAGGGATCCTATCCATTTTGGCCCTTTTTTGTGCTTTTGTGGATCTAAGATCATCCTTTGCCTTTCTCTTTTCCTTCCTTGCCCTGTCTAACTCTTTCTTCCTTTCCACTTCTTTTGCTGCCTTGTCTCTATGGGCACTCTTTCCAAGGTTCTATCCTCAATTGTTGTGTGAGAGGGAGGTGCAAGCCTGTCTTCTCTGTACTCATCATCAAATCTTTCTAGCCACTCATTTTGAAATGGCCCTAGCTTCAGTTGGTCCCTGGCACCAATCGCCTCATAGATGATTTTTATCAGCATCTCACCCCCCACAATATACTTGGGTGACTTCATTTGCAATTTGACGACAAACTCATAAATGTAAGTTGCATGGTCAATCATTTGCCCATGTTGATATGTCACTGCTCACGCAAAGGTTGTGGTTGCGGCTCCATGAGGTGTTGTATACCTTGTCAGTCTTTTGTTGTAGCAAGACAAAACTTGTTGGTAAACCTGCATCAGGGTTACAACATTCAGGTTGGCAATATGCTCAAACCTAGGAAGGGAGGAACTCGATGAGTAGACCTTCAAATTGGGCCTCTTTTCGTTCATATTGGCCCCAAATTTGGAAACCCTCAATGCATCTGCCACTATCTTGGGTGTGATTCAGATCTCATTTGGCTCATCATGAGATATGATACTATGCAGAATCCATTTTTCTGAATGTTCTTAATGAGCTAGTGCACCCTTTTGAAGTCAATGGCAATGGGAGAGGTTGACAAAATCCCATAACCCCACCTTGTTCAGTGTAATCTTGAGAGTTCCTGTGGTGATAAAATCTTGCAACTCTCTTAGTAGCATGACTACCTCCACCTTGTGGCCCTCTATATCTTTGTAAGCTCCTTGGTATACTGAGATGTTGTGGTTTTTTAAGGTCTTCTCTGATATACATGTGGAGGCCTTCCTTTATGTCTCTGGTACAATGGTAAAGGGTTCTGCCTCGGTTAAACAGCTCTTGATTGTCTTCTTTTTCTTCTTTGGTGAATCCATGGAACCTGTGTCATATGGCAAGTGAAAACTTATGAGATCACATTCAATCTTGACACTAACTTAAGTAGGTATTAATTTGAGCATGTTAGTACCCCCAGGGTTAGTTTTGCATGAAAACCACTGATATGCATGTGATGTCTAGAATAGACTTGTATTTTCACAGATATGGCTAAAAAATATACTACGCACATGTCCAAATGTAATGAAACTTGATATATAGGCTCTAAAGGATGTATATGACACATGGGTGGCAGCCTGTCCTTGAAACGGTCCCAAGTTTGCATTCTGTGACTCTATTGCGATAGAGTCACCCATCATTGTATTTTTCTTGATTTCCTCGATCTGACCTCATGGCTATCCTCTATACCTTGTTTACATGTCCTGGTATACGTTTGACACCATTTGGACCTCATTTGACCTGGCTTTCACCTGTAACCCTAATCTAGGGTTTCTATTCCAGATATGGCTTGATCCTTTTGTTGCATGACTTGCTTTGGCTCAAACTTGATCTATAGCCTCTACAAGACATAGAGAGCTAGTGCTACCAGCCAGATTTACAAAGAGCCCTAATATATCCTCTGTAACTCTATTACAATAGAGTTGTGCCTTGGTATATTTGACCTTTTTTGCGCTACTGAGCTCATCCCTGCCTTTTCCACCTTGTTCTGATGCCTCTTGCCATGTTTTGAGTCCATTTGGATCAGTTTTCCTATGTTTTTCTCCTTTTAGCCATTTTAGGTCATCCTTCTGTCTCTTTGGGTAAATCATCTCCATTTTTCATCAAACTTGGTGTATAAGCTATATATAAGGTCTAGATGACACCTAGTTGGTCACACCTTGCCTTAGGCCCTTGAATAGTCACCTGTGACTCTATCACGATAGAGTTAATTTCATTGGTTTTGGGCCTTTTTCTTGGAATTTAAGTTAATGGCCTTGTTTGTCATGCTCTATCATGTACTCTAGCAAATTCTCATGTGATTTGGTGCAGGAATACTTGAATCCTTCTTTATTTCTGAAAAAACACCTTCTAAACTTGATTTTGGTCAAGTGACTTGAGAGAGTGATCCAAATTGAGCACAACCTTGTAGATGAGGTCTATATGGTGTGTATATACCCTATGTGAGATATGGTCATCATATGGCACCCCTGTAGTCTATATTGACTCTATCGCGATAGAGTCATTGCTACACAAATGTGATGTTTTTCTCACTCTTGAACAATTCTCATCCATCTGCCATGTCTTCTGAGATCAACCATAAGCTCTGTAACATTTAATGGCCTTGTAACTTGTGTGTAGCGGAAAATAGCATGAACATAGTGAGCATTTCATTAGAATAGTTTCCTAATGAGAATAACAAGAGTGCTTGGGTGGAGAGAGAGCAACAAAAAGCATAACACCTAGTTAGATAGCATGAACAATACTTTCAAAAGAGAGAGAAATTAAGCTATTGACAACAGTTGAGGACCGGATTTGCATGGAGCCGGTCCCCCCTCCAAAAGGCTTTGTATTATGATTTCTCACATCAAGAGAGACATTGTACAATACAATTCTTTGTGTTCCTTCAAGACTAGCTAGTGCAATGAAGATGGAAACTTCATGCACTTAGCAAAACACTTATCAAACACAACATCAATTCCCTCACGGTCTCAGACCCAAGACCTCACACACCTTCGAAGATGGTGAGAGCTAGCGGGGTATGAGAGTAGATTGAGAAGAAGGAGTATTCTTACGAGAAAAGATGTACATCTCCTCACATAATCACTCATATTAGCATAGCTTAGCTTAGTAATTAGCATGGTAGAGGAGATGAGCATGCATTGAAGCTTGGCTCTTGGTTGGATTTGCATCACAAAGCCAAGAGTTGTTGGTGTAGGCCTCCCTTCTCACAAGCATGGAGTAGGTCATAAGCTTTCCATTAAAGCTTGAGAAGAGAGAGAGTGTCTTCTTACTTCCACACATAAGTTGTGTGTGTGTGAGACAATAATGCCTATGAAAATTCAACCCCCTCTCTCTCTTGGTCGACCCCTCTTGCTATTTGCTCATGCTACAGCCTCATTGGACCTCCCCAGAGTTAGCCAATGATAATTAAGCAGTATAAGTGATAGCCTTCTGACATGTGTCCCCCCTTCCCCTTTTGTGAGAGCTTTAGGTAATTAACAAATGCAACTAAACTCTCATTGGACCCCTTTGCCTCCTTGCCAATAGGAATTAGGCAAGCCATTGGGCTGCTGAATGCTCATTGGTCCCCTTGGGAGACTGTCCAATAGTCTTCTAGAGAGCATAATTCTCATTGGTTCTTTTATTAAGTGTTTTTAAATTAATTAAACTAAATTTACTCTAGCCTAATTCTCATTGGTCCACCTCCAAGGCCATCCAATAGGGTTTGAGTACACCTTGTGGCCATCTGGGCTAGGGAGCTGACATGTGTCCCTCTTTCCCCTTGTGTACAAAGGGAGCTTGTGTGTGTGTGTGTGTAAGTTTCTCTCTCATCGCCTACTTGCTAGGCTCGCCCCCTCCTATGTAGGGATTGCCAAAGACTTTTAGGATACACACAAAGCATCCAATTTTCCCAAAGTTTGACCTTTGGACACAACCTTTGAATTTTGGAACCTTAGAATTTTGGAAGTCTTAATGGGCTGAACCTTAGGGTCTTTTAAGCCCATTGTTGCACATTGCTCTTCTGCAGATGGCCCCCCCTTTGGATCCCTATTTTCCCTCCTTTGGATCCCTACTATGGCCGGTATGCTAACTTAACCAATATTCTAGCTTTTTCTCCCTTGGCACTTTCCTATATCAAATGATCAGTTTAACATGAGAAAATCATTTAGGAGAATTAGATATTGATTATTATGACAAGCTGTGATAGCCTTATGAACCCAACTTATACTCCTCCTAGCATTTGTGACCCTTAAGTACTTTTTTTATGGTTTAACTTATACATGAATGTAAATGACTAATGTAATGCATACTGGACATATAAATATCAAGTATAAACAATGTGCAATGAAAAAATGTGAAAAATCTATCCAATCATGTGTATAGGGACTTTATCGCAATAGAGTTAAGAACATAAATCTATGCATGGTTTTGAACATCCTGCCACATACCCATTGTTAGTAGGCTCTTATTAATACATACATCAAGTTACAGTCAGTTTGATCATAATGTACTTCCTGGTTTTAACCATTTTTTGCCTCAGACTTAGCTTAGAACCATCCAACATAGAATATGATTATCCTTAGCCATTTTGGCTATACCACTTGCCCGGGGGATTCACTATTAGTAATGGGGGGATATCACCTGTGTGCATCAAAATTAGAGAAACCCCCCTATATATCGTATCTTACTTGCTAACCTACCCCCTACATACGGACAAGATACGGACATTCTCGCAATGAGCCAACCCCTCTTATACGGATTTTTTACGGAATGTAATGACTCACTATTTTATGTATACTAGTAACATAACAATTTTAGAAGCACGTTCTTTTGCAAAAATACATGTTGAACTGCAAATGAACAAAAGTGTACATTGTAGTGTTCTCTCTATGAGAAGAAGAGGAGAGAGAGATGTCCGGGCGTTTAAGAGAAGAGTGGGGATAGAGAGACAGAAGTGTTCACCCTATGCATTTTCATTGGAAGGCCGTCCTGTGCAAGTGCCACTGCAAGTAAACTAATGGCAAGCAAAGGGCTACCAAATAGTCCAAACACTTCAATAGTCACGGGCCTCACCATCAAAGAGGGTGCAACTCTGCACATAAAAACCTGTAAAACACTCCATAGAGTAGGTGTGAAAAACACTTGCCCACATCATAACTTTGGGGTTCCCACTCTAGTTGCCAGCATGTGCAAAGTGCACTTCTTTGCACACTAGAATGTTGTACAATGCACGAGAATGCTAACTACATTTATATGGCCAAGTAGTGGGGGTATGTGAAGGCCGTGTTAAAAAATATCATGGTCAAAGAAAGTGGTGGATTTATTTGGTGTATGTTAAGGCCATCTTAAAAGTGTGAGGTCATGTAACCAACAAATGCACCGGGCCAATCAAGTAATTACATAAACAAGCACTGAGCGACAGGACATTCCAATCAATACAACGCCGCTTCCCATCTACAAATAGCTGTTCCCACCTACTGCACCCCATCCGCCAAAAACATGGCACCATCTTTTACGTATGTCACATTAATACAGTGGTAAAACCCTACATGAAAAAATCTTCCATCACAAAGAATCTTTTGTGACCAAGCATTGCAATATAACATCCCCAACCAATGCAACAACATGTCATCCAGTGTACTACAAGCATCAAATAAATGGCACAAATTTTCAAAATCAATATGTCGCATCTGTCATATTGATTATAAAAAACCCATATGATAAAAAACTCTTATATCACAAAGAATCCACAGACTCCTGACCACTCTAAAGTTTGCACCCAAGATTTGGCAATCTAACTTTAGCTACGCAACCAAATTCCATAAATTCAAAGCAAAAGTGACAAATGAGAGCTAACATACCAAAGGGTCTTCAAAATAAGCAAACCTGGAGCAAGATGCGAAGCTGACAGAGATCAAAATCAAGCTTTTCCGTTAGGGAACAAAATGCTAACTGCTCAAACGGAGAGATGCCCTTGATAGTTCCTTTCGTTGCAGCGCCTCCTTCAGCTCTAGCTCTGTACAGCGGTAGCGCAGAGAAGAGGCCCTCCGGCGAGGTGGGCAAGACGAACAAAGTAGAGAGTTTCCATACTTACTGTGCGGCTCCGGAAAGGTGAAGGAAATGGGGAGAGTAAAGGGGTGCAGGTGGGGGGAAATGGGGGCTATGGCGGGTCAGTGAGGGAGGAAGGGACAGGGCACCGCCGCCCAAATGCCTTCTTCTTCTTCTTCTTCGCTGGGTTGCAGGTGAAAATGGGGCATAGTAAAAAGGGGGAGAGGCAGAGAACTAGCAAAAATTTCAACACAGGTGAAGTGAAAACCCTCCGCATGCCTAACATGTGCCCACCCCTAATTTCCAATTGGAAAAATTACCAAAATACCCCTCTAATTTGTGGAAATTACCAAAATACCCCTCAAATTTCCAAAATACCCCCAATAGTTTGTCATAAATTCCCAAAATGCCCTTCAAATTTCCAAAATTCCCAAAATACCCCTGGTTGTGAAATTAAATTTCTCCAAAGATTAAAATATATGTAGCTTTTCATAAGAAGACTCATTGCTTATCATATAAGATGCTAAATCCAAAATTTGAGTTGATTATGTAGGCTTTGGAGATGAATTGCTTCATTATCTTTAGACATAATTGCCTTTTTTGCGAGGTAATTTGTGAAAAATTACATTCTAAGGACGCAAAGCGGATCTCAATTGTCAAAAAGGAGTAAAGATTAAATAATCTTGAACAATCCAACCAAAATAGATACAAGGGTATTTTGGGAATTTTTGAAATTTGAGGGGTATTTTGGGAATTTTCACAAATTAGAGGGGTATTTTGGTAATTTTCCCTTTCCAATTTGTTCTTTGACGGCTATCATTTGCCCCCTCCATTAACCCTAATGCCTCCTCCTCCCCATTACATTACCATTTCTCACTCTAGATAACAACCAAATCAAGGCGAGAATCTTACATGGAGCAAGAGCTAGATAAGCTTCACACATGCATAAGGCAATGCCCTCAACTCTCTACACTATAGTGCAAATTGTGTAGATTCCCAACTAAAACGAAAATCATGGTTCTAAATTCATTGGATATTAATTCAAAAGTTGGGTATTTAAGCTATAAATCCCTACATCTACTTTGGATTCTAACATAATTGCAGTTGTTTCATTTATCTCTAGTGCATGCATAAGCGGGCGAAGAGGAGAGTGGAGATTGCTTGTATTTAATTTTTAAAAATCAAAGAGGCCAATTCTTTCCCTTCTCATATTTGGCAAGCTCGTTGCTTACAATGGTATTTTTATAAACATTATTTCAAACATTACCTTTATTGATCCACTTGTTCTATCTAAGCATGTGTGCACGCACGCGCGCGAGAGAGAGAGAGAGAGAGAGAGAGAGAGAGAGAGAGAGAGAGAGAGATATGTAGACTGGCAAGAAAGTGAGCAAGCTTTTGGACCTATCAAATTTCATCAGTTGATGAAGCATCAGGTGGGTACACCATTGGAAGTGGTTTCATAAGCAGGTGTCTAAGGAGATGCCCTATGAAAAAAAAAGGCAAGGGTTGCCTGGAGATGGTGGAGAGGCAATCAACACACGAAGGGGGAAGAGGACATGTGCATATCGGTGGTTGCATGGCCTGAAGAGAGGAGGACGACAGGTGCTGGGGCGAGAAGGGGAGATACAGACGGACAATTGGCAAAACATAGACGAGCAATAGGGAGGGGAGAGCAGAGTTATTTTTTTAATAGAGAGGGTGTCGTCCAATGTGCAGGCAGCATTTAGTGGTACATTGGCTAGGACATATGGCATTTCCTAAGACTCAAGGTCACGAGGTCAATTCCAAGGTATTCCTTAGTGACTTGACTCCACGTTGGAAGGAACGCATCTTGTAGAGGAATCTAGCAAGATTCCAACTAGAGGAAATTAGAGGGGTTTGAGCTTGGCTTTAAGAAACGAGGAAATTTACATAAGTATTAGTGTAATTACCGCGAAAAGCTTCTAATTTTGACCAAAAACGAGAGAATTTCAAGTTTTCCCTTACTTTCACCACACCATGAAAGTATTCATCAATGCGTGTGCGCGCGCGCACACACACACACACACACACACACATAGAGTCTTACTAATGTATTTAAGGTGGCTCAGGTAGTTGAATGTAGCCCCAATGTAACCACCCTCCTCCCCTACCCTCCCCCCCCCCCCCCCCCCCCCCCTCCCCCTTATGTGTACGGTATGAATATGAAATAATGAGGGGCTAGCCCTATTGTATACGCTTATGTAAAAAATCTAAAAACCCCCTATTGTACACTCACGTGGTACCGTACAAAAAAACACAGTGAATCCCCCGGGCTGGAGAGATACACTTGCTTTGCATCCGCTGAAAAGAGCCTAGAACGTTTTGGTCCCGCTCTTGTTAATCATGTCCCGCAATCAGTGTACTCCAAGAGGCAACATTTTGGACAGGAACTTCCTCAAGAACTTTTTGTGCTTTCTCAATTGCATCACATTTGGTATACATATCGACCAAGACAGTGGCAAGCACGACATCTTTTTTCAACGTCAGCATCTTTGTGAATTTTTGTGTCCATATCAGCATCTTGTGTAGAGCCACATGCCTTCAAGATGCATGTGTAGGTGATTGCAACTGGAGAGACACCCTCGTTTTGCATCTGTTGAAAACAAACTAGAGCTTTTTGGCCCTGTCCCTATGCGGCATATCTTGCAATCAATGCATTCCAAGAGTCCACACTCTGGATAAGAAGCTCCTCGAGCACTTGCGTAGAGCCACATGCCTTCAAGATGTAAGCATAGCCTTCAAGACCAAAGTATAGGTGACTAATCTTGCTTTGCATCCACTAAAAATGGCTTAGAGCTTTCTGGCCTTGTTGTTGTTGTGCACATCCCGCAATTAGTGTATTCCAAGGAGGCGACATTCTGGATAGGAAGCTCCTCAAACACTTTCTGTTCTTTCTCAATCGCACCACATCCCGCATACATATTGACCAAGACAATTCCAAGCACGACATCTTTTTTCAACATCAGAATCTTTGTGAATTTTTGTGCCCATATCAACATCTTGCATAGAGCCACATGCCTTCAAGATGCACGGCATTGTGGCAAGGGAGGTTTTGTTATTACAGAAGGTTCTTGATGGGTACATCATGCAATCAATGCGCTCCGATATTTTGGACAAGGAGCTTTTTGTGCTTTCATGAGGACATCGAGCAAAGCACTACCAAGCACTTTCCAATAGCCCTTGACTAGTACTCTTATCATGAATTCTCTCACCCATGTCAACGTCTTGCATAAGACCATACACCTTCAAGGTGCAAGCATAAGTGATTGCATTTGAACAATTGGAAAGAGGCCTTCATTTCTCATGCGGTGAGAACAACATAGTGCTTTCTTGCAACAACCATATTGGGCTTATCTGTAATAGTGAAGACAGTTCGGACATGAAGCCGATCAAGAACTCCTTATGCTTTCGTGAGTATACCTTGGCTGGGGAGCTCATGAGCTTGACAAGCTTGAAAGTTTGTGATGTGTCCAAGATGTGTGCTTGAGGAATTGAGGCTGCAAGAGGATTTAGAAGTAGATTTTTGTTCAATGTTGCATACCAGCACTTGTACTCTCATTGGTTTGCTTTGCTTGGAAGATCTCAGTACATGTATGCCAAATGTGGTAGGCTAGGAAAACCTGGGCTGTTCTCAGGAGATGCAAAGCGAGGAATCGCTCCAGATGGAATCGCCCATGCTTTCATCTTTAAAGCATGTTGCACTACGCAAGAAGATGATAGGGGAAAAAATTTTCACGAGAACATTGTTAGTTAGGGACTGCTGACAAAAGGAGTTGTGCATTCATCGGCCTCTGCCGCCTGCATCGCCAACAACCTAATAGTATCAGCTAAAAAATGTGTTGAACGGTCCTTGCTCATCACGTCGGCAAGCATCCAAAGTACCCTCCAGCTTGATGATCTGCAGAATATAACCAGGGTTTGAAAGGTGTTCTCAGGAGATGCAAAGCGAGGAATCGCTCCAGATGGAATCGCCCATGCTTTCATCTTTAAGGCATGTTGCACTACTCAAGAAGTTGATAGGGGCAAAAAAATTCACGAGGATATTGTTAGTTATGGACTGTTGACAAAAGAAGTTGTGCATTCATCGGCCTCTGCCGTCTGCATCGCCAACAGCCTAATAGCATCAGCTAAAAGATGTGTTGAACGGTCCATGCTGATCACGTCGGCAAGCATCCGAAGTACCCTCCGTCTTGATGTTCTACAGAATATAACCAAGGTTAGAAACGTCTCCAGTATTGGTTACTTCGTTAGTTTCTGGTTCTTCCCGGCTTGCTGCTGCAAGAGCGAACTACGCAAAAATCCCGACATGCTCACGGCCCTCCGTCCCTACTGCATCGCGTTTCACTGCACGTCTGAGTCTCTCGCTCTTTAAATTGGTCGGCCATTTGCTTTTCTACGAACGACCCAGATTTTGATTATGGGCTTGATGCCAGGTGGACGAACGTGGAGCCAGAACTGAAAATTTGCCTTCTACGCTAACGAAGTAAAGAAGCGCACGACACTGCTCGAAAAAAACCTAGGTTTAGTGTAGTCTCACAATTTTGAAATTTACCTCTAAATTTTATATTTGAAGGTTAGAAAACCTACAAAATTTTGGAAAAATTAGTGTAATTTGGTGTAAAAATCTTCTGTTGTTTCACATATGTAGGTTTGCCAAATTTATGGAAAAAGTTTTTTTCAAGCACTGCAAGTTTTTTTGCCAGTGCTCCAAGGTCTTGAGTTCAACTCTCCTTGTCCGCTAGATATTTAAGGTATCTTGGGATAGTTTCCTACGACGTTAAAACTCTCTTCTTCTTCTTCTTCTTTTCTCTCTCTCTCTCTCTCTCTCTCTCTCTCTCTCTCTAGCCAATGTGTGGTAGGACAGAGAGGAATTAGGATGTATTCTTGTTCTTCAATGATTGACATTTTGTTGATGACTACACTTATGTGTTATCTTTGTGGACATAATCACTTGTTTTGTGAAGTAATATGTGACAAATTACATGTTAACCACTCAAAAATGCATCTCAATTGTCAAAAAGGAATAAAAATTAGAAAATCTTGATCAATCCGATCAAAATAGATACATGGGTACTTTGGGAATTTCAAAAATTTGAAGGGTATTTTGGGAATTTTGACAAATTAGTGGGGTTTGAGCTTGGCTTTAAGAAAACGAGGAAATTTACATAAGTTTTAGTCCAAATGTCATGGAATCCGCCTTTGCAAATGCCCTCCACTGCCTCCAATGTTTGGGAAAAAATCAAATGTTTGGGAAAAAATGTGTCCAACCTTAATATCGTGCGATTTTCAATTTCAAAAATGCCAGTCTACGTCGCGTCAATTAATTAATTTGTGGCGAAGATGCCTTTGGCTTTTTAACTTTAACGATTGACATCTCGGTTGGACCCGTTGCACACGTCGCCCGGCAAGCAAGTTCCCCACCAGGATGACAGTCCCGCCTCGATTCCATCCACCACCCCTCAGCACTACTAAACCATAGACGCAGCATGCCTTTTGTCCCAGGCTCTGCTACTCTCTGTCTCCCCCCCACATTATCGCCATCCAAACTTTGACCTTCGAGTATGCACAGCTGAAGGCATCAAAGGCCAGCTCTCAGGCTTCCCATAGATAAGTTCCCACAGTATCGCGATGCAAACTCTCACCTTCCAGCATCCGTATGCAGACCTGAAGCCATCGAAGACCAGTTCAAAGCCTTGCCCCAGCAGGAAAAGCCCAGCCGTCGTGTGTTTTTTGTAGTGCCTTCTCCCCTACGAAAAATCTCTGACTCTCTCCCTCTATCTACTTCTGTTGACGTGCCTGCCCTCCTACACCCATGCAAGCACACCAGACTCTCTCTCTCTCTCTCTCTCCCCCCACGTTTGCGGCGACAGCGTAGGCCAACGACGTTAAAAATCTTCTTCTTCTTCTTCTCTCTCGCCTGCCAGATGGCGACCCCTCCCTTTTCATCTTTGATTAACAACTTCGCATCTTCCAAAATTCCGACTATTGTGACCTGCTTGGAAAATTAGGACAACATACTCGTCCGTTCCATTCGTTCATTTCATCTGGCTTCGTTGGCTTGTCCTCCCATCGCCTCAACCACCTAGCCCTCCTTGCACAACAATCGAGCATCTAGCTCGAAACCATAGCCCGTGATAGCTCCTCTTCCTCTCCTACTCGTCCACGTGCCATCCCACCACCTCTAAAGCAAATTAATTATATCACAATTAAAAAACTCTCTTGACTAATAGCAAACACTAAAAGGCATTGTTGGACGGAGCGACTCACACACCCATGAAGTGCATGCAAACACTACCTAGATCAACATAATGTCAATCGAGGACATAGATGACACGATAGGCACACGGAGGAAATCTCTTTAGCTTGTCAAGCTGAGACCATCCTACACATAAAACACTTTGGAAGGCCAACTAAACCACAATCAAGAACCTCACTGCTCTCAACTACACCACCTAGCCACATACACACATACGGAAGGTAACTCACTTAATCATGCCAGATTCGTATGAAACTTAAGGAACACCATCCCCTCACTAGGATACACCTGTCCCTACGCTTCTACACTCAAAACCCTCACTCTAAACCCGTCTGCGGAAAACGCGTAGGATGACAGAGCAGAATTTTGAAAGTGCCCGAAATTGAAATTTATGAGTACCTATGCGTAGCTTATGTCGCCACTATTCTATAGACTACTAGCATGCAGAAAACAGACATCGTTTGATACACTTACGGCCACAAATAGCTCGTAGATGCGTCGGTGTGTGCGCTTCGTCTCGCGTGGAATGCTTGGCGTTGTCGCGTAGCTCTCCTCGAGCCTACAACAATGGTGCAGTCGGATCTCCAATGTGTTGAGCGAGCCGGACGTAGCGAGAGGATAAAGCTCACGCTCACTGTCTTTCTCTCTCACACACAGTAGATGGCAGCGCTAAAGTTTTGATTATGATAAAAGTCATTTTTACAAAATGACCTAGGTACCTTATATACTAAGGCTACCTTAGGTTTAACAAAAAATGGGGTTGCAAGGGTCAAATGGCTTTGTATTTACAATCTGGAAGTGCCATTGCACCCCGGCTTTTGAAACTAGAATAACTACTCATTACAAATGACGTTTATAGCCATAATCTGCAGCATTTCATAATTCGCAAAAGATAAGACTTTGGTACGAAACTTGAGTTATGTTGTGTTGTTGACCCAGCGGTCAACATCCCCCCCTTCCGCGTTCATGTCGTTCCCGACATGACCTGATTGTCGATGGCGATGTGGTCTTTGCTGTCGTTTTGTTGTTGTAAAGAAAGTATAGACTATAGCCTTTGCAGTAGCTTGTCTTGTTCGTCCAATCCGATGTACATAGTCTTCACATGATTCAGGAAAATCATAATTGATGACGAACTTTATGTCTTTCACATCCACGCTCCGAGCTGCAGCATCTATTTCTGTCATTATAGATCTACTGCCAGAGCTAAATTCAAAAAGAACCCAATGTCGTTTAACTTGACTCTTATCATCATGGATAGAGAAAGATCCATCCATCACTTGCTCCAGCAAATCTGTCAATTCGGAGTATTTGTGATTCTCAGAAACAACTTCTACAATTTGTAGAATTGAGTGATTGGCTTTCTGATCTTGTGAGCCAATGACAACTTTGTAAGGATTTTGTAGAAATTGTATGGCTAAACCCTTAACTTCTTTAGGCCAAGTTACACTCCAATGCAAAGTCTATCTGTCAGGCCAAATCCAGGACTTAATTATTCTAATTTGAGGTTCAAAACTCTACCGACCATTCGATGCGCATTATCAAGGACAAGCTTTTGAGATCCTCTGAGTACCCTTATGTCTGCTCTTTGTCATCGAGGACTTCTTTGTTCTTGAGTTATGTTGTGTTGTTGACCCAGCGGTCAACACTTTGCTATCGTTTTGGCTTCATCTGTTGCACTGCTTGTAACTTTGTCGAACCACAACAAGAACTATGATCCATTAGAGCGGACATCTATCATCGTAACCATTCATCTTTTGAGATCCTCTGATTACTTTTATGTTTGCTCTTCTTCATTGGAGACTTCTTTGTTCCTGTGCAATCATGTTGTTAGTGTTGTCTGCAGCTTTGTCATTGTAGGCCATTCTTCGACTCGCCATTGAGGAGAAGTATGCTATGATCTGAAATTGGTGCTCCAATTCATTTGTCAATTGATTTAAGTAGCATTTCCTTATTGTTGATGTAAAAAGAATATGTACAAGAGGATGGTGATAGGTGTCTTTAGATTAGGGTCGAAAACCTGGATGACCAAAGGAAAAAAAACCCGGTGGGAAAAAAATACCTTTGGTATACGCTCTTATTGGAGTTCAACAGTTGAACGTGAAGTACATGTTCATGAAAGGTGAGTGCTTGGGTGAAACATGGAAAGAGTGCCTGATGCAAGTGCCAATTATGGGACACTCTATATGCATATGAGAAATTTCTTCAACAAAAGCATGCAATGTGAAAGAAGGAGATGATGGGTGTTTTGAGGAATAAATGTAGCACATGTGACATCAAAAGATGTCTCAATAGCTTCCACCTTTCCAAGAAGGGTTGTAGATGTAGAAGTTTCTCCACTCGTATCTCACTGTTCTTAGTATGTGAGTGTCTTTTGGACCTTCTCCTTCACTTCACCAAACTTAAGTACTTAGACTTCGACTCTTTTGCTCACCTATACCAGCATGAGCGACACAACGTAAATATGCTCAACTCTTCCAGCTTGAGCAGTACCTAGAATAGCTAAGACGCTTAGACCACAGAGAATATTCCTTGAAGCTTTGGGACTAACACCTCACTCATTTTGTGGCTTAGCTACTCGACTCTGACTTGTATGACTTGTCGGTTGCATGTTGACGCTGCTTTGTGACAAGTTCTTCGGCTGTTGTAGTGGTTGCTGAGACATACTTCGTGAAGTTTCATCGTTTTCCTGTACCTTCTTCTCTTTGTAGTGCTCAGGCCTCTCGCCAGTCTTTTCTTCATGTGGATTATTGATTTTTTTATTTTTTCTTAATAATAAACAAGGAAAATCTTAAAACAACTCAACAAAAGAAAAATCATTCAAATAGAAATCTAAATGCTATGTACACTATACACATGTCCCTAGGGGCTCATATATGGATTTTGTCCCCATACTCCTCTGTAACACTACTATGAGGGCATATACTCTAAATTTCGTCAAAAAATTATCACAATAAAACGCAAAAATTCAATGCATCTCACAAAACATTGCCCTCTAATAGTCATAATGTTAGGTCCGCATTCAGAATGCCTCCCCCCTTCCTATTTGGAGTCATCCTTTACGACAGGGTATCGCAAAGGGTATGTGTTGTGCTTGGGCAATTAAAAGTTGTGTCTATGCAGGCCTTGTAATGTAGCCCTATTATGCATACACAGTCAATGCATGGAAAAGATTTATGTTGTGCAAGATGTGGGTATAAGCAATTTGCTTATTGGCATTTGTTGGCAAGGCTTCCTATTTTAAGCAATTTAAAGGTCTTTGAAGCTCCTGTATCGTTGCTTGATTGAAGCGACTTGCTCTCTTCTAACTGTATTGTAATCGTAGGAAGAATTGTAAGAATTTAGTTTGCAAATGCTGTAGAAGATACCCCTCTAGCCTTAAAATCTCTTTGTAATTGTTAGATTGTGAAGCAGACATTTGAGAGCATCAGATTTGAGTTATTAGTATATTAGTCATTTTCACATTGAGCTCACCCATGGGAGCTGGAGCTTATCCTATAACCTCTTAGAGTTTGGAAGTGTCTCAAACATATTTAGTTGAGAAAATTCTTTTCTAAACACATCCTCATAAGCAACCATGTGTACGGTCATAGCCGCATTTCTCACCTTCTTGAGCATTGAAAGTCTTTGGTTGCACCTCATCATTGCCCAGTCCCCTTGTTGAACATTCATGTTAAATAATGAACATGCTTATTGAACTTGAAAATTTTCACACTGAGCAAACGTGCTATTTGAAAAGAACCATGTATTCTACTGTATGTAAAACATCTTATTCATGCTTCCAAAAGACCATAATTAGTGGATTGTCCAGCCCCTTGTATTTGTAGTAGGTGATTCACATCGGGAATTTGTCAAAATAGAGCTTCAAACAAACTTCATTTACCTTGTGCCACATTGCCTATGCCTTCCATCTTTACCGATTAATACATACCATTAGAAAAAGCTTCCTATACGTTGTATGCCTGTCCATTCCTTCTTGAACTTCTTAGGGAAGGTAAAACCCAAATAGCTCTCATACTTCATCACTAAGCTGCCTTATATTCTTATTTTGCAAACTTTGATTGAACTTGGAAATCGTTTTCTCTCTTTACTTGACATAAAAATTAGCTACAACTTCCTTGTTCATCTACAAAGTCTCAAAATGTGATACACGTCAAAGTTATAGCATCTCAAGTGAATGTGACCCAATGTGATCCCAATATTTCTTTTGGAATTATATATTTAGTTTACTTATTGGTCATTTGAGTTCTGGGTAAGGAAATTTGTTGAGGGGGGTACTTAAGGCCCCCAGACTAGTATTTAAGAAGCCACTAGTCCCATTGTATTATCATCTATTTTCATTGCCTAGTTGGTTGGTTCAAGAGTCTCTCTCTCTCTCTCTCTCTCTCTCTCTCTCTCTCTCTCTCTCTCTCTCTCTCTCTCTCTCTCTCTCTCTCGCATTCTCTCTTGGCTCTATGCTTCCGCATGGTCGACTTTGACATGGTATCAAAGAACAATTGTAGAAAGTGTGGTCATTTGTCTTGGGAATGAACATCCAAAGGCAAAGGCAATATCTTGAAAAAGGACAAAGGAAAAGGCAAGCATGATGAGGTAAAAAATATCAATGATTCTTTGAAGGACTCGACGGAATATGCCGGTGTGGTGATAACTATACTAGCAAGAGCTCCAACCTTCCAATCACGTGGCCATTGCCGCAACTTGATTCAGCCTGAGAGAGGCTTGTGTGTGGCAGAGAGGGGGAAATAATGCTCCCTAAAAATGATTTGGACTCATGTGTTGGAGTTCAAGTTATCCATGTTTGAACCAATAGGTCAGAGTTCAAGGCACATGCTTCTGGCAAGGAACCAACATGATGTATACAAAACACTATGGATGTGGTACGAACGATCCATTGTTGTTGGCTAGATTATGGATAGGGTGTGTTCCAAAATTCCATTGTCTCAGAAAGTTTGGATGTGATGTGTTTACAGTTCGTGAATGGGGATTCTTGGATGTAGTGTGGTCTACTGTTCAATTTTTTGGAGGCAACTAATGCTCAAGATGGAATTTTATTCAGGAACAGGTTGGTAGTTGCATAATTGAGGTGTACCTAGTGGCAAATCTTGTGCTAGGTGTCCATGGTAGCTTCTTCAATGACTTGGTCTTCGTACATATGTCCACTATGAGCTACAGAGAGGGTGTTAAATTTATAACATCTCAAGTGAATGGCCTAATATGATCGCAATATTTATTTTGGCTTTAGGTATTTATTTTACTTATTTGTCAAAGTTCTGGGTTGGGGGGAGGGGGGGGGGGGGGGGGGGGGGGGGGGGGGTACTTAAGGCACTGAAGATAGTATATAAGAAACACCTAGCCCCTATTGTATTATCATCTATTTTCATTGCCCAGTTGGTTGGTTCAATACTCTCTCACTCTCTCTCTCTCTATGCATCCACTCTCTCTATGCATCGCATCGTGGCCTTTGACAATTTGATCCTGCAAAACCTTATTAGCCCGGCATGCACCTTTCATTGCTCCAAGATGTGCATAGATAGACAAGACTACCTCTGTTTCATAAACCAAATCAAACCGTGTGAAGTTAGTATAAGAAGTCTTGTAAGCCCATAAACACTTAACTAAATTAGCTTCCCATTCCTCCACCTACTTATGGATATACTTGGTGAGCATCTTGACTATTTTCTTATTTGCAGTTTTGTGAAGCCAATACACTATGCTATGGTGAAGAAATTTTGTGTTGAATACCCAATTTCTCGACTAAAGTACGCATTAGCTTATTGTGAAATCCTTGACCTCTCTGAGAGAAGACTTTGGCATCATGCCAAACCAATAGCAAATATAATTGAACACAAACTCTACAACTACATGAGTATTTACTTCTTTGACCGCCTTTTCTTCCACCCACTTAGTAAGATATTCAATGAGACCTATGACATATTTCATACCACTTGCTGACTTATTAAGAAGACCAAATCCCACTTTTGAAATGCATCATGAGCAACAATACCAATCTGGTTTCTCCGATGATATGGCGATTATGAGAGATCTCAAAAATCTTATCTCAAAACATAAAATAATACCTGATGTCTCAATGTCCACTTTCTTTATGAAATTTCTCCAACACCATTCCATTCTCCTCTTTGTAGAGCCTTTGTAGAACGCCCTTCCTAGCATGCCATCATAAGTATAAACCATGATATCTTCATAAAAAAGAGTGAATTTGCGTTCTTTTTGGGTAACCCATCTTCTTCGTAGCTTTGTCATGGCTACCAAGTATTGACTTGCACTTAAAAAATCATCAATATCCTTCAAAGTTCCCCATATTGTATACATGGTTGGAGCCACATACAAGCCTACTAAATGCATTCTCAAATGGTTACTTGCAAGATGATTTTCCATTTGATTTTCTCTCTTCTAACATGCTTAAGTTGGATTGGTTCAAAAAACTTCAAGAGTTTCTTAATCGAATAAAATCAATGTTTAAGGGATTACCATTGACTCACAATTTGCTTCATAACAAGAAGAGAATCACCTTTCACAATGGCATGTAAATCCCAAACTCTATGCACCGCTTCAATCCCAAGTGAAGTGCCAAGTGCTCCGCTTTGTTATTGGTATGCACATTCTTGAGATCATGACTTGGAGAACACCACTTTACCTTGAGGATTTTGAAATAAAACTCCTCCACCCTACCCTTTGTAGCACTCTCTTGTATGCACCATCAAACCACATCACAAATGATTTCTCCATCTTTGGCACTTAACATGTTTCCTCTCGCACCTTTCCTAGGTACATAGGTAGATTTGCATCCCCATTCACCAACATATCTGCTGAGTTGAACCTGCTAATATAATCAATTTTAAAAATTCATGTAGCTTCAATTCCAACTTCATGATATGCTACTCTAGATTTCAAACGAAAACCAATTTAGGCGCTAGGTTATTGGGAGTAAGCACATAAAACTTACAAACAATAAGGTACACTTTAAAATTCCTACAAGCAAACATCAAAGTCATGAACCACTACCCAGCTTCTATGTTGGTTGTCTTCCTTAGTATTATAACCCTTTTGTCAAAATAGCTAGGCTTGTAGTACTTGCCTACCTTCTACAACAAAATGGCACCAATTACAACTATATCCGCATTCATAGAAACATAAAAATCATCTTCTTTGTTTGATGGATAAAATGTAGGCAATTGGCATAAAATCTCTTTAACCTTGTCAAAAGCTTCCTGTGCATTTTTGTTCCATTGAAAACCATGAACTTATTGTTCCAAATTTTGATCATACTATTAAAACAAACAATGACTGTCTTGCAAAGATCATCACTTCCATAGCTGAAAGAGGCTCTCAACCTACAATGGCACGTTCTATTGTGTTCGAATCCTTCCTTGAACAAAATCTTGTATCTTTCAATAGGCACGGTGAAGCAAGACCATAGGTTTGGGTAGAACATACATTGAGGACAACACTCTCAAAGCTCCTTATTCTATTAGGCATAAAAAAATAAGATAAGGGATGTGCTAGTAAATTAGTGGACGTCCGGCCAGTTGGCTTGAATCCCAACAATCTCCCACTTGAAGGCCAATGTGGCCCAAGTGGCCTATGTATGAGACTAGGCTCTTCTCAAGAGCAATTGCAAGGTTTTCATCCAAAATGAAGAAAGATGTTCTTTTTTATCACATAAATTGAAACAACCAAAGCATGTAAGTTGATAAATAAAGAGAATCTCAACAAATATGACTAGGCATAGGTGTATCCAATTTACTATCACACAAAGTATGAACTAGCCATTAGGCATAACTCTAGCCTCTTCATTCTCAACCCTTTTCACATGAAGTACATTATGTACATCTACATCAATAATAGATTGATTTGTGACAGTTTTTGAAACCATGATAGGTTATATATTTGCCTCACTAGAACTTAGATTCAAGTTTTCACCATTGAAAAGAGGCATAAATATCTTGCGAGCTTCGATTACTATCTTTTTCACATGATAACAAGGGTTAAACGGGATCCTCCACTTATATAACATCTTGTGAAACCAAAATACACTTAGATTATAGATGGTACAACCTGTAACCCTAGTGTTTAGGATTCTAACCAACAAAAATGCATTTGACATCTTTATCATCCAATTTTTTGCATTATCTTTTGTGTTGTCAAAGCATAAGCTAAACAACCAAAGATGCCATGTGATCAATACATGGCTTCTTATCATGCCATGCTCTCATAGGAGCTGGTAGGACACGTGTTAAGTACATAAGTAGTACACATGACAGCCTCAAGCTAAAAGGAATGTGGTAAAGCTTGACTCTTGACCATACATTGTTCCATCTTTGTAAGTGATAGGTTTTTCCTTTTAGAAACATTATTTTTTAAGGTGTATTTGGTAGTATACATTGGTGTTTTATCCCATGACTCGCCAGAATTGCATTAAACTCATGAGACCCCCTCGATCTAAATGGAGGGTGCCCATAATACATTTAGAGACATTGTCAACAATAACCAAAAATTTCTTGAAGCACATGAATACCTCGGACATATCTTTAAGTGGATAATTCATGCATGCTTGGAGTAATCATCAATGAAAGTCATGAAGTACAAGTAATTACCCAAGGATAGAGTTTGCATCGGCCCATGAGCATCACTATGTAGAAGCTGTAATATACATGTAGCCCTCATTGAACCATCCTTTTAAAACTTTGAATGCTGCATCTTACTCAAAATACCACCTTCACAAACATGCTTAGAATGTGCTTCAAGAGGCAATAAAGAAGCAAACATATCAAATTTTAACAAATGCGACACAAAAAATTGGTAAATTTTAGATGTCCAAACAGTGCTTGCCAAATTTTTTCATCTGAATTAGATTTATTAGTTGCAAAATTTACCCACACTATCAAAGTGAGCTCATACAGCCCATGACACAAAATGCCAGATACAACAATTTCATCACTGGAACTAAGATCATGAATTACTCGTTGTCTTCCACAAATTTGACAACAAGACCAAGTCTTGTAAGTGCAAATACACAAAAACGGGTTCTTATTCATCCTGGTATACAAAGCATAGCAACAAGAGTGAAATAACTACCATTTGTAGCAACTAGCATAATTTTTATAACTCGCTTTACTGGATAAGAGGCATTATTGGTGCAAATGACCATATTACAACCTTAAGAGAGGTAAATAAGACATGATGCAAAGTGATGTTCTTTTCTGTAATACCACTAGCAAAATATAAAACATGTAACTTTTCATCAACTGACATTCTTGCATCATGGACAGAAGGATCAAAAGTATACTTTGCCCTGAATGTCGATTATGCGTCTTATCATCATCACAATCTCCATTTATAGAAGAGTTTGCAATAGTTGCACTGACATAAGATCTAGCCTCTTTTTTCATGGTTTTTTTGCCTTCAACTTAAGACATTGCTTTATTAGGTGATCATTAGCCTTACAATAATGGCACCGCATCTTCTTTTACTAGAATTTTTATACGAGTTGTTGTCAGTAGAAGCACAAGACAAGTCATTCATAGAAGAATCACGAGCAATGACTGCATTGCTATTACCACCTCCTCTTTGAGGAGCAACAAAAGCATGTTCAAATACACACTATTCTTTCTTGAAAGTGACTTTGTAACAACAATATGCATAATGCATCAAACTTGACAACTTGAGGATTTCCTTGGGTCATAAGTCTCCAAGTAGTAGCAAAATTTTGGTAAGAGTCTAGCAATGCATCTAGAATAGTTTGTATAAGTGAACTGCCAAAATTGACTTCACCCGCAGAAATGAGTTGCTCACTAGTATCCTTGATACTAGCAAAGAAAATGTCCATATCATCTTCCTCTTGCATAATCTTGGACTCCAGCTCTTTAGGAAGAAATACAATTTTTGTCTCATTACAACCTGCATAAAGAACTCCAAAGTATCCCAAGCCTGTGTTGCTAATTTTGTTGAGCGAATGTGAGGAGTAATAGTGTGCTTAATAGATAATGCAATCAATGCATGAGAATGAAAAATTTCTCAGATGTATGTAGAACAACTTTAGTAGCAAAAGATTAGAATCTACAATATCCTCATGGAGTATGTATCCATAGAAGATGGACATACATCAATGCCCTGCACAAGATGCCTACTGAAACAAGAACATGCGTCATCATGTAAGTCCACACTAGATAAATATCCCCAGCTAATTTATTCTCAAAAGCAAAGGACCAGAAGCTTTTGAGTTTAAAGGCTTTTCATGTAAACTACTTTTCATAGGCCAAGGGCATTTAAATATGAGGCTAGGGCTCATTGTTTAGCATGCTTCCTGGAGAAGCTCTAGAGTCTAGAGTACCGGCTTGTACTGTGTTGATGCAATATAAAGAAATACCAAAAGGAGCGCCAAGGTTTGGGGCCAATACTCTCTGGGGTGGAATTCCACCACTCCGTGTTGTGTGTCGTCTCTGTCTTTCAGTTTAGTTGTTATTAAAGTGCTAAAAGTTTGTTCAATCTGTTTTTTTCTATTGGCACGTGGTGCCCGTCTTGTGACAGTGGTATCAAAGCATCAGGCGTGTGCTTTTCTAAAAGCATACCGGTCCCACAAAAGAGTAGACAGAGCAAATGAGAGACTTATGGATTTTTTTGGAGGTATCTTTGCCCTCCAATTTGGAATTATTAGCCACTCCCACCCTTACTTCATCGCGCATCAGACGCGCTCCCGTCTTCACCACTCATGTCTTACAAGGCATAAGCCATTACGATCACTTGCAAGAGAAGGATCCAAGATTTGTTTCAAGTCACTGTTTTTCTCAAAAGCAGTGGCATGCAGATGTTGATGTCTACAGCTACCAAGCAGCACAAGGACTTGGCAAGCTTTCAAGAAAATTTTTTTCCCGAAGTTATATGGTTTCTGACATCTTCCTTTGGAATGCAACTTCTGGCAGAGTGGGGTATCCTGAAATGCTTGCCATGGAAACCCTAGCAGATTATAACTTGAAGTATCTTGACATCTCCCAGTAGATGTCTCTTCACAAGGAGATTACCTTGAAGGTCCAGTGCGATTGCTATCTTGGGGCTACCATCACCGCCAAAGAAACACTGTCTTTCCAAGAGCTAATGGACCATGCTGTGCTCGGCTATGACCTTACGGAATGAACCTAACCCTAATTTTTGGTGCAGGTTCTAGGATGGAAAGTCAGTTGACTTTTCAAGCTCGACTGATGTTGAGATTGCTTTTTAAGTTTGACTTCTCTTTGAGAACTTGTTTGGTGATCCTGTTTGAAATTTGTTTGGAATTTATTTTGAATCTGTCTTGGTGCCGATCAGAATTGTTTGACTTTGGTTTTAATATTGGTTACATTGCTTGCTAATTGTACTCCCGGGTGGAGAAGTGATAAATACTGTTTTGATATTGTTTGAACCTCGGAACGACGCGGGCCGATGCCTGGGGAGCATTTAGTTGTATGCTTGAACCTCCAAGCGATGCAGATTGCAGTCTGGGGAGAGTTTGGTTGTACAGTCCTCTGAGCTCATTTCCCGGACCTTTTTAGGTTATTTGCGGGGGGAGTGATGAGGTAGTCGTTCAATAGCTTCATACCGCAGACCGTTTGTCTCGGGGGAATGCTCAACGGCATTGTTTTTTGTGTCTTGTAACATGCATATGTAAGCATTTGTGTTGCATTGTGATGTGCCAACCACTAAATATTCCTAATTGGATGAGATTGCTTGGGTATGTAATTTTAGTGCTTCAAGACACTCATGCAAGATCAATGTGGTATGGGTGTGATGGCTAATTTTACTATGCCGGATGCTTGAGGTGCTTAACTGGCTCCATGCTTGAGGTGCTTGACTTGCTGCATGATTAAGGTGCTTGAGGTGCCTTGAGAAGCTTGCCTGAGATGCTTGTGGGAACACCCCCTACTTCAAGTGCTTTGTCATGCTTGATGACTAAGGGGCTTGCTCATCCAAAGTCAAAAAGATCCCTACAAGGAGGGGGGCGAGCCTACAAGGGGGGGGGGGGGGGGGGGGGATGAGAGAGAACAAACACACACACACACACACACACACACACACACACACACACACACACACAAGGGAAGCCCCAGCTTGAAGAGGCAGCAAGGACACTTGTCAAGTTCCTCCTCATGTTGCCCTCATGGTGTGCCTGAAGCCTATTGGTTGGCCACCCAAGGGGTCCAATGATAAATTAGGATATTTAATTAATTGATTTTGCATTTATCAAGTCCTCTCTCTCAAAGGGGAAAGGGGGACACTTGTCCCAAGGCTACCCTTGTTGCTTGTAATGGCTCCTGCTTGTGATTGGCTAGGCCTGGAGGGGTCAAATGAGCTTTCATCATGAGCTACAAGGGGGGGTCGACCATGCAAGCTAGGGGGTTGCTTAGGGGGTATACTCACCCACACACACTCACAAACACTCTCATTGTGTGCTATGCAAAGTGAAAGAGCTCCCTCTCCTTCTCCAAGCAAGTAGAGGTTGAGAGCCTACACCAACACTCTTGGCTATGGAGTGCAAATCCAACCAAGAGCCATGCTTCAATGCTTAAGCTTGCCATCTCCTTCTTCTTCATTACTATGCTATTATGTATGCTAGCAACAAGAGTATGACAAGTGAGGAACTAGTTCTTTCTCCTACGAAATGTTTCTTCTTCCTCTTCCCTACCCTCATTCCCTGCTAGCTCTCTCCACCTTCGAAGGTGTTTGAGGTCTTGGGACTGAGGCTTGGGATAGTTAAAGCTTTCTTCAAGTTTATGTTATGCTATGCTTGTGATGCATGAAGCTTTCCATCTTCATTGCATCACCTAGGTCACAAGGAACACAAAGATTGTATTGTAACAAGTCTCTCTTTATGGGAGAAATCATAATACAAATTCCTATTGGAGGGGGGACCGGCTCCACATAAATCCGGTCCTCAACTGTTGTCATGTTCTCTAAATTCTCTCTCTTGCAAAAGTATTGTTCATGCCAAGTTAACTAATTGCTATGATTATGTTGCTATCTTCAATTATGTTCACCCGTTATGCTCACAAAGTTATTTCTCAAAAGTACTCTCATTAATTTCCGCTACTCTCAAGTTAAATAGGCCAATTCCATTACATAATTTCTGAGGCACACTTTTCCCGAACAATGGACGACTCTCTCTCTGCCAAAAAATGGAGACAACTAAAATGTATGTAAGCCCTATGTTCCTGATCAGTGTTATGGATTCCAAAAGAAGTGGAGGAGCGATGAGTGCAAGACTATACAAGTAAAGGAGGGCCGATCGAAAAGCAGAGAGAAATGAGGGACGAGAGGGGGGGGGGGGGGGGGGGGGGGGGAGAGAGAGAGAGAGAGAGAGAGAGAGAGAGAGAGAGAGAAAAGAGACCGACCCCACGTCAGTGTTCGGGGAAAATCGTTTTTCCAAACATACAAATTTCCTTTCTTTAAATTTGCCAAGAGGAATTTTTAGAAAAAAAATAGTTTTATTTTTGGACAATAACAACAACGCCACCACAATTGGATGGCCCAACCATGATGCCCTTGCTGGCAAGCGAGGCTGCCTATTCACCACCAGCGGGGCGCACCCCATTTTCTTTTCTCCCCCTCAGTTGTTTTGAATTTTAAACCGAAGCTGAGGCACACTTTTCCCGAACAATGGACGACGCTCTCTCTGCCAAAAAATGGAGACAACTAAAATGTATGTAAGCCCTATGTTCTTGATCAGTGTTATGGATTCCAAAAGAAGTGGAGGAGCGATGAGTGCAAGAGTACACATTGTCGTCTCTCTCTCTCTCTCTCTCTCTCTCTCTCTCTAACCAATTGTCTGAGCTGTCAGGCAACAACATGTTTTGGTCAACGTGAGAGAAGGCGAGAAAGGGGTTGAGAGGAATGAGGGTGAGTGGGGCCAGAGACAGGGCAGGGTGAAGAACCGATGGACGAGGCAATGTTGTCTCATGGCTATGTCTAGCAATGAACTATCTTTAAGCACAAAAAATGCTTGAGGAGCTTCCTATCGGGGATGTCATCTCTTGGCATGCATTGATTGAGGGATATGCCCAACTTGGGCAAGCCCAAGAAGCTTTGGGATGTTTTTGGCCAATGCGAAGCAAGGGTGTCTCCCTAGATGAAATCACATATGCTCTCAACTTGAAGGCAAAAGTCAGGGCTAGGAAGCTTTGCACTGTTTTCGATAGATGGGGAGAGAGGGCATCGCTCCAAATGCAATCATGTACACTTGCACCTTGAAGGAATGTGGCATTACACAAGGTGAAGAACCGGTGGACGAGGCAATGTTGTCTCATGGTTATGTCTAGCAATGAGCTATCTTTAAGCACAAAAAGTGCTTGAGGAGCTTCCTATCGGGGATGCCATCTCTTGGGATGCATTGATTGAGGGATATACCCAACTTGGGCAAGCCCAAGAAGCTCTGGGATGGAGTCGGCGAATGCGAAGCAAGGGTGTCTCTCTAGATGAAATCACGTATGCTCTCAACTCAAAGGCAAGAGTCAGGGTTAGGAAGCTCTGCACTGTTTTTGATAGATGGGGAGAGAGGGCATCTCTCCAAATGCAATCACGTACACTTTGTGCTTGAGGAGCTTCCTATCAGGGATGTCATCTCTTGGGATGCATTGATTGAGGGATATGCCCAAGTTGGACAAGCCCAAGAAGCTCTAGGATGTTTTCGGCGAATGCGAAGCAAGGGTGTCTCTCTAGATGAAATCACATATGCTCTCAACTCGAAGGCAAGAGTCAGGGTTAGGAAGCTCTGCACTGTTTTCGATAGATGGGGAGAGAGGGCATCTCTCCAAATGCAATCACGTACACTTGCACCTTGAAGTAATGTGGCATTACATAAGATGCCGATATAGGCAAAATAATTTGCGATTATATAATTGTTAGTCAGGGGTCATTGAAAGAAAATGTCGTGCTTGGCACTACCTTGGTTAGAAGGGTGTCTCTCATATGCATTCACATAGCACCGCCGGAGGCGGCGCCGTTGTACTAGTGTATTATACAAAAAGTCTTGAAGGATTCATGAATCGGTCCTTTCTTACCACATTGGCTCTACGCGACACACATTAATTAGTTTCCTTTGAAGATTCTCCAACCGCTTAACTTTTAAAACAGGCAAGTGAGTACGAGCTGATGCACACGGTGCTCTCCTCCATGCTCGCCTTCCTGCACGTCCCATCCACCTCTATTGCTCGTCCTCACCCCGGTGCCCATGCTCCGGACTGCCCTTGCCCACCACTGATCTCACTAATCTCCGGACTGCGCCTGCCCGCCACTGATCTCACTGCTGCTCGTCCTCACCCCGGTGCTCATGCTGCGCACTCTCCCTGCCCGCCTCAGTCCCATTCTCCACCGAGTCTGCTGTTCATGTCTACCTGCTGTTCCACCGGCCTCTCTCTCTGCCCTGGAGAGCAGTACTCGCACAATCACCCCCTGACACTGCACTCATCGCCATGGCAGACTGTGTGTCTCTGTGCGCGTCTGTGGGTGTGTGTGTGTGTGTGTGTGTGTGTGTGTGTGTGTGTGTGTGTGAGAGAGAGAGAGAGAGAGAGAGAGAGCCCTTCACTCCACGCGATCGGCCAGACAACAAAAAAAAATCATGCTCCGCCGCTCTTGCTCCTACCGCCACCTGCTGCTCCTCGCGTGCGCCATAGGAACGTGACTGCACTCCTCTCTTATCCTCTCTCCTCCAAGTGGCACATTGCCCTTTTTTTCCCTTCCTAAACATGAGAGCATCCCCTCAAATTCCCCTCAATTCAGCTGCTTAGCAAAATTGAGCAGACATATTCGGTCCTTTCTTACCACACAAGATAAGGATAACTATACTCTTTTGTCTTTTATTAGGTCCTTTGCTTTTCTGGCAGATAAGCATGACGACCTTGGTCTCTATTAATATGTGTGTGATACACCACAAGAATTCATCTTCTCATGCAAAACCCTCTCCTTGCATCAAGCACACATGGCTCTCTCTCTCTCTCTCTCTCTCTCTCTCTCTCTCTCTCACACACACACACACACACACACACACACACACACGCACACGCACCCTCGTGCCCCCTTTCTACCAAGATCGTTAGGTAATTGTCATAGAGGCCTACATGGCGTCCTAATGATCGCTTATAGTCAACAGCTTATGGATGGGTATTGGATGCAACATCATACACAAGATCATGCACAAAGCTGAACATGATTGCAAAGAGAATGCGATGGGCACTAATCTATTAGTCATCCTTACATAATTCAAATAGATGGATTAGCTTCCCCGACACAATCATGATACTCAAGTGTGTTTTTTTCCATATGTTTATGATGCAGCATTTCGAAATTGATGTGAAGGCATGTATCTTTTACCTTGTGCATCGTTATTTAAAATTGCTTGTCTCTGTTGTCACACAAGCTTCTATTTTTTTAATTTTTTAATCTCTCACACTCTTGGTGAGGATGATACTTCATCAAATCTCCTTTTGTGGACTTTTTAACTTGAAACACAATTATTTTGTTTGGTTGCTTATACTATATTGCTTTAAGCCTGTGCTTCCAAACGTGAAAATCTTTTCCCACTCGTGTAAGATCCTTGCTTCAGGGATATTGTACTAATTAAATATTGGATTCTTAAACCTTAAGAATAAGATTTAGGTGCATGATGATGGCTATCAATAGTTTTGCTTTAAATATTCACAAATGTTGGTATATTTAGAGCTTTTTATATGTCTTCTTTTGGCCCCTTTTCACATCTCTCTCTCTCTCTCTATCTCTCTCTCATGCATGGACGCACCCACATAAAAACACAAGACGACACAACACACACACACACACACACAAAATTGTACATATGCATGTGCACATTCAATTAAGGCTTTACGTTGGACTCCAAAGTTGGCTTTGGGCAGCCTTATAAACGCTACATGTTAACATGAAAATTAATGGTTTCTTTGAAATGTTTCATAAATTTTTCCTTAGTACTAATGTGACAGTATTATTTGAGTTTAAAAACAAATGAGATATCGGTGTGAAGCAATAACAAAATAACTGTTAGTAAGTCAAATTCTGAAACTTTTTAACTGCTTGGGAATGAGTGTATACATATGGACATCTTGGATTAATCTAGAAATTTGGCATTGATATCGTACACATAAGGTTCATCTTTGTATATTTTTTGACTCTAGAAATCGTTCCACCTATAAATTAACAAATGGTGCCTATGGGCATCGCATCCTGAAGGGTATGTTTTCAAGCTCTACATATAACTTATACTGTCTACATAGATATTTTTGGAAACCTACTCGAGGTTGCCACAAAATGTTGTATAACTTTTGTTGTACTAATTCTGTAAAATAAGGTCCTTTGATCAAAGATTACATGGTCTGATCAAAGATTACATGGTCTACTCCATCTTAGATTTAGTGCATATTGATTGGCATAGACTTACCATTTTGTTCAGAATTTTTGCCTAATTACTTAAAGTTTCCAATTACGTCCAAAAAAACGCTTTAATCCTCTTGTGAGGGTCTCTAAAGCGATGACAATGATTCCTTTTTTGACAATTTATTCAAAATACAAACAAGATGTTGTCCAAATTTTTTTAAAAATAACGAATAGTGGGCTTTAATTATACAGTCAATGTATGTTTCCTTTGGTATATTATATGGTTGAGAATAAATGATTGTCCTTAGGATAGGGTGTAAGCTAATTCTGCAGGTGTGACATGGATAACAACTGGGCCCAGTTTTGACACCTTTATTATGCAACAAGCATAGCCAGTTCTAACTCAATGCTTTCGTATGGATGCAGGTAACAGCTAGATCCTTCTCCTCGTAGGATTAGTGGAGGTTTGTCTCTAGGGACTGGATATCTTCAAAATGGATCACAACAATAGCAATACTTGGAGAAAGGAAGATCTACATCAAGTTTCTTTCATTCAGCTTGATTCTAAGCTAATGTAAACTATTAAAATATACAATTGCCATGGTGGTATATACATGTAATTTATCTTTCAGTATAATGTCATTTTCCTTGTCTATAAGTCAATTCTGGTCTACTCCATTGTATGGTTCAATAGTTTGTGCAATCAAACTATTGTTAGGTTTTTCATTTCAAACACACACACTCTTCTTCCTAGCTAGCTTTTGATCGACGGGCGAGCACCATACAATGGTAGTAGATCAGTTACATTAATACTAACTTGACCCACCCAATCCAAAGGGATGGGTTGGGGCTCTTACGCTCCTAAATTGGTCAAGCACCTATTGACTTACATGTAATCCATGTCCATCTAAGAACGGAGGTGGAATTGTAATTGGTCCTTGTCTTGCAAGATTGGAGTATATTATAACGAACAACATGACAACATGGTTCAAAAATTAGGGTGATATATTGACCAAAAACATGAGATTCCAGGACGTAGATTACATAATACCATATTTTTCTCTTCGGAGGACCCCTTTATAGTGCAACAGTTTGATATTTGCATATCAAAACCCTTTCAACACATTACAGATGACTGATTTATAAACATTGGATTTGTTTAATTGTAGTTGGTGGGGGATAGTTCCACTTGGTGGACTATCCTCCACCAAGTAGATCTCTCCTCTTGGATGGGGGAGGGCCACACACACG
Organism: Adiantum capillus-veneris; assembly: GCF_014529385.1. NCBI lineage: Eukaryota > Viridiplantae > Streptophyta > Polypodiopsida > Polypodiales > Pteridaceae > Adiantum > Adiantum capillus-veneris. The sequence goes on from NC_140958.1 coordinate 94,293,802, forward strand.
CGCACACGTGTCACACACACACAAGCTTATTGAATGCCACGTAAACCTCTCCTCAAGGATGGGATAAACACACACACACACACACAATCAAATCCTTCAAGTATCCCGCCCTATTTTCTTTGGTAAAAAACAAATTTTTGGTGAGCCTTTCTCCGGTCACATATGCCTTACCATAGGGGACCCATTAAAGAACCTCATATTTTCTCTTTCTGGACCCCTCACCAAATTGCATTTTTTTGTACCTTACGAGCAGCTCAAGTGGGCAATTCTCTTTCCTCTCTCTTGACACACACACACACACACACACACACAAAATTACTTGTATGAAAGTTTAGCTTGGGGCTTTTAGACATACACGTCCTTAACATCCTCTGCTAGCAATATTCGTAATAACCCCCAAACCCTTGATGTCCATCCCATAAAAAAACATGGAGCCTTTAATAGTGAGATTAAATCTCCTATGATGGACCATTAAGTCTACAATCCCAAGAAATATAGAACATTTACATGATCACTTAAAAATTTGCCATATAAAACATCGTATCTGTCGTACATTCTTTTACTCAATCCTTGGTGCATATGAGTTAGCACCCGTATCCATATGACTATAGTACATATTCTTACTCTCAAAATTTAATGTACGATTGTGTAGCCACATTATATCTTTATCTTGAAGTAGAAGATTTTCAAAAAAAATTGTTCCATGTATGAAGTTAGTGGCTCTTAACTAGAGCAAACATACAAAAAGATGTTTGGTGATGGCATGTGTGGCATGGAGTTTTAATATAGCTAAATATGGAATTTATGTATTATACAAAAACTCTTGAACGCTTCATGAACAGGTCCTTTTTTTTATATTGGCAAAACTCACAATTGTGAGCGAATTATATTGATCATCTCAAAAAATTACAAGAACTTGCCATGCTCGTGCCGAGCCATGACACCATCCAGAGACCAAACTTACATCAGCTATCTGGGGAGCCACCCCTAACGACCTGTCCCCATGCCCTTGATACACCAGATTCATTATCATGTTCTTCACTAATCTTTTGGTTTCATGATTTTCCCCTTACCTAAGCATTCCACTGACAACAAGGCACAAGTAAGCCTAGACCAATCATCCGAGTTTTGCTTGCGTCCAAGCGTCCATATTAGCACTCTGCTTTCGTGTATAATTTCTGCGAAGCTTGCCACCTCAGGAACTCCTTCGACACACGGCGGTTCCTTGTTTGCCATACATTATGTAAAAAGCAAAACCTGATTATTTGAGTGCAAATGAGGATGGCAGGGCTACCCAAGTTCTTACCTCCAAGGAGTAGATCGGTCCTTTCTTATCACATAAGATAAGGATAACTATACTCTTTTGTCTTTTATTAGCTCCTTTGCTTTTCTGGTAGATAAGCATGACGACCTTGGTTATTATTAATATGTGTGTGATCCACCACAAGAATTCATCTTCTCATGCAAAACCCTCACCTTACATCAAGCACACATGCCATATCTATTATCGCCTCTCTCTCTCTCTCTCTCTCACACACACACACACACACACACACACACACACACACACACACCCACCCTCGTGTCACCTTCCTACTATTGTTTTACAACCAATTACCCCAAGATCACTAGGTAATTTCCAAAGAAGCCTACATGGAGTCCTAATGATCACCTATAGTCTATCCCAAGATTGCTAGGTAATTGCTATAGAGGCCTACATGGAGTCCTAATGATCGCCTATAGTCATTAGCTTATGGATGGGTATTGGATGCAACATCATACACAAGATCATGCACCAAGCTCAACATGATTGCAAAGAGAAAGTGATGGGCACTAATCTGTTAGTCATCCTTACACAATTCAAATGGATGGATTAGCTTCCCCGACACAATCACGATACTCAAGTGTGTTTTTCCATAATGCAGCATTTTGAAATTGATGTGAATGCATGTATCCTTTACTTGTGCATGGTCATTTAAAATCGCTTGTCTCTGTTGTCACAAAAGCTTCTAATTTTTGAATTTTTTAATCTCTCACACCCTTGATACTTCAACAAATCTCCTTTTGTGGACTTAAAAAGCCCACTTAGAGGTTATGGAATTGAGTTTCAAGTAACATGGATGCACCATCATCGCTCTCATCATCATCATATGGCATGCTATTGTATATGTTTTCATATACTTCAATAGATAACTTGACTTTATTAAGGACTCTTGCAATAGGCTCCATTGAGAAACGTATGGCCCTTACAAGATGCGAGTAGATCATGACTAGAGATGTTCGATCCAATAGGCTATATGTATCATTTTTTCCTTCGACTTGGCCATAGTAGAAGCCTTTAACAACCTTCTCTCCTCTAACAATCTTGTTATGCCACTTATCCTTTTGTGCTCTCATCGTCTGGTACAATACTTTTGTGAATTTGATAAGGTAGAAGTCCTCTTTAGCTTCAGTTTCCTTGAATACAAAATTATCACCAATGGACAACATTCCACATAACATTTCAGGGCATCCTTCATACAGTGGCATGTTAGAAACTTGGCTCATTGGGATAGAATTTGAATATCCATCTCCTTCTCATCATCCTATTTGTCATCCCTTCCTCTATTACCAGACTCTGGTAGTGGTTTGATGGAAACATATTTACATTCTTCTATGTGCATTGTTTTTTTTGCATCTTCTCCATAGCCCACTCATACATGGATCACAAAAGCATGAAAGTGTTCGAAAGAGTACAACACATGGGTTGTCCTTTGAATACCCATTAGCAAATGAGCAAGAGCCCATGATGCTCGCACAATCCCACTAGAGATTGTGTTGCACATCATCCACACCAATAAGCCAGAAGAATCTCTGTGTACTACACTTGTGAGATTGTTCTCTTGGTTGAAAAGTTGCTTCCAAAAAGTTGATCAAATCAACCGCACACTCCATAGACCCATCTGATTTCAATTCCTCATGTGTCAAGGTTCTCTTGAAGACTGTTCCTACCCCATCATACTCTCATTTTCCATGGTCGAATGCTGAAAAGTTATGCATCATGTGCAAGCATGTCAACTGATAGTACCTGGCCACAAAATAGTTTGGTCTACGGGCTTCGAATTGTGAAGCAACACCATCTGACCACACCCAATGATGCTACAAGCAATGTCCATGTTTTTTCAACCACTTGTCATGACGAATGAAACAAGGATGTACAAACAATGTATCATGATGCATGTAATCTGATATGTAAACGTGTAGTGTCTTTTGAACATCACATACTACATTTATTACATAAGTGATGTGCACAAGTGACTTGAGTAGACCACCAATGCATTGACTCAATCTCATTCTGAATAAAAGAATAATTCTCTGCAAAGTCAATAACTAAAACAACAACATCTCTAGGAAACTTGAGGAAACAATCGTAGAATTGTTGGGCTTGCCAGCGGAAGACAAAGTTTTGCTTGATGAAGCTTGCATGGTGGGCTGAAAATAGGCACTAAAAACCAGCACTTTTCATTTGTTGCATAATTAAATCCTTTCTCTTCTTACTCCCACCTGTATTAACCTGTCTCGTTCCAACATCCATGAAAACCTTCGCAGACACCTCGCTGCTACCCTTTGCTATCTCATTCGGACAAAATGTCAACTTCCATACACCACATTGAGAGTAGTCCCCCATCAAGAATTTCTTGGTATGGTATTCACTATTTGAAAGCTTTGGGCACATGATGGATTCCCACATACCAATGATGTGCTGACATATTGCTTGGTTTGCAAAACACTCTCCTATATCATCACTTCTACAACATATGGAGCAAGTGCAAAGGTGACCTTTCCGGTGATGCCAAATTTGTTTATTTGCATTTGATTAAAAGCCTCATTGAAATAGAGCATCTGCGCATGGGATACACAACATCAAGTATACTACTCTTTTAGCTTCTAAACAAAGTATGGCTTTTATGCCTCAAAGCATCTAAAAGACACTCCCACTGTAGGGTGAGCCTTTTTAAATCTTTGGTATAGCTCAACCTATGGCACCAAAACAAAGAAGGTTAGAAAATTCCAACTTCATGCAGATGGTAAAATGCCACTCATGTAGTAGTGCCAAAATTGACTCTAGACAGCACCAAATATGGTACTATAGAACAATCTTTGGTAGTCTACCAGACTTCAAAAATCCAGATTACCAAAATTCCTTTTGGGTAACCAAAATGATTCATTTCTACCTTCTTTGGTACAATATAGAACCAATACACGGAAATACACAACGAAGTGGGTTCTTCCATATTTGGTATTGTCTTTAGGCTTTGGGTACTATGTACAACCATTGGCATGCAGGAGAGTACCAAACTGGGTAGTTCAAAGATGCTTGGGTACTATTCATGCAACCTTTGGTACTATAATAGACTATTTCCATATTTGGTATTGTCTTTAGGCTTTTGGTACTATGTACAACCATTGGCATGCAAGAGAGTACCAAATTGGATTGTTTTTGTTACTTTCTTTAGGCTTTTGGTACTATGTACAACCATAGGCATGAAAGAGAGTACCAAATTGGGTAGTTAAAAGATGCTTGTTTACTATTCATGCAACCTTTGGTACTATAACAAACTATTTCCATATTTGGTACTCTCTTTAGGCTTTTGGTACTATGTACAACCACTGGAATGCAAGATATTATCAAATTGGATAGTTTTTGGCATTGTCTTTAGGCTTTTGGTACAATGGTTATGCAGGAGAGTACCAAATTGGTGGTTTACAGTGGCTTGGGTACTATACAAAGACCTTTGGTACTGTGGAGGACCAGTGCCATGTAACAAAAAATTCAATTTGGTATCTGGCTGCTTTTGACTCATAGTATAACTCCATGCAGAAGAGTACCCATATGAGTACTTTGCAAATGCTTTGGTGATAAACAAGAATACTTTGGTACTATAAATGGAGTAAGTTTGGTACTACATAAAGACTTTGGTACTACAAAATTAGGCTCTGGTGAAATAGAGTGAGGCTTTGGTACTCTATAGATTGGCTTTGGTGCCTCTAGGGAAGGAAAAGGTCCTATACAGAGTCTTTGGTACTCTATAGATATTCTTTAGAATTATTAGTATACAATTGAACACCAAATTTTACTACACACGGGCTTTGCTTCTAAGCAGGATAGCTTTGGAACTACATAGGAATGCATTGGTACTATATATAACCTTTGTAAGGTACTATACACACCCATTGCCATATAGAAAACCACCAAATTTGGTATTGTCTTGACCAAATCAGCCTTAAGGATTGCCAAACAAATTACAATTTCTAAGAGTTGTTGGTACCTGACAGTCATCCAGTAGATGCACAAGATGCTTGACGACACTTTTCCTTCCAATTCTCTTTTTGCATATGTTCTTCTTGTTAGGTGAAACTCTGGTCTCTGATGTCCAAAAGGCATACACCAAGTTTCTTATTTCATTGGTGATAACGATTCCTCGAGGGAATCGTCTCTCACATGCACTCAATGGCAACACTTCATCCTCATCTTTATTCTCCAGTCTTGAACTTGTAACAACTATATTTCTTTGATGGATACCTCGGAAATTTGGTACTACACTTGGGCTTTGCTTCTATGCAGGATAACTTTGGAACTACATAGGAATGCATTGGTACTGTACATAGCCTTTGTAAGGTACTATACACACCCACTGTCGTATAGCAAACTACCAAATTCTATATTGTCTTGACCAAATCAGCCTTAAGGATTACCAAAAAAATTAGAATTGCTAAGAGTTGTTGGTACGTGAGAGTCATCGAGTAGATGCAGAGGATGCTTGTCGACACTTTTCCTTCCAATATCTTTTTGCATATGTTCTTCTTGTTAGGTGAAACTTTGGACTTTGATGTCCAAAAGGCATACACCAAGTTTTTTATTTCATTGGTGATAACGGTTTCTTGAGGGAATCGTCTCTCACATGCACTCAATGACAACACTTCATCCTCATCTTTATTTTCCAGTCTTGAACTTGCAACAACAGCTTAGATGGATACCCATGACATTATAAATTTTAGATTCGTTTATTGAGGTCACACATGTACTATTGTTCAAGATCATTGTCAGAGAGGTTCTCTTCACAAAAATGTCACTTGCTGAGTGCGGGACCTTAATTTGAGTCAAAATGTTGTGCACACTCAATAGAATGGTCTCATCAACATTGCTAAAAATTTGATTTTTGCAGCTCAAAAAATGTTTTGTGGTCCAAGAGTTGTTGAAATATTTCCTTTTGTTCATTCCTTGACGTCAACATCGTGCCATCGCTATGCAAATATTCTTCCTTGTCCTCGCTTTTGGTAATCCAAGAGCAGAAGAAGGATGCCTTTCTTTTCTTCTCTATTTGCATTTCTTTGTAGCCCAATAGTTACCAAGAAAAGCCTAATTAGTGAGACCTATCTGAATGGAAGTGCTAATGGAATGGCTTTGCATTTGTTCATCTGCGCTTGCACCACCAACCTGGTCGAGAGCAGTTGTGGATGAACCGAGCAATAATCTCCGACGGTACTGTCCATTGGCGAGAGAGAGAGAGAGAGAGAGAGAGAGAGAGAGAGAGAGAGAGAGAGAGAGAGAGAGAGAGAGAGAGAGAGAGAGAGAGAGAGAGAGAGAGAGATTTAATTATAATCCACGAAGGTTGGATATGACCCATGGGACCAAAACAAAACATTACATCAATTCTTTGAGGTGAAAGCGTTAGATACATATCAGTTAGGGACTGAGGGTCCATCAAGGCGTAGAAGGAAGAAGGGAAAGAACAAGAATCAAAATCTAAGGGGGTCACGTGAAGGGGGAGCTGGCTTGAGAGTTTGAAACTCTTGGATGATGGATTTACCACCATGGTAGAGTGTCCATTTACCTTGTTTACGGGCTTCATGCATCTTCTTGAGCAGGCTTGCTTTAAGCTTGAGTTGATTTGCGGTTAGCTTCTCGGTGAACCAAAGCTTTCTCCCCTTGAGGCGGTAGGATTGTCGTAGCAAGCCCGTCAGTTCTTCTTTGTTCTTGAAAGTGAGGATGCATTGACCAAGGGGCACACATCTATGCGTGTCATTGATCCATGAGACAATATCGGGCTCGAAGTGAAATGGTTGAAGAATGTCATTGAGCTCGGCGATAGCTTGTTCACGTGTGTCCTCCTCGGTGCACCATAGTGGGGAGAGCCCTCTAATCTTGATAATGAGAGCAAGGGATTCTTGCAACCTACATTCTTGTAAGGTTGTTTGTATTTCATTGTCGATCATCTTATGTGTAGCCTCATGAGTTTCTTTCTGAGATGCCTTGATAATCTCATGGAGAGAAGCTTCGACTTCATGTGTCTTTGCTAGCACATTGCTGTTCTCCTTTGCTTTCATCTCCTCAGGCTTACTCAACCACTGTTTGAGTTCATCATTCTCCAAAATAATCTCTTGTATCTTAGCCTCTACGGCCGTGATTCTTGCATCTTGGCGAGTGGTAGGGTCCTTCTTAGGCACAGCTGCCACCGCAAGAAAACTCTTTGCGTGTGCTGGCCATTGGTGTGTTGAAGGAGGACATTGTATCTTCTTGACTGTTTTATGTAGGCAGGCCTGCAGAAGGCTCGGGAGCTTGTACATGCTGCAACTATGGGAACCAAGTCAAAATTTTTTGATGAGGCTTAAAGAAATAGGCAAGAGTGTGATAACTCAAAGAGGGAGATGGAAAAATCTTGGCGGCGCTTTGAGGCAGGGTCGAGCGTCGCAGCGTCGTTCTGCTACTGCTGAGGCATGTCACTCTACTAGCGACGCAGGGGCCAGTTTTCTATTGGCAATGGCTAGGCATGGCCAATGTCCTACTGGGAACGGCAAGGCAGGGTTGAGAGGCGCTAACCCCCCCTCCCCCCCCCCCCCCCCCCCCCCCCCACACACACACACACACACACCCACAGGGCTGCCCCTCGCCCTAGGGGGAGACTGTGTAGAGGTATCGGAGTTCTGCACAGGCAAAACGAAGGTGAAGTCTAGGGTGTGTGTGTGTGTGTGTGTGTGTGTGTGTGTGTGAGAGAGAGAGAGAGAGAGAGAGAGAGAGAGAGAGAGAGAGAGAGAGAGAGAGAGAGAGAGAGAGAGAGAGAGAGAGAGAGAGAGAGAGAGAGAGAGAGAGAGAGAGAGAGAGATGACAATGGCTATGAAGCTTCCTGGACCTTGTTGCTTGCTTGTTGTGGCTATCTGTGGCCATGAAGAGAGAGAGAGAGAGAGAGAGAGAGAGAGAGAGAGAGAGAGAGAGAGAGAGAGAGAGAGAGAGAGAGAGAGAGATGACAATGGATATAGAGCTTCTTGAACCTTGTTGCTTGCTCGTTGTGGCTATCTTTGGCACACACACACACACACACACACACACAAAGAGAGAGAGAGAGAGAGAGAGAGAGAGAGAGAGAGAGAGAGAGAGAGCTGATAATGGATATGGAGCGTGCTTGCCATGGCTATGGAGCTTCTTGGACCTTCCTGCTTGTTTGTTGTGGCTATCTTTGACCATGGAGAGAGAGAGAGAGAGAGAGAGAGAGAGAGAGAGAGAGAGAGAGAGAGAGAGAGAGAGAGAGAGACCACAAGAACTTTGGTGGTGGCTATGCAATAGGCAAGGTGCAAGATGAAAAACTTTGTGTGTGTGTGTGTGTGTGTGTGTGTAAGTATGAAAATCCCCTCATACTTGAATTATACCTAGACAATTGTGTTAAATAATATATTAAATAACAATATTTTAAAACAAGATGTCATAAAACTCAATCAACATTTCAAATACACCAATACAACATTCTGTATCTAATGGATAATACAGTCATTTAGATCAAAAAATTGATCTTTGATCGTTACAAATTGATATCTTAATGTTGTATCTATGTGTGCACCCTTTGGGATGAGCTTCCACTACATCTACATGGAGAAGGATCTAGCTGTTACCTGCATCCATACAAAAACGTTCAGTTAAGACTGGCTATGTTTGTGCGTGTTGCAGGTGTCGACACTGGATCCAGTTGTCATCCATGTCACACTTGTAGACATAGTTTACATCTTTCCCCCAGAATTGACATTTAAGTTAGACTTTAAAGTAAGATAACCTCTTGAGTGCAGAGTGTTATGTATCCCAATATATAGTGAGTTCCCCACAGAAATGATGCTAGTGTCTACTACTATATATGATGCAAGCACTTATGTATTTTTGAGTTACAGATCATTGTAGATGAGATGACTTGACGAAAATCGTGCCCTGTAATTCGATTAATATTTCAAAATTCTCACTTCATGCCGTCTCTCCACGAGACCCTCAACGGGAGGTATTCGGCTTTATTGACAAAACAAATTTTATATAATGTGAAGATAGAGATATGTTGCATGCTATTCTCTCACAAAACTATTTTGATAAAAATCCGGAAGCATTATGATTATATTTCAAGATTGATAGCAAAACTCTTCAAACACATCCCAATTTACTATATGTCTACATGTTACTTTCTAACAACTAATCTTAGGATTTAGCTGAGTCAAAAACCAAAGTGTAGTGTGTGTGTGTGTGTGTGTGTGTGTGTGTGTGTGTGTGTAAGACTTCAAATAGCTCAAAAGAGCGTCAAGCTCAAAAGATTCGATCTGCAAATGGAAGCATCATGACAGGGCCACTATCCTACCTACCAGCATTATATGGTTTTGTATACAAGTTTTCGACAAGATTTCCTCAAACAAAAGCATATCTGAAATTTTTTATTTTATAACCAATCCATGGAGTATGCCATGAGTAATCAACCAGATAGGAATGATGATATTCTGCATTGTGTGTGCATAATGCCAATTCCTAAAACTTTTGCCAGCATTTTCTTTGTTTTTGGATCAGGTTTGCAAAAATTCCTACTTACTTCCATCTCACGCGAGACCCTCATAGGAGGTTGAATGCACAAAAAATTCCATTGATAGAAGATATTCGAGGACTATACAGTTCTTCTTAAGCTTGTCGACCAAATGAGTAAATTTATGACCATAGTTCCTCTATGTTTTACTTTATTGATCAAATCAGAAATTTATACCTGTGTCTTGACAAGAATCCGTCATGGCTTGATCTCATGTCTATAAAGGCTTAATTGTGTATATAAATAAAAAACACTAAATGTACTAAGTAGGTGCACATGCACCTACCTGTATGCCGCCCGAATGCTGCCATCCTTTGATTATTTGAAGTTGTTTCCATCTCATGAGTTGCATCGATGTGTGTATATGCTCTCCACATCACGTGTGTGCGCGTTGGCACCAAGAGAGGCTACATGGCAGTGGTTCAGTTACAGATCATGCATACACAAAGGGATTCTAGACAAGCATGGCCTAATGGTTTGCTGAATATGTGCTTGTGTGTATGTGTGTTCAATGCACTCAGCACTGTGTGTGTGTGTGTGTGTGTGTGTGTGTGTTGAGTGGATCTTCTTGCGCACTCTCAGATCGAGGCCTGGTGATTGAAAAAAGGAGGCTTCCATATGCACTTTAAAGTATGGGTGTTAGTGTTGAGAACGCAGAGAGAGGACGAGTGCGCATAGAGAAGGAATCGCAACATCACCACTACTGAGAACGCAGTCGAGAGAAGGAATACCAAAAGATACTATTGCATATCTACGAATTGACTCCAGCTAGGTAGCACATGAATGAGCCAAAGGTTTGGTAGGTCACATGTCAGCACGGTTGTTCACAACCCCAAAATAGGTAAGAGTTAATTTTAGTGTAGAGGTTAAATATCCATCATGTATTGCCCGAGTAGGGAGGGGTCACAAGGGGAACACTACGAGTGAAGATTAACGGGAGAATGATAAGAGAAGTTTCAAAATGGCTAAAAAGAAGATAATACTCCGCATTCAAATTCCCAATTGTGAGGCAATCTGTCCTCCGATAGCATCACTATCCCTTCATCAAAGGAGGGTCGGTTCATACCAAGTTAGTGTAGGTACTCCATCTTGGCATGGGAGAATCTTCTTATTACCAAGTTAGTGTAGGGCGTCCATCTCAACACAGGAGGTAGCGAGAACGAGATTACCAAAGAGGAAAGACGTCAGCCAAGGTTTAGTCAAGAATTGTCGAATAGATAAGTGTGTGTGTGTGTGTGTGTGTGTGAGAGAGAGAGAGAGAGAGAGAGAGAGAGAGAGAGAGAGAGAGAGAGAGAGAGAGAGAGGTGTTGGAATCATAACCCCCTATGGTCCCACCATCACCCCACCTCTTCTCGGGAGTGGCATGTTTCAAAAGTTAGAAAAGTCTTTAAATATATGGACCCTCCCCCATTCCAATTGAAGGGTCCTTTCTTTTTACACACATGAACCACCAAACCTATTTTGTGTCAAGGACAGTCTTTTTTGTACCACTAAACCATGCTTTAAGCCTTGTAGACTTGTCCCTATAGGCCTAGTGAAGCTTCCCTCAAAGTTTCATGACAATCCGAGTCCATTTAGTCGATTAAATGGCATGATGACCTAGAGTGGTGAGAAAGGACATAGGCAAATTTCTTTGATCATTGAGTGGTGGTTTGCTTGTTGACTTGATGCATTTGCTTGCTAGGTTCACTTCTTGAGGGCTGACAACCTCAAAGAGTCTTCGTGCCCCATCTGACTCACTTCCCTGAGTATTGACATATTATGTTAGTGCCATATAGCTATGCTACAGACATTTGATCGCAATGACTCACTAACATTGATGTCATTGCCAGAGAATGATCCTTAGATGGTGAGCAACCCAGTGCGTATTTAGGGTGTTCTTTTCCAAGGATTTATCTTTCCATTCCATTTACACTAGCAGTAAAACAACTAGACACGGGGTTTAGTGCTTGGTAGAGGCTAGAAGTCAAGGACTCGCTGGATCTATTTTTGGGAGGTAAAGAGAGTTGTGAGTGACATAGCCAAAAACATTCCATTCTTCAATTTTCTCATTACTTTCAGAGTGCTACACCTTTTTCGTTACCTCTTTCATTTACGTTGTTTTGTTCATTTTTGTTCCTAGTTTCTTTCTAATATATAAGAGTAGAGTAAGTAGAAATCAATAGCATCAAATTGGACTGAAAAGATCGGGGCAAAAAGAGCTTAAAACCATATTTTGGCCAAAACAACCATAAATTTGAAATTCTAAAAATTTGATGGTAAAGACTTGAGACCTGATCCAAAACCAAAAATCTGGTGATCAAAAGCTTTAGAATACTCATAAGAAAAAAACTGATAAGTTTGGGCAAATTTTGTGGAGGAACATGGATTGCGATCCATGTATCCCAGGGGCCATTTTTGCAAAAAATTGATCAGTGATACTCCGTATAAGTAGGCCATTCCTCCGATAAAGTTTTTTTGCAAAAAGAATTCAAAAATCACTTCAAAATTGGATGACATGGAAAAAACAATAAAAACAGGGGTTTCACGCACAAAATTTGGCATATCTTAAGATTTTGTGATCCAAATCCAAAAAGTTTTGGGTATTGATCAAATTTCACGTCAAAATGAGGTCAAACATGGATCGTGATCCATGCACCGCATCATAGATTTTGGTTGAGATTTAAGCAGTAGGTATCTAAGACCTAGACATATAATTTTCTTGAAAGACACATTGGCAAAAAAGCTAAAAAAAAAGTGGTCAAAAGAGCCAAAAGCAAGAGATAGTCAAAAATCGCCAAACTAGACTGAGAGTTTACTTTTGGTTGATCAAAACTAATTCAAATTCAAAATGATTTTGGGTATAGGCTACAAACATCATAAGCTTTCATCTCACCAAATTCAAAGTCCAAAAGTGATGGAACATGGCTCGTGGTCCATGTACTGCATTTGAGTTTTGGGACAGAAACTATACCAGCGTGTAGCAAAGAGAATTTTAAGCAATACTTCCCAAAGCAAGGTAGCCAAAAAAGTTGGAAAAGTGGGTCAAAAGGGCGAAAAACATTTCAAGGCTAAAAATTGCAAAGTCAAACCTAGGGTTTCACTTTTGACCGACCAAAACTTGTCCAAATCCAAAAAGATTTTGGGGATAGCTTAGAAATACCTTCATCTATGAGTTTTTCAAATTTGGGGTCAAAAGCTCTCTAAACATGGATCGCGACCACTAAACAACATGTCAATTCTCACAACATTTCAAGATTGTTCAAGTGTCACCTGGTTTACCACCTACTAGACTAGAAGACAAAAATTTGACATCATTTTTTTAAATTGAACCACTATGTTGTGCACCTTATCATGTAAATCCACTTGCACATAAAGAGATACAGACCCAAGTCCAAGAATTGGTAGATAGGGGACTTATTAAGCTTAATAGCTCACCATATGGATCACCTATTCTTTTTTTCAAGACTCAATATTAGAAATGGAACCTTTCATATGTGTATAGACTTTAGAGCCTTGAATAATATCACAATAAACAACATATCCCCTTTTTCTTGGGTAGATAAATTGTTAAACAAACTACAAGAGCTAGTGTCTTTAGTAAACTTGAAATTTTCTATTTAGCATAGAAATTTTTTCAGAAATCTTGTGTACAAGGCACATTATCTCACATTGATTTTGAAGAGAACTACACTTTATGTTTGGATTGATTTGCATGAGTGATCTTTTCAAGGTTTGAAAGCGTCATTGACAAATGTACCTGTTTTCACAATTTCTGATTTTTCTCGTCCATTCTTTGTTGTTGTTGTAACGGATGCTAGTGGAAAATACATAGGTGATACATTTATGCTACATAATTACCCAATGTCTTTTGAAGTTCAAAAGTTTAAAAATTTTCAAACTAAGTACAACACTTGACGAACTCAAAGATTTTGTACATACACTCAATATTTGGAAACACTATTTAATGTGTTTCGATTCTCCCATTAAAGAAAATCAATAGAGCATCAAATATCTCCTCTCTCAGCCTTTAATTTCTAACAAGCACATTAAATAGACCCCTTTCATTCAAAATTTTGAGTCTATTATTTAGTACCAACCTAGTACAAGAAATGTCGTAGCTGATGCACTCAATAGAAGACCTCATCTTAAAAATCTATGTATCATCATAAAGTGCATCATTTGCATCCACATGTACATGAATGAACATGTTACACTTTCATTTCTGGAGTGCACCACCCAAGACTAGTGTCTATATTTCAAGCAAAAGCTTTGTGTTACACAATCACTTTGTTTCATGACGTATGGCGATCCTCAAGGTTTTGCTACCACTTACCAAAATTTGTGTCATGATTTCTTTGGGCCTACTATACACATTGAGGAAGAAGTATGTTGTAAGTTGTTTGGTTTGTTAAAATATTAAGTCTACCATAGGGAAGAAACTAGGAATTTTACATCCACTGTCTATTTTGGAAAGACCTTGGGAGCTTGTTTCAATGAGCTTCATTATTAGTTTTCTCTTACTACACATAAGTATGATATGATTTGGGCAATGATTGATTGTTTCAATAAACAATCATATCTCATTTCATGTAAGAAAACTCCTTGAAATCTATTTTTGCACATCATGGTTTATCTAAATTGAGGATTTTAGAGATTCACAGTTCTATAGTGCATTTTAACCTTTGGGGACTACACTAGATTTCACATCATCTGTTCATCTTGAATCTAATGGATAGATTGAATTCAGATTGAAGTTACTAATCACACAATTGCTCATTTGTTGAAAACTTGGGGACTACACTAGATTTCACATCATCTTTTCATCCTAAATCTAATGGGGATAGGCTGAAGTTACTAATCACACAATTATTCATTTATTGAAAGTATGTCAGGTAGAATCTCTTCCATCAAATAGTTCACATACCTTCGTGGACAGCTTGACATGATTGCAGAAGAAAGAGTGTCTGTCGAGCCGAAGTCTAGTAGCTCGCAAGCATCAGGGCATGAGCCAATGAAGATAAAGCCAATCGTGAAAGAGCAAACGATATCTGAGATGACTTTGGCAGATCTCACAAAGGCCATCCAAGAAAGCCTTAGGGGTAATCGTGCTCCACAAAACACTCATATGTATCCAAGAAGGGAGCAACAATGGTGCTCAATTTGCTTGGGCCCACATACTACGAGTGAATGCCCTACTTTCAGAGTAAAGTTTAATGGGACTTGTAACGCGTGTGGTAGGTATGGCCATCAAGCGAAGGATTGCCTAATGCTTAAACGCATCATGGAAAATAGACCGCCTATAGCTTGGGCAGACTCACCTCGAGTTCCTGCATTGATGCCTACCCCACCCATGGAGCAACAGTTGCCATTACAACACATGGTCCCTAGAACCCAAAATGTGGTCCAAACCACACCGTTGCCACCTCCAGTGCTAGGACCGCAACCCCCTCATCCAAGAGTTACACCTATGAACCAAATAGGTTGTGAGTCATCTAGTACTTATGTAGATTGCGAAGAGGAAATAGACTCTAGTATCACCTATGGAGTCGACATGCTTGAGGAGTGTCCCATGTACTATATGGAAGACCATTGGGGACAAATCAAACCGGTATATCAAGCTACTGCGCTAGCAGCAAGAGGCCAAAACATTAATAGTTTTACCAAGAGACCACCTCTTCAGTGCTACGAATGTGGTGGACCACATCGAGTAGCTGAGTGCCCCATTAGAATGCAAAAGAATGCCGCACTAATGCAAACAAGTCAAGGGAGTGCATTGGCAATGCCATTACTCACTTGTAATCGTTGTGGCATAGATCATTTGATCGCACAGTGTCCTAACAATCCAAACGCACCGAAAATCACACCATTGAACATAATAGAGATTGTTGATGGGACACCACCAACTATAAACATAGCACCAGTGAATGCACTCACACGGTCGATGCTCCAAAAGCAAAATTACATCCTCGAAGAGAGAGATGCTGCATCCATTGGCCGAGCGAGAAAGAAGAAAACACGAAGAAAGAAATCCCTTAATGCTTCTAGCTCAAAACCTAGTTCAAAGACTAACATAGGGACAGGAGAGGATCCCGTGTATATGAATGACCCTGAGGATGACTCAGATTCGATAGAGACCACGGAGACCAAAACTATTACTACAAAGGAAAAAGCCAGTGAGGAGGATCACGAGAGGGAATTACGACGAGCACCAAAAGAGTATTCAAAGTTAAACCACCCAGTTGCGAACCCCCAAGATAAGCCACAAGAGACAAAAAATGAGGATTGCAAGAGAAAGATTGGAACCTATCCAAACCCAACGGTGGAAATTGAACGAGTCCAACAACTGAGGGGTTTGGTGGAAGAAACTCAATGAACATTAGAACCTGAACCCAAACATATCCAGATGTCGGACACAGTGTTTCCCACACAAGTTCAACCTCACAAGAACTACAGGCCGTTAGCTATACCCAGTATCATTCGGGAAGAGAGTGAGGGTAGGACATCTGAAAGTGGACACACACCTTTCCTACTAGAGAGAATGTTTGGTGAGGGAATGCCCGACCCCCTTGAGGAAGTGGAGATTCCATATTCACCATTCTCTTGTCAGGGTCCTACGTCCCACAAGATGCCATTAAATGTTGCCAAATTGCTGGATTTCATGTCTTCAGAAGTTAGAACCACCATCATGTCCAAACTATATAAAGACCCCGAGCTAGTCTCAGCTCTTCGAGCCTTCCTCAATGGAGAATTACAGGCCGGATTACCATAGTTTGCACATATGAACAAACCTGACTCAGTAATGAATGATGAGGAACATTTAGCACCACCATCTGACCTAGCGGGACATGAATCTGTAATTGAAGTACCCGTTAACAAGTTGGGGCAATACTTTGAAGGTGATGAATCTAATGCTACTTTGCCAATCACTACTAAAGGATTAAATGTAAAGGGAGTCCTTGACGGTGGTGCGGGAGTCAGCATGGTGACAAAGAGTTGTTGGGAGTCTATGGGGCGACCTCACCTTGAAGCCACAAGTGTAGTGGTAAAAATGGCTAATGGATATATTGTTACGCCTATTGGAATGCTAAAGGATCTCAGAATCAAGGTCTTGGGACACAAGGTAAGGCAAACTTTCATTGTTATGGATTTTTCCAAGCATCCTATGTCATTTGAGATGATCTTAGGGCGTCCATTCATGAGGGAAGCAAAAATGGTGCATGACTGGTCTAAAAACCACGTCTACTTACAGTTCCAAGACTCTGTCATTCGAGTTGATCTTTTAAGTGGTCGAACGCATCCTCTAGGAAATAAATTCATCATTGATAATCGATCAGACACAACAATTCACTCAGCTCCATTACAGTATTGTTACACGTGTAACGAAGACACGGATATTGGGGAGAACTCTCCTTATATGGATATCCTACCCGGAATGGCTGAGTCAGACAATGTCGATTGGGTACACCTAGCGGCAACTATAGATACATGGGGAGCTAGAGGAACAACCTGGGTAACACCAGATGGGGAGGAGATACTACACATTGCACCAGTAAACATGTTAGGTGTAGCGCATGTAACATCCGATGATAAGAAAGAGGCACACCTACCTGAGAGTGAAACCGATGATTCTTCAAAGGCTTCAGGCCAATACACATCAGAAACAGAATCTTAGGGAGAAATGGATTCAGAACCTGAGGAAACATCGAGTGAGCCAAGTATAGAAACTGAACACTCAAGGTCTAGTACGACCATCTATGGTAATTTATATGAGAGTGAAGAAGATACAAGCGAAGACCTATCAAGCGAGTCGAGTTGAAACATTTACCAAAATCAAAACCTTAACAAGAAACAAAGGTCATATAAGAGACGACGATATCGAGCAAATGTGAGAGCTAGGATAAACAAGGAAAGATCTACTGCAGAATGGCTTAGCTATCTAGGGGCATGTGATGCTCATCGAAAGCTAGTAGACAATTGGGGTGAACATCTCCAGAATGTCATGTGGTGCAGCCCGCGACCCATTGACCTCGCTCAATTGGAGGTTACAGAGCCAAAATTGAGTCGAACTATAAGAAGACGTCAAAACCGAGAGTTAGCACAACAACAAAAGGAGGCAGAACTAAAAGAAAGGTCTCCGTCAGGACAAGAGCCTGCTGACTTACATACGGCTCCTGAACATTTTAAATCTTATACCACGGGGGAGCAAAAGGTTGTGTATGCCAAAGCCCAATGAATACCTACCAATGGAAGCAGTGGAGTCTATGATGGTCCAGCGGTAGTTAAAAAGATAGAATTAGCAGAACCAGGTGAGGAGTCTAAACCAGTCTTTATTGCTCAAGACCTTACCGAAACTGAAGAGGCTGTACTTAAGGAGCTCCTCAAGGAATACAAGGATATCTTTGCTTGGACATATCATGACATGAAGGGTGTTCCACCTTCTGTGGTGCAACATACAATTCCCATGATCAACACTGCTAAACCCGTCCAGCAACGACCCTATCCAATGAATCCTAAGTACGCCAAAATTGTACAAGAGGAGATTGAAAAACTTATCCAATGTGGATTCATATACCCTATTGAGCACTCAGAATGGGTTTCTCCAATAGTCATTGTGCCAAAAAAAATGGGAAACTAAGAGTGTGCGTGGACCTCAAGAAAGTTAATGCAGCCACTAGGAGAGATCATTATCCCTTGCCATATTCAGAACATATGCTTGAAAGAGTTGCGGGCAAGGAAGCTTATAGTTTTTTAGATGGGTACTCTGGTTACAATCAAATCACAATTGCATTAGAGGACCAAGCTAAAACTGCTTTTATCACAGAGTTTGGAGTGTTTGCATTTCGTGTTATGGCTTTTGGCTTAACGAATGCCCCTGCTACATCCCAACGATTGATAAACACTGCTTTTAAAGAATTTCTAAGGGAGTTTTGTGAAGCTTTCCTAGACGACCTTTGTGTTTATTCTTCTTGGGAGAAGCATTTGTTATATCTACGAAAAATATTTGAAAGGTGCAGATTTTATCGCATCTCATTGAACCCTTTCAAATGCCAATTTTGGGTTAAGCATGGAGTCATTCTAGGGCATATAGTGTCCAAGAACGGAATATCCACAGATGAGAGTAAGATTAAAGCCATTGCCGATTTGCCACCACCTACGAACTATAAAGGAGTTCAAAGATTTATGGGCCATGTTGGTTATTATCGAAGATTTATTTTAAACTTTGCCGAGATAGCGCGTCAATTGTACAAGCTTCTTATCGAGTTTCACTGGACGGAAGAATGTCATCAATCTTATGAGTTATTAAAGAAGGCCCTAACAAGTGCTCCAATCCTGCGAACACCTGATTGGAATGTACCTTTTCATGTACATATTGATGCATCAAATTTTGCTATTGGGTGTGTTCTAACTCAACCAGGAGAACATAAATTGGACTACCCTATTAGCTTTGCAAGTCGCCAATTAAATGATGCCGAGATGAACTACACTACTACAGAGCGCGAAGGTCTAGCTATGATTTATGCAGTAAAGAAATTTCGCTATTACCTTCTTGCTACCAAGTTTGTGTTTTATGTTGATCATCAAGCATTGTTATATTTGGTAAACAAGCCGTGTTCCATAGGTCGAATTACACGATGGTTGTTAATTCTTCTTGAGTTTGACTTCACCGTTGTTGTGAGGCCTGGGAGGAAGCATGTCATGGCGGATCATTTATCTCGTATCCCTAATGGCGAAGCTCCTACGGGGGTTGATGATGAATTGCCTGATACTCCTTTGTTCATTGTTGAGACAATGCCTGAATGGAGTGAAAAGATTGTTAACTTCTTAGTAAATGGTTTTCCACCCAAAGAATTGCGAAAAGATATAGCTCGAAAATTAATCAAGGAATGCGAACCCTATTGCTTACTGGCTGGAACTCTCTATAAGAGAGGAAAAGATGATGTTCTTAGACGCTGTGCCCGCGAGGATGAGTATTTATATATTCTACAAGAGGCACACATGGGCGTAGCTGGTGGTCACTTTTCAGGAAACTTGACTGCCCGAAAGATCTTACAGTCAGGATATTGGTGGCCCACTCTGTTTAAGGACGCATCACTTTTTGCAAAGGGATGTGATGAATGCCAACGATTCAAGAAGCCACAAAGAAGTGATAGGATGCCTCTACATCTCCATTTTGACAAAGACAGTCGAGGCTCATCGCAGTGATTGGGACCTAAAGCTTACATCAGCTTTATGGGCTTATTGTACTGCGTATAAAGTTGCTATTAATTGCACACCGTTTAAGATGGTGTATGGCCAAGAAGCAGTTATGCCATGGGAGTTTGTCATTCCTAGTCTTCGAGTAGCTTCTCAAGAAGTTTGGGATGGTAACCCCTTAGTGGAGCGATTATATATCCTTGAAAGGCTAGATGAAGAAAGGCAATTAGCTGTGCGAAATGCTCTAATGGAGAAGGATAGGATAAAGAAGTGGTTTGATAGCCATTTAAAGGATAAAGACATCAAGGTTGGTGATAAAGTTCTTATGTACGGGGTACGTAATGAAAAGAAGAAATTGAAATACGCTGGTAAGGGACCATATCGAGTGTTTAAAATTACCCCGCAAGGTACCATTCGTGTGGAGACCCTAGATGGAGTTGAAACCATTGGATTCCTTAATGGGAGTAAATTCAAAAGATATTATGATCCTCTAAGCCAGGAAGAGTTGCAAGCCATCCATCAAAAGAAGGCTGCCAAGGAACAAGCAGAGCTTAAAAAAATCCAAGCAAGAGTTGAGGCTCGAGAACGACAACAACGTCTTAGACGCCAACGAGAGGCTAATTTGGGAATCACGCAAGCATTTTTTGAGGACACAGATGACGACTCATTAGAATCTGAGCCACCCCTACGATACCCAATTGAGCTAAATAGCCCCTATGGGAAAGTACTATACAATGCCTTATTAGATACGAGAGCTAAACACAATTTGTTATCCTATGGAGTTTGGTGTCAATTAGGGAAACCGACCCTATCCCCGAGTACGATGCAAGTCAAGGACATTAATAAAAAGAAAACTGCTATTCTTGGAGTCCTTCATACCCCTGTTGTCTATGACAATGGAAGCATAGTGCAGAGGTTTCTAGTCATGCCCGCGGGAGCTATGGAAGGCAACGTAAACCTGGGACGCACGTGGATGTTGGCAACCAAATGCACTATTGATTGGGATACTGTTAGTGTCACGACGCGACCACCGACTCTTACCCCTATCATTCAAGCGACTTTACCTACGTTGCAAACTCTAGCAAAGTTGAAGGATAGCCAACATTCACAAGCCAAGGTGGTTAACTCGTCTTTGCCGGCTACCCATGAATCTAGCACTTCAACACTTGTAGTTGCAGCAAGCAGTAATATTGCAAGTACTCAACCTGCACGACCTAAGAGTACATATCAATGGGTCCCCAAGGCCTTACTTCCAACTACCTCAACCCTCCCATCCATTCCAAGAAAAAATTTCCCGGGAAAACCAAGAGCGCGCCCTAGGAGAGTCAAGACCAAATCACGATGGATTCCAAAACAACTATTAGAAGCCCAAGGCTACTATGATGGAAATGAGCAAATTTGGGTACCTAAATGTAAAATGTGTCCTTCCCTATCGACAACAAACCCATATGAGTCAAACAGTGTAACGCTAAAGCCAATGGCAGACCGTGGGAAGGGAAAGGTCACAGAATGCTACACACCTAGTCCAGAGCTAGTTTGGGCTCCAAGGCAAAACCAATTTATTCCACCTAGCTCAGGAAGGGGGGAGTTTCATGAAGCTTCTAGCTCCTCATGTAATACATCCATAGCGGTAAAAGCTTCTACACAGCCTCCATCTATAGTAATGGACCTCCATGAAGCTACAAAAGAATCCACACCTCCCAGTGTCCAAGAATCACCTGATGAACTACTTCAAGTTCGATCCTGGGAGAGTACCTTACCACCCTTGAAACTTGACGAGGCACCTAGGGTAATAGAAAACTAATGGCAAAAATCCTCACCTATTACCAACTGGAACAATTGGTTTCAAAGGGTGACGACATCATTTCAAACGGTATGATCTACCCAAGGAAGGGGGGAGTGTTTGTGGACATCCATCATTCACTTGCTTCCCTCTCAACCTTTCTCCCTGACCTCTTAATCTCCGATCTTAGGGAATGTATATATAAAGCCTTATACTCACAAAAACAAGATAAAAAAGTAAAAGAGCAAGAGCCATAACACAAATCATAAAAACAAATTATGTACAAGAACACGACCCTTGTAATATTTGCACTCTAACCATCATCTATTTGCGTGTACAGATATGGTTAGTACGCTAGAGTCATCCACTCCTGCTTTGGGTGAGAGGTACCCTCGTTACTTTTCACAAATATTTCACATGGTCTTTCAAGTGCTTGTATGTGAATGGGATTTGATAGGTACGCTAGCATGTGAGAGAAATTTTGAGGAGTTAGAATGGTTGATACGTCTCTTGACCACGTCTGATCCATACTTAGTAGAGAGCGTTTCTGCCATTGCACAAGCCTACCCTTTTGAGCAAGATGACTATAGGCGTCTAGTGACCTTCTTAGTAAACATGGGCACCTATGATGAAGAAGAAAATTTACACGACTACACGGATGGCACATATGGTCTCATGGATGATGACTTTGTTTATCTCGACGACGAGGATAGGGGTTTAGCCTTAGGGTTTCCCCTCAACCTCTACAATATCCTATTCCCTTGACTCTCTAGGGGGAGTGCAAATAATTAGGTTAGGGTTCCTTATGTTTTTTGTTGTGTTCAATAAGTGTTGCTACCTTTTTCCACTAAGTGCCTCCTAGAGGTATTCCTTTTGTTTCCTAGTGTGTACAGGAGCGTGTTGCTATTGGTAGGATTTGGACCTTCATGGAATCTTTATCTCAACTCACTCTTCAAATCAAGCACGACCATCGACACAAACAGGTGTTTCTTGTCCATTAGCATTGCCCCTTATCTTTTTTGCATCTATGATTGTCAGCTTTAATTGTGATTGGTAGCCTAATATTCACCGCATTTGCTTAGTATCAAACATTTAATTCAATGTAATTTTTTGTCATAATCACTTGTCTAGGTTTTAAAATCAAGCAGTCCGACAAACTAGTTTGACCAAGTTAGGTGTTAGAAATCTTCTCTTAATACCATGGGGAATGCCTTCCTAATAATTAATGGTTACTTAGGTTCTTAATCCGATTTAGGCAGCATTGTGTGAAATGTACTAGGGCTTTCTGTGGGCTTGACCCTATTGACCTTTAGCTTAAGTATTATAAAGGGAGTTTACTAGTGTGATGAGCCTGGGGAGGTGTATCAGTGTTATATGACCCCCCAAAGTTACAAAATTAAAATGCTGAAAATGAACAAACAAAAAATCAAAGTGCCACACTGTAAAATCTTAAGCTGGAAGAGAAATCTCAGCTTGATTTGGTACTTCACTCACATGTATTGCCTATGGTACTAGAGCCCTGGAGGTTCCCAGAATGGGCGCTTTTACTTGAAAAGCAAAAAACCCAAGGCATACAAAATAAGCACACACATCAAAATTGAATCACTGTGAAAAGACTTTGGGGGGTCAAAGAAAAAGTAATCAGTCAGGCGATGATTTCATGAGAAATTCCTTTTATGGTAGCTTAACTACAAGGTCTTCTAGATATAGCCTCTAGTCAGCCCTCGAACATGAATACTTGGCTCTCGTGATTAAACAACTTAATTGACCACAGAAAATTAAGAAGCTTACCCATGGTATTAATATTCGATCTCTAGTGCCTTTCGACCGTCAAATTAGCGACCCCAGACTTGTTTAATTTTCTACCTTTACATCTGTTTATGCATTTGATTACATTGCAATTTAATGTTCATTGCTGACAAATTGTTTGAAATTCTTTTACCAATCAATTTGTCTACCTAAAACTGCATATGCTTTTTAATCACTTATGAGAATGCAATTACTGTGCCAATGTTGTTTGATTTTGCAGTGACTGAAGCAGGCTAAGGACATTCATCTCATGCTCTTCCACCTCGACGAACGAGCTTCAACTCAATAGCTTCCGAGGATGGAATCTACATCAGGAAGGGGGGCATGTTAACCCTCACGGCTCACGGACACCCCATCACCTACGACGGACGTGTATTACGTATTTGGTAGAGTCAGGTACCAGGCTTGTCGGACCAATAGGAAAAGGGTAAGAGTGATCGTCGATGAGAGGCGCACTCTAACTGGGACATTCAAGGGATTAGTTGGCTAAGCATGGGCGCCCAAGTGTGAATGGGGTGAGCTCATATAAAAGCCAACTAAACCTAAAATTCACTCATTCTCTCATTTGTGCAATAGAAGAGTGCTCTTGCTCCATCTCCATCTCCATCTTCTTCTTCCTCACCTCCTCGTGTGTGTGTGTATGTGAGAGAGAGAGAGAGGGAGAGTGTGTGTGCGATCGAGCATTACGAAGGCACGACGGCGACGAAGCGGTTGAGCGTGGCACGACTGCAGCTTCTTCTTCATCACGACGAGAAATCCTCCACGGCAGGAGCATAGAGCTGTGAGTGACACACCATTGCCCTCTTTTGAGCTTGCTAGATTAGTCTTGTTGTGTGCTTGGAGCCATTTGTGGCTCGCACACGGTGTATCGGCAAGTCCCTTGCTTCGACAGTGCGGCAAGGAGCGCACAATCTTATCTTTGGATTGTCCAAGTCCATCCATGTAATACATGAATATGGACAATAGTAGACAGGTGTAGCAAACAAGCACATTTTATACTTGTCAAAAAGACTATTAAGCCACACAAAATGGCAACCCTCTCCATATCCCAAATTTTTAAACACCGTGGCTTGCCAACATCAATAGCATCGGATAGAGATCCTCAAATAACCAATAATTTTTGGTCGAGAATCTAGGTACTACGCTCAATTTCTCTTCAGCCTATCACCCACAAATGGATGGCCAAAGTGCAATAGCCAACCTTACAATTCTAGATCTACTTAAGATCTATGTTACCGAAGTAGATCAACATTCACAATGGGAAAAGTACCTACCTCTTGTAGAGTATGTGCACAATAACACTGTCCATACTACTACGGGAAAGGCACCTTTTTAAATCATTGAAGAAAGACCTAAAAGTACCTTGATACTTAAGGTACATGGAAAGATCTTCGCCGTCGATGAGTATAGCCAAGACCAGGTCAAATCTTCCCCCTAGACAATAATTGTTCTTTGCAAGTGACCAAAACATGAATTTGAGACCATAAGCTTGTGTATTTAGACCATGTGTACTTGACCTATAAGTTTGGTGATGTTTGGAGCTTGGTAGCTCAATAAATTTTCAAGATTTACTTTGCCAATGTGACAATTGAATTTTTCTTTTTGACATACAATTGAGTGTTTCATTGAGTAGATATAGATTGAGTGTGTATTCCAAGAGATTGGAAACCTCTGTAGCCTCCATGTGCTAGTCATGTCGATTCAGTCCATGTATGAAATTTATGTACGTGATTTTTTTTATGCTTGCAATAAGATAGAGTGAGGGTTGGTAGCCCCCGACTTACATTTGGCATCATTGGCAAGAGTCATAAACTAGAGAAAAGTTGAACTCTTGGATATCATTTTCCATCACTATCTCTAGGTTTATCTAAATAAAAACACCAACTTTTAGGACCCGCATAGTTGAGGAGTGTCGTCTTCAACTGTGCCCTTGGAAGTATTCATACAGGTCAAGGACCTTTCGGCATAGATTTGGTTGTTTTCAAGTGGTTGATGAGTTGGATTATGTCAGAATTTGAAAGTTAACACTCAATTCATAAGAAAAACAAGAAAAACATCAATGTTTGTGAACACCTTCCACTACCCTCTTTTTGTTTTGATTAGGGGTAGGTTCAGTAGACATCACGATGGATTTCTAATGTACCTCACCTTTTAAATGGTCATCAATGAGTTGTTCCGTGAAATTTCAAAGTTTTCATGTTCCAAACTACTAAGGTAAGCTTGAAAGGCCATCAAACCGTATTTCTGATCCAAACTTGGTCTTGGGAGAGCTGTGAAAACATTATAGTAAGTTGAATCTAGTTTCAACAAAAATTTTGGCTAAAAAAGAGATTAATATCTCTTTCATGATTAATGCGCGAAAACATGGTTTTTTCTAGCCAAAAGTGTTTGTAATCCATTGTATTAGACCCGAATGACATCAAAATTTTAAAAAAGGGCAATTCCAAGCTAGATAATAATCTCTTTTTTGTCTGGGACTAAAATTTGGAATTTAATTTCAAGAGGATCTTGTCAAGGTAAGTTTTGTGGAGGTTAAAGGAGTGTTGAGCTCATTGATTTACAAATTTTGAGTAGGATCTACTTCTACCTCTGATCGACACGTAAGTGAAGATAAATACATTAGGATTGACTCTTGACATGCACAAACACTTTTGTGAAGGTAAATACATTAGGATTGACTCTTGACATGCTCATTGATGTACACATTTTGAGCAGGATCTACTTCTACCTATGGTCAACACGTAAGTGAAGATAAATACACCAAAATTGACCCAAAACAGATGAAAACTCTTGACATGTTTTAAAACACTTTGCACTAACTATGATCAACATGTAAATGAAAATAAGTACACCAAAATTAACCCAAAGTAGGTGAGAATTCTTGACATGTCTTAAAAAACTTTGTACTAACTATGAGAGTCACCAAAAGTTAAAAAAATTGCAAATTTGGGCTCCAAGATAATGAATGTGCTTATTATATCTTGACCTAAAAAGACAAAATTTTCATCATTTGGGTATACCATACGCTAGAACAAAGTGCATTGAGCGAATGATTCAAGTTAAAAGTAATTTGGATTGATAAAATATCAGTTGGACCTAGTTTCCTCGGAAGTCTAGTAGCAAATGTAGGCCTAGAAACTTGAAAATTGATTCAAAACTCATGAAACTTATTAAGTGACTTGTTTATAGTGTGCACATCTAATGTAAATCAAGAAAGTAAACATAATTACTCATTTCAAGTGAGAGATAATAAGTGAGATTATTATCTCTTGCCCTAAAAATTCAACTTTTTGAATTTTTCTTGAAGGAAATTTGATCTATGGTACTAATAGAGTGCATGTGCCAAATTTCAAGTGATTTGGAAAAACATTTGATTGAGTTAGCTTGAAGTGCATTAGAATCTGTCAAACACTGAAATTGTTGAGACATTGTGAAAGCTTGTCCAAAATTGTTAGAAATTGATTAAAAAAGATGAACACACCCTTAATTAGTGGGAATCACCAAAAGTGCAAAAAGATGATTTCTATGCTAGTAGATAATAATCCCGCTTATTATCTCCTATTAGCAAGAGAGGTCATTTTTGAAGTTTTTGGCTACCAAGGGTAGAGCACCTATCCCACAAATAGCTTGAAAATTTTGGAGATCATTTGGACATTATTTATTACTTGAAGCTAAGATTTTAGGAATTGACGATTATAGATTGGACCTTTAGAAAAACTTTACGAATTTGAAACTGAAGATTCCTGAACAACATCCATTGTACATACTTGCAATTGATAGACTGACAAATAGACTGTTTGTTTTTGTAGGATTGATCACAATGGAGTTTGAACCAAGAGTCAATTCTGAAAAGAAGAATTGCGATAACTGAATTGGGTTGAAATTGGATCTACAAGCCAGGTATTTAGTTTCATTGAGCATTGTTGGTCTTATGTACCTTAGATTAGGTTGTGTACTAGAAAATTAGGGTTTTGATCGAGAAATTGAAAGCAGAGTGTCCACTCAAGAGAGTGTTAACCAAGGGGGACCCCTAGAGACCATAGTTAAAGAAGTGCTAGACACTTACTCCGACTCTACTTCAGAAATGTCTTCTTTTTTCACTCATTCGAGTGATGGGACCTCGCTATAGTTTAAGCACATATTGACCTTTTAGGAGACCAACTAGCATGGGGCTTAGATTTATGTGGATCCTAATGAGGAGTGTGTGGTTAGAGTCGATGACCATAGTGTTGAATTTGAAGAGGAGATTAGAGCCAACAAGTAGAAGACCTTCTACATGGACCAAAACAAAGTGCAATATTTGAAGATTGTGAATCATGATAGTATGGAAAATTGGGGACTAAAAGTCAATACATTGATTCCAAATATGACCACCAAAGAGGGACCACCTGTGCTAGAATTAGAAGGCTATGATCAAGTTTAACATGTAAAGCATATACCGAGTGATAACTCAAGACTAGGAGTTTATTATTGGGAGGACAATAATGTAACATATTTAGTGTGGATAGCTTAGACAAAACTAGGGCATTTAATACCCTTGAAGATCATGTATATTTTCAAGATTAGGGAGAAAGGTCCAACAAACCTTCTCGTTCACCTCTTTAAGGATTGTTTTAACAATACTTTTCTAAGCTGACCCCACGAGAGGTCGAACACACCAAATATCATGGCTACTTGATATTTGGTGTGTTCAACGATATGATCATGGAAATGGGACCTTAAATGGATAAAAAATTTGGACCACTGGATAGACCTTTTGACAATATGGCCAATCAAGTGCTGTCCATGGAATCACCTCAATGATGAAAAATAGGTGAGAGGAGCAAAAACCACCACAAACATGGGAAGAACGAGTGATACTAGAGCCATAAAAGGGCTAAATGAATCACCACTACCAAGCAACTAGTTTGAAGATCAGTCAAGAGAGAAGGTGTTAAGAATCATTGGAGAATTAGACTAATTTTAAAAAATGGGTCAGAAAATATAGTGGTTATGGGGATCCATATGACCACTTAGCAAGCTTTAGGCAAGTATTGAGATCGAAATACTTACTTCAAGGAATTTGGAATGAGTCTCCAAGGTAGGGCTTTGACTTGGTTTCAAACCATACCTCTTAGATCCATCACAAACTTACAAAAAATGGTCAAAGGATTATGTGCTAAAAAATGAAAATCAAGCATAGTACGTTAGCACAAATCTACAATTTAGACAAAAACAAGGGAAATGTGAGAGATTGTGTGAGTAGAATGAAGCAATACATTGGTAGATGTCCATTGTTAGAAACTCCAATCGAGGAGAGACTATTACCATATATATGTGGTAGTGATATGTGTGAACACACTTAGAACCGCTAAGGCATTTTTTCCCTCACTAGGAGTTTTTCCCTCCCGTGCATTATATATACACCCATCATTCTAAGACTATCTTTCCATTGTGCACTAAGCAATATACTCTCTGTTGTGTGCCTTGATCTTCTTCATCTTCTCCAAGATGTGTGTGCATCCCTGCAACCCTAGTTACAATAATTGGTATCAAAGCAGGTTGTGTCCTCTCGAGCATAGTTGCCAACATTGCCAACACCTGCCTGCTCTTTCTCCGATTTGAATGAGCTTCGGTGAGTGTCATTATGTTGTTTAATACTTCGGGTAAGCTCATAGAGCTTGGTCTATAAATTTTGATTCGGGCTCATCTTGGCCTCCGTCTCTACTATAGGCAATAAGTACTGCACGGACAATTTTGTCCTTTTGTGTATATAGTTTGTCATTGAATTTTTTTGTAGAATAGATGCCCTCTTTTGGATGCTCTATATAGCATGTGCTAATCCCACTTCATTTTTCCTCTTTTTGGGCAATTCTCACATCAAGTGTAGTCACTTGCCATGGCTATCAACAACATGGACGTTTTCAAGATGTTCGTTTTGCTGAGGATAAACTATATGGGGATAATTGCCCAATGTGGTCTTACATGATGCAACATGTTCTTGTGTCAAAGGAATTTGGAATGTTGTGTAGGGCATTGATGTACATCCACTTTCTATGGATACAAGCTTTGTTGAGGATGTTGCAAGTGTTCTGGCAGGTCTGTTGTTGCTAGAGTTGTTTTGCTTATAGTTGAGCAATCCCAATGGGATGTTAGATATGCACAATATCATGCATTGATTGCATTATTTGTGAAGTGCACTCTCCTCACATTCGCTCAACAAAATCAACAAAATAGGGTTGGGATACTTTCAATGATCTTTATGTAAGGCGATATGAGGCTAAAATTGCTTTGCCGCGTAAAGAGATGGAGTCAAAGATTATGCAAGAGAAAGATGACATGGAAACTTTCCTTGATGGTATCAAGGAAATAATGAGCAACTCATTTAGGCAGGCAAAGTCATTTCTAACAGTTCACTTGTGCAAACTGTTCTTGATGCATTGCCGGATTCTTACTAGACTTTTGCTAGTACTTGGAGGCTTATGATCCAAGGACAACCTCAAGCTGTCAAGTTTGATGCATTATGTGCATTCTTGTTGTGTAAGAGTCACTTTCAAGAAAGAACATGGGTACAAAACGTGCAGCTGAACATGCTGTTGTTGCTGCTAAAAGAAAAGGTGGTAGCAAAAATGTAGCCACTTCTCATGGTTCTTTAGTGAGTAGCAAATCACTTGTTTCTAATTCTTTTGTTGTTAGAAACTCGTTTAAGAATTCTGGTGAAAAAGTCAAGAAAAAGATGCATTGCCATTATTGCAAGGCTAATGATCACTTGATGAAGCAATGCCCTAAGTTGAAGGCAAAAAAGGCCAAGAAGAAAAGAGGCTGGATCCGCCACAAGTCACGCAGCCATTGTGGAACCATGTAGATGCAAAGTGGACATCTAGTGCATAATGTTCTTATGATCCTTTTGTCCATGATGCATGAATGTTGGTTGTTGTAGATTCACATGTGTGGTACTTTGACAGTGGTGCTACAAAGCATATTACTTCACATTGTGACTTGTTTACTTCTCTTGAGGCTATCCCTCATGGGAATATAGTCACTTGTGCCAACAATGCCGCTTATTTGGTCAAGGGACTTGGAAAGACTGTGCTTATTGCTACAAAAAAACAGTTCTTTCACAGTTGTTGATGCACTTTATGTACCAAGGAATAAAAAAGAATCTTCTATCTATATCTACACTTGCAAGACTTGGTCTTTTTGTCAAATTTGTGGATGACAGATGCACTATACATGATCTTAGTTTTGGTGACGAAATTGTTGCATTTGGCATTTTGTGCTGTGGCCTGTATAATCTCACTTTGTATGACAAGTGTTGTCATAATAACTAATATCTAATTCTCCTAAATGATTTTCTCATGTTAAATTGATCATTTAATATGGGGAAATACCAAGGGAGAAAAAGATAGAATATTGGTTAGGCTGGTAGACCGGCCACAATAGGGATCCAAAGGAGGGAAAATAGGGATCCGAAGGGGGGGCCATCTGCAAAAAATCAATGTGCATCAATGGGCTTCAAAGACCCTAAGGTTCAGCCCATTAAGACTTCCAAAATGCTAAGGTTCCACACACACTCTTGCAAGCTTCCTTTACACATAACTCCTTCCTACCTTTTCAATAAGACTCAATTCCATTTTGTGACACCACATAACCTAACAATTGAGCTCGAGGTTGTGCTAGCTTGCCCTTCTTAGGGTTTAACTGACCTCCTTCTTCATCCAGCCTTTGAAAACATAGCTGTAGCTTCGACAAATGATCCGCCCTTGAGCTATAACACCCAATGTCATCCATGAAAACCCTAAT
Source organism: Adiantum capillus-veneris (assembly GCF_014529385.1). Taxonomy (NCBI): domain Eukaryota; kingdom Viridiplantae; phylum Streptophyta; class Polypodiopsida; order Polypodiales; family Pteridaceae; genus Adiantum; species Adiantum capillus-veneris. The sequence continues at coordinate 94,325,215 of NC_140958.1, forward strand.
GAATCTGCCCAAATAGGGACCAAACACCCTATTCATCCAGTCTTGGAAGGTGGCGTAGGCATTCACCAAACCAAACGGCATCCTGCGATAGGCAAAGCATCCCCATGGAGAGGTAAATGTCATCTTTAGCTGGTCTTCAAGAGAAATCCCTATCTGAAAGTACCCTGAAAATCCATCCATAATAGAGTACCTCTCATGACCTGCCACGTGATTTAAGATTTCATCTTGGAATGGCAGCCGGTAGTGGTTTCTCTTGGTTGCTGCATTCAATGGCTTGTAATTGATGCACACACGCCACTTTCCATTCTTCTTAGGGGCGGTAACCACTGGAGAAACCCACTCCGACTCCTTCACGAGGTATATGATACCTTCATCTAAGAATTGGTTAATCTCCTACCAAAGAACCTCCTTCTAAATCTCCCCTAACCTCCTTAGCTTCTCTGCCTTTGGTTTGCATCCTTCTTTAAGAACTATCTTGTGCTTTGCACCCTTTGCTCCTCATAGATCCTCGTACTTCATCGCAAATAAATTTAGAAAAGAGTCACACAGCTCAACATAGCCTTCTCTCTCTTTCTTGGTCAAATCTTCACTTAGCATAGTAGTTACCTCCTCCACACCTATGCCACCAACCTGTGGTTGCACCTCTCCTTTTACATGGGAGCCTTCAACAATGACCCCAAACAAGTCGGCATCTATCTTGAGCATATCATCCTCGCTTTTCTCTTCCTCAGTATCTGTGTAGTCCTCATCATAGGCCGTCTCAGTCTCATACTCATATCTTGTCGTGTCATCTTTGTGTTTTTCTGCCATAGGGTCAAAACGGCTCTCTTTGGTCTTCAAATCAGGCACCACATGTCTTCCTCTCTCTTTGTCAAGCAAGGTGAACACCCTGCTCCCCCAATCCTGCTTAGCCCCTATTGCAAGTAGCCATGGGCTACCCAAGATGATTGGATAAGCATTTTCACCCGCTTTCATCACAAAGAAATTGATTAGGCACTCAATGCCCATCACTTTCACTCTTATGTCTTGAGCCACGCCCAAACACCTGGCTTTGATATGGTTAGCCATCCTCATGCGTAGATTTGATTTAGCTATTTCTTTGACCCGTGTTTCCTTCATAGCAGCCTCCGTCATGACACAAACCTGTGCTCCGCCATCTATATAGGCCTAAACCTGCATCCTCTTTTCAATGACCACATCCACTAGAGGAAGAACAGCCGTCGGGCTACCCACTCTCAATGCCATGTTTTGTATTGCATGCACATTTCCCTTAGCCTTTGGTAGCCTCGTGCTGACACTTGTAGACCACTGTCTTTGTAGCTTGGGATTTAAAGCCAACAACTGACCAAAGGTAATGTTAGCCTTTTGACTTTGAACATCGCTTACCAAGTCATATTCGGGGTAGCCGTGCCCTAGCTGAAAATCTGCTTGCTTGATTTTGCAACGTCTTCTCTTCTTGCTAGTTTTCGGTTGCTCCTTGCCTTCATACACTTTCTCTTTACCTTTACGGGCCCTCGTCTCCCGCTTGGTTTCTTTCTCTCTTTCCATCCTTGCTCTTTTGTTGGCCAAGACTTCAACATCCTGCTTATCCACTCCGATGATACTCACCCTAGGGACTTTGCCACCATCAGGAGGAGCTGATTGCACTTGATTCTCGACTACCTGCTCCCTCGGGCCATTGAGCTGTGCTTGGCCTCTACCTCTGCCAAACAATGAATAAATACCGCCTCTTTGTCTTAGCGGATGAGGGAAATCCGGTGCATAGTGTCCTTCCTCACCGCAATTGTAACATCGGCCAGCAGGCAGCGGCCTTGCCCTGCCTCTTTACCCTGCCCCTTGCTCCTCTTGGTTGACCTCTATCCATCACGCTTAGCCGCAATTCCTGCATTCGCTCAGACAAATCTTGCATGGTTCGCACCCAATTTTGTGGCACAACGGCTACACCTCGGTTTGCTTGGTTCTCATCATGAACGGCATCCCTCAGACCCTAAGGTTGAACCACCGCTTCATAACCCGACACACTTTGTTCAATCTTCTTTTTGATTTTCCTGCTTTTTGCCTTTGCGATGGCCACTACACCATTATAGTTTTCTGGGCTCTCAAAATCCACTTTCTCCCTCACTTTAGGATGCAGGCATGCCATGAATTTATCGAGCTTGAAGTAGTCGCCATTGGCTAATTGCATGGCACCTGCTAACTCTACCCAGCACACTTCAAAACGATCCAAAAACAAACTGAATTCTTCACTTACATCCTGTTTGAGTGCCTTCAGTTTGGCATCCATCTTGACTGGGGACGCCTCTTTGCGAAAATCATGTAGGAAACGCGCCTGCAGAGCTGGCCAAGCATGCCTCGGCTCACCTTCCAAAGCTTCGTACCATACCTTTGCCTTCTCATGCATCACTAAAGGAAATGTCTGCATCTTGCTGTCCTTGTTCGGCATACGCAACGATAGCATATATAGCTCAAAGTCTGCAACCCACTCATCAAGATTTTCTTCAACTGTAAAAATCGGCCCATAGCTTTGAGACACCATGTTGACCAACACCAAAAATTGCTTCTCTTCACTTAATTGGGAGCAATCAGTGTGGTCCTCAATGGGGGCACCAGAAGATGGAGAGGGGGAATGGGGAACACACCCGACACACACGCAATGGCCCCTATATAGCTCAGGATATTCACAACACCCTTGTCCTCTCGAAAACACCTTCAAAACAAGAAACTCACACTAGCAGGGCCTTGCCTGCACTTCGCCCAATGCACACACAACCTGCACAATTGCTAGACAATGATCACACCGATCTTGCCCGCTTTCAGCCCTTCCACATCTCGACACCTCTCTCTCTTTTTCTCTCACACACACAGGGGCCCCGGGGGGCGCACACCGGCACCACACACCTTGGAGATGAGCAAAGAAGAAAGGGGGGAAGGGGGGAAAGACGACACCAAAATTGACAATGAGCGTTTTCTTCTTCAAACAAAAAAACCATGTACAAGATCCCCATGGCCATCACTATTCCACAGAGAGGGGCATACACATCCCTTGCCACTCGAATTTTTTGGCACACACCTCGACAACAACTCCATTGTTGGCTTCACTTCGACAGAAGCAGCTTCTCTTGGCAGCCCTCACTGGCTTCTTCTCTTGCAAAGCACATGCCCTTCCGAGCTGCTTCACAGATGATGCTTCATCCTTGGGTGTCGACTTCGATCACACCGATCGCGTGAAGTTTTTCCTTCTTCCCCAAGCCTAAAGAAAACCCCAAGAAAAAAAACCTCCCTCCTAGAAAAAATGTCGCTCTCCCCTTTCTTCCTTTTCCACAAACTTCCCTTCTGTCTAAAAAAATAATTCCTTGAGCAATAGCGCCGGCGCCATTGCTCCTCTTAGCCTTCACAAAATAACTTATTTTACCCTTTTCCCTTAAGTTAACTTTTGGACTACCTTTTCCTTATTAGAAACTTAGAGCCACCACTTTTTCCTTTGAACTTACAATTTACAATTAAAGAGTTTCTTAGGACTCATTTCCCATGCAATCGGTGCTTCCCCCTCCACATATTTTTTGGCTACCCATTCGGTCTTGGTATACCAAAACTTCATCTTATTGTCTCCAGACTCTTGGAGCTCCACCGCATTCCAACTCCTACACGCCTTCTGAACTTGGTAAAAATCACACGTTCTCTTCTATCTGACAAGTGATCTCAACTTCAATCCCCCATATCTCACCACCTGAGATCTCGATCGACAAGCCATCAAGTCCGGCCATCTCATGCTCTTGAAAAGCACATTCAAAAACGGGACAAGCCACCTGACGATCCCTAGCTTGAACTGGGCCTACCTCGATGCCCATAACTCCAATCAGCGAGCCGTAGATTTGGCTGACTCTCCGCATCGCATGCAACTTTCGAGAATTCTAGTGAGCTTTAAAAACCTCCTATCGACGCGCCTACCAACACAGCCCGGTGAGCACATACCCGACCCCTGAAAAATATTCCAAAGGCCATAACTTGCCCGTTTGAAGCTCAATTGATAATCTGAAAAGACCGGCATGCTTCACAGCTTGAGATTTACAAGCGTACCCATTGATCCCATTTTTGACCACCTTTCTGTACCTGCCCTGCTCGTTGGAGATTTGCAAAGCATTCCATCTTCGGACAATCATGACTTTCACATCGGGACTCCGTTTGACGATCTGTCTGGACAGGCCCATAGAGCATCTCAAAGAACACATTTTAGAACACTGACTTAGAATTCTAGGCACCTTTAACTGCGATTCAACGTGGACCATTCTGGGGCCTTTTTGGCTTTAAAAACCACATTAGACATACGCTTTTGCCCCGACATGCTCTCCCAAGGCCTTCGTTCCTGCTTTAGCCCTTTGCCATGCGCGTGCTAGCACCCATAGCTTGCCATAGAGCACTTCCCTTCATAAACCAACTTTGGTTGCACCAACGCTCACACAATCTCATGTGTGGAGTAAAGAAGACTATCTCCTTCTCAAGCTTTAATGGAAAGCTCATCATCTACTCCAAGCTTGTGAGAAGGGAGGCCTACACCAACAACTCTTGGCTTTGTGATGCAGATCCAACCAAGAGCCAAGCTCCAATGCATGCTCATCTCCTCTACCATGCTGATTACTAAGCTATGCTAAGCTATTATAAGTAATTATGTGAGGAGACATACTTCTTTCTCGTAAGAATACTCTTTCTTCCTCTAGATCTACTCTCGTACCCCGCTAGCTCTCACCATCTTTAAAGGTGTGTGAGGTCACGGTGGAAGCGAAGACCCATTAAAGTTATTAAGGCCTGAGTATCATTCGGTTAGCAAAGATTGTAAGAAGTGTGGGAGGCCGCGTAAGATCAACTTTACGCAAGAAAGCACATAAAAAATCCCAGAAAGAAGGAGAGATTTAGGTGGGAATTGTTTAATGGAACACAAGGTAAATGAAGCAATGTGGGCTATACAACAAACACCGCCGCAAGGTAGCACAAGCACATGCAGTGGCATGCCAAGAGGAGGGCAAAGGTGTGGATGGATTATTGCAGGTTCAAGACTTGGTGTACCAGCCCCGTCTTTTGAAGGATATCAAAAGCATCCCAGAGGTGTGGTGCACCAATGGTTTTGTTTTTGTCCAGATCATGTCTTGCATTACCACATAATAGACCAAAACGTAGAGCCACATCCTCAACGTCCACCAGACATTTGGCCCGTGCATGTGGGCACCATCCTAACTAAAGATGAGGTGAAAATATTGTATGAAGGGGGGTATCAAATGGAGTTTAGCAATGAAGGAAACTCTCCTGTAACGCCAATTTCTCCTGCACAAAAATAGACCGACACTCCTATCAAGTCAGATGATATATCTTCTCCACAAGGTATTGCACGAGCCACAATGCAGGATGGTGTGCATGTACAATATCAGTCTTCTATTTTTGGAGATGTTGCATGCAAGATCAGTCTTGCGCTAGTGCTGAAGGCAAAGGTGGTAGAGGAGATATGTGGGGTAGATGGTGTTCATGAGGTCATGAGATATGTGGGGTAGATGGTGTTCATGAGGTCTTTAAAGTAGAGCCCCAAGGTGAAGATGGTCATGTCGGGTTATACAGTGTTTGTATTTGCAATAAGCCATCATGCACATGCTCAGGCTTCATAGACCAGGTGACAAAGCAAAAACCATATATTGCATGCAAACAACTATATTTTATTTTTTTACGTGTGTTGAAGCTAAGCCAAAATGAGAACATGTTCTATAGCTGATGATGATATTTTTAGGGCACTTAGCCGAGGTAGAACCTATCCAAGCATGGATCCATAGCATTTGCTGTTTCCAATATTTTGTAAGTAAGATTATAAAGTGGACCTTAATACCAATTTTTGGTACGATTGAACGATAGGGTATGAGGCTATTGAGGTGTCACATCAGTAATAAAGTAATAATAATAAACTATTAGTCTCCCAATTGCTATAAAATTGGTATTGGCTGTAGTTTATTTGTGTATCCATTCAATAGCTATCATAGAGCATTTTTCTATCTCTCCACAATGTCTGACGATAACGAGAATAGCATCAAGTCTACTTGGGATGCCATGGAGGCCATTCCCAATGGAGGGGCAATATATGGAGCCGAACGGTTTGCTAGAGGCTCTCACGATAACAACAGATGTGTATCACCTTCATCGATGCTGCATGGACCTCAACATGCACTCCTTGCTAAGTTTGAATGACAAGAGGCAATTTTCTTTCTTCTACTAAAAGAAAGTTGAAATGAATGTATTCGCACCATCTAAAGTGCTACCATATATAAAATGTAATATTCTCTATTATTAATGGATGTTCATCTTTAAAGTAGTTTTGTTTCTTCTATCTTTGAAGCATTTTGAAAGTTGGTGTCATGAAATCTAATATCTAGCCAACCCAAATGATTTTCTCATATGAAACTGATCATTTAATGTGGGAGAATAAACGGGAACAAGGTTTAGAAATATAGACATGTTCTTACTACAGATCTATCTTAACACGGGGCCAATGGTAAAGGGATCCAAATGAGAGATGGTATGTCAAAGACCAAGGCTAGCCAATGGAGCTTAAATAACTTAGGGTTAACTTCATTGAAGACCTCCAAAGGTTAGTGTTAGAAGTCCTTTAACCTTAGGTAAGCTAGGGCTGAGCTTGAGGTGGGAACCAGGCTCAAGCTTGAGGTGCTTGTGGGAACACTACCCAAGCTTGAGGTGCTTTGTCACGCTTGCTGACTAAGGTGCTTGAGGATAAGGTGTTAAAAAAGTCAAATCCAATCCCTACTCAAGAGGGGGTGAGCCCCTAAAGCTAGGGGGACGAGAGAGAACACACACACACACAGACACACACACTTGGTCACTATGTAACATTTAATGTCCTAATAACTTATGTGTAGCGGAAATTAGCATGAACATAGTGGGCATTTCATTAGAATAGATTCCTAATGAGAATTACAAGAGTGCTTGGGTGGAGAGAGCAACAAAAAGCATAACACCTAGTTAGATAGCATCGACAATACTTTCAAAAGAGAGAGAAATTAAGCTAATGACAACAGTTGAGGACCGGATTTGCATGGAGCCGGTCCCCCCTCCAAAAGGCTCTGTATTATGGTTTCTCCCATCAAGAGAGACATTGTACAATACAATTCTTTGTGTTCCTTCAAGACTAGCTAGTGCAATGAAGATGAAAGCTTCATGCACTAAGCAAAAAACTTAGCAAACACAACTTTAATTATCCCCGTTCTCAGACCCAAGACCTCACACACCTTAGAAGATGGTGAGAGCTAGCAAGGTATGAGAGTAGATTGAGAGGAAGAAGGAGTATCTTACGAGAAAGATGTACATCTCCTCACATAATCACTCATATTAGCATAGCTTAGCTTAGTAATTAGCTTGGTAGAGGAGATGAGCATGCATTGTGTGTGAGTGTGTGTGTGATAATGCCTTCCAAAAATCAGCCCCCCTCTCTCTCTTGGGTGAGCCCTCTTGCTAATTGCTCTTGCTGAGCCCTCACCCCAAGTCAAGCCAATGATCATTAAGCAGCATAAGTGATAGCCTTTTGACATGTGTTCCCCTTTTCCCTTTTGTGAGAGCTTTAGGTAATTAAATAATTAAACTAAACTCTCATTAGACCCCTTTGCCTCCTGGCTAATAGGAATCAGGTAAGCCATTGGGCTCCTGAATGCTCATTGGACCCCTTGGGAGACTGCCCAATAGTCTTCTAGGAGACTTAATTCTCATTGGTTTCTTTTATTAAATGTTTTTAAATTAATTAAACTAGATTTACTCTAGCTTAATTCTCATTGGTCCACTTCAAGGGTCATCCAATAGAAACTGGGCACACCTTGTGGGCATCTGGCCTAGGGAGCTGCCATGTGTCCCTCATTCCCTTTGTGTAAAGGGAGCCTGTGTGTGTGTGTGTGTGTGTGTGTGTGTGTGTGTGTGTGTGTGTGTGTGATTTTCTCTCTCATCCCCTACCTTTAGGGCTCGCCCCCTCCCATGTAGGGATATGCAAAGACTTTTTTTTTACACACACAAAGAATCCAATTTCCCCTAGGTTTGACCTTTGGACACAACCTTTGAATTTTGGAACCTTAGCATTTTGGAAGTCTTAATGGGCTGAACCTTAGGGTCTTTTTAGTCCATTGTTGCACATGGCTCTTTTGCAGATGCCCCCCCCCCTTTGGATCCCTATTTTCCCTCCTCTGGATCCCTACTATGGCCGGTCTGCTAGCTTCACCAATATTCTAACCTTTTCTCCCCTGGCACTTCCCCACATTAAATGATTAGTTTAATATGAGAAAGTCATTTAGGAGAATTAGATATTGATTATTATGACATTACCTCTCTCTTGAAATCATAGTCGTCCTCGACTATGGTGTAGAGAAGATAAAGCATGTTCATGAGTCCTTTTCTTAGCGGGTAGAGGATCCCTATGTTACCCTACGACATCATTCCACAATGGATGACTAGTCCATTTGGCGCTTGAGAGCCTGAGGCTGCCGCAAGCATGTCTGCACATTAGTCTTATCAGTCTTCCATAGTAGAGTGACAAGCTCTACTTGGTGTTTGGGAGACGTCGTCTCCACAAACTTGATCTAAGCATGCATACTACTTCATTTTTTGTGCACAAATAAAGAAAAAGAGAGTCTTATAAGACAAAAACTTTGTTCATTTTTAACATTTTGTACATTTGCTTACTCATGGGAAGCATTGTAAGCATTGACAAGGTTTAGGTTATCCTTTAATTGTATGCCTTGCATCCATCTAGCATCTTCAAAAGGATAATTCTTAAACTTAATAAGATATAGTCGGATAGTCTTACCGCCTCTTAATACCTTGTCTTCATGTCGGAGAATGGACTCGGGCTGTAGCACCTCCTCTTGGTCCTCGATCTCCGGTGGGTCTTCAATAGTTGGTTCTTGAGGTGGCTCTCCTTTGTAAGGCTTTAATAGGCTCACATGGAAAGCATTGTGTATGATCCAATGATTGGGCAACTTGAGTTGATAGGCCATCTTGTTGATTGGCCTAAGAATCTGGAAGGGACCATAGTACCTTTTTGCTAGTTTAGCATAGTACTTATGGTGGCCCGTAGGATTCTTGCCCGTCGTGTGCCTTAATCGAGCCTTGGGAAACTTTAACAAGACCCAATCGTTTTCTTTAAAGGCTTGGGCTCTTCTGTGCTTGTCAACAGCAGCCTTTTGCCTTTGTTGTGAGATAGAGATAGCATCCTTAATCTTTTGAAAACATTCTTGTAGGTCTCGGCTATACTCATCTGCAGCGAAGATCTTCCGTAGCAAAGGACTTTTTGATTTTCCCTCAATTACCTCGAAAGGTGCTTTTCCCGTGGAAGTATGTACAGTGTTATTGTAAGCATACTCCACTAAGGGTAAGTACTTCTCCCATTGGGATCTTTGATCTACTTCCGTTACATAGGCTTTTAGTAGATCGAAAATGGTTAGGTTAGCTATTTCACTTTGGCCATCCGTTTGTGGATGATAGGCCGAAGAGAAGTTTAGCCTTGTCCCTAAATTCTCAAAGAGACCCTTCCAGAAATGACTGGCCATTCTAGGATCTCTATCCGACACTATGGACATTGGCAAGCCATGGTACTTGAAGATTTGTGAAATGAAGAGGGTTGCCATTTGATGGGCTTTGATAGTCTTTTTGACAGGTATAAAATGAGCTTGTTTACTAAACCTGTCTACTATCGTCCATATTCCCGTATTCCCATGGATAGACTTAGGCAATCCAAAGATAAAGTCCATGGATATGCTCTCCCATGGTGAGTTAGGGATTGGCAAGGGTTGAAGCAATGCAAGTTGCTTCCCTCTATCAAATTTTGTCTTTTGGCATACCACACATTTAGAAACATACTCTTGTATGTTCACTTTCATGGTAGGCCAATAGAAATATGTTTCAATTCCCTTTAAGGTAGACTGAATCCCTCTATGCCCCGCATAAGGTGGAGCATGAGATTCATACATTACTTTCTCACGTAGTGAGTTAGTAACGCATAGTCTATTGCCATAGAGAAGATAACCATCTTGTAAAGTAAATGGTTCTTCTTTCTTCCCTAATGCAAGGGCTGAAATCACATCTTTAAAATCGGGATCAATAGCATACTCATCTATCATTGAAGATAGATCATTGTGAGTTGCTATGGAAACCGCATTCACTCTCGGCCGTCTTGAGAGTGCATCAGCTACTTGATTATGCTTGCCAGCAATGTGAGCAATATGAAAATGAAATTGCAAAAGGAAATTTGCCCACCTCATTTGTTTGTCGGAGAGCTTGGTCTGCGTCATGAAGTACTTAAGACTTTGATGATCCGTTCGTAGAATGAAAGGAGTCCCAAATAAATAGTGCTTCCATGAGTCTAAGGCATGTAGAACTGCAAGGAGTTCCTTTTCGTATATGCCTAGAGCTTGCTCAGCAGGGTCGAGCCTTCGACTCTCATAGCCTATGGCATGCCCTTCTTGGAGTAAAACAACTCCAAGGCAATCACCACAAGCATCACATTGGACCTCAAATGGTTTTGAGAGATCTGGTAGTGTAAGCACAGGTTGAGAGATAAGCCATTAGGAAAAATATGAACCCTCTAGGGGCCCTTTGGGATTAAGGTTAATTAGAGGTCAGCCAATAGGAAGAGGGTGGTGGACACACTCTATACCCTCAAAAAAGTAGGGGGACAAGGTAGCCTTACACCTCTTAATTGTCTCTTACCTAGTGAGAAGGTAAGGGAGGTGGCTAGGGGAAAGAGGGGGGGGGGGACCACTTTGACCTCTTTTCCCTCACTTTTTGGCCCGGATTTAAAAATACACTACAAATTTCAAATTTTCAAAAAATTTCAAATTTCAAGTTTTCCCTCCTTAAAAGGTCCCCAAACCTATTTCATGGTCAAAAAAGTATTTTTGACCTTCAAAAGTTAAAAACGTGCACTAAAAAATTCAAAAAATTGATTTTTTTTGAAAAACAAATCAAAACATCATTTTCACCCTCCAAAGTCTTTCCAAACCTATTCTATAGCTAAAAAGTGTTTTTCTCTCTCTACAAACCTTTTTCCAAGCTCTCCATTGCTGCAACAACCACATGCACCCCCTATAGTCCATCATTATCTCTCTGCTAGCTTTCTCCCACCTCCATTGTAGCACCAAGCAAGCTCCTCCTCCATCTCTTCCCCTTACCCACCACATAGTTTCACACCAAGTTAGCTCCTCTCCCTTCTCTCATCTCCATTACAACATGAAACAAGATTCTACTCCTTCTACTTTCATTCACTCACACTACATGGAAACCTCTACTCCCGAAGGTGGCAAAAGTATGAGCTCACATGAGTTGCATACCACAACAATAGGAGGTGTGAATATCGTGTGGGCATTGCAAGGGTTCATCTCCAACATAAAGATAGAATGGTAAGAAAACTACCCTTGTAGCTTATATTCAGAGCTTAACATCATATCCATGTTTAAGTTTATCATGCTGGAGAGAATTAACCTCTTTATGGATTTCAGTGTTTAGGCTTCACACCTCATAACACTGGGTGGTGGTATTTTGTTGATGAGTTTGGTGCGCCATCTATAGTTGTGTAGCATGTGATTTGAGTCTCACAATGTAAGTAAGTTGTGTTATCTATGGAGAGTCGTCAAAGACTTTTCTTGTAATTTATTCTTCGTATAATTGTCATTAGATAATTGGAATGATATCATTTTGTACTTTATAACTTTGTGCTCACATAATCTTTTGTTTACTTACAGATTCAACTTGTTTTAAGAGGACATGAGCAAGCAACCATGTGCAGAGATGGAAATCACTCTATTTTTGTTCCTTGAGGAACCTTTCACTACCATGTTAAAAGATTTTGATAAGAATAGTAGGTGTTTTTTAGAATCTTGAACCAATAGGGACTCTCTAGGAGCTCTCATAGAAGCCATCCATATAGTACTACTATCTTCCCTAGTGTCATAGACACACAAATACTCACAGCTGACAATGGTATTCCAAGAAGACTGTATAAGGATTGAACATCTGTCTTTGACTTTGGTTGGATCAGAATCAATAGGCTCATATATTGCCACTGGAGCCACGTAGGGTAAAGTTGCATAATCAGCTTTGCTGAGCAGAAGATGCCCTCTCAATTTCTGAGTTTGCATTTGATGCAACTTATCCTGTTTTACCAGTTACAAAGGGTTTCCAGTAATTGCAGGAACTCCACCAGACAAAGTCAAGAACGCTGGACCTTTCCCTTTGTCCAGTTGACTCTTGCCTTTGTCCCCTGACTGGTCTAGTATCCTCTCAACAGTGACTGGCTTGACATGATCTTTCCCAGATCCAGTAGCAACTGTATTTTTGACAACTGACTGGTCAGGCACAGTTTTCTGAGCAGATTGTTGCTCAGTTTGACTCATCTCAGCTTTCTCAGTGCTTAATTCCTTAACCTGGCTTTCTATCTGCTTCAAAAACTCACTGCTTTTTGTCAGTGTAATTCTTGGCTTCTTTGAACTTCTAGCTTCTTCTGTAGTTGCTTTCCTTTTTAGGTCGGTGGAAATGGTTTGACTGTCTGTTTCCTCGTCGTCTGAGGACAGTTCAATTTTCTTTGGTTTAGAAATGGGCTGCTCACTCCAAGCCTGCTTCACCTGCTCATTAACATCTGTAGCAGTAGCCCAATACAGGAATTGCCAAACATACCAGGCTTTGAAAACAGTTTGAGATTTTAGCTTGGCAGTCTGCTGAGTACATTATGCGAGAGTATTTGACAAAGGTTGATATGGACTTGTGGATCCAGTATCTTGGCCAACAGCATAGCAAACAATTTTTCGGATACATACGTTGGGTTGTTCTTAAGGCTCACTGCTTCATCTACAAACCTGTAAGCAGCGGAGGCTTCCAGTCCTGCTACTAGAACTCCTTGAGCACTGGCCTTGCGCTTTCGTCTAGCCGTTTCATCCTCCTTCAAAGCGATACTTATTTGATGTGCAGTTGCCACAGAAGGTTTGGGCTCATTGGGCATCCGGAATGCAAATGCAATGGCTTTTGGTGTCAGTGACACCTTCCTAGTATTTACCATATCACTGCTAGTTTCTGCGTCAAAGGAATCAAGAACTTGCTTGATAATATCTGAATCAAAAGCAATCCTTGTAGCTTGCAACACAACTCACAGATCCCAGAGTTGTAGCGGAGTCATTGCTTGATCAGTAAATACATATCGCTGGATTTTGCTATATGGAAGAACTGGAAGGCTTGCCTTTGCCTCAGCAACTATAGCCTGGGTTTCCTCAAGAGTTTCCTGCATCTTCTCTGAATGTTTCCTTCTACCCATACGCTGTGAGGTCGATGACGATGAAACAGGCGAAGGAGAAGATGACTTACTTGTGTCGAAGCCGTTTCCTGGTGTCGTTGGCAACACTATCTGACAGTCAATTGTCTCATCAGAAGTTGAAGTTTGCGGATGTAGTGAAGAAACCTCAGAGCTCGGCGATGGCGAATGGTTGAGAGGAGGAAAGCGTCGCGTAGGAGATTTATGGGGAAAAATGCTAACTCTCCTGACTGTTATACGTGTTCGCGCCATAAAAACTCCACCACTCGCCGCTCCTAGACTTGTGTGTGTCGTTGCTGTCGTGGCAGACATGCATTGGACAAGACTGCGACCCATCCTTGTAATAATTACCACTGGCGTGCCATTTGACCGTTGGGCGCTTAAAAATTGGAAAGTGTGTCCATACTGGTACTGAACGGATTTGCAGTCTGGCTCGACCATACTGGTACTCATTCTAAGGTCAGCCTGATCTGGTCCTTCTGGTAGTGGTTCTGAATTTGGGACTGGTTGCACATGAAAAAGTCCAAAAACATCTAATTCCGGTATCTCTTGATCAGCAACCTCTAGTTCCTTAGTACCTTGTTCCGACCCAGTTTCTCTGGTCTCTGAATAATAGAGTTATACTCCCAGCAACATCAGTCCAGATAAATTTCAATTTGACTGTGCCATTGGAGAAGACCCAATCGACCTCAAAAGGTCCTGCCCAGGCAATCTTCAAGTTCGGCTTCTTTGGACCCAATCTAGACTGATATAGAAGCACTAAGTCTCCTTTCTGGAATTCTCGAACTTTAATTCGGCGATCATGCCAGTGCTTCCTTCGTTGTTGAACAATTTCTTGTTCCAATATAGCCCTTTGCTTGAGTTCATCTAACTGCATCAGTTCTTCCAGCCTTTTCTTAAGATTATGGTTGAAGTCTAATCCATACTTCACAGCCATTCTCAGACTGGGGATTACAAACTCCATAGGAACCACAGCTTCAGTACCATACACCATTTTGAATGGTGTCATTCCAGTAGTTACCTTATAAGCTGTCCTATAAGCCCATAGAGCAGTCTGAAGCTTCAAATCCCACTGGTCTGGTTTCTTTTGCACCACCTTAGTGAGAATAGTCTTTATTGCCTTGTTGCTACTTTTAGCCTGTCCATTGCATCTAGGATAGTAAGGAGTAGATTTTCGATGCTTGACTGAAAGCATATCCAATAGGATTTCGATAGTGTCATTGATAAAATGTGTTCCTTGATCGGTCAAAATCTCTACTGGACATCCATATCGGCAGACAATATTCTCAAACAGAAACCTTGCAGTTGACTTGGCTGTGTTGTCAGGAAGAGAGTTAGCTTCAACCCACTTGGTAACATAACAAGTAGCCATCACGATGTACTTGTTCTTCCTAGGAGTCACCTTCTTAAAAGGTCCCATAAAATCCAGTCCCCATTTCATGAATACTCCCAATGGTTGTATTGGCATTAAGGGAGTCATGTCTGCAGCTGTTGGTCGGCCCATTCTTTGGCATATGTCACAAGTTTTACAAAAACTTCTGACATCAGCAATCAGTGTTTGCCACCACAGACCAGCTTGCAGAATCTTCTTGTAGGTTACTTCATTGAAAAAGTGTCCACCACTCACCATTATGCGCTTCTGAAATCACCTACATTCTTCCTTCCATAGGGACACATCGTCGAAGTATACCATCCACACCCAGTTGATAAAGTACTCCTCCTATGATGGTAAATTTTAGGCTTTTTATGATCAGATCTTTCTTCTGATTCTGCTTCCAATCCTCTGGAAAGGCACCTTGGGAAAGGAATTGATAAATATCATACCATTCAGGATCCACTGATTCTTCTGCTTCTAACTGAAATAAATCAGCATCCACTGGCTCATCTCTCAAATGTGATTCTGAATATCCTTCCGTAATTCTTGAAAGAAAGTCAGCTCCACAGTGGTTTTGGCCAGGCTTATGGAAAATTCTGAATTCAAATTCCATAAGGAACATCATCCATCTTATCAGCCTACCTTGAATAATAACTTTGTTAATCAGAAACAGAAGAGCTTGATGATCCACATAAAAATGGAATAACTTCCCCAACAGGTAATGCCTGAAATTCGTGGTGTTAAAAACCATTCCGAGGGCTTCTCTTTCAGTAGTCGTATAGCCTTGTTCAGCCTGACTGAATCTGTGACTAGCAAAATAGACCGGATAGTCTGTTCTGCCATCTGGCTGAGCTAATATTGCCCCCATTGCCAATCCTGAAGCATCAACATGTACATGAAAAATAATATCCCAATTCGGCTGCCTAAGGACTGGTTTACTGGTAATGGCTTTTTTCACATTCTGGAAACTCTCCTCACACTCAGCAGTCCAGTCGAACTTACTGGTCTTCTTTGTAAGCTCATATAGTGGTACTGCTTGAGAAGCAAACTTGTGTACAAACCTTCTATAGAAATTCACATAACCCAAGAAAGAACTCAACTCTGAAGTAGTTCTGGGTGCTTAAGCCTTCTGGACACACTGTATTTTGTCATTGGCCATCTCTATTCCATTACGGGAAACCACATGTCCCAGTAGCTGTCCCTTCTAGACCAGGAATACAGATTTGAATGGATTCAAACAAATCCTCTTCTCCTGACAGCGTTTAAAAACCATCTCTAGGAATAGAAGATGCTGTTCCTCATCTGAATATACAGTGAAGTCATCCATGAAAATGGTGAGGAACTTAAACATCTCCATCATACACCGCTAAAAAGTAGCTGGTGCATTGCATAGACCAAAAGGCATCACCAGATACATGAATGCTCCCCATTCAGTGATGAAAGCGGTCTTGGCTCTATCTTCAGGAGCAATCTGTAACTGGTTATAGCCGCTATAACCATCCATGAAGCTATACATCTCATATCCTGCAATCTCATCAAGAAACATATCAGTAAAAGGTAAGGGAAATGGATCCTTAATAGTCTGGGCATTTAGTTTCCTATAGTTGACACAAACTCTTAATTTCCCATTCTTTTTAGGAACGACAACTATGGGAAATAGCCAATCACTGCTTGCTACTTCTGTAATGAATCCAACCTTGAGAAGATTATCGATCTACTCCTTGACCTTCTTTGCATAATTGGGATTCATTCGGTATCTTTGCAATCTTACTAGCCTAGCATCCGGTTTCAGTGGTATTCTGTGCTGATAGACTTCAGGATCTACTCCCTTCAAATCTATATGTTCCCAGGCAAACACATCTTTATAGTTCTGAAACATTTTTCGTGCCTTTTCCTTTATTTCCGGGTTGAGGTGCTTGTTGACCTTGATCATTCTGGGATTTTCCTCTAATCCCAGGTTCCACTCCTCTACTTCCTGATCGTCTAGAAGCAACCAGTTTGGTTCGCCTCTTTTCATTTGGTCGATTCTTTAGCGTAGTCCTAGGATGGTCCATTCATTTCTGAATCATTATTCTGATCCAGTGGGTACTCTTCAGAACATACTGGTTCCTCTACTATACCAGTATTAGCTGGTTCCTCCATCCTTCCAGTTAGCTGAACTGCTCTTTCCCCTGCATTGACTTCGGTAAACTGATCAGGGAATTGTCTCTTTTGCTTGTCAGTTTGCTCTTAGTTCAGCAAGACTGCATTCAAATCGATTTCTGCCGAAGGAAATATGTTCATAGCCGCTAGCATTCGCTCAATTTTCTTGGCTCTGTACTTCTGACACAACTCCTTCGGCCTCAGTTCCTTTTTCTAGCTCTTGGTGTTGTTGGTCTAGATTTGGATTCTGCCACTGGCCCCTTCTATGGTCAAAGTTTGGTTTGCATAGTCATGAACAGCATGTGCTGTTCTTAACCATGGGCGCCCTAGTAGCATTCCATATGCTCCCTGCACATCTAGGACAAGGAAACTGGTTTTGAATTTCTCCCTCCCAACTCTTATCTGCATGTTTTCAATCATACCCGTTGCCTGTACGACTCGATGATCTGCCATTCTTACTTTGAATGGTGATGGTTTCATGTTAGTGATATCCATTCTTTGCTGAAGATGGGCTCTCATTATGTTGACTCCTGCTCCTCCATCCAGTAGGACGCTTGAGAGAGGTTCCCACTACTTCCTGACCTTGTAGTCTACCTGAATAAGTGGAACTTCATCATCCTGGACAGCCGTCAGGTCCACTGCTCTGGCCTCTGCTTCAGTCTTCCTACGCTGTCTGATAAAGTTGGCCACCTCAGGCAAGGTCTTTCTTATATCCTCCAGTTCTACAGTCAGCTTCTGGATTCTATCACAAATTTTCACATGAATTTCTTCTCGCTCTTGGTCAGACTGATTGTCAGAACTTGAAGAACTGGTGTCTTCACATTGCCATTCTTCTTTTGCAGTGCTTCTACTCTTTCCATCCACTCCTATTTCATTAGCTAGTCCATGTACCACAGCCAGCATGGTCTCTGTCATGGCCAGTATTGACTGATCTGTATCAGTCGATTGGGCTGGTATCCTCTGAATGACTCTAGCTTCGGAACTTTCTGGCTGCTCTGGCAGCTTCTTAGCTAAATCCTTCGTGATTTTAGCTGCTAGTTCCCGCTGCTCTTGCCACTCATCTACTACCTTTTCTTTACCTTTGGCCTTCCAAATTTCCCTTTGTTGAGCCCACTTGCTGCTGTTGGGATTGACTGGTACTTCTGAAATGTCTGGAATTTCTTCAATGACTACTCCCTTGCTCCTGGTAACCACCCTGAGTGGTACTGACTCTGGTGCCTTAGCCTCAGTAGCAGTCGTTATCGGTGCATCTGGACATTGAGCTGCAAAATGACCATACTTCCCACAAGTATAGCAATTCATGCTCCTGTTCTGGAAGTTGCCTCTTGTAAAGAATGAGGATGCAAGAGAGCTACACAAGACAAGCACAAAGCACACAGAGATGGAAAGCTTCTTCTTCTTCTTCACAGAAAAGAGAGTACAAAATGACTAAGTGCTAAAGCTGAAAAGTAGCACATATGTACATGCGGTCAGTAAGTGTGAACTCGCTAGAAGCGTACTAGGCTGGCACTATAAGTGTAGTCCAGCTGTAGAATCACTGGCAGAGATCCTCCGTGTCGGTCACCTAACGCGCCAGTGAGTAAATGCCGTAAGCGGCCAAGACCCATAGTGGATGCCAGCTCAAGGTGTAGAGCTCGACATCTCAACACTCCCCCTCGAGCTCTGCATGTCGCAGAGTCCAAGCATAGTCCGGAAACGTCGAAGCTTCTCAGCTCCGAGGGCCTTGGTAAAGATATCCGCTATCTGCTCCTCTGTGCTGACGTAGACCAAGTCGATGTCGCCCGCCAACACTCGCTCTCGAACGTAGTGGTAATGGAACTCTATGTGTTTGGTCCTGGCATGGAACACTGGGTTCCTAGCCAACTGCATGCTGCTGAGGTTGTCACAATGGATGAAAATCTGCTGGTCCACCTGCATTCCCAAGTCCTCAAGTAATGTGCGTAGCCAAGCTACCTCGCACGCCGCAACTGTTGCACCTCTGTACTCGGCCTCTGTGCTCGATAAAGCAACCGTAGGCTGCTTTTTGCTGCTCCAAGTAACAGCAGCACTCCCAAAAGAGAACATGAAGCCACTCGTAGATCTCCTATCAACAATGCTACCTGCCCAATCTGCATCTGTATACCCATACAATGCTAATGGTGCATCTGCTACATAGAACAATGCGTAGTCAAGAGTATCTTGCACATACCTAAGTGTGCGTCGTACTCCATCCAAATGTGGCTTCCTTGAAAGTTGCATGAACTGACTCTCCAAGCCTACTGTGTAGCTCAAGTCTGGCCTTGTGATAGTCAAGTAGATTAGACTACCCACAATCTTCCTGTACATGTTGACATCCTCAACAACATCACCCTTCTCTGCACTCAGCTTTGCATTCACATCCAAGGGAATAGAAATTGGCTTACAATCAGCCATACCATAATTTGACAACATGTCCAAAGCATACTGTCTCTGTGATAGCCATACACCCTCTGGAGTCCTGATCACTTCAATGCCAAGAAAGTAGCGCAACTCGCCTAAATCTTTCATTTCAAACTCCTATTTGAGAAGACCCTTCACATGGTCAATCTCCATAGCATTGTCACCAACAATAATAAGGTCATCTACATATATGGTAATGACAACAATCCCCACATCACTCTCACGTACATAGAGTGAATGATCAGCATGAGCTCTCCTAAAACCAATACTGACAAGATACTTGGCAATCCTATCATACCATGCTCTAGAGCCCTGCTTCAAACCATACAAAGCTTTGAGAAGTCTGCATACATAATCTGGGTAACCTGGATCGACATAACCAGGTGGCTGATCCATATACACTTCCTCTTGCAACTCACCATTCAAGAAGGCATTCTTTACATCCATTTGATGCATAATCCATCCTCTAGATGCAGCCACTGCTATGACAGCTCTCACTGTCGTCATCTTTGCCACTGGAGCAAAGGTCTCCTCATAGTCTATGCCATACGTCTGTGCATAACCCTTTGCGACCAGCCTTGCCTTGTGACGCTCAATGTTACCATCAGCTTTATGCTTGGTTTTATACACCCATTTACAGCCAATAGCTTTCTTGCCACTTGGCAATGGCACCAACTCCCATGTGTCATTTGCTTCCAATGCAGCCATCTCTTCATTCATTGCATCATCCCAATGCACATTTCCAACTGCATCCTCAAAACATGTGGGCTCCACATCCTGTATCACCTTAGCCATGTAGGCTTGGTGATGCGCTAGATACCCATCATAAGTCAATTTCTGAACTGGATTTCTGACTCTATTAGATCTGCGCGGTCCTGGGTCACTCCTTTGCCCTCTAGCATCTTCTTGTACTTTCCTTACACCAGGTGTCCTGACAGCCGGAATTCTAAATTCCTCATCAAGACTTTGTTCAGAACCATGTGAATCCATGTCTACATGTGAAAAACCTGATGATGCATCAACCATAAAGGGAGGTTCATCAACCTTTTCCTTTCCTTTTCGTGATACATTCCCTGTACTTGTTGGTGGAGTAACCTGCGTACGTAGTCTACCATTCCATGGTTTCTCAACAGAGCCACGAGAAGAGGACTCTTGTGGTCCACTCAAAACCTGTGACTGTGGCCTCACATTTTGTACAACCACATCATCTTTTACATCAGCCCCAATAGTGCCATGTGCATTATTGTACCAGCTGCTCATCTCATCAAAGACTACATCTCTGCTCACTCGTAATTCTCGTGTAGTAGGATTGTAGCACCTGTACCCCTTTTGTTTAAGGGAATATCCCACAAGAATACATTTCTCTGCTTTAGGATCCAATTTCCTACGCAACTCATCTGGTACATGCACGTAAGCTATGCAGCCAAACACTTTCAAGTGTGCCAAATCAGGCTTTGTACCTGTAAACTTTTCCTCAGGTGTTACATCATGCACCGCAGCTGTAGGTGTCCTGTTCATAATGTACACAGCTGTATTTACAGCTTCAGCCCGGAAATGATGAGGCATGTTCTTCTCATTCATCAATGCACGTGCAACCTCTGCAATGTGCCTGTTTTTCCTTTCTGCGACCCCATTCTGCTGTGGAGTATATCTGCATGTAAACTGCCTGTGTATACCATGCATTCGCAGAAAATCTGAAAAATCATTGGAGAAGTACTCTCCCCCTCCATCTGACCTCAATGTCTTGATTTGCATATCTGTCTCCTTCTCAATCATGACTTTGAAGTCTTGAAAGTGACCAAACACTTCACTTTTGTTACGCATGAAGTAGACCCATACTTTCCTTGTATGGTCATCAATGAAAGAGACATAATACCTGCAACCATGTATACTTGCAGTATCGGTTGGACCCCAAACATCTGTGTGCACCACCTCAAGTGGCTTTTTACATACATTGCGCTCATGTGGACATGAGCCCTTTGACTGTTTTCCAAACTGGCATGCTGCACACACTTTATGCATACCATCCACCTTGAATTTGGGCAAACCTTTTACAATCTGTTTTGATTGCATGCTGCGCAATCTCTGCTCATTGACATGGCCAATGCATTTGTGCCAAATGTCAACATCAGCCACAACACCTGTGCCCTGTGCAAATAATGCAGCTTTTACCTCAGGCATGTCTACATTGAGCGTAAACATTCTGCCCACACATTTGCCCTCTGTGATCAGCTTACAGCCATTCTGGAAATCTTCTACATAACAGCCATTTGGATTGAAGCGAACCTGCAAACCCTGCTCAACCATTTGTCCAACAGAAACAAGATTCTTTGTAATGTTTGGGACATGAAGTACATCTGCTAAGTACTTTGATTTCCCACTCTTCGTATTTAGAGGTATGTCCCCTACATGAGCAATGGGGTGAGCTGTGTCATCTCCTGTCTGCACATAGCCTGACACATCTGGTTTGCGCATATCTCTAAACCACTCTCCACGAGACGTCATGTGATTAGAGGCACCTGAATCCATATACCAAACATCATCTTGGGTGGAATTCTCTGCAGTCATTGTATTCATTACATGTTGCATAACAAACATGCGCTCGTTTTTGCTGTCATCTGCATCTCTGCTAGTAGATGCATAGTTGCCCTGTTCTCTCTTTCTACTTGCTTTTCCCTTTGGACAGTCACGTGACATGTGACCTCTTTCACCACAAGTCCAACATTCTCTACTATCTGGAGTATGTTGCTGCCTGCTTGATCCTGCACCACGACCTCTTTGACTCCCCCTGCCTTGAGACTGGTTTCCCCTGCCACCTGTATTGTTTTGATTTGATTGACCTTCCAGAAATTGGCCCCTGCAACCCCTTGGGCCTCGACCACGACCTCTACCTCTACCTCTGTTGGAGTTAGAATAGAAGGCCTGTTCAAGAATAAGCATAGAAATCAAATCTTGGAACACGGGGATGTCGTCTCTTGTATTCATGGAAGACCTAAAATGTACATACTCATCTCCTAGACCATCCAAGCATGCACGGACAATGTCATCGTCTTCCACTGAGACTTTAATAGATCCAAGAGCCTCAATGATACTCTTGATCTTCAAAGAATAATCATTGATGGAGAGGTTGTTCCTCTTAACCTGATTTAGCTCCGACTTTAGTTGAAGCTTCCTGGCCTTGGTGTTCACCTCGAACACTCTGCCTAAGTTTTTCCATGCAATGGCGGGGGTTTCAGCATCCTGTAGATAGCCCATCATGCCATCTGTGATGCTCATAGAAAGCCAATACATCACTTTGCTCTGGCCTTGCTGCCAGTCCCTCAAAGCTTTCCTTTGTTCTGCTGTAGCATTTGCCTCGGGAATCTCTGGTTCCTTTTCATTGTCTCCTTCTACATAGTCCCAATAACCTTTTCCTTTTAGGAAATTTGTTATTCTGAACTTCCATGCAGGGTAGTTATTTTTCTCAAGCTTCTCAGTAACAATCTGACTGAAACCGTCAGACATCTTGAAGCACTAAGACAAAATAGCTGCAATATGCAAAAACCTGCAAATCTGCTGAACCTGCTATCGTGGTTCCTGTAACGCTTTCTACACTCAACGAGTGTCCACAATCAAGCGTACATACAACCACTGTACTTGTACAGTAAATCTCTGTATACTGCACTTTGGAGACCTGTTCAGAAACTTGTGCATCTGGTCGTGGATTGCGAACGAAGGGATTGTGATGCTCTTGCTCTCTTAGCCTCTCTTGCCTGCACCAGGCTCTGATACCATGTAAAGAATGAGGATGCAAGAGAGCTACACAAGACAAGCACAAAGCACACAGAGATGGAAAGCTTCTTCTTCTTCTTCACAGAAAAGAGAGTACAAAATGACTAAGTGCTAAAGCTGAAAAGTAGCACATATGTACATGCGGTCACTAAGTGTGAACTCGCTAGAAGCGTACTAGGCTGGCACTATAAGTGTAGTCCAGCTGTAGAATCACTGGCAGAGATCCTCCGTGTCGGTCACCTAATGCGCCAGTGAGTAAATGCCGTAAGCGGCCAAGACCCGTAGTGGATGCCAGCTCAAGGTGTAGAGCTCGACATCTCAACACCTCTTCCTCTTTCTCTACCCATTCCTGGTTGGTATCTGCCACGTCCTTGACCAGTACCACTGGTACCTGGTCTCTCCTCTTGAGCTACTTTGATTGGTTCTACCTTCACTGGTTCAGTGTAGGCAACCACTGACAGATCCTTTCCGTTCTTAAAATGGTGAATTTTGATGCCACAATTATTCCATAGGTGACCAAAGGCCTTGCAGTAGGTACATTGTGGACATGCGGTGGAGATGTGGTCCTTGGATTTACATCTTGAACACCAAGTCTCCATCTTTCAGACTGGCTGTCTTGTGTGGCTAATTTCTGCAATCTGTTGGGGTATAAAGCCCAATGTGGTCGCCCAGGTAAGTGGGCGGGCCGCCAGGTATGTACACATATTCTTTTGTAAAAACCTAATAAGAACTCACTATGCTCTACACATTACAGTAGAGTGAGTTCACCATATCGTCGTGCTCTTCTTCTCGCGTCGCACTTCTGCTCGTACTCCTTAAACTGGTATCAGAGCTCAGATCGAGGCTCAAGGCAGCATTTGCAGGTAGCCAGAGTCACCTGCTCAGATTGGAGTGAGATTCGACAGGCGAAGACACGGCCCCAAATCCTGTGGGAGAAGCCCGAAAGGCTCGGTGTTCTCAGAATTTCATTCGCAGATCCGACTCTGCAAATTTGGGGTTTTCGGCCTACGACTGCAGGTGCTGAGGATATCGGCACTCCCAGAGTGCTGATTTGTGGCTGTCTACACATCGAAGGACGGCTCACAGTTCTTGGAGGCGTGTCACATACGACACGGGCGCATCTACACACAGATTGTAGGCGACATCCATACTAGTTCGTCAGGTAGATTGTGTTTGCTGCTTGATATTCCAGATTTCATCCTGACATTTCAGGTACTTCCACATGGGATGTATTGTCAGAGATGATGTATGTTTGTTGAGGGTTTGCTGGCTGTGAGTCACGCAGTAAACAACAACCGCAGCGGTTACAACATACAGTGGGAAATTTGTGGACGTATGACTTTGTGGGAAGTCTATGTACTGTCAAATTTACTGCAGCCTTTGTTGAGGGTCGAGTGAGGTTTTATTGAGCTGGGGGATTCTCGAATGTTGAGATCCTTTCGGTGATACAGGTCTTGGAGAGATCCCTTGAGCACCCTTAGATAGGCAGCTAGGATGTATTGACTGTGAGTTAGATAGTTGAAATTGCATCTTTGCTTTACTGCCGTTGAGGCATTGTCACAGTCTATGCTTACGAGAGAGTGACAGGACAGTGAGAGACAGTACAGGTGCAAGACAGGTTTACCCACATCTTACAGTGTTAGAGAGACAGTGGTTTTTGTTACCATATACATGTGGTAGTGATGTGTGTGAACACACTAGGACCGTCGGGGCATTTTTTCCCTCTTTAGGAGGTTTTTTCCCCCGTGCATTGTATATACGCCCATCACTCTAGGGCTAACTATCTTTCCATTGCACACTAAGTAACACATTCTCTATTGTGTGCCTTGAGCTTCCTTCGTCTTCTCCAAGCTGTGTGTGTTTCTCTGCAACCCTAATTCCAACAATTGGTATCAGAGCAGGTCACGTCCTCCCGGGCTTAGTCGCCAGCTGCTCCAGCACACGCCTGCTCACTTTCTCCGATTTCAGTGAGCTTTGGCGAGCGTTCGCAGGTCGACAAATATTTTGGGTAAGCTCGAAGAGCTTGGTCTGCTCAGAATTTTGATTTGGGCTCATTTCGGCCACCGTTTCCACTACGGGCAGTACTGCATAGGCTATTTCGTCATTTTGTGCAGATTTTCTGTCAGTGCCGTTTTCTGCATAACAGGTGCCTTATAGTCTTCTACGGTTTGTGCTATATAGCACAAGTTGTTCCCGCTCCATTTCTCCTATTTCCGGGCAGTTTTCACATCAGGTGCAGCATTTACCATGGCTGACAACAACAACACAGATGTGTTCAAGATGTTTGCTGCTGAGGACAGGTTGGATGGGGACAACTACCCTATGTGGGCTTATATGATGCAACATGTTCTTGTGTCAAAAGGTGTCTAGAACATTGTGCAGGGCATTGATGTACGTCCTGGTTCTGAAGATGTAGGCGATGTTGAGGATGTTGCAGGTCTTGTTGCAAGGATTGCAGCTGTTAGAGTTGTTTTGCCTACGGCAGAACAAGCTCGTTGGGATGTTAAGGATGCGCAGGCTCATGCATTGATTGCGTTGCCTGTGAAGCGCACCATTATTCCTCACATCCGTTCAGCAAAATTTGCAAAACAGGCTTGGGATATTCTAGCAGGTCTTTATGTAAGCCACAATGAGGCTAAAATTTCTTTGCTGTGTAAAGAGCTAGAGTCGAAGATTATGCATGAGGAAGATGATATGGACACTTTCCTTGCTAGTGTCAAGGATATCAATGAGCAACTCATTTCTGCAGGTGAAGTCATTTCGGACAGTTCCCTTGTGCAGACTGTTCTTGATGCCTTACCAGATTCCTACCAGACTTTTGCTAGTACTTGGAGACTGATGACCCAAGGAAATCCTGAAGTTGTCAAGTTTGATGCATTATGCACATTGCTGTTGCAAGAGTCACTTTCTAGAAAAAACAGGACTAGGCAGCGTGCAGTTGAACAGGCTTTTATTGCTTCTCAAAGAAAGGGTGGTAACAGTAATGCAGCCACTTCTTATGGTTCTGCTGCGAGTGGCAAAAATTCTGTTCCTAATGCTTCTGCTGGCAGCACTTCGTCTGGCAATTTTGGTGATAAGGGCAAAAAGAAGATGCGTTGCCATTATTGTAAAGCCAATGATCACTTGATCAAGTCGTGTCCTAAGTTGAAGGCCAAAGAGGCTAAGAAGAAAGAGGGTGGTTCCACTGCAAATGCTGGTTCCACTACAAATGCAGCCATTGTTGAGTCTTCTGTGAAAGGAGATTGTGATGCTGATGTTGATGCAGAATGGGCTTTTAGCGCAGAGTGCACTTACAATCCTGCTGTCCATGATGCATGCTTGTCAGTTGCTGCAGATTCACATGTGTGGTATTTCGACAGTGGTGCTACAAAGCACATTACCTCACATCGTGAATTGTTTACCTCTCTTGAGTCTGTCCCTCATGGGAATTCAGTCACTTGTGCCAACAACGCCTCTTATCCAGTTTAGGGAGTTGGAAAGATTGTGCTCACTGCTACTAATGGCAGTTCCTTCACACTTGTTGATGCACTTTATGTACCTGGGATCAAGAAGAATCTCTTGTCTGTATCCGCACTTGCTAGACTTGGACTTGTAGTCAAATTTGTGGATGACAGATGTACAGTTCATGATCTCAGTTTTGGTGATGAAATTGTTGCATCTGGGCTTTTGTGCCGTGGGCTGTATAAGCTCACTTTGTATGACAAGTGTGGACAAAATTTTGCAAATGCTGTTGCAGATTCAAGGGCTATTTCAGATGCAAAACTTTGGCATGCACGTTTTGGTCATCTGAATTTTGCCAGTTTGCTGCGTTTGCAGAAATCTGATATGGTTGCTTCTTTGCCGCCTCTTGAAGCACCTGTCAAACATGTTTGTGAAGGCTGTATTCTGGGTAAAATGCAGCGTTCTAAGTTTCCAAAGGATGGTTCAGTTAGGGCCACATGCAGGTTGCAGCTTGTGCATAGTGATGTTTGTGGGCCCATGCAAACTCCGTCCTTGGGCAATTACCTGTACTTCGTGACTTTCATTGATGATTACTCCAGGCATGCATGGGTATTTCCGCTTAAAGCGAAGTCCGAAGTTTTTATGTGCTTCAAACAATTTTTGGCTATGGCTGAAAATGTCTCAAAATGTACTATGGGCACCCTCCGTTCCGATCGAGGGGGGGAGTATATGTCTCATGAATTTAATGCATTTCTGGCTAGTCGTGGGATAAAACACCAATGTACAGTGCCTTATACACCTCAGCAAAATGGTGTTGCTGAGAGGAAAAACAGGTCACTAACGGAAATGGCACGATGTATGGTCAAAAGTCAAGCTTTGCCGCATTCTTTTTGGCTTGAGGCCATCATGTGTGCCACTTATGTACTTAACAGGTGTCCTACGAAAGCTTTGCAGTCTATTACTCCATATGAAGCATGGCATGATAGAAAACCTTCTATTGAGCACATGCGTGTTTTTGGCTGTTTGGCATATGCTTTGGTGCCACAAGTGCAGCGCAGAAAATTGGATGATAAGGCTGTCAAATGTATTTTTGTTGGTTATAGTGCTGAAAGCAAGGGTTACAGGTTGTATCATCCGCAAACAAAACGTATTCTGGTTTCACGGGATGTAGTGTTTGTGGAAGACTCTGTTCAGCCCTTGCTGTCATGTACTAGAGACAGTAATGTAAGCTCATAGGACATTTATGACACTTTGTTGCCTCTTTTCATTGGTGGAAATACGAATGTAAGTTCCAATGAGGCAAATGTACAGCCTATGGGGGTTTCTGAAAATGTTTTAGAACAGCCTATTACTAATGCAGATGTACATGATGTACTTGATGAGAAAGGGCTGAAAATGAGCAGGCTAGAGGTATGCCAAAATGGCTGGTGCACACTTTGCGTGACAGTAAATTGGATGCACCTTTATCTAGTCGTACTCGTTCAGGCTCTCGCCATGCATCTTATGCATCAGATTGTTATGCTTCGGCTGTGTCTAGTTTACATGATGTTGAGGAGCCTCTGTCTTTTGATGAAGCACAGAATTCAGAAAATTGGATTGCTGCCATGAAATCAGAATATGATGCACTTATAGAGAATCACACATGGACTTTATGTGATTTGCCTCCTGGCAAAAAGGCCATTGGTACGAAGTGGGTTTACAAGTTGAAACGCAAGCCGGATGGTGAGATCGATCGCCATAAGGCTCGACTTGTTGCAAAAGGTTATGCACAACAAAAAGGCATAGATTATGAAGAGACTTTTGCTCCCACTTGTCGTATGACTACTGTGCGTTTTCTATGTGCATTGGCAGCTCATTTTGGTTGGGATGTACATCAATCAGACATTGTTACTGCTTTCTTGAATGGTGACATATTTGAGGAAGTTTATGTAACGCAGCCTCGCGGTTTTGTCATAAAAGGACAAGAGGACAAAGTGTGCAAATGTAAGAAGGCTTTGTATGGGTTGAAGCAATCTCCTCGTGCTTGGTATGAGAAAGCTGACACTCATTTGGTTAAACGAGGCTTTCGTAACAGTCCAACAGAAAGCACATTGTATGTAAAGCGTGAGGATGATGTATTTCTCATTGTGGTTATTTATGTTGATGATTTGCTGATCACTGGACCAAATGAGAGACATATTGCTGAATTTAAGGCTGATTTGAATGCTACTTTCAAGATGAAAGATTTGGGGCTGTTGCATCATTACTTGGGTATACAGTTTAAGCAGTGTGATGGTGGTATTGCCTTGTGTCAGAAAAGTTACATAGAGACATTGCTATGTAAGTTTGGACTTGAGGATTGCAAACCTATTGCCACTCCCATGGAAACAGGTTTGAAGTTGAGTCTACATGATGCTGGCGATCCTGCTGATGTCACTCTTTACCAAACTGCTGTTGGCTGCCTCATTTATGTATGCAACACGAGGCCAGATATTCAGTTTGCAGTCTCGCAGGTCAGTAGATTTATGCATAGCCCAGGGTCTAAGCATTGGCAGCCTGTTTTATCCCAAGGGGGGATCATTGCCGCCAGACTTACATGCTTTTTCGGACTCAGATTGGGCTGGTTGTTTTGACACGCGAGTGTCCACAAGTGGTTTTTGTTTCATGCTTGGCAGTTCATGTATATCATGGTTGAGCAAGAAGCAACCTACTGTGGCCACTTCGAGTTGTGAGGCTTAGTACAGGGCAGTCTTCACAGCTACGGTTGACTGTGTATGGCTCAGACGCCTTATGGCTGACTTGGGTGTTGGACAGGACACTGCCAACACTATCTACACTGACAGTCAGAGCTCATTGGCAGTTGCGAGGAACCCAGTTTTTCATGCTCGCACAAAGCACATTGAGGTGCATTACCACTATGTCAGGGAGAGGCTCTCTGCAGGAGAGATCAGCTTGGCTTACGTGCCAACACAGGACAACCTTGCAGATCTTTTCACAAAGGCATTGTCTCGTGAGAAGCTTGAAGCTTTCCGCAAAGCTTTGGGCTTACTCCCCTTTGTGGACTGATCCTGTCCTCAGGGCATGGCACTTCCCTTTACTCATGTGCCAGCTCTCGTTCACCGCATCACTCCAGGGGGGATTTGTTACCATATACATGTGGTAGTGATGTGTGTGAACACACTAGGACCGCCGGGGCATTTTTTCCCTCTTTAGGAGGTTTTTTCCCCCGTGCATTGTATATACGCCCATCACTCTAGGGCTAACTATCTTTCCATTGCACACTAAGTAACACATTCTCTATTGTGTGCCTTGAGCTTCCTTCGTCTTCTCCAAGCTGTGTGTGTTTCTCTGCAACCCTAATTCCAACAGTTTTTTGAGCCGTTTTTTGGTCTGTTTTTGAGTACACCAGAACCATTTTACAAAGGAGACTCTGCCGAAATTTATGCAGAATCTGAAGCTTTCTTGGTTTATTTGACAGGTTGATATTGGTTCAGAGGTCAGTTTACAGGGGAAACTCTGCCGAATTTTTCCCAGGAAAGTAAACTACTGTGAAGTGTAGCTATGGCTGGATCACAGGACACTGCTCTTTACAATATCAAGAAGCTGGATGGAACCAATTTCCCATTGTGGAAGAAGCAGATTTGGCACGTGTTGGTACAAAAGAAGCAGATAAAACCTATAAAGCTCAAGGGGATAAAACCAGAAGATATGGACGACGATGAATGGAGCGAAATGGATGAATTGGCACTTTCTACCATTATGCTGACTTTGGCAGAAAGTGTTTACTTCAATGTAGCAGACGAGATGTCGGCTTATCAAGCATGGTTAAAGATGAGTGATCCTTATGAGAAGCAGAGTGCAGCTTCATAGGTATACTGGCTTAAGAAGCTTGTTGACTTGAAGATGAAAGAAGGGACACCTATGTCCAATCATCTGAATGAATTCAACACAATCTACAGTCAATTGTCAGCTCAGGGTGTCAAGTTTGATGAACCTGTTAGAGCTATGTTCCTGTTGATCACATTGCCGGAAAGTTGGGACACTTTTTGCACATCTTTGAGTAATTCTACACCTCCAGATGGTTTGAACATAGCAGGTGTAGAAGAAAGTCTGCTTACTGAAGAAACCAATAGAAAGACAATGGACAAAGGCAAAGGAACAGCCTTAGTTGTCAGGGGAAGGACCAAACAAAAGTACAAAGGTGGAAAGAGAAATAGGTCTCGTAGCAAGTCCCACAGTGCTAAAGGCAAGAGTGACATAGAATGCTACCATTGTGGCAAGAAGGGTCACATGAAAAGAGACTGCAGAGAATGGAAAGCAGAAAAAGGCAAAGAGAAATCTGTGAAGATTCAAGAAATAAATGTGACAAACACTGTTGCAGAGGATGACAGTCTTGTCATAATAATCAATATCTAATTCTCCTAAATGATTTTCTCATATTAAACTGATCATTTAATGTGGGGAGGTACCAGGGGAGAAAAAGGAGAGCCTTACAAAGGAGAGCCACCTCAAGAACCAACTATTAAAGACCCACCGGAGATCGAGGACAAAGAGGAGGTGCTGCAGCCCGAGTCC
Source organism: Adiantum capillus-veneris (assembly GCF_014529385.1). Classification (NCBI taxonomy): domain Eukaryota; kingdom Viridiplantae; phylum Streptophyta; class Polypodiopsida; order Polypodiales; family Pteridaceae; genus Adiantum; species Adiantum capillus-veneris. Next base: position 94,356,243 of record NC_140958.1, read on the forward strand.
ATTCTCCGACATGAAGACAAGGTACTAAGAGGCGGTAAGACTATCCGACGATATCTTATTAAGTTTAAGAATTATCCTTTTGAAGATGCTAGATTGATGCAAGGCATACAATTAAAGGATAACCTAAACCTTGTCAATGCTTACAATGCTTCCCAAGAGTAAGCAAATGTACAAAATGTTAAAAATGAACAAATTTTTTGTCTTATAAGACTCTCTTTTTCTTTATTTGTGCACAAAAATAAAGTAGTATGCATGCTTAGATCAAGTTTGTGGAGACGACGTCTCCCAAACACCAAGTAGAGCTTGTCACTCTACTATGGAAGGCTGATAGGACTGATGTGCAGACATGCTTGCGGCAGCCTTAGGCTCTCAAGCGCCAAATGGACTAGTCATCCATTATGGAATGATGTCGTAGGGTAACATAGGGATCCTCTACCCGCTAAGAAAAGGACTCATGAATATGCTTTATCTTCTCTACCTCATATTCAAAGACGACTATGATTTCAAGAGAGAGGTAATGTCATAATAATCAATATCTAATTCTCCTAAATGATTTTCTCATATTAAACTGATCATCTAATGTGGGGAGGTACCAGGGGAGAAAAAGCTAGAATATTGGTTAAGCTAGCAGACCGGCCACAGTAGGGATCCAAAGGAGGGAAAATAGGGATCAAAAGGGGGGGCCATCTGCAAAAGAGCCATGTGCAACAATGGGCTAAAAAGACCCTAAGGTTCAGCCCATTAAGACTTCCAAAATGCTAAGGTTCCAAAATTCAAAGGTTGTGTCCAAAGGTCAACCCTAGGGAAAATTGGATGCTTAGTGTGTGTACAAAAGTCTTCTTCAAAGCCTACAAAGGAGGGGGTGAGCCCATTTAGTAGGGGATGAGAGAGAAAGCCACACACACACACACACACACACACACACACACACACACACACACACACACAGGCTCCCTTTACACAAAGGGAATTAGGGACACATGTCAGCTCCCTAGGCCAGATGCCCACAAGGTGTGCCCAATTCCTATTGGAAGACCCTTGAAGTGGACCAATGAGAATTAAGCTAGAGTAAATCTAGTTTAATTAATTTAAAAACATTTAATAAAAGAAACCAATGAGAATTAAGTCTCCTAGAAGACTATTGGGCAGTCTCCCAAGGGGTCCAATGAGCATTCAGGAGCCCAATGGCTTGCCTGATTCCTATTGGCCAGGAGGCAAAGGGGTCCAATGAGAGTTTAGTTTAATTATTTAATTACCTAAAGCTATCACAAAAGGGGAAAGGGGGGCACATGTCAGAAGGCTATCACTTATGCTGCTTAACACCCATTGGCTTGACTTGGGGAGGTCCAATGAGGCAAAAGCCAGACCAATTTAGCAGGAAGGGCTCACCCAAGAGAGAGAGGGGGCTGATTTTTTCTTGGCATTGACACACACACACACACACACTCACACTCGACCATGTGTGAAGAAAGAATACTCTATCTCCTCCCAAGCTTTAATGGAGAGCTCATCACCTACTCCAAGCTTGTGAGATAGAAGCCTACATCAACACTCTCTTGGCATGTGGATGCAAATCCAACCAAGAGCCAAGCTTCAATGCATGCTCATCTTCTCTACCAAGCTAATTACTAAGCTAAGCTATGCTAATATGAGTGATTATGTGAGGAGATGTACATCTTTCTCGTAAGATACTCGTTCTCCCTCTCAATCTACTCTCATACCCTGCTAGCTCTCACCATCTTCGAAGGTGTGTGAGGTCTTGGGTCTGAGAACGGGGATAATTCAAGTTGTGTTTGATTAAGTGTTTTGCTTAGTGCATGAAGCTTCCATCTTCATTGCACTAGCTAGTCTTGAAGGAACACAAGGAATTGTATTGTACAATGTCTCTCTTGATGGGAGAAACCATAATACAAAGCCTTTTGGAGGGGGGACCGGCTCCATGCAAATCCGGTCCTCAACTGTTGTCAATAGCTTAATTTCTCTCTCTTTTGAAAGTATTGTCGATGATATCTAACTAGGTGTTATGCTTTTTGTTGCTCTCTCCACCCAAGCACTCTTGTAATTCTCATTAGGAATCTATTCTAATGAAATGCCCACTATGTTCATGCTAATTTCCTCTACACATAAGTTATTAGGCCATTAAATGTTACACAGTCTAGTGTCAAGAGACATCTACTTCTTGAAGAATACAATGGACTCAGATCTTCTTACAACATCTGATGGAAATGCACTGAGTGACTGGATTATAGACTCAGGGGCATCACTTCATGTGTCTCCAAACAAGGAGTGGTTTACCTCTTATGTGACCACTAAAGATCATGTTCGGCTAGGCAATGGGCAGACATGTGAGATCTTAGGTGTTGGAGATGTTCAATTGAAGTTTCAGAATGGCTCTTCTTTCACGTTGAAGAATGTGAGACATGTTCCCGCAATTACAAAGAGCTTGATTAGTACAGGTTTACTTGATGATGCTGGCTACGTCACCACTTTTGGACAGAACATGTGGAAGATATCCAAGGGTTCTATGACAGTAGCACATGGAGTAAATTCTGGAGGACTTTACATGATTTATGTATCAAATGTATCTAAAAATGTAATCAATGTAATCGAGCAGCCGAACGTTTCTTTGTGGCATAGCCGGTTAGGACATATGTCTAAGGAGGGAATGGAAATCTTGTCTCGTTCTGGTTATTTGCCTGGCTATTCATTTAATGATTTTGAATTCTGTGAACATTGTCTGTATGGTAAGCAAACACAACAGCCACATAAGCATAGAAGCAGTAGAAGAGATACACAGTTGGCACTTGTTCATAGTGATTTGTGTGGACCTATGCCTAACCTATCTCTAGGGGAAGCTTCTTACTTTATGCCATTTATAGATGATTACTCGAGGAAAGTATGGGTTTACTTTCTCAATCACAAGGATGAAGCGTTTAGTGTTTTCAAAACGTTTGTGACACTTGTGGAGAATCAGAGTGGCAAGAAGCTTAAATGCTTACGCACTGACAATGATGGAGAGTATGTTTCAAAGGCCTTTTAGGACTTTTGTGAGTCAAAAGGTATAACACGTGAACTTACTGCTCCTTACAATCCTCCTCAAAATGGTGCTGCTGAGAGGATGAATAGGACCATACAAGAGAAGGTCAGAAGTATGTTGTCTAATGCACAACTGCCAAATGGGTTTTGGGCTGAAGCTGTATCAACAGCTGTTCATCTTGTAAATAGATCTCCTAGCAAGGTTTTGCAGAAGGATTCAGTGCCAGAGATGGTATGGTCATGCAAAATGCCCTCATACAAGCATCTCACAGTCTTTGGCTGTGAGGCATATACTCACGTTCCAAAGGAATTTAGGAACAAACTTGAGCCAAAGAGTAGAAAGTGCATCTTTCTAGGCTATGGTAATTCTGGTGAGATGGGGTACAGACTTTGGGATCCCGAATCCAGAAAGGTTGTCCATAGCAATGATGTTCACTTTAATGAATCCAAATACCATTCTAAACCAGAGAGGGTTGAGGAGATTAGAAGAGTTGTCTTCCAAGAAGATGGACCTGCACGTGCAAGACAAAATGTTAGGGCTCAAGAGGAGCAAGGACAGGATAGATTGGAACCACAGGTTGTGGCTGAGACTGAGCCACCTATTGTGCGTAGATCTGGACGTATCACGCGACCTCCTGATAGGTTTGTTCCATCTATGAACTATGTCATGTTGACTGATTGCAATGAGCCTTCATGTTACAAGGAAGCAGTGCAAATGAAGGACTCCGGGAATTGGCAATTGGCCATGCAGTCAGAGATGACAGCTCTGCATAAAAACCAGACATGGAAGCTAGGTAAATTACCACAGGGCAAAAAGGCTCTACCTTGTAAATGGGTTTACAGGTATAAGATCACCGCTCATGATAGTCAGCCAAAGTACAAAGCAAGGCTTGTTGCCAAGGGCTTTAAGCAAGAACAAGGCATTGACTTTGATGAAGTCTTCTCTCCAGTGGTCAAGATGACTACATTGAGATGCTTTCTTGCATTGGTTGCCATATTAGATTTGGTGTTGCACCAAATGGATGTCAAGACAGCGTTCTTGCATGGTGATTTAGATGTGGAAATTTACATGCAGCAGCCAGAAGGGTTTGTTGAGAAAGGCAAGGAAGATTTGGTATGCCAGTTGTTAAAGAGTCTTTATGGCTTAAAACAATCACCGAGGGCATGGTACCATAAGTTCCACAAGTTTATGCTTTCTCAAGGCTACAAACGTAGCGAGTTCGATCACTGTCTATATACAAAGAAGGCTAAGGATGGCAGTTGGCTGATCCTTATTTTGTATGTGGATGACATGTTGATTGCTGGCAAGCACTTGGAAGAAATTTCAGATTTGAAGTCAAAGATGGCAAAATCGTTTGACATGAAAGACATGGGTGAGGCAAGTCATATACTTGGTATGCGCATTGAGAGAGACAGATCAAAGAAGTTGATTTGGTTATCTCAAACAGAGTATATTGACAAGGTTTTGCAACGTTTCAATATGGAGAAGGGAAAGGCATTGAGTGTTCCATTGCCACCATATGTGAAACTTAGCAAACAAGATTGTCCTGTGTCTGAGGAAGAACAGGCTGAAATGGATAAGATTCCATATGCGTCTGCAGTGGGTAGTTTAATGTATGCAATGATTGCTACTTGCCTAGACATTGCATTTGCAGTGGGAGTAGTAAGTCGATACATGTCAATCCCAGGCAAGAAACATTGGGAGGCAGTGAAAGGAATATTGAGATACCTGAAAGCTACAAAGAGTATGCGTATATGCTATGGGAGTCAAGAGCTAAGTGTAAAGGGTTTTACAGACTCAGATTATGCAGGTGACTTAGACAACCGAAGGTCTACGTCAGGGTATGTCTTTACATTGGCTGGTGGAGCAGTATCATGGCGCTCTAGATTACAAGATTGTGTTACTCAGTCTACTACAGAGGCTGAATATGTTGCAGCATCAGAGGCATGCAAAGAATCAATTTGGCTTAATCGACTAGTAACAGATTTGGGAATCAAAGAAGAGATGCCTGTGTTATATTGTGATAGTCAAAGTGCTATACAATTGGCTCGCAATCTAGTTTATCACTCAAAGACAAAGCATGTGGATGTGAAGTATCATTTCATCAGGGAAATGCTCGAGGATAAGCAACTTCAGCTTGTCAAAGTTCACACCACAGAAAATCCTCTTGATCTACTTACAAAAGGACTTCCCTCAGAGAGCTTTGCGCATTTTTGCAAGCAGTTAGGTGTAGGGTAGTACATCACTTCTCTACATCTCTTGTATATTAGCTTGTATAGTAGCTTCTCTCACACTTAAAGTACCACATTGGACTTTAAGTGGGAGGTTGTTGGGGTATAAAGCCCAATGTGGTCGCCCAGGTAAGTGGGTGGGCCGCCAGGTATGTACACATATTCTTTTGTAAAAACCTAATAAGAACTCACTATGCTCTACACATTACAGTAGAGCAAGTTCACCATGTCGTCGTGCTCTTCTTCTCGCACTCTCTCTCGCGTTGCACTTCCGCTCGTACTCCTTTACAATCTGCCTCGACATATCTTCAATTTTCTTGGTCCATGCTCCCTTTTTTGATTTCTCCTTTGCTCGTTCATTGGAACTGCTCTCGGAGCTATTGGACATTCCACTGGAATCCGAAGTTTCAGTAGCAGAACTACTGCTGCTGGTCCTTTGCTTCTTATGGCTCTTCTCTTTCTTAGCCTGTTGTTCCAGCTTTAATGCCCTTTGGACCAGATCATTGAATTTTTTTGTAGGGGCTGGTACTTCTTGTTCCCTAAGCTTCTTGCTTCTGAACCCATGCAGAAACCATGCCCTCAATCTCTTCTCAAACGGCGGTTCTTGCAACTGCCTGGCCCTAGTTCTTTTATCTTTTCTACATAGTTGCGGACTGACAAATTCCTCTGTTTGATCTTATCTAATTCACAGAGAATATCCTTGTCCCCTCGATTGTTGGAATATTCCAACCTGAAGGCCTTAAGTAATTTGTTATATGATCTCAGCTGGCATGCAGGGTAATGGTAATACCATTTCCTCACTGCCTCCTTCAAGGTTTGTGGAAAATATTCCCCCCAATCATCTTCATCAATGTTTTTTAGTTCATCATACTACTCGAAAGCTTGTATGTGAACATCTAGATCATCCTTTTTTCCTCCTTTGAATATGGGAAAGGAAATCTTCAGGGAAGCGGTGTAATCATTTCGATTACTGTTGATCCCGCCACTTCTCTTCTTGGCTTCAGAATGACGTTTGGGAGCCTTCTTGCAATTGTCAGTGTCAGCATCTCAATCAATTTCTGTCTCTGTCTCAGTATCAGTGTCTTCCTTGTTTTGTCTGCTAGAAGTACGGTGACTTCCCTTTCTACCCTTGATATGCTCATCTCTCTGGCGAGACTAAGAACTCTTGGAACTCTTTGCCTTTTGTGCTTCCCGTTCTGCCCGTCGGCGTCAAGAATGATTGGAGTGCTGTGAGTCCTGCGCCTCATCAGCCTGACTATGCTCCTCCTGAGCCTCAGTATCAGTCATTTTCTCTTGCTTGGGGTCAGAGTCTCTTCCTGACTCCTCAGTAATGGGGTTCACACGAATGGTAGATTTCAGGCCGCGATTGGATTTTGGTGCCATTGCTGAAAACTTCAACTGGGGAAGAGTTTTTCAGTCAACGAGCTTCAGCTCGAGCCACCGTGATCTCCAAAATGGAATTGGATCTGATCTCTTGAGACAGCTAATTCCAGTGTTGAAAGATTTCAACTACTAGTGTGGGAAGCTTTCAGACAGCAGACTAGATAGAAATCAGAGACTAGACTGAAATGTGGATACTGAAATAAGAATCAGACTTATGGACTGGAATAAGGTTCAGATTCAGAAGACTAGACGAGAAGTAAGTATAACTGAAATATATGCCATGATTGGGATTACAGATCAAGATTACAGCGAATATGATTACAGAGAGAAAGTACAGCTGACAACACTGCCAATGATGCTCAAGTACACTTATAGCCAAAGCGCTAATACAAGTGATAACAATTTCCAACCCGATAATAATGTAATGGTCCCTATTTATACACTTCGGGTTTACTGTAGTAATTACTCTAGTAATTACTAAGTAATTCGCTGCCCATCTTCTAAGAAGACGTTCCCACATAGTGACTATCTAGCCGTCTACAGGCACCATGGTTCGTCCGCATGGTTGCCAACATGAAGTTCCCTGAAAGGAGAATCTACTTCACCATAGATGCTAGTGAATCCTCTCGTACTATACCACTTGTAAATCCTCCTGCTTTTGATAAGTCAATGAAGAGCTCAGTTTCTGCATACATGATTTTTGTCAAAGAGTCCCTATAAGGTCCTAATGTTTCATCAAATGTAAATGGTAGGAATCAAGAAGAGTTAGACTTGTCTAATTTTCTAAAAGGAATCCAAGATGTGTTCATCGATGATATCCCTATGGACTTACCTCCAGAATGAGGGAATGATGACCATCAAATTGAGCTCCTACGAGGAAGCTCACCACCTAACAAGCCTCCTTATCGAGTTTCCCAAGCTCAACAAGAGGAGATCATGAGGCAAGTACAAGAATTGGTAGACAAAGGGATGGTGAGTCCTAGCTCTTCTCGCTTTTGTTCTCCAATCCTTTTAGCGCAAAAGAAAGATGGTACATGCCATATGTGTGTGTACTATCAAGCACTAAACCATACCACTATCAAAAACAAATTTCCCGTGCCTCGGGTAGAAGATCTATTTGATAAGCTACAAGGCTCTACCTACTTCAATAGGATTGAACTTAAAAGTGGCTATCATCAAATAAGGATAGTGGATGAAGACATCCTAAAGACCACGTTTTGTACAACGTTTGGCCTTTATGAATATCTAGTCATGCCTTTTGGCTTGACTAATGCACAAGCCACATTCAATCGTCTAATGGAGAAAATTTTTAGACCCTACCATAAATTCACTGGAGTGTTCTTTGATGATATCATCATCTACTCCAAGTCCTTGCCAAGGTATACAAGCAACATCTCCAAGTGATTTTTCAAGCATTGAGGGAGAACAAGCTTTTTCTTAATCAAAAGAAAAGCAAATTTTTCCTTCAAGAGATTCAATATTTAGGTCATATTATCTCTCAAGATGGTATCTGTATGGATCCATCAAAGTTGGAAGGTAATAAAAGCATGGCCTAATCCAAGGAATTTATATGAGCTAAGAATCATTATTAGTATAGATGCTTCATAGCAAAATTCTGTCAAATAGCAGGACCATTACATGACTTAACAAAGAAGAACGTTAAGTATTCATGGAGGAGAAAAATGCTTTTGACAAGCTTAAAGAGAAGCTCACCTCCCAACCAATCCTCATGCTTCCGGATCTCTCAAATCCATTTGAGGTCCAATGTGATGCTTGTGGTGATTGCCTTGGAGCAGTCTTGCTTCAAGAAGGGCATGCTATAGCATATGAGAGTCGAAGGCTCAATGCCGATGAACGGGTCTTAGGCATTTATGAGAAAGAGATTTTAGCTTTTCTACATGCCCTACACACATGGAAGCATTATTTACTCGGGACTCCATTCATTTTACGAACATACCATCAAAGTCTCAAGAACTTCATGACACAAACAAAGCTTTCCGACAAACAAATGAGGTGGGCAAATTTTCTTTCACAATTTAATTTCATATTGCTCACATTATTGGTAAGCATAATCAAGTGGCCTATGCACTTTCACAATGACCAAAAGTAAATATGGTGTCCATAGAAACTCACAATGATCTATCTTATATGATAGATGAGTACGCTACTAACCTTGACTTTAGAGATATAATGTCAGCCCTTGCTTTTGGGAAAAAAGAGGAACCATTCACCTTGCAGGATGGTTATCTTCTCCACGGAAATAGGTTATGTGTTACCCACTCCCTTTGTGACAAAGTCATGTATGAATCTCATGCTCCTCCTTATGTGGGGAATAGATGCATTCAACCTACTCTGAAGAAGTAAAGACGTATTTCTATTGGCCTATCATGAAAGTGGACATACAAGAGTATGTTTCAAAATGTGTGGTATGCCAAAAGACCAAGTATGATAGAGGGAAGAAACCTGGATTACTCCAGCCATTGCCTATTCCAAATTCACCATGGGAGAGTATATCCATGGATTTTATCTTTGGATTACCCAACTCTATCCATGGGAATACAAGAATATAAAAAATAGCCGACAGGTTTAGCACTTTATTCCTGTCAAAAAGACTATTAAGGCACACCAAATGGCAACTCTCTTCATATCACATTTTTTCAAACACCATGGATTGCCAACATCCATCTTGTCATATAGAGATCCTAGAATGACTAGTAATTTTTGGAAAGGTCTCTTTGAGAATCAATGTACAAGATTGAATTTCTCTTCACCCTATATCCCACAAACGGATGGCCAAAGTGAGATAGCCAATCTTATGATACTCAATCTACTAAAGACTTCTGTTACTGAAGTAGACCAACGCTCACAATGGGAAAAGTACTTACCTCTTGTAGAGTATGCGTACAAAAATACTGTCCATACTTCTACGAGAAAAGCACCTTTCAAAATCATTAAGGGAAGGCCTAAAAGTCCCTTGCTACTCAAAGTACATGGGAAGATCTTCATTGCCGATGAGTATAGCCGTGACCTACAAGAACTTTTTCGAAAGATTAAGAAGGCTATATCCATCTCTCAACAAAGGCAAAAAGCTACTGCTGACAAACACAAAAGGGGCTTAATGTTCAAAGAAAATGATGGGGTCTTACTTAAGTTTCACAAGGATCGATTGAGGCAAACGACGGGCAAAAATCCTACGGGCCATCAAAAGTATTATGCTAAATTAGCAAAAAGATATTATGCTCCTCTTCAAATATTGAAGCCAATCAATGAGATGGCTTATCAACTCAAGTTGCCCAACCATTGGCTCATACACAATGCTTTTCATGTGAGCCTACTTAAGCCCTAGAAAGGAGAGCCACCAAGTGAACCCATTATTGAAGACCCTCCCAAAATCGAAGACCAAGAAGAGGTGCTACAACCCGAAGCTATCCTTTGGCATGAAGACAAGGTACTACAACATGGTAAGATTATCCAACAATATCTATTAAGTTCAAAAATTATCCCTTTGAAGATGCTAGATGGATGCAAGGAATACAACTAAGGGTAGTATGAACCTTGTTAATGCTTACAATGCTACATTAGAGTAAGCAAATGTACAAATTTCTTTTGAATGACCAATGTTTTTGTCTTATAAGACTAGTTCTCTTCTTATTGCGCACAAATTTAAATAGTAGGCATGCTTAAGATCATGTTTGTGATGACGACGTCTCTCAAACACCAAGTAGAATTTCTCACTCTACTTTGGGAGAATGAAATGGACTAAAGAGCAGACATGCTTGTGGCAGCTATGTCTCCCAAGCACCAAATGGATTATCCATCCATCTTGGAATGATGTCGTAATGTAAGAAGGGATCCTCTACGCGCTAAGAAACCTTGACTAATGACTAAGGCTTTATCTCTTCTACCTCATAGTCGAGGATGACAATGGTTTCCAGAGAGAGGCAATGTCATAAGATCTAATATCTAACCAACCCAAATGATTTTCTCATATTAAACTGATCATTTAATGTGGGAGAATAAACGTGAACAAGGGTTAGAATATAGATATGTGATTATAGATCTATCTCAACACGAGGCCAATGGTAAAAGGGTTCAAATGAGAGATGGTCTGTCAAAGACCAAGGCTAGCCAATGGAGCCTAAATATCTTAGGGTTAACTTCATCAAAGACCTCCAAAGGTTAGTGCTAGAAGTCCTTTGACCTTAGGTAGACCTTAGGTAGGCTAGGGTTGAGCTTGAGGTGGGAACCCAGCTCAAGCTTGATGTGCTTGTCGTGTTTGTTGACTAAGGTGCTTGTCGTGCTTGATGACTAAGGTGCTTGAGGTGCTTGTCATGGTTGCTGACTAAGATGCTTGAGGTGCTTGTCGTGCTTGCCGACTAGGGAGCTTGGGGTGCTTGTGAAAAAACTATTCAAGCTCGAGGTGCTTTGTCATGCTTGCTGACTAAGGTGCTTGAGGGTAAAGTGCTTGCTGACTAAGGTGCTTCAGGGTAATGTGTTCAAAAAGTCAAATCCAATCCCTACTCAAGAGGGGGCGAGTTCTAAATCTAGGGGGATGAGAGAGAACACACACACACACACAAGGAAGACCCAAGCCTGAAAAGGCAGCAATGAAACATGTCAAGCCCCTACCCATGTTGCCCTCATGGTGTGCCTAAAGCCTATTGGTTGGCCTCCCAAGGGGTCCAATGATAAATTAGTTAATTTAATTAAATTTTTTTGCAATTATCAAGTACTCTCTCTCGAAGGGGAAAGGGGGACACTTGTCCCAAGGCTACCCTTGTTGCTTGATATGCCTCTTGCATGTAATTAGCTAGGCATGGAGGGGTCCAATGATCTTCAAGCATGAGAAACAAGGGGAGTCAACCAAAGCAATAAGGGGGGTTTCATGGGGGGTATACTCTCCCACACACACTCTCATAGTGTGAAGTGCAAAGTGCAAGAGCTCCATCTCCTTCTCCAAGTTGTTAGAGAAGTTGAGAGCCTACACCAACACTCTTGTCTATGGAATGCAAATCCAACCAAGAGCCATGCTTCAATGCTTAAGATTTCCATCTTCTCCGTCTTCATTACTATGCTATTATGTATGCTAGCAAGAAGAGTGATAATAAGTGAGGAACTACTTCTTTCTCCTATGGAATATATCTTCATTACTATGCTATTATGTATGCTAGCAAGAAGAGGGATGATAAGTGAGGAACTACTTCTTTCTCCTATGGAATATATCTTCTTCCTCTTCCCTACCCTCATTCCCCTCTAGCTCTCTCCACCTTCAAAGGTGTTTGAGGCCTTGGGACCGACTTGGGATAGTTAATGCTTTTTGCAAAGTTTATGTTATGCTCGTGATGCATGAAGCTTTCCATCTTCATTGCATCACCTAGGTCATGAGGAACACAAATATTGTATTGTACCAAGTCTCTCTTGATGGGAGAATCTATAATACAAATGCCTATTGGAGGGGGGACTGGCTCCACATAAATCCAGTCATGAACGGTTGTCATGTTCTCTAAACTTTCTCTCTTGCAAAAGTATTGTTCATGCCAAGTTAACTAAGTACTATGTTTATGTTGCTACCATCAATTAAGTTCACCCCTATGCTTACAAAGTAACCTCACAAAAATGCTTTCTTTAAATTTCCTAATTTCGCTACTCTCAAAGTTCATAGGCCATTTCCATTATAGTTGGCATATCATTCCCTATATCTCAAGATCTCTCTCTCTCTCTCTCTCTCTCTCTCTCACACACACACACAGACACACACACACACACACACACACACACACACACACACACACACACACACACACACACACACACCAAGTGTGTGTGTGTTTCTTTGTCACCCTAAACCGTGCTCTCTCATCCTCTCTCTCTCACTCTATATTTGTCTCCGGGTTGCCATGATGTTTGATGTGTTTTCCATCCCCCCACTAAATTGCACATTGGTAAGCATTTGAGAAAAATTTAGAGAGAGAGAGAGAGAGAGAGAGAGAGAGAGAGAGAGAGAGAGAGAGAGAGAGAGAGACTCCATAAGGGAAAGATAGGAGGCTCACTTATCCATGGGCATGCAAAGGGTTGTGGAGTACATGATAAAGATGCGTCAAAATCCCTCACATAGACTTTCTACAATTGCATGGGAAGCAATCAAAAAAGTTTATAAAATGCATAAAAGCAAGATCTTGAGCATGAGATGGATACAATATATAAATAAATGATTTGGAAGATGGAATGAATTATACTTGCTACATGATGCCTCAATAGACTCCTAAGTGAATGAAGCTTTTCTACAATGCCAATGTATTACGGCTTGGGAGAAACTCTCTCTCTCTCTCTCTCTCTCTCTCTCTCTCTCTCTCTCTCTCTCTATCTCTCTCTCTCTCTCTCTCTCTCTCTCTCTCTCTCTCCTCTTTCATGCACCTTGGCATCTCCTCCCTTAGCACTTTGTAACCTCTCTCTCGTTCAATTTTTCGGATCTCTTACTTTCTTCTTCCCATCTACCAATGCACATTTTGGCGCCACCTGGTATATGCACCATGCATTGAGGTAACCCAAAAAACGTGAGCGCTCACCAAAAATTGCTTGCCTAAGAATATTACCCTTGTTGAGAATATGCGTAGCATACCTAAGAGAGAGCCAAAAAGCAAGGTGGTATAAGTGGCCAAGCTTACCCAAAATTACAGTGATGACGGAGATGTCAGAAAGAATATTGAGGTATTCACACATGCATATGATTCCCAAGAAGAGCACAATGAGCTACATAAGTATAAGGCCTTAAGATTGACACCTTGAGTGGGAAGGCTGGAGATTGGTATAGGACCTTAAGGATTGAAGAGTGCATGCATTACCCTACTCTTAGGAGATGTTCTTGAAAGAGTACATACGAGAGAGTGTGATTTCAAACTGGGACATAGCTTCTCAACACCAAAAAGCCAAATGGGAGGAAGGGGAGTCAATGAGAGATTTTATTAGTCATTTGAAGCATCTAAATTTTTGTTTTACCCCAAATGAGCGTTTCAACAATAACTAGCTGCTCAATTCATATATTAGAGGCTTGCAACATGAGGATACCAACAATGGCCTACTCGTTAGAGGTATCACTACTTGGGAAGCAGTCACCACCAATTCAATCAAATTAGAAAACAATTTAATGATTGCAAGAGAAAGGGTGTCTTTTGAACCAAAGTCTACTAGCTCACAATCATCTAAACATGAGCCAATGACAATAAAGCCTATTGTTAAAGAGAAAAAGGTATTTGAGATGACTTTGGTAGATCTTACCAAGGCTATTCAAGAAAGACTTAAAGATAATTGTACTCCACAAAACAATCATATGTATTCAAGGAGGGAGCAACAATGGTGCTTAGTATATTTGGGTCAACATAGCATCGATGAATCCCCTACCTTTAGAGAAAAGTTCAATGGTAATTGCAATGCATGTGGTAGATAATGTCCTCAAGCTAAGAACTTCTTAGTGCTTAAATGTAATAGCAAACAAACCACCTTTAGCCTGGATAGACTTGCCTTGAGTTCCTACATGAATGCTTGCCCCACTTGTTGAGAAACCATCATAGCACATAGTCCATAGAACCCAAAATGTTGTCCAAATCACACCATTACCACCTCCAATGCTAGGACTGCAACCTCTACATCCAAGAGACACCCCTATAAACCAAGTAGCTTGTGAGTCATGAGTCTTACTGAAGGGTGAGCAAACTTATTTGAGCGAGACATAAATCGAGCTAGCACTCCCACACACACACACACACACACACACACACACACACACACACACACACAGAGTACTATGGCAACTATAAAATTCTATAGATATTGCATGATTGCATGCAAATCCACAATAGCAATGAATACAAATACAAACCTTTACTTAAGCTAGTGACAAAATGAAACCTTAAAACAAAATGGTTGCCTATGCATATTACCACAAAAACACCATGTAAATTGATCGTAATTGCGTACTCTTAGCACATTGCAAAACATGGTGAATGCGTAATCCCTTCACATGATAATTATAGAGAGAAGGAACGACCATTTGAGAGAGAGAGAGAGAGAGAGAGAGAGAGAGAGCCATGACAATAGTACAAATGCAATAGTGGTGTGATGTTTCCATGTAAATTTACAACAACAATGCATTCACACACAAAACTTCACTTAACCTAATTGAAAAATGAAACCTCAAAGAAAAATACAACATGTGGACTTTCTTGTTGGAGAGGTTCATAAATACTTTGAAGGGATTTGAAGCTTGCCTGAAGGGAACCATGATAGAGAGGGAGAGATCATCGATTGGGATGCACTACTTTGATGAGATGAAGGCCTCATTGCACTTTATCTTCATCCGTACATGTTATGAATATGAGTTTAATTGTAGTCCTTTTTTAAAAATGTTCTAGGTTAGAGCGTGCATCCATGAGACATCATAGATTTTGCAAATTGTGCAATATTTTGTGGATTTTACAGTTTGTCACTATATATACACCGGTACATTTTTAATATGATGAATGCTTCTCTTTATTATTTGCTTAGTTTTTTTATGATTCTTGTTTTAACTATGGTTATGGTTGCTGCTTTTGTTATGGTTATAGTTATGGTTTTTCAATGGTTATGGTTGGATTTTGGTTGTGGTTATGGTTATAGTTGTCAAATAATTATCACCATATGGTTATTGTTATAATTGTTGTTTTGTCTATCATTATGGTTATGGTTGGGTCGTTTTAGCTGTGATTTTGGTTATGCTTGTGGAAATGTTTATGATCATAATTATGGTTGTCATGCCATAGTTGATTCTGGTTATGGTTGTCTAATATAAACAAGTTATGACCGTTGAATGGTTGGCCTTTTAGCTATGCTTCAGTTATGGTTTCTAATTGGTTATGGTTAGAATGTTTGTTCTAAACTTTACAGGTCTTGTGGGATGGTTATGGTTGTCAATGATTGCCATTTTGGTCTTCGATTATGTTTTTGGATGTGGTCAATGCCACGATTGTTTATTATGGTTATGGTTATGGTTATTGTTGTTTCTAGTTTATATCTTATACCATTTGCTTATTTTTGGTGGCTCTTGTCACCAAATTCCATTTTTGGTCTACTTAAATGAATTTTCTCTTGCTAGAATTGGCCATTCTAGTGAGAGAAAATAAAAATAGTAGAAGGGCCAATTATGTACAACGATCAAAGGAATGTGTTTGTGAACTAGAGAGTTCCAAAATATGAATGCATTCTTCCCAAGTGCCAACGGAATTTGATAAGGATTCAATCTGGATCTTATGGGGCGAAAACGAGATATTAGCGAGTCCAAAAGAGTACAAAACGGATCCCAAAAGCCTTTGAAAGTAAAAAGGATAACCAAAAGGTGGGAATGAGAGCCATGGTGTTATTATCCACACTTGCCAATCTAAAGCTATGTAGAGATAAGGGATGTGTTCCACAAGCATCCCATGCAAAAGAAAAGGTGAGAGGAGTGGCTCTTAAAAATGGAAGACTGCTTTTGAGTATTTTGGAATAACTCAAAAAAGAAAGCATTTTTGTAAAAAGAGCTCGTTAAGCTTATGAAAAACGGAGAGATGAACAACTTTGTAGTTCAAAGTTTTTTCATTTAAGAACCGCAAGAGGGAGTTTTTTACATTTTTTTGCAAGGTTGCACTAAAGAGAGTAGGGAAACTTCTGTCTTCCTGTCTCATGAAGCTCCATGCAATTGTCAGCCAAAAGAAACTCTCCATGCTCGGCTCATCATCTTTTCTCTCTCTCCCACACAAGACTCTATAGCTATGGTTTATCCTATTTAACTATGCAGGTTACTACTTCTTAATGCTTACATATCTTCTTTCCAACCTCATTCTTGCTTAATCCCCACAGATCCTATCACGCGTGAGGTGTTTAGGGCCTTGGGATTGAGTTCAATGAGGTGTTTTAGGTGAAAATTGTAATCACAAACTTTGCCAAATTTTTGAGCTTTCATCTCTTCAATTTGTGTACACAAAAGTGTGATTAGTCAGTTTTATTGATCAGAAGCTCTTCTAAAGAAGAATAATTTATTAATACAAAGTCCTTTCGAAGAGGGGTCATCTCCAAAAAGTTTGGCCCTCAAATGGTGTCGAATTCTTCTCTTTTCCTTTCTTACAATTTTAGTACATGTGTGTGATGTGTGATTGAATCTAAGTCAATGCATGCTCTGCAATTGTCATGCTCAAATATGCTCAAGGTTACACAATTGATTGACTACTCTAGTTAATCTATAATTTCCGCTACACCTTAGTCCCAATTCTCTGACATTGGTATCAAAGCATATCTAGGTTATCTCTTTCTTTATGAAGAAAGGGCGTTTCTAGGATTGAGCATGAAGAGTTTAAACCAAGGGTGTGTAAGATCCAAAGAGCTTTCTCTTGATTAACAAAGGGGAATAGTTGTAATTGTTCACACAAAATAATGATATGTCATAAGGACTTCTGATTCACAAAGCACCATCACTATGTCTGCACATAATCAAGAAGAGAAGAGAGTGATTAACTTCACCAGTTTGGATTTGCACAATGATGTTGCAACTGCTGATGGAATTTGGGCAATTGAATTTCTTGCTTGCAGGTTACAAGAAGCTATGGAAAATCTTGCTTTGCAGGCTGTAGTCCAAACACAGCTGCAAACAAGAAATCTTATTGTCCCTGCTCACAAAGAGGATTCTCCTGTGAAATCTTGTAAAGAGACTTCAAAAAGAGGAAATTATGTCAAGTGGAAGAAGCACTCATCTTCTACAAGGAGAGGAAGAAGCCCTCAACGTGAGGCAAAGGGAAAGAATAAATACAAAGACATAAGAGAGAAATCTTCTGTGAATGAAGAAGATAGTCATGTGTCATCTGATTCAGATGTACATCTTAAGAGACGTCGAAGAATTCCCTCACCATCACCTCCCTTTGGGGAGAGAAGATCCTCAAGCTCTCATTCTTCTCATCGTTCTGGGGAGAGTGAAAAGAATCTTGAGAAAAAATGGAGAAAGAAGAAACCATCTAGCTCTTCGTTATCATCAAGCATCTACTTCTGAGAGTATCTCCTACTAAGATAGCAATTATTCCAAAGCATACAAGAGGAGAGACCATCAACACTCTCATGCTGCTTGGAAGAGAGCATCTTGCCTAAGAAAGTTCAAGGAAGGAGGTAAAAGCATAACCTTCCTCTCCTTTGATGGAACTTTTGGCAATATGGACAAAGTTTTAAGCTTTATCCAGCAATTTGATGCAGCTCTTGGGGATAATTTTTTGTTGGATTCATCCAAACTCTGACATGTTGCTATGCATCTCCAAAAATCAGCCCGTCAATGGTGGGCAAGCTTACGCTCCAATGAAGAAGCTCCAAAGACTTGGAAAAAATATAGAGTTTCTATCATGAAGCAAGTCTTATCTAGTGGGGCTTTTGACCAAGTGCTTACGACATGGCGAAGCCTAAAGATTGATGCTGGAGAAACATGCAACAATCTGTGGAAATTTTTTGGGATTTGCATCTTAAAGCTACAGTATACAAGAGCGTCAACTTCTTTAAGCAAAAGCAACAATTCTATGTTGGGATTCTTTAAGATCGGAGAAACTATATCAATACTCAAAGACCTCGGACCATCTTCGAGGTTATCCACCATGCAATGGTAGCCTCCAACATCTTCATGACTCCTTTGACAAACAATTATAAGGTTCTATTTCTGCTTACATGATATTTGTCAAGGATGTTCCTAAAAATAATGTTGACTCTTCTAATGGTTCATTAAAAGTACAAAGTGATTTTCATTCATTTCTAAATGAACATGTTGATCTTTTTATCGATGACATCCCAAGAGAGTCACCTCCTAAAAGGGGGGATGACAATCATAGGATTTAGCTTATACCAGGAATCTCAAGCCTCCATACCGAGTCTCACTAGCTCAACAAGAGGAGATCATATCACAAGTTAATGAACTTGTGCAAAAAGGAATGGCAAGACCTAGCACTTCACCATTTTGTCCTCTTGTCTTATTACAGAATGTTTGTAGACTATCGTGCATTAAATAAGATGACAAGGAAGAACAGATTTCCAAGCCCAAGGACTAAGGATTTGTTTGATAAGCTACAAGGATCTACTTACTTTAGTAGAATAGAAGTTAAAAGTGGCTATCATCAATACAAATTGTACCAAAAGATATTCACAAGACAGCCTTTAGGACCATCTTTGGCTTGTATGAACATATTGTCATGCCTTTTGGGTTGACAAATGCTCCAACCACATTCAATCAAATGATGGAAAGAATTTTTTGTGTACATAGGGATTACACTGGAGTCTTCTTTGATGATATCATAGTCTACTCTACGTCCATAGAAGTACACAAGGAGCATCTCAAAGGAGTGTTTCAAGCATTACAAGAGAACAAATTATCCATTAATCGCAAAAAGAGTGAATTCTTCTTAGAAGAGATTCAATATGTAGGTCATATTATCTCAAAGGATGGTATCTGTATGGATCCACAAAAGCTTGAGGTGATAAATAAATGGCATGAAACAAGGAATCTACATGAGCTACAAAGTTTTATTGGAATGTGCTCATACTATAGAAGATTCATTGCAAAATTCTCGGGCATAGCAGGACCATTACACAAGAAGAACGTCAAGCATGTATGGACTAAAAAGGAGAGAAAAGCCTTCACTAAGATTAAAGAGAGACTCATGACTCAACCTGTCTTAGTGTTAGAAGACCTCTCAAAGCCATTTGAGGTCCTTTGTGATGCAAGTGGTGATTGCCTTGGAGTGGTATTGCTTCAAGAAGGGCATGCCATAGCATATGAGACTCGGTGATTGCACTTCGATGAGATGATTCTTGGCATCTATAAAAAGGAGCTTCTAGCTGTCTTACATGCTTTGGATACGTGGAAGCATTACTTACTTGGGACGCCCTTCATCATTCGAACAGATCACTAGAGTCTCAAGTACTTCATGACACTTTCGACAAACAAATGAGGTGGAAAATTTTCCTTTTGCAATTTCATTTTCACATTGCTCACATTCATGGTAAGCACAATCAAGTAGCTAATGCACTCTCACGTAGACCTCGATGCAATGCTGTGCCAATAGCCTCTCATAATTATCTAACCTCCAACATAATGAAAACACAGAAACAATGGATAACAGTGCAAACAAGCATAGCGACTCAAAAATATAACTCGAACATATGGGACTCGACTAACTAAAAGAAACGAGTACAGACTTTGGCAATGGCAACAAACTCAATTCCAACCAAGAACTCATAGGTACAATGGGGTGTCGAGGCTCAACTGTGCAAGGATGGTGCAGACGTATTGTGTATAACTCAAGATGATAGACTCTAGACTACTGACCACACAAAGTAGATGATGTTCGTCTTCGACCTGAACCAACCACTCATATCTAAGACGCCACCAACGACTAGCAGATATCCCAATCCAACTAAGCCTATCTCCAAACTGAGGTGGTGGTGATCTGGCCACGGTGTCCACTAAACCACCATCCTTACCACTTACCACATGAGCGAGAGTCCGTCCAGTGTGAACTCTAGCCCATTGCAACTAATTGCTTGTCCTCTACCAGTGACACTATAGCCCTATTAACAAACAACTCTAACCACAAATCATGCTGCTATATTCAGGGTATGTTTATCAATAATGGAGCACGATTGCTGTTTACACTCTTCCTTGGGTAGAATGGCATGGAACTTGCTATACAATAGTTTCCATGATGATATAATAGATAATGTCAATCCATTCTTCCCAAAATTATTTTACAACTTTGTTGTTTGGTATGTGTATTGATATACTCTGTTGCTATTGACCTTGAATGTGCCTTGGTATGAGTGTTCCTATGTGCATTGGTATAGCATCAATATGCATGCCGGTTAATAAATCAAAAATATTAATAAGCATAACGACGGGCATGAGACCAATGGGAAATATTTTTTGAACAAATTTACCAGCACATTTGACGCCTTGTAGTGCCTATCCTCAAAAGTCAAGAAGACAACAACTGAATATGAAGTGGTTTCATTACCCAGGAATCACTCAATGCATGCAATAGATGCTAAATGTATTTCACCCTCATGTGCTCTTAACAAAACTTTACATGTATCTCCTTCACCTGCTCAGGGGCCTTTCTCTATGTTGATTTCCTTTACACTATTCCAATGGTAGCACTCATAATTGCTATCCACCACATGCATAACATAAAAAAACTTTCATGGAGTAGACCTTAAAAATCAAGGGGAAATTACCAAAATACCCCTTAATTTGTCGAAATTCCCAAAATACCCTTCAAATTTCAAAAATTTTCCAATATACCCCTCATGTTTTGTCATAAATTCCCAAAATGCCCTTCAAATTTTCCAAAAATCCCAAAATACCTTTGTTGTGAGAGTAAATTTATCCAAAGATTAAAAAACTGTAGCTTTTTATAAGAAGACTGATCGCCTATGAATATAAGAAACTAAACTAGAATTTGAGCTGGTTATGTAGGCTTTGGAGATGAATTGCTTCATCATTTTTAGACATAATTGTCTTTTTTTGGGAGGTTGTGACAAATTACATGTTAAGCACTGAAAAACGGATATACATTGTCAAAAAAGAATAAAGATTAGGAAATCGTGAACAATCTAGCTAAAATAGATACAAGGGTATTTTGGGAATTTCCACAAATTAGAGGGGTATTCTGGTAATTTTCCCAAAAATCAATGATGCTAAACGTTTATATAGGTATCACCACCTTGCATCAAGCCATTGCGAGTATAATTTAAAAATGGCTTTTTACAAAAATCTCATCATTCTTGCACTTTGGATTCTTCAATGCCTACGGAGATGTCTAAAAGCAAACGAATAACATGGAATGTATCATAAAGCTTGTCATGGGTGCCATGTGAGACACACTTATCATTTAGCACATCTAGCATTTCTTTCCTCTGATTTATTAGTAAGCTCAAAAATTGACTACCAAACAATATTATCATTTTTCCCTAAGAGCAACTCCTTTGGCAACAGGGGTTCATCAAAGGGAGGTCGATATATGACAATATCTTGGCAGCAATCGTTGGCATTGAAAAGCAGGCATATGACATGATTATGTGGTCCTTCATTGAGGATGTCATGAAGGCTCTGGGCTTTGGGCCTCGCCTTTGTTGTCTCGTGCACACTCTGGGCGCAGGCGACCAGTCTGAACTCTTATTCAATGAAAGAATTGTGGGCTCCGTTGAAGCTGGGAGATTTATCAAACAGGGACGCCCCTTAGCCCCTCTCCTTTTTTCCATTGGTTCGCATCCCCTAATAACGATGCTTGAAGTTGTTGCTGCTTGAAAGCCTGCCCTCAAGTTCTCAAGAGAGCGCTAGAGATCGTACAAACATTCTCAGTGGCTTCGGGTGGGGTCGAAGTGTAATATCAAGAAGTCGAGACTAATCTTCCTGATGGAAAATGACTCATTTGACCCATCAGACTGGTCAGGGGAGATTGTTTCTAAACGAGGATCTTTTGACATCTGGGCGGACCCTTGGGGGTGGACGTCACTAACAAGAAAAGGTTCCAGTGGGTTCTGGAGAAGATCCAAAAGAAAATGAGGAAGTGAGAGTTTGTGTTGCTCCCCTTTTCGAGCATGATTAAAGTGATCAACTCATTTTTGCTCCCTTACATTTCCTTCACCATCCCTCTCCTCAAAATCGCTAAGTGTAATTGGAAGGAGTTTTTGAAACCGGTTAAAAGATTCTTATGGAAGAACATCACTAAAGCCTTGTCACCATGGCAGTGGGCAAAGTGGGAAAATATAGCTCGCCCAATTACCCAAGGGGGCCTCCGAATTCTTAACCTACTATCCACGTTGAGGCTCTCTGTGCCAAGTTTGTGGTCTCCATAGCTAAACAAGAGCAGGCATGGGCTATCATGATGACCAAGGACATGATTAACAAGTCAAAGCTTTGCTCTGAAGGTGGTCAATGGAAAGAGATTGGGGTGCATGACAAATTATTAGCCCCGGGGTGGTCTAGTCTGAAAATGGGTGGCACAATGGGGGAGCTGGTGAGAAAGAGCAATAAAGCGTCATGGGTGCTGGAATGGGGAGAAGCAATCATTTATTTTCAGATTGCCACCTCGTAGTGGTCTCTTTGGTTGACAAAAGTAGCTGGAGTTGGCTTGAACTCTTACTGGAGGGAAATTGCTAGAAGGCTGAACAATAAAGGACTCCAGCATCCGATCCATTTTTGGGATGAAAACAATAAGTGTTGGAAATCTTCTGACTTTCTAGCTTACCAATATCAACTAAATGGCATGGAAAAGGTGCTTATGTGCAAAACGGTTGAAGGATTGGACAAGGGTCTGATGTCGATTCAGGAATCCACTTTTTAGTGGAAAGCTTGGAAATGGCCCAAGAGTTGTCTTTTCTTCAAACCTCACACCAAGAACATCTATCAAGAGCTCATGCACAAGGAGGATTGATTCATGTACTTGAACAAACACTGGAAAAAACAATGGCTGGAAGCTCGATGGGCTATGGTCACAATGACTATTCGGGGACCAGAGTGGCTCCAATATATGAGGGTGTTTCTGTGGAAGGTGCTATGGGGGGCCCTACCGATGGGCGTCAAGATTCAAGCACGAGGCGTTGGATCCGATAGGTGCTCAGGGTGCCAAGGGGCTAGCAAAGATCTTGCACACCTGTTCCTGGTCTTTCCGGCTATTAGAGGAATGGTGGGGAGGAAGGTGTGCAAGTGGATACAAATAACGTGGAAGATAGGCTTCTTCAAGAATGATTTGTTTCTAGGGGGGAAATAGTTTCAAAGTGTTGCCCCTTCTTGTTTGTACTCAAATTGTAAAATTTTGCTTCTTCCACAATATCTGGAAGGCCAAGGAACTGCCATATCTTTGATAACGAAATTTCTATGGCTAGTTTCTCAATGATTGTACAAGAAAGTCAGAAGCTCATATTTGTGATAGATAAAGGTCACAACTCAAATGACTGGCTCAAGGCAACCCGGGACATTCGGATGAGTTCTCGATATTAGCTTGTTAGCTTGAATATGATGAGCTTAAGGTTGATGGTTTTAATTTTTTCTACGACATTCTGATACAATCACTCACAATTGTGAGTTTGGCAAAATAAAAAATTAAAAAATTATCATCTTTTCCCTAGACTTTGTCAATGGCTCATTGCTCGTCTGTGCAACTTGCTTTTGGGTGAAGTGTCTCTTGAGATCTATTTGCACTAATCATGACTTCGTACTTCCATGAAAATGTGATCTCAACATCAACTTTATATATTCTTTGTTTTAAATGCATGCACCTATTAATTGCGTTTTCGTCAAAATTTGAGGCTCAAGAGTCGTTGTGTTGAGAGAGCTATGTAAATTTGGTACTCCTCACTTGCATCAAAATTATCATGTAAATTGATTGAGGTATGGTGATGTTGCTCCTCATCTACCTAACAAGAGCCTTGAGTGGAGGCTAGAAAATGCACTTGCTTCTCTTAAATGCTACCACCCTTTGCAAGCTCTTGGAATATCAGAAAGAACCTAGCAGCAAAGGTTCACTCAAACAAATCAAGTCCTTTATAAATAGTCTATTGCTTTTGGGAGGATCACGTTTTTTGTGTTGTGTGTGTGGGTGTGTGCGTGCGTGCGCATGCATGCGCACACACATGTGTGTGTGTGTGTGTGTGTGTGTGTGTGTGTGTGTGTGTGAGAGAGAGAGAGAGAGAGAGAGGAATGTTGGGGAAATTTTACTCTTAGGCTAGGTTCACATAAGGCAGCTAAAAGAATTGGAAAAGCTTGCAAACCAAAAAGAAAGTGCCATGTGGACTTTGTTGTTCACATAGGATGGCGGAAAAGTGAGATGGAGAGTGCCACATCGTGGAAGAGAAAAAGGAGATTTGTTTCGATCCCCCTTTCCCCCTGAAAGTTCTTTCTTCCACCTTCCACCTTGGCAAAAAGTGTCATGTTGGCACCAATCATATTAAACTAAATCTCCCACTCCTTTGTCCACACTTGCCTCCTCCTCTTTCTTCCGTCGCCTTTCGACGTTCACATAAGATGCTGGTAGAAAATTGCTTCACATTTTCCTCCGCCATCAATGTGAACACATGGATGGTGAAAAAAACATTTACAAGATTTTTCACCCAAAAAAAACTCATAAAGTGTCTTATTTTCCGCCACCTCGATGTGAACCCAATCTTAGTAGCTTCTATGTGCCAAGGATTGCTCAACACTGCAATCCAATTGGTATAATCTAGCCTTTTGTGAAAGTCCTCATTGCCCTAACCTCAATGTTTTCTTTGACCCTACATCAAAGAAAAGGTTAGGGTTAAAGAAACAATGCTACATGAAGAAGTAGTGATGTTTGCGTTTGCACCCAATGGTAGTTAGTTGTTACCATTAATTGCAATTTTCTTCTCTTTATTAATCTTGATGGAGTATGTTTAATAATCTTGATGGAGTGTGATATTGTACATATACCTTACACAACAAAATTTAGTATATCCATGAATGGGTCTCTCTCTTTCTCTCTCTCTCACACACTTTCTCTCTCTCTCTCTCTCACACTCACACACATCTTTTTCTAAGTTGTGCCAAAACATAGTGGACTATATTAATTGAGTGCATTCACTATTGTCACGATAAAAGGCTTTCCTAATGGCTCTAAAGAAATAAAAAAAGCTTTCCTAATGGCTAGCTTGAAAAGGCTAGAGGAAAGAAGAAAAACATAAATTTATGAGGTGCATTTTATAATCTCTATTTATATGCACACAAAAAGTCTTTTGACTTTTCACCTCCATGGTCTTTTCATTTTTTAAACTCACCTTTCACTTATGCACTCGAGATATTTTGAAAAGATTTTTAATTTTTCGAGATTGGGGAAGCATGATGTCATGATAGTTTGAAGGTTAGTGACCCAACATTTTTGTATCTCCATGTAAGGCTCTAATTAAGAGCAAGATGCATTGCCATTAATCCATTCAACACAAAGTATATGATTGTGAATATAATTATGCAAAATATTAAATTAAAATAAAGCGCTCCTTCACAAATTTGACACTGTGGTTTGCATCCATAACATGCAATTTACAAATTATATCCTTCCAATGTCTTTTATAATGAAATTCAACATGTTGTGACATACAACAAAAATAATTTTTGCATTTTTTTCTTACACATCCAACAAATTTCTCGTAGCTATAAGCACTATTTTTCACAATGGCAGTCATATTCTTTGGACCACCAACAACAATGGTAAACTCTTAGGTTCTTATGAAATAGAGATGCCATAGCAATGGTAAGCTCATAGGAATTGTGCCAACAACTTCTTATATTCACCACTCTAAACTAAGTGTAACACACATAATTTTTTTTAAAAAAATCATATTATAGCGCAAGCAACTAACCCTTTTGAATGTTGGGATCAACCCAACTTGGATTGCCTAACACGGCTAACAGTCATGTGAATGCATTGTAATGGTCTTTATAAGGCCTAAAACACTAATTAATAACTACTTTATCCTCCATTGCACCTCACCCGCTTCTCCCACCATAGCCCTGTGCCACCAACAACTGGTATCAAAGCGCACAATTTTGGCTTGGGCGAAGGCAATAACCCTTTTTAAGGTTGGGATCGGTCCAATTTGGGTTGTCTAAGATGGCCAACACTCACGTGAACGCATTGTAGTGGAAGTTATAAGGCCTAAAAACCTAATGAATAACTCTCTTATCCTCTATGACACCTCATCATCTTCTCCCATCATAGCCTTGTGCCACCAACAACTAGTATTGGAGCCCACAGTTTTGGCATGGGCGAAGGCAATACAAATAGATTGTTCACATCAAAAATAGGTAGAGATTAAGTGGTTGAGTCGATCCAAAAGGAGATTGAGTTTGCTGGAAAAGGGCATCATAGCTGCCTTTGACATCTCTTCAACCTCAATCCTACTCGTGTGACTTCATGTTTGATGCCACTCTACAGATCTAGCTTCCTGCTTTGAGCTTTACAAACTTCTGATATGCTGAGGAGTGAAGCCAATGATCAACAATTTGGAGCCTGTTTTTTTTTTAGCTCCCCCTCGTAGCAGGAGAATATCAGATACTCTCCTATCAATAGGCTATAAAGAGGCACCGATAGTTTGACGTTTACTGTCTATGACAAACACGCATCTTTATCAAGCAAAATTTTTCTTTCACAAAAGGTGGGCATAAAGGCCTTTATTATACAAGCCAATAGCAACATTGGGCAGCTCATCGTACCTAGTTGAAAATGGGCAACAAAATAGTGAGCTAGCGACCTTCGATTGGGTGGTCCAAGGGTTGGAGAAAGCAACAGGCCACATGGAGTTGTACAACACACACACACCATAGAGTGATGTCATCAGTGACGCTCCACAACCCACCACTGTATGCTAATTTTTTTGTTTTGTTCACTTCATTGAAGTTTTGGTTTCAAGAAAAAAAATTCAAATGGCTTTGTTTTAGGGAGTGTTTAAGCTTTAGGATGTTCACACACAACTTGTTTGACAATGATGATGTATATAATGAAACGATGAAAGTTTTTTCGATGAAGCCTCTGTATGATTATGACAAAAAATTTATGAAGGAAGTAGACATTGCCATGATGATCAAGATGATACTGGCAGTAAGACCTTCTCTATGAACTATGAGAAAAGCTCAACCTTCTCTTGTAATCATCTCTAGTGAGGTTATTGGGTAATCCTAAACCCTAAGGTTAGCGGGAGTTAACCAAAAACCCCATATGTTCGTAGCTTGGTAGAAGGGCGAGGTTGTGAGTAAATCTAAAACTCATGATTGATGAGTACACAAAAAACTCGTGGTTTCATGAGAGTGGAGAAGTTACTTCAAGGGGGCGAATGATGAACGATATGATTTTGTAGGACTAAGATGAGTACTCTTGTGAAGCATGTGTGAAAAATCTATTATGAGAACCACCATGATGTATCAAGTACTACACCTAAATGCATCAGTAAAGCTTAGGAGTACATTTATGATTATGATTATGCCAAATTTGATGAAAGGGGCCGATTGTTGAGATCAACCCAATTTGGATGACCTAAGAGGACCAACACTCATGTGAATGCACTATAGTGGTCTTTATAAAGCCTTAAAACCTAATGAATAACTCTCTTATCCTCTATGGTGCCTCACCGTTTTCACCCACCATAGCTTCGTGCCACCGACATTGAATTTATGCTATGGTTCAAGAAACCAAGGAACATGCATGCCATACTATGCTAAGCATGCCCCGGCCATGTGGCTGAAGTTGCTTAGTCCGACTGGTGTGCACTGAGCAAAACGGGAACACACACACACACACACACACACACACACACACACAGATGGCTCCTGAGAGAGAGAGAGAGAGAGAGAGAGACTACTGTAGCGCTGTTGTGTGAGTCAACAGAGGCCGGTAAAGAGAGAGAGAGAGAGAGAACTATAGCGCTGCTATGTGAGTCAACAAAGGCCGGTAACATTGGATTTGCAGAGGTTGTTGGAGAGTGCTGCTGCTGCCGAGCCGAGAGAATGTATCGAGCAGCCATGGTAGCGTTGGTAGGGTTCGACGAAGAGAGAGAGAGAGAGAGAGAGAGAGAGATCGCCCTTTCATTAAAATTTACCAAAATACCCCTCTAATTTAAAAATTCCCAAACTGTCCTTCAAATTTCTCTGAAGCTGAAAAAATTTGTAGCTTTTCATAAGAAGAGTGATTCCCTACACAAGATACTAAAACTAGAATTTGAGTTGGTTATGT
Source organism: Adiantum capillus-veneris (assembly GCF_014529385.1). Classification (NCBI taxonomy): domain Eukaryota; kingdom Viridiplantae; phylum Streptophyta; class Polypodiopsida; order Polypodiales; family Pteridaceae; genus Adiantum; species Adiantum capillus-veneris. The sequence continues at coordinate 94,384,664 of NC_140958.1, forward strand.
AGGCTTTGGAGATAGACATAATCGCCTGTTTTTCGAGGGAATTTGTGAAAACAAGGGAATTTGTGATAAATTGACAAAATACATGCCGAGCACTCAAAAACGGATCTCAGTTGTCAAAAAGGAATAAAGATTAAAGAATCTTGAACAATCCGACCAAAACAGATAAAAAGATATTTTGGGATTTTTTTAAAAAAAGTAAAATTTTCTTCTTTTTTTATCAAAAAATGAATTTACACTATTTTCAAAAATAATGGGCAATGTTTTCGACCAACAAGAGGCACGGTCCATATATTCTAGTGTAGGAGCTCAAAATTCTAACGGGAGGTGCCAAGTTGAGCAGCATTGCCACCATAACATGAAATGGGAGCCCTTTTCAATGTGATTGGTGCCATAAGGTTTCCTCTGTCTCGATTTCTCTCTTATTTCTCACCTCGACAACCCTGAGCAATCACGTACACTCGCACCTTGGAGGCATTTGGCATTACACAAGATATAGATATGGGAAAAATAATTCACGATGATATGGTTTGTAATGGAATTGGACTATTAACTTGAGAGTAGTAGAAATTGATGAGAATATTTTTAAGAAATTACTTTGTGAGCATAGCGTGTAACGTGGTTGAAGATAACAACATAAACATAGCAATTAGTTAACTTGACATGAACAATACTTTTGCAAGAGAGAGAATTTAGAGAACATGACAACAGTTGAGGACCGGATTTATGTGGAGCCGGTCCCCCCTCCAATAGGCATTTGTATTATGATTTCTCCCATTAAGAGAGACTTGCACAAGCATAACATAAACTTTGAAGAATCTTTAACTATCCCAAGCCTCAGTCCCACACCTTCGAAGGTGGAGAGAGCTAGCAGGGAATGAGGGTAGGTAAGAGGAAGAAGAAACATTTCATAGGAGAAAGAATTAGCTCCTCGCTTATCATAACTCTTCTTGCTAGCATACATAATAGCATAGTAATGAAGATGGAGAAGATGGCAAGCTTAAGCATTGAAGCATGGCTCTTGGTTGGATTTGCACTCCACACTTCTCAAGGAGCTTGGAGAAGGAGATGGAACTCTTGCCCTTTGCATAGCACACAATGAGAGTGTGTGTGAGTGAGTATACCTTGCAAGCAATTCCTCTTCTTGCTTTGGTCGACCCCCTCTTCCTGCTCATGCTTGAAGCTCATTGGCTCATGCCAAGCCTAGACAATCACAAGCTTGGGCCATTTCTAGCAATAGGGGTAGTCTTGGGACAAGTGTCCCCCTTTCCCCTTTGAGAGAGAGGACTTGATAAATGCAAAAACAATTAGTTAATTCAATTAATTTATGATTGACCCCTTTTAAGCCTGGCCAATAGGATTCAAGCACCTCATGAAGCTAACATGGGTAGGAGCTTGACATGTGTCATTGCTGCCTCTTAAGGCTTGGGGTTACCTTGAGTGTGTGTGTGTGTGTGTGTGTGTGTGTGTGTGTGTGTGTGTGTGTGTGTGTGTGTGTTCTCTCACTAGCCCCTACAATATGGGCTCGCCCCCTCTTATGTAGGGATCACTTTCACTTTTGCTACTCAAGCACCTTACTCATCAAGCATGACAAAGCACTTCTAGCTTGGGGGTGTTCCCACAAGCATCTCAAGCAAGCACAACAAAGCACCTCAAGCACCTTAATCATCCAGCAGGACAAGCACCTCAAGCACCTTAATCAAGCACGACAAGTACCTCAAGCATGACAAGCACCTCAAGCACGACAAGCACCTCGAGCTTGGGTCGGGTTCGCACCTCAAGCTCAACCCTAACTTAGGTCAAAGGACTTTAAACACTAACCTTTGGAGTTTTTTAATGAAGCTAACCTTAAGGTCTTCTAAGCTACATTGGTAGCCTTGCTCTTTGATAGACCATCTCTCATTTGGGCCCCTTTACCATTGGCCCCGTGTTTAGGTAGATCTATAAACACATGTCTATATCTTAACCCTTGTTCCCGTTTATTCTCCCACATTAAGTGATCAGTTTAATAGGATAAAATCATTTGGGTTGGTTAAATATTAGATTTTATGACATTACCCCTCTCTTGAAATCATAGTCGTCCTCAACTATAAGGTCGAAGAGATAAAGACTTAGTCATTAGTCAATCTTTACTTAGCGGGTAGAGAATCCTTTTTTACCCTACGACATCTTTCCAAGATGGATGACTCATCCATTTGGTGCTTGGGAGACATAGTTGCCGCAAGCATGTCGACTCTTTCGTCCATTAATTCTCCCAAAGTAGAGTGACAAATTCTAATTGGTGTTTGAGAGACGCCGTCATCACAAACATGATTCTAAGCATGCATACTATTTAAATTTGTGCACAATTAAAAAGAGAACTAGTCTTATAAGACAAAAACATGGGTCATTTAAGGGAAGTTTGTACATTTGCTTACTCTAATGTAACATTGTAAGCATTGACAAGATTCATACTATCCTTAAGCTGTATTCCTTGCATCCATCTAGCATCTTCAAAAGGATAATTTTTGAACTTAATAAGATACCGTCGGATAATCTTACCATGTCGTAGTACTTTGTCTTCATGCCGAAGGATAGCTTCGGGTTGTAGCACCTCTTCTTGGTCTTCAACTTCGGGAGGGTCTTCGATAATTGGTTCACTTGGTGGCTCTCCTTTGTAGGGCTTAAGTAGGCTCACATGAAAGACATTGTGTATGAGCCAATGGTTGGGAAACTTGAGTTGGTAAGCCATCTCATTGATGGGCTTCAAGATTTGGAAAGGACCATAGTATCGTTTTGCTAGCTTAGCATAATACTTTTGATGGCCCGTAGGATTTTTGCCCGTGGTTTTCCTTAATCTAGCCTTAGGAAACTTAAGCAAGACCCACTCATTTTCTTTGAATGTTAAGGCCCTTTTGTGCTTGTCAACAACAGCTTTTTGCCTTTGTTGAGATATGGATATAGCCTCCTTAATCTTTTGAAAAGATTCTTGTAGGTCATGGCTATACTCATCTGCAGTGAAGATCTTCCCATGTACTTTGAGTAGCAAGGTCTTCCCTCAATGATCTCAAAAGCTGCTTGTCCCATAGAAGTATGTACAGTATTATTGTAGGCATACTCTACAAGAGGTAAGTGCTTTTCCTATTGCGAGCGTTGATCTACTTCGGTAACATAATTCTTGAGTAGATCGAGTATCGTAAGATTGGCTATCTCACTTTGGCCATCCGTTTGTGGATGATAGGCCGAAGAGAAATTCAATCTTGTTCCTAGATTTTCAAAGAGACCTTTCTAGAAATTACTGGTCATTCTAGGATCTCTATCTGACACGATGGATGTTGGTAATCCATGGTGTTTGAAAATCTGTGATATGAAGAGATTTGCCATTTGGTGTGCCTTAATAGTCTTTTTGACGGGAATAAAGTGTGCTTGCTTTGACTATTGTCCATATATCCCGTATTCCCATGGATATGCTTGGGCAATCCAAAGATGAAATCCATGGATATACTCTCCCATGGTGAATTTGGGATAGGCAATGATTGGAGTAATCCAGGTTGCTTCCCTCTATCATACTTGGTCTTTTGGCATACTACAATGATTTTGAAACATACTCTTGTATGTCCACTTTCATGATAGGCCAATAGAAATATGTCTTTACTCCTCAAAGATTAGGTTGAATACTTCTATGCCCCGCATAGGGAGGAGCATGGGATTCATACATAACTTTCTCACGAAGGGAATGGGTAACACATAGCCTATTTCCATGGTGATGATAACCATCCTTCAAGGTGAATGGTTCCTCTTTCTTCCCCAAAGCAAAGGCTGACATTATGTCTCTAAAATCAGAGTCATTAGCATACTCATCTATCATAGAAGATAGATCATTGTGAGTGCTTTCATTATGTCTCTAAAATCAAATTCATTAGCATACTTATCTATCATAGAAGATAGATCATTGTGAGTAGCTATAGACACCGCATTAACTTTTGTTCGTTTTGAAAGTGCATCGGCCTCTTGATTGTGCTTACCAACAATGTGAGCAATATGGAAATTAAATTGCAAAAGAAAATTTGCCCACCTCATTTGTTTGTCGGAAAGCTTGTTTTGCATCATGAAATACTTGAGACTTTGGTGGTCAGTTCGTAGAATAAATGGAGTCCCGAACAGGTAGTGCTTCCATGTGTCTAGGGCATGTAGAACAGCTAAAAGCTCTTACTTATAAATGCCCAAGACTCGTTCATCCATATTGAGCCTTCGGCTCTCATATGCTATGGCATGCCCTTCTTGAAGCAAAACTGCTCCAAGGCAATCACCACAAGCATCACATTGGACGTCAAATGGCTTTGAGAGATCCGGAAGCATGAGGATTGGTTGGGAGGTAAGCTTCTCCTTGTGCTTATCAAAAGGATTTTGCTTCTTAGCCGTCCATACATACTTAAAGTTCTTCTTAGTTAAGTCATGTAGTGGTCCTGCTATTTGGGAGAATTTGGTATGAAGCGTCTATAGTATGCGCACATACCAATAAAGCTTCTTAGCTTATGTAGATTCCTTGGATTAGGCCATGCTTTTATTACCTCTAACTTTGATGGATCCATATGGGTACCAACTTGAGAGATAATATGACCTAGGTATTGAATCTTTTGAAGGAAAATTTCGCTTTTCTTTTGGTTGAGAAAAAGCTTGTTCTCCCTTAATGCTTGAAAAATCACTTGGAGATGTTGCTTATGTTCCTCCAAAGACTTGGAGTAGATAATGATATCATCAAGTGAATTTGCGATAAGGTCTTAAATTTTTCTCCATTAGATGATTGAATGTAGCTGGTGCATTAGTCAAGCCAAAGGCATGACTAGATATTCATAAAGACCAATGTTGTACTAAAAGCGGTCTTTAGCATATCTTCATCCACTATCCTTATTTAATGATAGCCACTTTTAAGGTCAATCCTAGTGACGTAGGTAGAGCCTTGTAGCTTATCAAACAAATATTTGACCCGAGGCACGTGAAATTTGTTTTTGATAGTGATATGGTTTAGTGCTCTATAGTCCACACACATACGGTATGTACCATCTTTCTTTTGCACTAAAAGAACAAAAGGGAGAGGAACTAGGCCTCACCATCCCTTTGTCTACCAATTCCTGTACTTGCCTCATGATCTCCTCTTGTTGAGCTTGTGAGACTCGATAAAGGAGGCTTGTTAGGCTATGAGCTTCCTGGAAGGAGCTCAATGCGATGGTCATCATCCTCTCGTTTTGGAGGTAAGTCCATAGGGATATCATCGATGAGGACACCTTGGAATCCTTTGAGAAAATAGACAAGTCTAACTCTTCTTGATTCCTACCATTTCAATTTGATGAAACATTAGGATCTTTTAGAGACTCTTTGACAAAAATCATGTACGCAGAAACTGAGCTCTTCATTGACTTATCAAAAGCAGGAGGATTTACAAGTGGAATAGTGCGACCACTCTCACTAGAATCTATATACATGTTCTTTCCCCTCCTGTAGGTGAAATAGATTCTCCTTTTAGGGAACTTCATATTGGCAGCCATGCAATCAAACCATGGGGCCCATAGGATAGCATCCTCATGTTGGAGAGGAGACATGAAAAAGTCTTCTTTGTCGACATAGCTTCGGATATGAAGCCTCAACTTCCCAATCAAGGGAGTAACGAAGGCTTGCAGTCCCTTGAAAGTTGTGTCAACCATTACCATATCTCCCATCTCGAAATCTTGAATGACCAACTTGGTGGCCAACTCCGTTGATATGAAGTTGTGAGTAGAGCCAGGGTCAAATAAGATGAAGGCATCATTCTCTCTTACCTTTCCCCAAGCATAGGAAAGTGATGATCCTTTGCAATGAGCATCCTCTTTTGGAGCTTCGATGGTGGAAGCCCTAGGAGTCTCACTGCGAGCATTCTTTTTGGGGCAAGAACGATAGCCATGTCCTTGCTCCCCACACTTGAAACACTTATGGTCCTTGCGAAAAGCTTCAAGACCTTCACAAGAGAGTTTGTTTTTGCCTTTGTAAACTCCCTTCTCCTTGGACCGATTGTTGTTGTTGTTGTTGGAAGTGTCTTGGGAAGAATTTTGAGCATTGGTTTTCCCCTTTGCATCATATTTGTCTTTGTTTTCCATGGGCTTGACATTCCGTCTAGCCCCTTGATGGAAATTGATGCGCGAAGCAACCATGGTGTGATGGATTACTTTGCTGATAGAACCACGCCGTTGAGTTGATGTATTCAGCCATCTCTTCAGGTAATCTCGCACAAAATTGTTGTCTTTGCTCAGCAAAGTCTAACTTTTGAAAGATAGTAGCCTTGAGATGTAAATCCCAAAACTTGTCTATATACTTGTGGATAGACTCATGAGAGATAAGATTCAAGCTGTGCCATTCAGTAAGCACTTTGTCCTTTGCATCGCTTGCAAGGAATTGCTTCATGATGGAAACTCGTAGAGTTTTCCATGTCTTTGGGGCTTCACCGTTGCCACGAAGGCTAGCCCAGCATTGACAAGCTGATTTTTGAAAGTGCATAGCTTGGAGGACTTCGTGAAGCCCTCGTCTCCAAAGACGCATCAAATTGCTGGATGAAGGCCAACACTTTGTCGGTAGCACCAAAGGTGACATCATAGGTGAGAAAAGAGACACTCTTTCCTCCCTCTTTAGCTTTTGGGACCTTCGCCATGCAGGGTATGATTTGCTATGTCCTCCCCTCCTGTGTTCTCTAGGAGAATAGCCATAGGTTCCATGGGAAGAGGAGGAAGGTGAAGAAGAAGGAGAAGAGGGTGGCCTCTTCCTAGCCCTTTTCTTCCTTTGTTTCCTCTTCCTTTTGGAATGACGAGGAGAGGGAATGTGTGTTGATCTTTTTCTCTTGGGAGGAGTGGGCGATCGTCTAGCCCGCCGTCTTCGTGGAGCCACATCTTCAGAGGAACTTAAAGTTTCATCGCTTTCTTTCTCTTTAAATTCCTCCTCTCGAATGGGAGATAGTCTTCTTTTGGGGTGTCTCTTCAAGAGGCCTCCTAAGTTCTCTCTCCTCTTGGAGAGGAAGGAAAATCCCATAAGCATGAATCTTGCTCCAAACTAGTAACGAGATAATTCAAGAACATGGGGGCATCATTATTAGCACCTTCATGTGCAAAATCAAAGCTATCAATGTTCATTCTACTCTCTTGATTATTGTCAGCCATGTTAACAAAATTTATGTATGTACTTAATGTATGCTTTGGCAATTCAAAACCTTAGTTGCCACTCCTCTTAGCGTTTGAAAATCGGCTCTTAAGTATCTACACCCACGGCTCGAAGTGGTTAATTATAGAGAGTAATGGAGTAGGTCTAACATAGGAGAGTTGTCGAGGGCTAGCTTCTTTTGGACTTCTTATGGCTCAATAATGGTAAAGCCGTAGGCAAGTCTAAAAAGACTCCATTATTAAGTCCACAGCTCCCGAGGTGTGCACCATATCCCACATAGTGGACTCAACAAAACCGATAATAGATCCCATTTCCACTTACCCTAATATAATTAACAACATCAACCATTTAAAGACTACTTAAGGACCTCTTTTCTAAACAAGAAAAGAGAAAACCAAATGCTCTGATACCAATGTAATGGAATTGGCCTATTAACTTGAGAGTAGCAGAAATTAATGAGAAGACTTTTAAGAAATTACTTTGTGAGCATAGCGGATGAACATAATTGAAGATAACAACATAAACATAACAATTAGTTAACTTGGCATGAACAATACTTTTGTAAGAGAGAGAATTTAGAGAGCATGACAACAGTTGAGGACCGGATTTATGTGGAGCCGGTCCCCCCTCCAATAGGCATTTGTATTATGATTTCTCCCATTAAGAGAGACTTGTTACAATACAATCTTTGTGTTCCTTGTGTTATGGAATTGATATGTTATTATTTATTGCAGCTGACAGGTGGAAAAGGCTTGACAGAGCTAGGCTATTGCAAAGGATATCATGTTTTATGTATATTTTATTATTCAAGTGCTCTTTATGAGCTTTGGCCATTTATGACCGGCCGGCCAATTTGTACTCAATTTGACCATTCAAGAAATCTATAAATGAAATACGTGCAAGAGGGAAATGGTCACTCTTGCACGGGGGGAGATTGCACCCAGTGTCTGTGTTGCTCTTCTCATCTCTCATCTCTTCTCTCTAGCCGTGCCGGCATAGCACTCCGCTCTAGGAGGTGCGCCTGCACGTGCTCTCTCAATCTCTCTCGCTCTCTGTCTCTCTCTGTTCGTGTATCTTGCGATCATGCGACCACGTGATTGTGCCAGGTATGCCGATTAGCTTGTTTTATGTTGTTTATTGTGTTATTTCGGGTATTTTGCAGGGCAGCCACGCTTTCATTTGTAGCAGTGGTATCAGAGCAATGGCTATGTTCTCAGGCTTGCAACAACTAAAGCTATGGATATGATAAACCTCAAAGATAAGTCTTTTTTTCCATTTTTGTACATGAAATTACAATTACTTCATGATGCTTGCCTTAAGTACGGATTGCAAGTTGTCAATTCGTGTTTAGATAGAAAATAGCATTACGGTGCATTGATGAATGATGCCGGCTATATTATATTATTTACCTCGTTAGTAGAGAAGATTTGAAAAGGTAGTATACCTCACCCGCAATATAAGGCAATAGCATGCTCACAAACCATCTAGTTGTGGACTAAATACATACAACAAATTTATATAGCTCCGTGCTACTAACTGTGCAAGGTTAGACAGAGGAGTAGGATAGCTTTAAGTTCATGGACAAGAAGAAGAAGAAGAAGCCCAGATCAACCATGGTTCATTTTTTTCTTTTTCGTTTTGCTTTTTGGCTATGCTCACTCTGCCGTGCGCTCCCACGTGACGACTCAGTTTCCTTAGCAGTGGCAACTTAAAAGATGGCAGTCTCCACACGATGGTCGTCGACATCATGACAACATCGGAAGCATTGCAGCGCACAAACTAGACGTAGGCTTGGAAGCCATAAGTGGCAGAGGCCAAGCAGCATGCTCACAGTCGAGCAACAGTAGGGCACCGTCACTCGCGTGCTAATTGAGTTAGCATGGCAGTTCTAGCAGCACGTTCCGCCATCTGATGACTTATTGGACAACGTCTGCAAAGCAGAGCTAACCCTGTCATGTGGCTTTGCATGGGGCCACCCATCAGACCCTTACGTCTATTGCGCACCACCCAATCACCATGCAGGCTTTTGGCGACTAGCCAGCCATCCACTCTCTCTCTTTACTGAACCAACCCCCGCCTACACATAGTGATCCCAAAAGTGGGCGGCTTTGCACACCTCTTCATGCCGCAACAGAACTAACCTTCCCAACCCACACATGCTCACGGGCCATCATCCCGCTCCCCCTCTCTCTATTGCATGGCGGCACCAAGAGCATGCAAGTTGTTCTCTCTCTCTCGCACACACACACACACACGTCGGCCTTTTGCTCTTCAATTCCGACTAACTTTCACCCACCACCTCGCATGCGTGCATGCACTGGCTGCTGCCGTAATCTCTCTCTCACCTCATCCACCACACCATGCAGCTGAACGTCGTGACGATCATTTTTTGTTTCTCTCTCTCCCTCGTCAGCAGCCACACACACCAATATGGCTCCTGCAATTTCAAAGCCAGGCCAGACACATCGTGGCCATGATGCTGGATGATATTTTGTCTTTACTATAACAGGAAGTTGTTGATCGCCCAGGTGTCCACATGGAGGTGGATTCGATAGCGACTTCACTTTTGCAGCGGACATGGGGCCCCAAGGGCTTAATTGGCATATTTTTGGCATTCCTTGTGCAAGAGGCATTGTGGACGCTGAAGGCATTGCTTCATCCGGCTAAGTCTTATCATTTGGGCCTTCACGTATTTGGCATGGCCACATACAACCGCATGTCCTTTCTATGCAAAGGCATGCTCCTCATGTATCCTCAATATGTTGCCTCCCAATCTCTCTCTTCTCTTCTTTGTCTAATCACGACTGCTGCAGATACTGATCTTGGAGCAATGTGCTGCTCAACACCCTTTACCCATCAACAAAGTCTCTCTCTGTCTGACCAACAACCTCTGTGGCTGACGGCGCAGTACTTGCATTGCCTACACGGTCCAGAGACTGGAGCTTTACCAACTAACAAAACACGCACACATGGGAGCGCCATATCTTGCTTCATTTGGCCGAAGGAGCCCGGGCTGGAGAACACATCAGGAAGACAAAATCGTGGTTGATTGGGGCAACATCAAGAAGAAGCTCCGATAAGATACTAATTATCACGCTCACTACCTAGAGTCAAAAAACAATAATTGTTGTGACACGGGCTGAAACTTCATCATCGTTTTGTTGTTGCAGTCACTCTACTGACCACCTCAGGGATGGAAGCTTTTGCTTTTCTCACTTGCAGGTCACAACTCACTTTAGCCTCATTCTTACTGAGTTCTTTGGATGCTAGTAGTTTCCATGGTGTCCTTCGGACCCTCTCTCCTCTTATCGAGTGGAATTGATCTCAGCAAAATCACGAGTGCCACGGAGCAAAACGAGAATCAAAGTCATTAATGTATTTGCACTCTTTGACTTTATTGATTGTCGGTAGGCTTAAACTAGTCATAAAATGATTGTAATGGAGAGCAAGTCGATCAAACATGGTAGCAAAAAAAAAAAGGGTGAAATATTTGTAGGAGATAGTGGAGAGAGCGTGTAAGTGCACATGCTCACAATAATCTGCATATGGGTGCTTCACCCTTGGGAAAATCCCTCAGGATCAGTATGATTGTATGCACCCAAATCACTATCATCAACCTCATGCACATCAATGATACAAAAGATAGCCTCTTCTCTAGAGCATTCATAGATTGTTTACACCAACAGTGATTTAACTTTGAGCCTGACAGGAAACTCTTCTTCCCTACGTTAATTGATCTAAATCTTCCTTGTGCACTACTAATAGGTCAAATTTTTTTGTCGTTATCCATTGTCTCTTGGCACTGGCACATAAAAATATGATCTTTTTTGTATAAATAGATTATCCAAATCTATAAAATCTACAAAATTTGAAAGAAGTTTTCTACTAAAAAGGAGAACATTTCTCTCTCCTAACATACCCTCGGCCAGATGATGTAAGATTATCTCCTTAGTAATACTTTAATGTAATTTCATTTGTAGTTTGGTACGCTTGCGATTATTTCCACTATTGCACTATGCGTTCTCTAAATTTGTTATTGGAGTTTAGACGGCTATGATTATTTACGGTTAGGTGCTTACTCTTATGTTAAAATTAAAAACCACACTCCTCGCATCATGAGTCATACTTTTGTTTGTATTCCAATATGGACCCATCATCATCACTATATACCTGAGTATTTAGTATGCGGTTAACCTGTTAATAAATTTAATAAGAATTTTTTTTTAGGGCTTTGTCTTTGAGAACCACGTTTGCAAATAAACCTAAGTACAAGGCTACCATATTGTAGACCCTCCAGCTATAAATTCCCCTACCTTGGTTATGGGTTCTGATAAATTCATGCTTGTTATATTTAATTTCTTTTTAGTGAGTCTTCTTATAGATATTCTCACAACTCTATAACCTAAATTGTCAGTTTTAAAATCAATAGCATCAAGATATTCCTCCTTTTGTCCATGTAAATTTAGTGTATGATTAGATTGTTGTTGAATTTAACACAAAGTCGTTTTTAGTGCTTTGTTTTTTTAGACAAGTTTTGGAGATAAAATCTAAATACAATGTTCTCATATCAAGCTCCATGTATGTCATTTCTTAATGCATTCTGATAATACCCCTCTTGAAACATCATTTCAATTATTCTTGATAAGTAAGATCTATCTATGTATCTTTAGACCTCAAATTAATATTATCTAATTCACCACAAGTACCTATCCCATCTCTTCTCTTACCTTGACCCCTCCAAATTCCCCCACCCTTCACGACATCTCCTTATGCGCAAATCCTCTAGTTTAATAGTGGTTTGATAAATTAATGTTTATTATATTTGATCTCACATACACAATTTCAAACACTCATCATAGTTGACCTCGGTACGTAGTCAACGTAATTTTGTCATTCTCTGTCAAATTGTCTGGTTCATGTAATGAGTCCATCAGAATGTCATCCTTACATCTTTTATTTTGGCCAACTGCAACAACTCGCAGCGTCATTCTTGTAATTTTTTTTTGTTAGTAGCACTAGTTGATCTATGCTATTACATTAGAACTGCAAAATTTTTCTTTTTGCTTGATTGTATCACATTTGTCTCAGTTGTATATTAATCCCCTTTGTAGTTTTCATTGCAAGCTTAGACTAATTATTAACTCCATACTCACACTTTTTAAAAGTATTGAAAAGAATTTCTTGAGATGATTTGTCTATAAGCTATACAACTCCTCATGTGAGCTAAGGTGCTCTGGGATAGTGCACAACCATTTGTAAGTCCTTTGGTGATATACTGCATTGTGATGTCGACAAAGTAGTAAATATACTTTTTCCTCCTTTATGTCTTGTCTCGTCCATTGGTCACGTACACATAGATTCGCCGATTTAGGAAGTGTGTAGATACTCATTCTGGTGCAGATCCGTCGATTTAGGCAGTGTGTAAATGCTCACCTTGGTGTAGATTCGCAGATTTAGGCAACACCAGTTATGTATGCAGATCCGTCGATTTAGGCAGCACACTGACAACTTGCAAATTCACAATGGTAAATGCAGATCCGCCGATATAGGCAGCATTAGTGCAGATTCGCCGATCTAGGCAGCACGTCTTATTGGTGTAGATTCGCCGGCTGAGGCAACACCAATCACAAAATCATGCTGCAGTGGCTGGCCACCACTGTAACTGGTATGATTTTGTTACCCGGGTACATAATGAAAGTGATTTGGATTCGGACTTATATTGTGGAATTGGAATTGGATTGGGATTTGGTATCTGGTGATTATTATGGCAGTGTTTATGTGATGAGACTTGACATTATGAGATTAATGACGAGTGTGACCAATGATATCCTGATTCATCAGGGTATGACATATACTGCTTATTCTAGTGGTATGGGACACTAAAATAGGTAGTATGTGGATGACGACAGGCATAAGCAATGTTGTTCAGTTTCATTAGTTTTACTATATACTATTTTTTGGACATTGATTTCTAATCATTGTTTCTTACAAGCATTGTTTGCAGATTTCTTATCTTCGCAACTGAGGACAGTTGCTTTCCAACAGAGAGGTATGTTATGAAATTGATATGTTATTATTTATTGCAGCTGACAGGTGGAAAAGGCTTGACAGAGCTAGGCTATTGCAAAGGATATCATGTTTTATGTATATTTTATTATTCAAGTGCTCTTTATGAGCTTTGGCCATTTATGACCGGCCGGCCAGTTTGTACTCAATTTGACCATTCAAGAAATCTATAAATGAAATACATGCAAGAGGGAAATGGTCACTCTTGCACGGGGGGAGATTGCACCCAGTGTCTGCGTTGCTCTTCTCATCTCTCCTCTCTTCTCTCTCGCCACGCCGGCGTAGCACTCCGCTCTAGGAGGTGCGCTGCACGTGCTCTCTCAATCTCTCTCGCTCTCTGTCTCTCTCTGTTCTTGTATCTTGCGATCATGCGACCACGAGATTGTGCCAGGTATGCCGATTAGCCTATTTTATGCTGTTTATTGTGTTATTTCGGGTATTTCGCAGAGCAGCCACGCTCCCGTTTGTAGCGCCTTGTGACCTAGGGGATGCAATGAAGATGGAAAGATTCATGCATCACAAGCATAACATAAACTTTGAAGAAAGCTTTAACTATCACAAGCCTCAGTCCCAAGACCTCAAACGCCTTCGAAGGTGGAGAGAGCTAGCAAGGAATGAGGGTAGGGAAGAGGAAGAAGAAACATTTCATAGGAGAAATAATTAGCTCCTCACTTATCATAAATCTTCTTGCTAGCATACATAATAGCATAGTAATGAAGATGGAGAAGATGGAAAGCTTAAGCATTGAAGCATGGCTCTTGGTTGGATTTGCACTCCATAGCCAAGAGTGTTGGTGTAGGCTTTCAACTTCTCAAGAAGCTTGGAGAAGGAGATGGAGCTCTTGCACTTTGCATAGCACACAATGAGAGTGTGTGTGTGTGTGAGTATACCTTGCAAGCAAGGCCTCTTCTTGCTTTGGTCGACCCCCTCTTCTAGCTCATGCTTGAAGCTCATTGGCTCATGCCAAGCCTAGCCAATCACAAGCTTGGGCCATTTCTAGCAATAGGGGTAGTCTTGGGACAAGTGTCCCCTTTCCCCTTTGAGAGAGAGTACTTGATAAATGCAAAAAAAATTAGTTAATTCAAGTAATTTATCATTGGACCCTTTTTAAGCCTGGCCAATAGGATTCAAGCACCTCATGAAGCTAACATGGGTAGGAGCTTGACATGTGTCATTGCTGCCTCTTAAGGCTTGGGGTTACCTTGAGTGTGTGTGTGTGTGTGTGTGTGTGTATTCTCTCACTAGCCCCTACAATATGGGCTCGTCCCCTCTTATGTAGGGATCACTATCACTTTTGCTACTCAAGCACCTTACTCATCAAGCATGACAAAGCACTTCTAGCTTGGGGGTGTTCCCACAAGCATCTCAAGCAAGCACAACAAAGCGCCTCAAGCACCTTAATCATCCATCAAGACAAGCACCTCAAGCACCTTAATCAAGCATGACAAGTACCTCAAGCATGACAAGCACCTCAAGCAAGACAAGCACCTCGAGCTTGGGTCGGGTTCCCACCTCAAGCTCAACCCTAACTTAGGTCAAAGGATGTTAAACACTAACCTTTGGAGTTCTTTAATGAAGCTAACCCTAAGGTCTTCTAAGCTCCATTGGTAGCCTTGCTCTTTGATAGAACATCTCTCATTTGGGCCCCTTTACCATTGGCCCCGTGTTGAGGTAGATCTATAAGCACATGTCTATATCTTAACCCTTGTTCCCGTTTATTCTCCCACATTAAGTGATTAGTTTAATAGGAGAAAATCATTTGGGTTGGTTAGATATTAGATTTTATGACATGGTTAGTCAGAGGTTATTGAAAGAAAACAGCATGCTTCGCATTGCCTTGGTTGACATGTTAGTCAGGGGTTGATGAAAGAAAATGTTGTGCTTGGCTCTACCTTGCTGGACATGTACGCCAGATGTGGTGCACTCCATTAAGCACAAAAAGTGCTTGAGGAGCTTCCTGTCCTGGATGTCAAAGAGAGAGAGAGAGAGAGAGAGAGAGAGAGAGAGAGAGAGAGAGAGAGCTCTGGGTTGTTTTGTATTGCGATGGGGAATCGCAAGAGTGCATTGACAGCAAGACATGTCCAACAACAGGGTAAGGAAGCTTTGGGCTATTTTGAGCAAATGGAGAGTGAGGGAAAATGATGTGCTTGGCACTGCCTTGGTCGACATGAATCCCAAATGTGGTGCACTTCGTAAGGCACAAAAGGTGCGCGAGGAGCTTCCTATCCGGGATGTTGTCTCTTGGAGTGCACTGATTGTGGGATATGTCCAACTTGGGCAAGGTTAAGAAGCTCTGTGTTGTTTTTTGATAGATGCCAAGCGAGGGTGTCTGTAGTGAGACGTCTGTAGCTTGGGCTCCAAGGCATGGCACGACAACGAGACATACAAAATGCTAAGAAGAAAGATTTGTACCAAGGCAATAGGATAGATGTTGATATTTGTGATAGTGAGTTGCTTGAAAAGAACACACTATCTATACTATATATAGGCATGGAGGAATTCCGGCCCGTCCCTCGACCACATCACAAGCAGCTTGATCAGCTGTGTTTCCCGTATCCCCGGTGACAGACAGATAGCGCACGCGCACACACGCACACACAAACACAGAGGATGCCGAAGGCAGTGGGCCATACGTTATTTTTAGCCTTCTTTTTTAAAATATGTGATGACTCTGTCAAATCGTTTTCCAAATTCAAACATGCCTTTGCATAGATATGAAATAAAACAAAACAAAATGTTCTCAAGTAGCGGAAAGCCTCTCTCTCTCTCTCTCTCTCTCTCTCTCTCTCTCTCTCTCTCTCTCTCTCTCTCTCTCTCTCTCTCCTCTCTCTATCTCTCTACTTTTGGTCTCATAGATCATAATGGCCTTTTGGGGGAAGGGATTCTGGCCCCCTCCCCAGGACACGTGTCTAGAGGAGATTCATCCGGCTGGTGTGGACTGAGCAAAATGGGAACACATGAGACAACATCCAATTGGTAGAGAGAGAGAGAGAGAGAGAGAGAGAATGCTTTTCTTGATTAGCTTTATGAAACTTGCAAGGAGGAAGGGGCTTGAGGTTAAGAGGGGCCATGCCACCGCCGAAGGCGGCGCCATTTTACTAGTGTGCATATAATGGCCCTATTTGCCCACCCTTATTTCCAACTTTCTCTAAGGGTCCCTCATCTGGTCGAAATTCTCCTCCCCTAATCCACTAAAAATCACACTATATCTCAAGCCCTAATCTCTTAAAGGGGCAATGTGTGTGATGGCCCTAGCCTATGTCCCTACCCTTGTTGTAAGGTTTCTCTAAGTGCACCCAACACAGGTGGAGGCTAGCTGACATCAACACTATCTCACATGGGCATCGGCACGATGGGATCAATGGCCCACACCTATTTTTTGGAGCAGGGGCATCATGGGCCGTCCGATGTTGCGGCGCGCCCCGAATTCACCAATTAGCCTGAATTTACTAAACAGACCCAAATTTATAGAGCGGCTGGATCATCATAGAAGAAGCCCTTCTCCCAATGCTTTCAAGAAGCACGCCCAGGTGAGGTGGTTAAGGTGATAGGCTTGCAAAGGTGACGTTCCGGATTCGATTCCGAGGGAGGGAGGGAGAGAGGGGAGGGGGGCGCCCGAATTTACAAGTTTTGTTGCACCCGAATTTACCACAACCGCGCCGGATGGCTCATATCACACCGATCCCGGAAATGGGTGTGGGCCATTGATCCCATCCTCCCTTTGGGGAGGTCCGTGTAAAATTAGTAAATTGTGCCCGTTTAAATTTGATAACACGAGAGGAGCACATTGTGATACTGGATTTGTAGATTTGAAGGGTCGCCTGCATAATAGTGTCTCTCTCGTGCCCCGGCTCTGCCTCGCGCCAGCGGAGCAGCTTGCATGGACCCAGCTTCTCTTCGCCACGCCCGCTCGTGCCTTTCAACTCATTCCACCACCCCATGGCGAGGCTGAAGTAGGCTAAAGGTGCTGTGAGTTAGAATTAGCGTTCTGTGTGTTTTTGTAGCATTCAAATTCGACATTCTGTATATGGGCTGTCGTGCTTGTGGACTCCTCATGTTGAAATCTTCCTCTGTGCAATGTAGGATATGGGGACTTGAGCAGCAATCTTTTGAATAAGGTTCCATATTATGGACAATGAAAGGGAGGGTGGTCCTCCTTCCTCTTACCTGCCAGAAGTTGCTCGTCCCAATTCTGCAAACGCCCTAGTTCGCCCAGTCTCTGCTGCCTCAGGTGGAAGCCACCATGACCATCCTGATTACAACGCAGCGAAGCCGCACACCACAACCTTGCCGCCCATTTCGCCCCACGGCACTCCTGGCCCCGGCACATACACTCCTGCCGTTCCCGACAGCTCTCCTTCAATCACCATCGGCTTGAAAGCAGGAGCACGATTGCCAGACATCGCCACCCCTGGCCCTGGAACATACGACTCTCCCATCTCTGTGCAGGGCCCCTCTTACTCCATCACAGGAAAAGAAGCCAGTAAGACAACTCCGGGCGGGCCGGGCCCTGGTGCATATTACCCTCACGCCCGCTCTAACTCTCCAGCAATCACGATGGCAAGCCGCTTTCATAATAGGCTCGATGCCCATGCACAGAGAACCCCTGGCCCTGGCGACTACTACCCAAAACCGCGTTGTGAATCACCAGCTTTCTCAATGGGGCGGCGAGTATCTCCTCCTCGGCGCGGCGGCAACAACCCTGGCCCTGGCAGTTACTACAACATCGGTCAATCTTCTTCCTCCCGTGTAACCACTGCTCCATCTATCAGCCTTGCCGGCCGCTTACCTCAATCTCACATGTCAGATGACTCTTTAGCGCCTGGCCCCGGGTCATACGACATCTCCATCCGCTCTGCTGGCACACGGTACAGCATGCAATCTCGCCGGAGTGCTGTTGGAAAAGACACTCTTCCAGGGCCTGGCTCATACTATGTCAACGCAAGAATTACGCGGCCCTCTCCGCCATCATTCAGCTTTGGTAGCCATCTTTCTCGGCAAATGAACGACACCGCATATACACCAGGGCCTGGGACATACAATCTGCGGACAGGACGGACGTGTGGGCCATCCTACTCGATAACAGGGAGGGAAGAGACATTCAAAAGGAATGACACGCCTGGGCCAGGGGCATATCAACGTAGGTGTGACATAGATGGGCCATCATATTCGCTCGGTGGGAGGATAACAGAGTCGAGGAGGGCAACAAGTCCAGGCCCAGGAGCGTATCATCAAGAGAGCAAGGCACATGGCCCAGCATTCAGTTTATTGAGCAGGTTGCAGCATTCGAGGCCTGACGGAACGCCTGGCCCAGGTAGCTACTATTCGGCATCATCGCGGCCTTGCTCGCCTTGCTTCTCTATTACAAGCAAGGCTGTGGACCGCATGCAGGAGAGTGCTCCGGGACCTGGGGCCTACAACCTTCCAGGCACCTTTGAGGGTCCCTCCTTCAGCCTTCTTGCTAAAGTTGGCCCTCCAAATAAGGGGGCCGATACGCCCGGGCCAGGCAAGTACCTTGCTCTACCACTATCAAACACAAAGAATTATTGTACATGAACTGTGTGATGTTCCTCATTCAAAGTTAAAATTGAGATTTCTATACACAGGTCGATATAATGTGCCTACGCGGCCAGATTCGCCATCATTCAGCTTTGGCAGCAGGATTCCGGAGACGGGCTTTATAGAGCAATCACGCTCTCCCGGACCAGGCCAATACAATACTTCAAGTGAGTACAACTGCATCTCATATTTTGCTCTTTATTACTCTTTATGGAAGTGGCCATTGGTAAGGCTCTATAACTACCATTGGTAAGGATTGCATTTTACCCCACCCTTAAGAACTGCACAAACGACTTGAATATCTGTGTCAGCGGTATGTCTCTCTTCAATTGTTTTGAAGGGCCTTAATGGGCCGGGGCTGATCATGGGTGCCACATCAGGCATGTGAAGTTAGTCATCATTTGCAACACGTTTAGATTTTTGCAAAATATTAGCTGGATTTGTTTGCCGCAAAGCCATGTGTTGTCCTGGGTAATATGAGGGTACCTGTATTCAAAAAACGTATGGAGTATCATGAGTATTTTGGTAGAGTTACATATTAACTGACATCTTGAAAGCGTTTTTCTTGGAGAGATCACGAAACACTGCGGAAATTTGTAAATCCAATGGAAGTTCAGCTTGTCCTCGATGTGGCTACCGCAACCTTAGTTCATTAGCTGAATTAGGATCTTTTGAGAGGTCAATGGGCATTGATCTTGTTGTCCTCGTCCTATTGGGGTCCTTAATTTGATGGTCCATTTTCCTCAGAAACATGAGGAAGAGATTCTTATTGGGGTACTTAATTTGATGGTCCATTTTCCTCAGAAACAGGAGGAAGAGATTAAAGAGTGCTAGCCTGTGATATAAAGGACTCTGCAGATAAGAATTCTCCTCTAGTGAAATTTGCATTTGCTGTTAGCAAATGCATCGCATGCATCCAATTGCAGCCACGTTACCTACGTGCAAGGTGGGTCATCCATTTTCATTATTTTGTACATCAGGTATCTACATTCTTTTACTCTGATCTGCAGCTAGTGGCCTCTTACAAAATAGTTGATTGAAAGGCAAATCTGCTATTTGGCCTGCCATTGGGGTGAGGAGATGAGGAAAACTTCACTGAAGATATGTATGAACTACATAAGCAGGCCCTTTGTGGTGTTCCTCTAGGCCATTGAAGCTCAAACAAAAGTTGGGTAATATGGTAAGTCTGGATAGAAAGGGAATCATCAAATTTTCTTTTCATTTCTTCGAGGAGAGAAGTGAATAACGTGCATTAGAGACTATCAGGGAGTCTCCGAGTTTGTACGAGGATTGTTAGAGACTGATTGTTGCACTGGTTGCTTGTTCTTGCCGTACATGTGCATGTGTGTGTGTGTGTGTATGCATGTAGTGTAGGTACATATGCGCATTATATTGTTTTTATGTGTGAAATGCCATGTATGTGAGCATATATGCGTCTATATGTAGATTTCATGTCTTTTTTTGGTATATATGTGGGCGATTGTATGCGTGTGTGAGTATGCATGTAGATATGAGGAAGTGTGTGTAGATGAGAGGAAGGGCAAGCAGGTTCTGTCGCATTCACGGCACAACCAAAATTGATGATATACTGATGAGTAACGGACTTCTTTCTTTGTTGTGTTGCCATGGCAGAGTTTCCGAAGAGCTTGAGCTACAGTTTCGGCATGCGCCCACCAGGAAGCAAGAGGATACTAGGTCCCGGGCCAGGGTCATATGAGCAAATATACAAGCCATCAGGGCCATCGCATTCGCTGCATGGAAGGCTACATGTGAGGCAATATGGGCAAAGATCAGTACCTGGGCCAGGCACCTACAATGTGGTGCCCAAGCATGATGGGCCAGCATTCACTCTGCATAGCCGGACGGGCGGAGGTCACTGGAATTCCCATACACCCGGGCCGGGTGCCTACGATCCTAGTCGACGGTACGTTTCGAATGCCTCACCCAAATTCAGCTTGGGACAACGCCTGTCGTCGTACTACTCTCAGCACGAGCAAGAATGGCGACCTGGCCCGGGTACTTACAGCCCCACTCTCCCTCCTGATGGCCCTGCATTTTCCATGCATTGCCGGTTTTGATCCTCTCTGACACTAGGATGAGGATGTGAGGATATTGCTCTTTAAGTTGTTTGTCAGTGGAACGCATGTCCTCTAACCAGCATGATGTGTGTGTGCATGCTTTGTATGTTCTTGTTGGCAATCTTTTCACCTTACTTTTGCACACACAAACTGAGTCAGTCCATGCTCTGCACTTGCCATTTGCACATGGCAAATCGAAGCTAATCTGAAAGCCTTCTACCTCACATTTGAACTCACTTGCCAAAAGTACCTTGTATCCTTAGTGGTGGCTTTGATTAGCTACTGCAACACTCCAAAACCAAAAATTTAAAAATTTGAATGGAAATGATTTTTTAATCAAGGAGAAAAGAGCGACCGGCAAGGCAAAATTTTACTTATGATTTACTCGCATATTAAACTCACTCTGTGCATGACTTATTTCTTTTGAAAAGAAAACAAAGGAGAGAAGGATTATTGAATATCAAGCAATTCAACAAGTTGCTCCATTAAATGTGCAGAAATTTGTAATTGGTATCTGTTTTAGTGCCAAAACTGGCTGACCAAGTTTTTCCTTTTTAAGGGAAACCTGAAATCATCAAAATGGATTTTGAACTTGGGTATTTACACACTGACACAAATACCTTGACTGCAAAGTACGGATCTAGTCTTAGTGCCAAATGATCTCGTACGGTAAGGGAATTACATCCTTGTGCAAAACCATATTCAAAGTTCATATTGACATCACAGTAGATGGAGTAGCTTGCCCACATTTGTATTTGCATCTTTATAACAACTATTAATGTGCTATAAAGAGCCTCACAAATGTCATAGTATGGTTTGCATCCCCATCTCTTCTTGCAAGACAAGTACTGTCAACAACCAAGTCCCTTAGGTTTGTCAGTACAATCACCTTGGTAATTTACTAATTGTAACAAGATTATGGATTTCTAGAATGCAATCAAATATATTCACATAGATTGCATGTGCTTTTCAGCAAAATTAAAGCTAATAAAGAACCACCAAGAGTGAAGTTTTGTGTTATCAGACTATACCCCTAATGTTGGTTCCCAAAAGCCTCGTAAGTTCAATTTTTTCGCACTCGGAGAGAAATGCTGCGAAAAATGCTTTTACCTATCTTCCAGGCCACAATTTTGTATGTGGAAGGAAGCCATGTTGCTCCTGCCTATCTCTACTCATCACAAGATAACTTCAAACCAAAAGTGGTAAAGAAGGACGGATTAAAGGAGTTATTCCTCTCTAAGTTTTACAATGCCACTGCTTCTCAATTCCTACAGACAAATTGCAAGCCCATTAGCTCTCAAAAGACTGACTTGGTTTATGTGGCACTTGAAGCTTGTAAAGGAAATGTCTCCCTTGGAATACTAAAAATCTTTTAAAATATAAAGTTTAGCCTTATGGCTTAGGCAATCTCTTAAAAACTATTGGATTGAGAGCTGTTCCCACGATTCCTTTGTGCTTTTCAAATGATCTGACATTTTCAGCCTTGGTTCATTCATAGAGAAAGGGATTGACAAAGGCATGAGCGCGCACGCCTGCACACACACACAAGCATGCATCTCTCAAAACATTCACACAAAGAGACACCAAAACTATCATGCACTCTCTTTTCCCTTTGGGATTTTCCCATGCTATGATACACTAAGGGTAGATTGTAAGAAAGCCTCATCCAAAATGGGCCTAGAGATGCATCATGAAGCAAGTGTCTAGCGTTCCATCTTCCAAACCACTTCTTGATGTCTTGCATCCATTCCAAGCTCAATAATTTTCTTCTATCAATCTTTGGACTTTGTTATTTGCCTCCCATGCAATTCTAGGAAGCTCATGTAGCTAGTGTTGGTGCATATTTAATATGTTATCCACAACTCTCGCCATGCTCATAACCACAATGGGAAGTGATCCTAACTCGAGAAAAAAAGGAGCATACGTAGTGTTTGTATCTTCACTGGATGAAAATTTGTACAATAATGGTTTTGAACATTTTAAAATTCTAAGTGGAGACACTAATCCTACCACCCCCCATAAAGAAGAACAGGCATTACAAAGGTGTCAAAGAGATATTTCTTGAGAATCTAACATATGATATCCCCTTGTTGAAACATGTTTTCAAGTGTATAGTAGGCTCTCTTCCTGACCTTAAGACAATGTAGATTACATGCATTCACACCATTTGTGTTTTATTGGAATCTCAAAGCCAAGGTACTTGATACTTCTACTACTTCAAGTGGCTCTCAATCATACACAATGCATGATTTCTCCCTGTGAAGAGTTTCACAAGCATAACCTCCATCTTTGAGGCATTCATTGCATGAGACCACTATGAAAGCAAAAGTTTTCAAGGATGGCCATGCGATTTTATGTGTCTTCATGAATATGACCCAAAAGGAGTACTTCATGTGCTCCAACTCATCATTGCATACCCCAAGAGAGTTGATGAAAGTGGGAACCCTTGCTCAACACCAATATTGCTTGAGGAAATTTCCGAAATATCCTCTCCCAAGTGTGCTTGACATTTCTTTTTCATACATACGGAAATTGCATGCAAATATTCACTTGGCTCTTAGAGTCCTTCCATGCATTTCCAAAGATTCTCTCAAGGAACCATATCAAAATTCTTCTTGAAGTCCTAAATCAATAGCACAATCCTTTCCCAATCAATTGACATTGACATAAGGTTGCTTGTCCATGATCCTATTTGCCATTTTCTTTAGCCCGTGTGCTCGATTTTTCTCGCATTATTCAGCATAATATTTAATCATTATCATTGAATAGTTATTTACATTGTATGCATCTCCCCCTTTACGTAGAGGCTTGATCCAATTAGTGATCCAATCAGTAAGCGGGCCATGCTAAAGTGCAAGGTTCAACACATCACAAATGGAACCATATGTTTTCCCTGTGATCTATATAATAAATTTTTGCTTCATAGCTTGCAAATCCCTTGCCTCATGTGTGACCAAGTTTTTGGTTCCTCGACATATCTCCTCAATGGTAAAGAGAGAAGATGTACATGAAAAAAACCATATCCAACCATTTTGCCTACAATTGGTTGAGAATATAGTTTTTTACAATGCATATATGCCCATGTGAAAAACCATATTATGCCATCTTGCTTACAATTAGTTGAGGATATAGTTTTTTACAATGCAAGTACATGTCAATGAGTGTAAAATTACCAAAAATTTCTTCAATTTTTCCTTAGTGGTTTTTCCAAAATTTACTACATGAGCAAGGAAGTGTACATTTGTCTTCCATTCTCTTTGCTTGTTTTGGAGAAGCCCATTGCATGTGTTTATATGCTTTTGATAAGCGGGCTGTATATCATTGAATGCATCCCAACCCTTTGCAAAATTTTAAACATCTTGAAAATATTTATCAAACCATTTCTTTCTTGAACAATGTTTATTGAAACCTTCACAAGGCACGCCTTTCATGGTAAAGCATTCTGTTGCACAACACCCAATGAAATTTTTGAAATCTTTTCATGGTACTTCTAAGAGTGCATCATGGTGAAGGTTTATTTGTTGCAACAAGTGTTAACCAACGAGGCATATGTAGGTACTTGCTTAAACTCAACACAAATAGGCAACTTTCGACATGACGGTTGCAATCTACATGCGATGGTCAAATTGTAGGCTCCATTCTCAAAATGTAATCTTTTGATTGCAATGAATGATGTTTTTTGAAAAAAATCATATTCTCATTATAATATGTACATTCCATAGTGCCATTCCATATTGATACACCATTTCTAATAAGTATACCAATACTAAGTTGAAGAGATTTTCCAAAGTGATGAGGCTCCTTTGTATCCACAGAAGCTTGGTCATACATGAATACATCTTCTATTAAGCTTGATCCATATGGCATGTCTAACATATTGTGTATCAACCTGTAGAGATTCTGTGCATGCATTCATGCCACCTAATATAATAACCTCAGTTTTGTCCTTAAAATACAAAATAAATTTCTCCAAATTTACAAAAGTTTGTCTCTATTTATGTAAGAACAAATTTGAAATTACAATGAGGGATGTACCAAATGACCACAAAAGTAGGCATCCCATTTGGTGCACCAATTTTCAGTCATGCGTATCATGGGTGTTTGTCTTATTTGACAATGGATACACAATCTTTCCATCCTTTAGCTACTTCTTTTTGACCTCTTGTACTTGCATTCACATCAGTGAGTGTACATTGTACTTTCCCAATCCATTTATTCTTTGTGCATTATGCTCCCGAAATTTGAAAATAGGTATAACATCTATCCCGTCTGTAAGTTCATGAATTGCAATCATGAGTTGGTTGAATAGGTCATGTGACCCTATTTGTTGGATGTGATTGACAATTCATGAGGTGTTTTTACATCATGGGATTCTTGTTTTGAGCCTCATAAACTTTGCAAGAAGAGATGATAAGCATTTTGTTACATATAAGTAAGGTCTTTATATACAACATATAATATGTTTTCAAGATAGATTCAATGGCTATCAAGGATGATCTCACATTTGCCTTTATCAATCATGGCACATACACTGGGTCATTCTCTTGAGCATAGAGCTCCCAAATTACCCAATACATTTGGTGCACCATTTATTTTTTGACATACCAAAGTGTTTTTTGAAGAATTGCTCAATACTGATTGCACGATATAGATGCATGTCAAACTCCCTTCAAACTTCCCCTCAGCTATCATACAAGTGAATATATACTTAAACCATTTTTCATGCTCCTTCAATTCTTCCACATCTAAATTGCCTACATCTATTGCTCGAGTCGTAGCATGCACAATAGGCAAAGTTTGGCACTACATTTTTATTTAATTTCAATCCACAATTTAGTCATGCATTCATAGCTCTCACTCTTGTTAGGAATGAATGCGCAACTAAGTAGAGATTAGAGTGATTTACTTAATGGAGAGAAATAATTTTCACGCATGAGAGAGAGAGAGAGAGAGAGGTGGAGGTCCAAGCCAAAACGCGTTGGTAACAAAGGTTGGTGCCCCTTTTGATATTTCTTTATTATTTCTTTTTACAGACCAAAGGAGCCTCTATGGGCTGCCCTCTCTCATGAGACAAAGTTGAGTGTAGCCACCCTTGCGTGGACAAGTTCAAGTAGAACTCCCCCGTGCATCCATGTGTAGACACCCTTGGGTAGACAAGTCCGCCTAGAATTCGGCCACCAGCTGTTGAACCTCGGGCACCAACCATTGGAATTTGGCTACTGGCTAGCCATAGACTTTCGACAACCAGGCAACCATCTTTAATCCCTTGTCATGGATCAATGCTAATAATGTCAAAATTATTCAAATGCAAAGTCCTCTAAAACCCTTGCACAAGAGGGTAAAGGAAAATTAAAGGACAAATTTACTCTAAATGGCAGGAGTGTGAGGTTAAATTTTTCATCTAATAATGACAAATGTGAGAATTATTTTGAAGTTATTGATGACATTCTTTCAAGAAGAAAAACAATAGCAATCCAATCTAGAGCTTATCAATAATGAATTCAATAATCTCTTAGAGTTTGTCACCACCAATTTGACAAGGGAACAAACCTCTCTAATGTGTTAGAAAATATGACGTAGCTAAGTAGATAATTGAGTAGATTACTTAATGGAGAGAGATAATTTTCACACACAAGAGATTATAGAGTAGAGAGAGAGAGAGAGAGAGAGAGAGAGAGACTACACACGATATACGTGGTTCACCCAATGTGGGCTACATCCACAGGAAAGTAGCCGCTCAATGGCTTTAGTACTTCAAAACAAGAAGTAGGTTACAAAGGGATTATACCCTTAATAGAGCTCCCGTTTTTCTTCACTCTCACCACCTCACACCCACCTTGTGGCATCAACTTCACACTATGAAATGTATGTAGAAATGGCCTCCTTTTATAGGGCAAAAGGGTTGTCCTCTCTCATGAGAGGCAACCATGTGTAGCTGCCCTTGTGTAGATAAGTCCAAATCGGACCTCCAAGCCGCCCATGTGTGGCTGCCCTTGAGAAGACAAGTCCGCTTTTGAATTTGGCCACCGACCATTGACTACGGGCCAACCGGCCAACCGTTTTCCGTCCACTATCCGGTCGTCGTCCGGCCATAATATTCCGACGAAAAGGGATATTCCGTTTTGGTTTCGGCGAGTGATTTTTCTTCACGCACGATGGCTTCTCCTCATAACGTGGGCCTTACAAATGTGCGTTTTTAATACAAAAAATTACAAGGGGTAAATCACGCTCCATACGTAACAATCTCCCACTTGGAGACTGATCTCCAAACCAAACCTGTGACTACTTTCCATCCTGGCTTCTTATCCTTGAATGCCAATTGACGATGAGCAAAATCTCAACTTCTCCTTGTTGACCACCTTTGTAAACAGAGTTTGCAGGATTTTCACTTGTATGCACCTTTCCTAGCTTTAGTTGCCCCTCTTCCAGAAGAGTGCATATGAAGTGATATCTCACCTCAATGTGCTTTGTCCTTGAATGAAAGGCTGAGTTCTTCGCAAGATGGATAGCACTTTGGCTATCACTGTACAAGACACGATTGTCTTGTTTGAATTCAAACTCTTCTAAGAATTTGTGGAGCCACAGAATTTCTTTGCTTGTCTCTGTCATTGCTACATACTCTGCTTCCGTGGTAGAAAGTGAGATCACTTTCTCCAGCTTTGAAGCCCAACTTACTGTTGTGCCTCCAATCGTGAAGACATAGCCAATAGTGCTCCTTCGAGTATCTTTGTCACCTGCCATATCTGCATCAGCATACCCTTCTAGAAAAATATCAGTTTCTCCAAAATACAAAGCATTTGTTGTTGTCCCTTTTAGATACCTAAGTATCCACTTCATAGCTTGTCAGTGCTCTTTACCTTGGTTGTCCATGAACCTACTTATAACTCCCACTGCATGTGCAATGTCTTGCCTTGTCCAGACCATAGCATACATTAGAGAACCTACTGCTGTAGCATATGGAACTTTAGACATATAGGATATCTCCTCTTGTGTCTTTGGACACATATCCTTGGTTAGTTTAAAGTGACCAGCCCAAGGTGTAGAAACCATTTTTGCATTTTGCATTGCAAACCTTTCTAGTACCTTCTTGATGTAATCCTCTTGAGATAGCTTTATTGTCTTCTTCGCATGTCCCTTGATATCTTCATACCAAGTATCCTCTTTGCAACACCTAAATCTTTCATTGAAAAAGATTTAGACAGCTCCTCTTTTAGGTATTTACTGTCTTGCATGTTAGCACTTGCAATCAATATGTCATCAACATACAGCATTAGGATGATGAACTTCCCATCTCCCAAATTCTTTTTGTAGACGTGGTGATCTGAGTTGCATCTTGTGAATCCATGATCCAACATCCATCGATCGAACTTAAATTATACAAGCTCTTCTTTAATCTGTAAACCATTTTCTCCTTACCTTTTACTTCATACCCCTTTGGTTGAAGCATATAAATTTCCTCCTCTAAGTCACCGTAAGGGAATGTCGTATTTACATCCATTTGCTCAAGATTTAAATCATGAGCAGCCACAAGGCTTAAGACAAGCCTAATTGAGTTCATTTTTACAACAGGAGATAATATTTCATTGAAGTCAATACCTTTCTTTTGAGAAAACCTTTTTACCACAAACCTAGACTTGTACCTTTTCTTTCCACCTTCTTCTTTCTTCAGCTTATACACCCATTTATTCTGCAGTGCCGCTTACCTTTAGGCAACTCAACCAACTCCCATGTTTGGTTGCAATGTAATGAGTCCATCTCCACTTGCATGATCTTCATCCATTCTTCTTTGGATTTGTGATGCATAGCTTCTTCGTATGATTTCGGCTCTCCAGAATCGGAGATCAAGAGATGGTTGAAGGAAGAAACGAACCTTTCTGGAGGTCTACTTGCTCTTGTAGATATTCGGGCAATAGGTTGAGGCTCCTCATTTGATTGACGTTGTTGCACATTATCACCGTTTGCACTCTTTGAGCCTTCTCCGTCCTCAAGCGCCATGTACTCATCACTTGTTTCTTTTGTTTGTTTTCTTTCCAAGTAATCTTTGTAAATATTTTGTTCGTTAAAATTACATCCTTACTCCTAAAGATTTTACCATCTTCAGGATTCCATAGGTGATACCCAAAGTCACCTTCTCCATAGCCAATGAAGAAACACTTGTTGGACTTTGCATCTAGCTTTGATCTTAGGCTTCTATCTATGTGCATGAAAGCCTCACGCCCAAACAATTTGAGAAATGCATAATTTATCGGTTTACCTATCCATGCCTCTTCTAGAACCCCCCCATCCAATGCCGTTGAGAGTGACCGGTTGATTAAGTACACAAATGTACTTACTGCTTCCGCCCAAAGGTCAAGCGGTAGGCCTACATGTAGCCGCATGCTTCGTGATCGCTCCATGATTGTTTTGTTCATCCTTTCAAAAATTCCATTTTGTTGAGGTGTCCTTGGGGTTGTCTTTTGCCTCCGAATACCATTGCTAGCACTAAAGCTTGGCTGCAATATTCGCCTCCATTGTTGGATCTGAGGCATTTAACCTTAGTACATGTTTCATTCTCCACAAGGGCTTTCCACCTTTGAAATATGGAAAACACATCGGATTTATTCTTCATAACATAAACCCATGTTTTCCTAGTTGCATCGTCTATGAATGTTACATAGTACAATGAGCCACCAAGTGATGGTGTACTTGCAGGACCCCAAACATCAGAATGAACCAACTCAAGTTTTTTATTTTTTCTTTCATTTTTAAATTTTTGAAATTTTACCCTCTTTTGTTTACCATAAACACAATCTTCACAGAACTCTAAGTACACTTCTTTCAAACCTGATAGAAGCTTTTTTGTTTGAAGGATTTGCATTCCTTTGGCACTCATATACCCAAGCCGATAGTGCCACACCGCACTATCGACTTCTGTAGTTGATGTACAAGCTGAAGGTTGCATGCTAGCAGTACACAAGTAAAGTGTACCAACCTTTTCTCCTTTGGCAACCGCCAAAGATCCCTTTGAGATCTTCCACCGTTTGCTTCCAAATGCAATGTTGTGACCTTCATCGTCCAATTGTCCTGTAGAGATCATTTTTTTCCGAATAGAAGGAACATGTCTAACATCTTTAAGCTTCCATTCATTTTCATTAGCAGTTTTGACACAAACTATACCTTTGCCAACAATTTCACAAGCTTCATCATCTCCCAAGTATACATACCCAAAATTACCTTTGGTGTAATCTTGGAAATGTTGCTTGTGTGGTGTCGCATGGAATGAAATCCCGAATCTACTATCTAGTATTTCACACATTTTCTAATGAGAGAATTAGAGCATATTGCTCTACTTTACCTGCCACATTGGCCTCCGGATTTGGCTTTTTTTCTTGAGACTCCGACTCCTTCTTCTTCTTTGACCACAAATTCTTCTTGACGTGGCCCCTTCTTGCCGCAGTTCCAACATTCAAGAACTGTCTTTGTGCGTGACTTGCTCCTTCTTGAGCGATCACGACCGTTTTGGTTTTTGAATCTCTCCTTAGGCCTTCCTCTTGTTTCCGCTGACAATGAAGCACTTGATAATTCTCCTCTGCTTCTCCGTCTTGAGCGATCACGACCGTTTTGGTTTTTGAATCTCTCCTTAGGCCTTCCTCTTGTTTCCACTGACAATGCAGCACTTGATAATTCTCCTCTGCTTCTCCTTCGCATTTCCTCTCTTAGGAGAACACCCACAACATCATCAAACATAAGAGTATTTGTGCCAGAAATAGAATTACTTGCAGCCATCACAAGGCTGTCCCAACTATCCGATAGAGATGACAGTATAAGGAGAGCTCGCACTTTATCATCAAAATTTATTTTCACTGATCAAAGCTAACTTATGTTTGTATTAAATTCATTTATGTGTTCTGCAACTGAACCAATCTTTGTCATTTTTAGATTGAATAAGTGCTTTATGAGAAATACCTTATTGGATGCTGATGGTTTCTCGTAGAAGTCATCAAGTCCTCCGTGGTCTTCATCTTCTAGACGTTGAAGGCCACCGTTGACGCCAAGCTTAACCGGATTTTTCCCAGTGCCTTTCGATTAAGGACAATCCATGCTTCATCTGCCATCGTTGCGGGCTTCTTTGCAAGATCGCCCCGCCTAGTGGCAAATAGAGGTCCTTCTGGTAGAGATAGTCTTCAATCTGCATCTTCCAATGTTGGTAGTTTTTGCCATTGAACTTCTCGATCTTGAGCTTCTCTTCCTTCGGCATTACTCCCACTCAATTCGAAGGAATCCTTTCCTTGAGATAATTTAGCTACGAGCAAACCGTGCTCTGATACCAGTTGTTAGGAAATATGATGTAGCTAGATAATTGAGTAGATTACTTAATGGAGAGAGATAATTTTCATACACAAAAGATTATAGAGTAGAGAGAGAGAGAGAGTACACACGATATACGTGGTTCACCCAATGTGGGCTACGTCCACGGGAAAGCAGCCACTCAATGACTTTAGTACTTCAAAACAAGAAGTAGGTTACAAAGGGATTATACCCTTAATAGAGCTCCCACCTTGCTTCACTCTCACCACCTCACACCCACCTTGTTGCATCGACTTCACATTATGAAATGTGTGTAGAAATAGCCTCCTTTTATAGGCCAAAAGGGATGTCCTCTCTCATGAGAGGCAGCCATGTGTAGCCGCCCTTGTGTAGATAAGTCCAAATCGGACCCTCCAATCCACCCATATGTGGCCACCCTTTAGAAGACAAGTCCACTTTTGAATTCGCGCACCGGCCATTGAATTCGGCCACCAACCACACCGGCCATTGACTACTGGCCACCGGCCAACCGGCCAACCGATCGGTCGTTTTTCGACCACTTTCCGACCGTCGTCTTTTATTTCCGATGAGTGATTTTTCTTCACGCACGATGGCTTCTCCTCATAATAGGGGCCTTACAAATGTGCCTTTTCAATACAAAAAAATACAAGGGGATGCTATCTTGATAGGTGCATGTGGCAAGCAAGTCATGGCCCAAAAGCTAACTAAAAACATCAAGCAAGCACCACAAAGTAAAAGTTTAATCAAAGACGACAAATCCTCAACCTAGAGGTACACTGCACTTTGCATCTACAAAGAAAAGAATATGGAGCTCCAATGCTGGACGCTCCTAGCTCCACAATCACAATTCAAGGTGATGTCTTATCACACCTAGAGAAAATTTGGATGGCCTAATCTTAAAGAGCCATCTATGGCCATCCCAAATTTTCAATGGAGGAGAGGCCTTGGAGCATCTACAAGCGGATTTGGTTATGTGCCAACAATGCGGGATGGACCACAAAAGCCTACCTGTAAGCTCACATGCTCTATCCTCAATGCCATCAAAGCAATAAACAATGTTGGAATAAAAAAAACCAAAGGAGTCCAATGGTGCAATTGACAAGCAGGAGCTTGAAACCCCTGAGGAACCTAGAAAAAGGGGGTTAGCAACTCCAAACCAAGCACTTACAATGAATTGATAGCCCCATCCTTGCCACACAAGAATTTGCACTTCATCTTCTTCCACAAAGCTTTCTACAAAGAATGCAACCAATGACCAAGTTGAATCTTCCATGAGGGTTTCAATAGTGCTTCATGTGAGAATGGATTTAGTTTAAGATGCACCACTCCACTTGACAAATGTGCACCACTCTACTTGACAAAGGTGCAAAATCCAATAGGTGATGGCCACGGAATCCCTAATGGAAGAAGTGGTCTTTGTCAACAATGGATGGATATACACCAACGCTAAAATGTAATTGTTGTGCCCTTACTATCCATGTCGCATGATAATGAGAAACTCTTGCAATTACCCTTCATGTAGGACCATGTCTTTTCAATAAAGTAGGCTCCTTTGCAAATTATAGTGCCAACATCTTCTAATGCCAAGTCAAGCTATGCTAACGAGGGTAAACCCAAAGTGGATCAAGAGCCAAAGAATTTTTTCATAGGAAACACTATATGTTTGCACATCAAAAAATGATAAAAACCTCTCATTGAAGGAGATATCCAACTTTGAGCCACAACAATCAACCTCCCCACAAGCATGGATATCATCCAAAGGTTAAAGTCAAGCTCCAACAAAAAATCCACCGGCCAAAGTACCCAGCACATTGAACATACCAAAGGAAAACATGCAATCTTAGTCTCAAATCAAGGGTACTAGCTAGAACATTTAGTCATGGAGACAAGCACAAATGGATACAAAACCAATGTACAAAATAATATCGATTGCTAACTAGTCAACGAAGCCTAGATGCAATAGGATATTTTGCACAGAGACACACGTGCTACAAATACTACAACTTTTTGTGTGTAATCCCAACCTTTAACAACAAGCAGCTCTAGGACATAGACACAGCCTAAGCGTTCTCATCAATCCTAGGAAGGAAACCACAAAACAATACAAAAAGGAAGCTACCCAAGAATGCTTCTACATTGGCCTCCCACATCAACCAAACTCAAACAAGAGTGCAATGATGGATCCACAAGGACTTGCTAGCCCAAAACCCAAGCCCATTGGTCTCACTCCATGCTATAGCCCTAACTCAAGGCACTTATGAGAATGTAGTTCCCCAAAGTCTCATATAGGCTCAAGGCTACTACAAGGACAATCAAGTGTTGTGGCTACCAAAAAAGTCTCTACAAAATCCATCTAGCAAAATTAAACTGAGAAAAGAATCATGCACTATAAGGGGTATCAAAAATGTATGGAAAGTCAAATCTGCCACCACTAGAAAAGGGCCAAGTCACTCATGAGATAGGGCCTAATTAACTCAAATCTATGTAATGAAGGAGGCAAGGAGACATCAAAGAGAAGGTTGGACTCATCTCAAACTCCATCCTCCTGGCTGATAGCATAAAATGGTGGTCACTTTTAAGGGCTTTTCTAGGTGGTTTTCGAAGTAGTTCTCAGTTTTTATTTATTCCCTTCAAATAATTTATCGGGGAGGTGGAAAATTGCAAGAGATGGAAAATTCCGCCACTTCAAGAATGCCATCATTTTTTGAACATCGTTTACGGGTAGAGGGTGACTATGATTTTTACTACATGCCAATCTACACAGTAGGAAGCTACCCACGCGCTACTCCATCTTCATGCACCCTGCATGAACAGAGCGAGGAAGAACTATAGATGCCTGCCCTCTCTATGCGACCTCAATCTTCATCGGGTACTGTGATCCCCCCCCCCCCCCCCCCCCCTCTCTCTTTTGTTGCAGTTGAGCAATGTGTTTGTTTGACGACATAGTGAATCATGGATTTTGTTTTCTTATTTGTACAGTTATATGAAGAATCCACCGCAAAAGTGCACCAAGGCAGCAGTTGATGGTGGTTCAGCTAGCATGCTTTCATTCAGTAGCAAGCCTAGGAGCTCCACAACATTGGGCATAAAGTCTGAAACTGTCCGCGACAAAAGCATTGGTACATATCAACTCTGTCTCTTCAATTATAGAAATGTTCTTTTCAATGTTTGTTTATGTTTGTTTACTATGTCAAATGTGGTTTGCAACAAGATCTTCTTGGAGGATTCAATACCCCAAGCAAACTCGATTCTGCTACACACGAGAGGAGTTGCATGAGAAGTATAGCTTAAGCTTGGAGGTCAAGCTCTACCAGCATCTCGGTGAGGCTGATGTCATAGATCAGGATTGGTTGTTGGTCTTCATGAAGAAAAGGGAGAAGGGCTCTAAAATCTTTCTGCATGCGACTTGAGTTTGTAGATGAATGCAGGTTACTGTTTCACAAAGTCTACCAAAGCATGACAGCCAACAAAGAGATCACACACAAGTTTGCAATGGTGTTTGTGTACGAGTGATCCCTAGCTGCTCGGCAAGATCCTGCAGGTCGAAAGGTTGCGTGGGCTGCTTTTGGTGAACAGGTTTTGGACCATTGTAAGAAGCTTTCGAGTGGCATTGACAAGAAAGTAAATATTTGGCTGGAGAATAATGAGGGGACATCACTTCAGCCCCTTTGTCTTGACAATGTCGGGGCAAGTCAGAAAAGTGGGCAAAATGCTCTTTTTTCTGGTAGCAGTTCTCTAGTTAGTTCCTTCTTCATAAGCCAGCAAGTAAAAGCACAGGTGGAGCAGATTCTGGATGCAAAAAGGGATGCATTAAAGGTTTTGAACACAACATTGGATAATGTGAGAGTAGAGCTACGAGACATGAACCAAAATATGTGGAAGATACAAGGGAAGTCTTCAACCACGGCAGTGCTTCAGGGGCAATTAAAGGAGCTCCAGATATTGCAGTCCAGCAAGAAGGGAGTTGTCGCTCGATACTGACCCTGATTTTTTGGTGATTGAAGGCAAGATGGCTGCTCTAACTAGTGCACTCATAGCTCTTGGGTCCAATGCAAGTAGGTCAAACATAAGAGATGAGGTGGATCATCTCCAGGTATGTGCCGGCCAAGTCAAGGCAAGATTTTTTTTTATGTGTAGTAATGCCCTCGGTACTTGACATGGTACTCTCTTCTATTAGGTGGTTGTTTTTGTCATGCCAGTTATTTATGTTTATGTGGTAATGCCCTAGGTACTTGACATGGTACTCTCTTCTATTTAGGTGGTTGTTTTTGTCATGCCAGTTATTTCTGTTATGGTGCTAAGTGCCCAACCTACCTGACAAGGTAGTTTTTTCTATTGTGGGGTTCTTTTGTGACATGGCTAATTTTTTGTTAGGTGGTAGAATCCAACTTTTTTCTTTTTTTATACTTTGGTTTTGCACTCCTCTTTAGTTCTATCATGGTAATAGTGCCCAAGGTACTTGGCATGGTAGTTTCTTTTAACATGGCTCTCTTTTTGTTACGGACATTGACCAAGTACTTTCCCATGGTGGTTTTTTTTGCTATGGTGTTTGTTTTTTCCATTCTATTATTGTGGTACTTGTCATGATAGTTTTTTCTACCATGACAGGTGCATGGGTCATGGCTATTTTTCCAGGTATCATGTAATGGCCAAAAATGCCTGTCATGGTACTTCTTTTGATCATGGTGGAGTTTTTTTCATGGGCAGTATTTCCTGCTATGGTACTTTTCTTTTGCTATGGTTGTAGTGCCCAAGGTACTTTTCTACTTTCCATGGTATATTTCATTACCTTAGAGGTTTTTTGGAAATCCATCTCTGTTATGGTGGCAATGCCCAAGGTACTTTTTCATGGTTTTTTCTGCTATGGTTGATTGTTTCTTTAAGGAAGTTTGTTTGCTATGGTGTTTGTGACCAAGGTACTTGTAAAGGTAGTTTTTTCTACCAAGGTGGTTGTAGGGTCATTGTTGATTAGTGTGTAGTGCCCAAGGTACCTGTCATTGTACTTTGTTTTTGGTCATGGTGGTTTTTTTATCATGACAGTCTTTCTTGTTATGTGAATAGCTTTTGCCTTGATGTTTTTAATGGAATGGCAGTTTTCTGTTATGGTGGTAGTGTCTAAGGTACTTTTCTACCTGCCATGGTATTTTTCATTGCCTTGGTGGTTTTTTGGAGTGTCCAAAGTACTTCTTTATGGTAGGTTTTTTAGTTAAAGGTACTTGTCATGGTACTTTGGGCTATAATGGTGCTTCTAAGATCTAATCCCTGTGGGCGTTTTGTTCTTCATTTGTCATGCAGAAAGAAGTGATTGACTTGGAAGCATCAATGAGTACATGTGTGCAACAGATCAACTTTTGTGAGAGCATGTTGGAGCAGGTGAAGGCTGGTGACATAATGTTATTGCTTCTGACAACTGGCTAGCACTTGAGCCACTTGCAGGCTACAATCTTTGTTCCAGGACTATGTGCCGCATGTGGTCTTGCATTTATGGCTTCCCATGTGGTTTGTGTATATATGCTAACATGTGGTCATGCATACCATGCTCTGTGTTTTGCTGCCTGGCTTGGATCAAAGACGGTATGTGCGGACGTCTTTTGCAAGAGTAGTATTCCAGATTCACTTAAATCAATGCTCCTGCATACAGGTTGGTTGCCATTGCTCCAAATTTCATATAAATCCAAGAATTGTTTAGGTTGCCTTCAAGTATCTGCTAATTGCACAAGCCTGAACTTCACTGATGTGCTCGTAGGTTCTGGCCATATTCCTTGTGTGGCACCGATACAGGATGACATGCCAAAGGTTGTGCTACAAGCTACTCTTGAAGCCCATAGTGTGGACTCCAGTGAGGGCACTCTAGCTGTGAAGGTAGACCCCCCTATAGTAAGGACAACAGCAGTTGAGCCACAACCAAGCGAAAGCAGTCCAAAGGAAGATGCAACGATTGACGACGCGGAGGCACATCGCAAGAGGAGCGTGCAAAGGAAAAGGGAATCCTCAACCCGTAGAGGAAATCATCATCATCAGAGATCCCCCAAAGTACATTCCCCCAGCTATCTCCTCCTTGCAATATGATGATCCAACCTGACCAGCCCTCATATTAGATCTTAATGGTGTACTTTGTCTCACATGTACACCTAGTAAGTATGACCCTTCATCTGTCCGCGATATTGAGGCTACATCATTTGTCAAGCATGAGGAGGCGGATGGCAGGTACCTGTTTGTTCCAAAAAATGCACATGATGGCAAATGTCTACATATAGAGTAGTGCAATGCTCAGTAGAGTGGGTTTAAGAATTCAAAGATGTTTTCCCCAGGTTCACAGCTATGTTAGTGGATAGGCTGGACAACAGTTATGTGATGTGGGCAATTACTATTTTGGTGGTGGAAGACCAGCATTTTTCAAGGTATTGCATAATTTTTTGGCGAAGTTGGAGTGGTATGATACCTACAATGTCCTTTTAATTGACAATAGTTTCTCTAAATGTCATTATAATCCCTGTGGTACTTACATCATAGTGCCTGGTATTGAGCACCACTTCAGCCAATACTTGTTAAAAG
This sequence comes from Adiantum capillus-veneris, assembly GCF_014529385.1. Lineage (NCBI taxonomy): Eukaryota > Viridiplantae > Streptophyta > Polypodiopsida > Polypodiales > Pteridaceae > Adiantum > Adiantum capillus-veneris. Next base: position 94,422,388 of record NC_140958.1, read on the forward strand.
ATCTAAAGGCCTGGTTGGAAGAGTGGCAGCATGCTACAGATTTCCGTGCCTTGGCAGACACATTCAGCAAATCAAAACCTACTGAGATAACGACAAGTATGTATTCATAGAAATTGCAAAAGGGTTTGAAAAGACATTGTATGATGTGTACTTATGTGGGTCGTAGCTCATGCCCACAGAGTGCAAGCGACGTCTTTTTTCAGGATGAAAGATCCTTTATGTACCTTTTGTAACTAAACTAAACCCGTGGCAGAACCTTGTAAATTTATATGCTACTTTCCATGTGGAAACCAATTTTTTGGCTTCATTTTGATTGCCATTGTAACTCATGTAATGACTTGATGTCAAATTGATGAAGATGTAATATATTCTTTTTGGTTGGATGCATTGTCTTTGTGTCCCAGCATTGAAGTGTTATATTTTTAATTCAAGTAGTTTAAGACTGTTGAAGTGTCCTAGCATTGAAGTGTTATTTTTCTGATTCTGTTATTGTTTCCCAATTTAAGATAGTTTCCTACAGAAACCACCTGTGGACTACCTATAAGGTACTTTGGGTTGGCATTACAAAACCTTAACAGATTGTTATGTACAGAAACCACATGAGGACTACCCTTAAGGTACTTTGGGATGGCATACAAAAACTTTTACAAGTCCTTGTTTCCTACATAGTTTAAGATAGTTTCCACCTATGAACTACCTGTAAGGTACTTTGGGCTGGTAGACCTGTAAATTACCTATAAAGTACTTTGGGATGGCATACAAAAAGTTTTACAAGTGCTTGTTACCTACATATCTTAACATACGGAAACCACCTGAGGACTACCTTAAAGGTACTTTGGGCCAATAGACAAACTTTTAGAAGTGCTTGTTTCCTACATATTTTGACAGAAGTGCTTGTGAACTACCTATAAGTTACTTTAGGCTGGCAGACTGGTACTTTGTGTTCTAGAATTGAAATGCTATTTTTTTTACTCAAGTAGACAAAACGTTTACAAGTGCTTGTTTGAACTGGCCTACAAGAGGTTTTGAAACCTATGATAGGCTCCTACAAAAACTACCTGTGGAATAGCTGCATGGTACTTTGAAGCTAATTACTGGTACTTCTACAAGTTACTTGGGCAGCAACCTATATCACTATTGGCAACACATTTTTGTATACCTTTGCAGCGATTTTGAACTTATGTGGCTCTCCTTTTAAGGGTTCCAAGGGTACCTTAATCGATCTAACCAAGTGTGATGCCAAAAGCACCTTTGGTTGACTAGCAAGCATGTTATAGATATGCTCAGCACCTTCCACTAGCTTGTAATAGTACCCCTCAACCAAATAGCTCCCTGCAAAAAGTATGTTTCCCCAGGAATCACTCAAGGCTCTTGTTGTTTTGTATTTCTCCTCTGAGCACCTCAAAAGGTAGAAGTCAGCTCCATCTTCATTGGCATTGGTGGCAAAGGTATCACCGATGCATAGAGCATCACTAATTATGTCATGGTGCCCACCATACATCGGCAGATCTAATCCTTCATCATCGCTCGCTGAAATCTTCACTTTTTGCATTGTCACACCATCCAATGCCTCAAGGGTTAGATACTCCCAGTTCCCAACATGTGTCTTGTTCAAGCATCGCCTCCAATGCTGCAACAGACAAAATTCACAAAAACAAGAGAGAAGTCTGCAACGGAGTGCACTCTTCTCACTCTTGGAGTATCCATTGACACAGTGCATTGATCATGAGCCTTCAACTCGCTTGCAATTCCACTTCTTCTCCCTTGGCACCTCAATTGCTTGGACCTCCCAAAAAATCCGAATCACCCCTGTGTTGACCACTTTCATCATTAAATTCATGCTTCGACTGCCCCTACCCCACCATGCTCCCCTTTGCCGTGGCCCGAGGCAAAGAAACTCCACAGCATTTCAATGCCAGTCAAACCATAGTACCTAAAACAATGACCCACCTTCAATGCTAGGCAGAAACAAATTTCTGGAAACTTTTCATAAGAGGTGGAATAAAACCTGGCGTACCTTGATGCAAAGAAGAACTGTCTAGATGACTTGAATTGAGCAGCACATCCATCTGACCACACCCAGTGCCGCTTCAAGAAGTTGAATCCCTGATTTTGAAGCCAAACACTATGTAGTTGCAAGCAATGTTGCACAAAGAGCGTGTCATGATCTTTGTCATCAGAAATGTAAAAATGTCTATATTTAAACACCTGGTCTTTCTTGTCTCTAATGTATGTAATGTGCACCAAGATGGTGACTTGTGAAGAGTACCAATGCATTGACTGGATTTCATTTTGCTCCTTAAATGAGTAATTTTCCACAAAGTCAATAACAGAGACCACAACATCTCTAAGAAACCTATGAATGCAATCTTTGAAGTGTTGAGATTGCCACCGGGCAATAAAATTTTGTCAGATGTAAGTGGTCAAATGCTTTTGAAGAAAAGATGTGAAATCCTTGCGTCACATTTCCTCCACCAGAAGATCCTTGCACTTCTTGCCTTGAGAATGGGTTGAGGCAACGTCTTCAAACACCTTAACAGAAAGTTGGACTGCTATTAGCAGCAAGCTAACGCGGACACCATTTTTCAGAGTTCTCCTTGTAAAACAATTATTATTTTGATAAATCGAGAATATTGTAACTCCTATTTTCTTGGTAAACTTTGTAATTAATGAGCCGGGGCTACAAGTTTCCAAATTGTATCAGCCAGTCAATTCCCAGCTTTGGTAGAACTCCAGATTATTAGTTTTGGCCATTCAAAAACCTTGGCTAAGGTATAAAAGTCAATTTTTGTAAATTTTTTAGAAGTTTTTGGATAAGAAATACACAGCATGAGCTACCGGTACTCACTTCTCTCCTTCTCGCGCTTCCTACTCCCTCACCGGTTGTTACATTGCGAGTGCGTTTGTTGCATTACAACCGCAGGTAAGAGCTCTACGCATTGACATAAGCCATCCACAGTATTTCGTAGTTTTTGGCGTCGCCGTCCCGCGGCCTAATTTCATCATAACTAGGAATTTTTACACTATTAAATCAAAAACTAAGCATAGGCGGGGTGTTGGGGCATCATTGCTAAGCATTTAGATGCATTATGGTTCAAAAACGACTAGGTCAAAAATCCACTATTGTTAATAATCGTAGTTTTGGAACTTGACCTAAAGTGGGGTTTGAGGCCATAGGCATGTGTGCTTAGGTCTTATCAACTTGTCCTAGAAGTTTTGTTGTGTTTGGATGTCATTTGATGCTGTAACGGATGTGATTTTCTTGTCGATGAGCGATGGGCTTTTGGTGATTTCAGTCACTTGAGTGTAGCTTGAGATACGAGTTGTTAGTTGTTTTCCGAGAGATTGACAACCTCTAGTAGCCTCTATGCACTAGTCGAGTCAGCTTCGTCCCATGGTTTGACAAATTAATCGTGGTTCTCGCTAATACTGCAATAAGATAGGATGGTGAGGTTAGACATGCGTCGCACATTTGGCGTCGCTGCCGGGGATCGAAAAGACCTAAACTAGGGAAAAACATGAGCGTCTTGTGTAATTGTCCTTTAACTTTCTCTAGGTTCGCGTAGAGTTCAAAACTTTCTTTTAGAAACCGCATAGCTTAAGAGTGTCGTCTTTTGCTATGTAGAGGTAGCTTGGAAGTAATCGTACTTGCTTAGTTAGTGCCTTAAGGATTGTAGGATTGTAGATTTAGATTAAGATTTGGAGAATGATTGGTAGACGAGACAAGTCTTAAGGTCAAAACTCTGAAAAACATAAAAAACACAATAAAACGAGTGTTTGTGGACAGTTTCCACAACCCCATTGCATGAGAAACTAGGAGTAGGGTAAGTAGGATCCGAGGTGGATTTCAAAACATTGCTCTCTCTGAAAGAATCAAGTGTAAGTTGTTATGTCAAGTTGCAGAATTTCAAGTCTACGGCTAGAAATAGCTTGAAAAGACTCAAATTCACTCAATCCGATTGGACAGTAAGCCTAAGAGTTGTCCGAACCAGTGGGTAAGCTCAAAGACACTTCAAGGTAAAAATTTCAAGAAGTTGATCAAAACTCAAATTGTTTACTTTTTCTTGACATTTTAGGCCAAATTAAGTTTTGACTTGATTTATAGGCTTAAAAAACATCATAAAAAGACTGTCTTTAGCAAAAAAGAGCTCATTTCAAGCCTCAAGTTAATAATCGTGATTATTACCTTTTTGCTCTAAATTGGCCAAGGTTCATACCATTGACTCATTGCATGTGTACAAACAACTTTTGTAAAGGACCTAAAGATTTGGATCACTAAACTGGCAAAAAACTGGGTAAAAACTAAAGTTTGTACTGACTTTTTGAATCTTGCTTGTAAATTGGGTAAAAATTTATCCAAACTTGTTGAAAATTGATCCATAGGCTTATATTGATGTGATAAACATGTGTACATGCTCAGTTGACCAAAAACTTACAAAATTTTATCAAATGTAAATAATCGCGATTATTTACATTTGCTCTTTTTTGAACTTTTTTTACCAAGTTGGGATACCACTATCTTTACCATGTTGTAATAAGCCCACAAACAAAATTTGGTAAGATTTGAATCACTGGATTGAAAAATTGTGACTAAAATTGCAAAGTTAGTCTGCGGACAGATAATGGATGATCATTTGACCACAAAATTGTCCAAACTTGATGAAACTTGACTAGTGACCTTAATTTAAGGTGCTTAACAGATCTGTGTCAAAGTTGGGGCAAAAATTTACAAAAATATAGCTGGAGTAAATAATCGTGATTATTTACATCTGCTTCAAAACTTGGTGATTTTGCAAATTTCAGCATACCACAAGGACAAGCACATCAAGTAGACCCCACAAATCAATTTTGGTGAAATTTGGACCACACATGTGAGACTTAAGCCAGATTCTCGAAATCAAAGTCTGCGGACACGAAACAGTGGGTAAACTTGATCAAATTTTGTCCAAACTTGTTGAAACTTGTCCAAGGGCTTTAACAAGTTGTAAACTTGCCAAACCAATCCAAAAAGTGCCAGAACTTGACAAAAGTAAATAATCACAATTATTTACTTCTGCTATCCAGAGACTTTATTTTGACTTTTGGGCTTATACAGTGTTAGATCAACATAATATAAGGCCACATTACATTTTTGGGTTCAATCAGATCAAAATTGGTATAGATACACTCAGTTTACAGGTTACAGATTAGACCTTTGATTTTGCTAAAGCTGAATCTGAAAGTCAAATTTTGACTTCCATAGCATGATTTGAAGTGATACACAGAGACCAATCACGAGAGTTCTCAAGAGCTTCACTGTCTTTATAGAAAAATAGCTAATTTGATTAATTTTGTATTTTGTACAGGAATCAGGTTGCAGTCGAGCAATCAGTGGCTTGACAGAAAGTTGCAATTGAATCAAGTGGAAATTGAGGACAAGTCAATCCAAGGTGAGTACTCTATCCAAGGCTTCATAAGTCTATATGAACCTTAGATCTGGTCGTGTACTAGGAAATCAAGGCCTATTCGGAGAAACCACCAGTAGAGTATCCACCGAAGAAAGCATGAATCAAGGCAATTCCTTGCACACAATTCCTGAAGAAGTGTCGGACACTTTTTCAGATTCAACATCTGAAATGTCTTCTTACTCGACTCACTCGAAAACCAGAACGACAATGCGCTATAAGCATATACTCTCTTTTTACAAGACTAATGTCATGAAGCCCAGGTTTACTTGGATCCTAACGAAGAGTATGCTATTCGCATTGATGACCATGGCATTGAGTTTGAAGAAGAGGTTAGGGCAAACAAACAAGGAAAAATGTACATGGATCAAAATGGAACTCAATATGTACAAGTCAAAATTCCTGATATGGTAGACAAATGGGGGTTAGAAGTAAACACTATAATCCCAGATATGTCAGCAAAAGAAGGACCGCCAACCTTGGAATTCGAGGGATACGATCAAGTAGACTTGAAGCCTTTGAAACGGCTTAGTACGGATAATCCTAGCATCGGAGTCTATTGTTGGAAAGATAGAAACATAAAAGATCTTTTGTGGACTTCTCATGCTAGACCAGGACAATTAACAGCCATGAAGATCATCTATATCTTCAAGATCAGTGATAAGGAATCTGCAGATCTACCAACTTACTTGTTTAGGGATTGTTATAACAACAATTTTGTTGTGATGACTCCTAAGGAGGTAGAACAAACCAAATACCAGGGGTATTCCATACACGATTGGATATTGGGTCAAGGACCAGAAACCACTCCAAGAGATGAACATCGTGAGAGATCATCTCAGAGTAATGTGAAAAAATCAAAAACCACCTCATCACATAGAAAACCGGGTGACACTCAGGCCAGTCCAGGGCTACATGAGTCACTATTTCCAACAGATTGGTTTGAAAGACTCGGAACAGGACCAACTCCCAAAAGACCTGGAGTTGAACCATATAGACGTGTCAGACCGGCTGATTTTCAAAAATGGGTCAGAAAATGCAGTGGATCAGGGGATCCATATGACCACTTAGCAAGCTTTAAGCAAGTGCTAAGAGCAGAGCATATATTCGATTTCCATACTCAATTCGAGGGGTTTGGAATGACATTAGAAGGAAAAGCTCTGACATGGTTCCAAAACATTCCACCAAGGTCAATCATGGACTTGAACACATTAGCTCAAGGATTTGTAGTTGCTTGTTCTAAAATGGGGATTAAACATAATACGGTAGCTCAAATCTACAGCTTTAAATAGAAACATGGTGAGTCTGTTAGGGTTTGTGCAACTCGAATGAAACAATACATTGCCAGATGCCCAGAGATGAAGATACCTGCAGAAGAACGACTTGTATCTTTGTTTCTGAAGGGGCTTCTAAATAAAGAACTTCATGCTATACTCTATAGTAAAAAGCATACAACCCTAGAAGCGTGTGTGTTTGATGCTATTGACCTAGGAGACAATTGTGAGATCTTCAATGAAGAGGATGTCCCTAAGGATAACCAAAGCGAGAAGACAGCATCCACAAAACCAGCACAAGTGGGAACGGCTGCTGCGGCACCACTCTCAGCCATAGAAGATATGCTAAACAGGATCAATGACATGATGAACAATATGCAAAAAGCACCTATGAGAGGACCAGGACAAGGGATACCTCCACAGGGACAACCAATTCGGCCACAAAAATGGTGTGCAATCGAGGGTAAATGGACCAACCATGAGACCCACAAGTGCTACTTCAAACCAAAGTATGATGGGAATGTTCAGTACGTGCCCATGAGGCCCCAAGAACAACCCATGTAAAGATATCAGCCTAATATGGCCCAAGCTCAAAGACCACCAATGGGTATGGAAAGACCTCAACCTGTGTTGGGACAACAACCTCTGTATCCAGGACATAATGCAGTGCATGTAAAGTACATGCACTCAGAAGGAGTCATAGATGAACAAGCATTAGTGCCTGTTACACCCTATGCAGATCCTAGTCCATCTACAGTAATGGTAGAGGGAGATTGGTATAGTCCACATCCACCACAATGGAGGAAACTATGACTTATGCTCCACCAGAGCTTGCACCAATGTATTATGTAGCTAATCAAGGTGTCAGACCTCCCATGGGAAGACCCATGATGAAGCCTAGAACAGGAAACTGTCATAACTGTGGTGCTGATGACCATTGGAAGAACGAATGTCCAGATCCTGACAAAAACCTCAAACCAATTGAATCTTATTGCATTCAATGTTGCAAAAAGGGAGGACACTTTCCGGAAGATTGTCCTAAGAATCCTTTGAACAAGGAAAAAACTGTTGTAAACGTGGTCCAAGTGATGCCTAGTAGCTCATCAGAGAGCAAACCGATTGTTCCAATCAGGGTAATCACTAGAGCCCAGGCAAAGAAAAAGAAACACAATTCCTCTGACGATTCAGAGAACACAAAATTTTCTTTTCAAAGAATCAAAAGGAGCAGAAGCAAAAGATATGAGATGAGAAAAGAAAAACAACCAGTTGAAAACGAAGAGAAAGCAAAAATGCTAGCCCAGGACAAGCTGAAGGAAACTGGCAGTGAATTCAAGGAAACAACCATGAAATCTAGAGGATCCATTCTTGTTGATAAAATTTTTGAGCCTATTAATGCTGCCTTTGAAGCTTACCAAGCAGGACTTAAAGCAGGCCAAAACATGGAAAACAAATGAAAAAACTATCCATCTCTAGACATGGAAGCAGCGAACTAGAATCTTATCAAAACTTGGTAAGACTCATGAAAGAAATGTTGGATAAACAAAAACCCAAGCTTGAAAGTATTTCAAAACCTGAGGATCTTGCGGTAGAAGAAACGAAAGCGAAATCCAATTTGGTGGCAGAACCCCATCTTAAAACAAATGAACCACAGCTTATAGTGTCGAACAGCAAAGATGCCTTAGACGGAATTCCGTTTGGAGAGGAAGACTGGCCAGGACACTTATGGGAAAGGGTAAGAGAGATCAATGATGGTAGCCTAACTTTAAAGTCAGCTCCTATAGAGGAAGTCTAGTTGAATAACCTACCATCTGATATGAACATGGATTTACAATCCTTGTATGGGAATTGCGGATCAGAGGCTTCAGGAATATCTAAACCATTGACATTAAAAACATTACCTTCTTACTTGGGAGATAACGAAGATGAATCTATCATTTGCAAGACCACTCAAGTAAAAAGAGCCAAACAGACCTTAGAAGTAGACAACATTCATTCAATCATGTCTACTCCTATCCAATGCACTCTTACTTTGGGAGAACTGTTGAAACTCAGGCCACACTTATGGAATGATTTACAAAAAGCCCTAGAGAAGGTGGGGATGACGGGGTTAATCTCTAAGAATTTGGGAAAATTGAAAAATGAAAGGGAAAACAAAGAGATTCGATCAGTTCCTATGAACAAGGTCGGAGAATATTATGAAGGGGAAGAAGGAAACACTACCCTCCCAGTGAAATCTAATGACATTGAAACCATGGCAATACTGGATAGTGGAGCTGGCATAGCCATAGCCACTAAAGCAGTATGGGAATCCTGGGGACAGCCATCCATTAGACAAACATGAATGAAATTGCAGGTGGCTGATGGACACATTGAGAGACCACTAGGGCTACTAGAAAAAGTGATAGTCAACTCCTGTGGAATTGAATATCAACACACTTTTTCCATAGTAGACTTTGGGAAAAAACTCAACTATGAAATCATATTGGGAAGACCTTTCATGCGACAGGTACAGCTTATCCAAAATTGGGGAAACAACTATATGTACTTGAAGCAGGTGGGATCTATAACAAGAGTCAATCTAAAAGATCACACTTATAGAGATGTCTTGAAACACCCATCCAAGAGTTTGATTCAATCTCTTCAATTGAAACTAGACTCCCATCTTGGTTAAACAAAGACACTCCTATTTGGATGTATGGAGCTTTAGAAAATGGAAGCTTAAGACGAGAGGAATGCATCCTAGAAAGGGACTGGACAGACGAAGCCTACATACCTGAACCCTTTCCATAGCATTTATTTGAACCATTTGAGTGGACTCAAATTTTAGCGACAATGGATGTATGTGTGAATACGTCTATGCCTACTCAATTTTGCAATGAGGATGGCTACGACATAATTCCCATCCAAATGATGTCAGTCCTTAACATTGAAAACAAAGATGAGGAAGCAAAGGACTTGATGAAAGCTCAACAAGTCTTTTCTGACCTCTATTACGATGCAACTGATGAGTTAGATGAGCACTCAGCTACCTCAGAAGATTCAGGGTCAAAAAAAGAGCATACGAGAGCTCAGTTATCTTAAAGGGAGGGGAGGAAAAGTTTTTTGACTTTCCAAACCAGAAATCAAGAAGACAAAAATGGTATAGACGAAAGAGAGACACCAATATCGTGAAAGCACGACCTATGCCATCAGTCTCCAATAAAACACACACAATTCTTGATGCAGATAGATGCTAAAGATTGTATCAAGGACAATATAACGGACAGATATCCTTCAAACAGAAACTCAGAAATGTCTCAGACATCAAGAAAAGCAAGGAAGGGTACTCGCGAAGAACATCAGGATTAAAAACCACTCATGACCAGAGTCAAGCGGAAAAAGAAATATCAAGATTTGAAAAAAGCTCTAAAGGAGATATACACAACCGAAATGGAAACCACAGAAGAGGATGGTAAGGATGAATGCATGTTCCATCCCATTACAAAAAGTATACTCTACAAGATCGGAAAATCATAATCGAACAACCTGTTAGGGAACTACGGAAACAAGGCGAGTCTTACGAAGGACCTAAAAACGCTAAAAGGGTAGACTTGGTTGAACCAGGAGAAGAGCCTAGACCGGCTCTTACATTGCAAGACCTAGCAGAAGAAGAAGAAAAGCTTTTGCTGAGCTTGTTAAAGGAATACCAGGATATCTTCACTTGGTCTTACAAAGATCTCAAGGGTGTTGATCCAGAAATCTGTCAACATACTATACCCATGAGAGATGATGCAAAACCAAGTAGACAGAGACCATACACTTATAGCGAAACATTTGTCAGAAATCAAAGAAGAGATTAAAAAACTCAAGGAAGCCGAATTCATTTACGAAATTGAACACACAGATTGGGTGTCTCCAATTGTGGTAGTACCTAAGAAAAATGGAAAATTACGAGTGTGTGTTAATCTCAAAAAAGTGAATGCAGCTACCATTGGAGACAATTTTCCTCTTCCAATAACTGAGCATGTGTTAGAATGAGTGGCAGGAAAAGAAGCTTACAGCTTCTTAGATGGCTTTTCCGGATACAATCAACTTTTGGTTGACCAAAAAGATCAGCATAAAACTGCTTTTGCAACAGAATGGTGTATATTTGCCTATTGGGTTATGCCGTTTGGGTTAACTAATGCTCCAGTCACATTTCAGAGATTGATGAGCCATGCTTTCAAAGAGTATCTTCGGAAATTCTTAGAAGTATACATGGATGATCTATGCGTACACTCGAGCTGATCATTTTGAACACCTCAAAAAGGTATTTGAGAAGAAATGTAGACTTTATAGGATTTGCTTAAATCCTGAAAAGTGCACATTCATGGGAAGACAAGGGAAAATTCTTGGACATATAGTGTCTAAAAATGGCATAGCTACCGATATTGAAAAAATTCATGTCATTGTTGATTTGCCTAAACCAACAACAGTCAAGGGGGTACAGGCCTTCATGGGACATTGTGGATATTACCGACGGTTCATCTACATGTACGCTATAATTGCAAAACCCATTTATAGCTTCATTACGCACTTTGAATGGACCGAGGCATGTGAAGAATCCTTCATGAAGCTTAAGCAAGCTCTCACCTCAGCTCCAATATTGAAAGCACCCGATTGGGATAAGGTAATCCACGTACATGTAGATGCTTCAAACTTTGCTATTGGTTGTATACTAGCCCAACCAAGAGATGGGAAAATTGACTTTTCTATTTCTTATGCTAGCCCACAATTGAACATGGCAGAAGGAATTACACCACCACTGAAAGAGAAGGACTGGGAATGATCTATGCCGTCAAAAAGTATAGACATTACCTATTAGCCAACAAGTTTGTGTTCTTTGTGGACCACCAAGCTTTGTTATATTTGGTCAACAAGCCATGCAGCACAGGAAGAATAGTGAGATGGCTCATCATTCTTCTTGAATTTGATTTCAATGTGGTTGTAAAAAAAGGCACTACACATCAACAAGCAGATTATTTGTCAAGGATTGTTTCAAGGGAATCGCCTAAAGGGGTAGACGATGATCTACCAGATGCCTACTTGTTCTCCGTGGAAATGATACCTAGATGGTCGAAAAGCATTGTGTCATTTATGACAATAGCTCAAGTGGATTCACAAATACCACTTCCTATCACAATTGATTTAATCTAGCAGTCGGCTATGTATCAATTACTAGCTAGAAGGCTATATAAGAGAAATCGAGACGGGATATTTCTTTTATGAATTAACCCTGAAGAAAAGGATCAATACCTAAGTCAAGCACATGTTACCATAGTAGGACTTCATTTTGTGGAAGACCAAACTATGCAACGAATCTTAAGACTTGGAGTATTTTGGCTGACTATGAGGAGAGATGTTAGATCTTTTGTAAAAGATTTCCCTCAATGTCAAAAACAACCACCCATTTCTCATGTAACATTGTTTCAAATGTCACATGTTCCTAAGTGGAGTAATTATCTGGTTACTTACTTATCAAGCCAAACATTTTTTGAGGATATGAGTAAACGCCGTCAAAGAGCAATTGAAACTGAAGCAAGAGACTATGCTCTTATTGTATCGGAGAGGTAAAGATCAACATTTGCATCTTTGTGCAAATGAAAACGAGTATATTCTGATTATAGAACAAGCACATGCTGGATTAGCTGGAGGTCACTTTTCTAGTAAGACCACCACAAGAGAAATTCTGATGGTAGGCATATGGCGGCCAACACTTTTTGCAGATGCCAAAGAATATGTTCGAAGGTGTGATGCTTGTCAACGAGCAAAAATGCCAACACAAGTAGACAGCATGCCCTTAAGACCAATGATGGGGGTTCGAGTCTTTGCAAAATGGGGTATAGATTTTGTTGGACCGATACAGCCACCTGCTTACAGAACCCAAGCTCAATATATCATTGTAGCTAGGGACTATTTGACCAAGTGGGCCGAGGCTAAAGCGACTCAAAAGAATGATGCCAGAACCACTTATGCATTCTTATATGAGTATGTATTCACGAGATATGGATTGCCAATAGAGATTGTCAGTGATCGGGGAACTCATTTCCTCAATGAGGTAATAGAGTATTTTCTTAATGAGTTTATGGTCATCCATAACAAATCAGCTCCCTATCACCACAAGCAAATGGACAAGCTGAGCATACGAATAATATTCTTAGCTCGGTACTGACCAAAGTGGTTAGTTCAGGAAGGACAGACTGGGAAATGAATCTCCATGATGCTCTATGGGCTTATCGAGTTTCATTCAAAACAGCTCTAAATGCTACACCCTTTAACCTTGTTTATGGTCTTGATGCCATACTGCAAATAGAATTTCTATTGCCGACATTAAGGGTAGCACAGAATCTTGAGTGGACTGGACATGAATTGTCAGAAAGACTTGAAGATTTGGAAAAGCTAGACGAGCAAAGGCTAACTGTTATAGCTCATATCTATGCACAAAAGCAAAAACAAAAACAGTTTAATGATTCCCACTTAATCACAAAAATTTTCAAGAAAGGGGACTTAGTTCTAGTCTATTCCCTTAAGAATACATTCCTAAGTTTAGGAAAAAGGGAAACGGACCATTTATCATTGAAGATGTATCTCCAAGTGGAGCAGTAAAATTGTCCACCCTAGATGGTGAACCAATGGCTAATTGGATTAGTAGATGTCGGTTAAAGAAATACAATTTTCCACTAACCAATGATTTGCTAGAGAGAATGCATGCAGCCAAACAAAGGAAGATGAAGTGACAGCAGGTTATTGACGAAGCCCAAGAGGAAGCTAGACTTCGGGTACTCAAGCGTAAAGCTGCTCTCAAGAGTCAACAGATACCGATTCCCATCAACACTTTGGAACTAGATGATCGACAATGGGAATTACCTAAAGACGTAGTTTCAACAGATGACGACTGGTTAGATGGAATGGATATGCGCATCAAAGTACAGCTCAACAATCATAGCACCGATGCTTTGGTAGACACATGAGCTAGAGTGAATGCGGTCAGTTATTCCACATACAAGAAGACAAAAAGTCAAGCATTGAAAGCAGGAATAGCGACAATCAAAGGATGAAACAAGAATCCAACTCCAACATTGGGAGTAGTCAACTTGAACATGGTAGTACATGGATGTTCATGTCCGCATCAGTTCGTATGCTTGCCAGATGAACACATGAATGAGACGATGATTCTTGGAATTCCCTGGATGTGTACATACAAAGCAGTACTAGATTGGGATACGAATCAGCTAAAGCTATCACCTAAAGGAGGGAAACTCATTGTTCCAATTGCACCAAGCAAGGAGGAATGGAAAAGAAGCAATCAGCAGACCAATCCACGAAGCAAATCTTCTCCATTTCCACGACAAACAAATGCTACAAGTAGCATGCAAGGAGTCAGGAAAATTCGGATACCAAAAGCACACCTTAAGGATAAACCAATTCAGATCTGGGTGCCTAAAACTTCATCGAAGAAACATAAGATGGTTCCAAGGATTCGAACATAGAATCGAGCATCTACGAGCAAGGAACCTAACATGAAAAGGGTTTGGAAGAAAAAAGAGCACTTATCTTCTCCACACACCGCAAAACCAATCAAGCAGTGTCGAGTTAAGTCTCAACAGACTCCACCACACCATGCGACACCAAGCCGACCAAGCTACCAATGGAGAGAAAAAACTTGACAACAGTATAACGTGCTACCAACAGCTCAAGCAATCAGCGTGCTAAAACACCCTGATGGTACAATCAAACAGAGAGCACAAAAGCTACAATATTTTCTCTTTGGAAGACATCAGCAGTAAACCTCGACATCGGAAACCCTTGAGTTATTTACTCAAGACCCAGCTCTTGCACAACATATTGGTTTGAATTGCATTGATCTTCATATCATGGTAGAGCCAATCATGGCTATGCATAGACACAATTGTTCAACCCATGCATGCAGTCGTCGCGGAGTACGCTATCTAGGAGGGGTGGAAGGAAACTAAGTACTAAGTAATTAAGGGCAATGTCTGAAGAGGGAAGAAAAAGTTCCATGTTAACGTGTGATTTTTTGCAAAATTATCTAATAATGCCCTTATAATTCATTGACAAGGGGAAATCCATTGATAAAATCTTCCCGATGAGTGTAAATAGCGTATATACTATCATAAAATCATCAAAAATAGTCCTCTTTTGGGTATTTTTCATCATTTTTGTTGATAAGGGGGCTTAAAAATGGAGAAATCCAACAAAAAACAGTAAAGTTATGTTTTTCAAGAGATTTTCTTAATTATTGGATTTTTACTTTACTTTTTTAGAGAATTTTACCTTTTTATTTATTTTTTCAAATAAACAAGTCAAAATTAATAATAAATAGCAAGAAAGCTCGGATGGAAAAATTGAAGACATGATGGTGATCAGAAGGAAAAGACGGACAAGCACAAAAAATTTTAATAAAATCAGAAGACAGAAGCGGGAAGCCTAAATTAGGTGACCAGGCCTACTTTTGCAAAATTCTTGCAGAATGAGCTACAGGAATCCGATTAGGGAAATTTTTGAGTCTAACATAGATTTCACGGCCTAGTAGGAATAACGGGAGAATTTGGGGAAATTTGGTTCGGGAAGTCTAGGTATAGATATCCAGGGTAGGCTAAAACCACCTCATTTCCACTTGGAGCCTTTGCAGAGAGAGTTTTCGGCCTCTTTCACACAACATTTCCGGAGCCCACAGTTGACGTTTTTCAGCGCCGTCTCACATGAGACATGAAGGGTAAGTTCTTTACTCGATAATGATCCATTTTGTATGGTCGGTAGCTAGTCTAAAGCCTTAGAAAAAACCCTAGAAACCGAGCAGTGCACGAAGACCTACGACCTAAAACTGACCATAGCGGCCTGTCAGCTTGATCAAATCGGATGGGATTTGAACCATAGCATGCACTAACATAATAGAACCTTTCTATACCATCAGATTACAATTCGGTTGGCGTCAAGGGGGTCCCCAGTAGAAAAGTTAGGTTTTTGGCAAATGTCAGAATTCCGACTTGACTCCACAGATGGCTTGCTAATGAGGTCCATATACAATGTATATGATTGGTTTGGTGAAATCCATCAAGCAAAGCCCTCGAAAAGCACAAAATGGCTCGAAGGTTACAAAGCATCAAATTCGACATACGAGGCCAAACTGACTCCAAGTGAGCCAAAATTTGACAGGTAGCTTCACGACTGTGTTACGGACAAGTCCAAAGTCTCAAAGTTGACCGACCAAACCCAATGGACAGAGTAATCACAAAAAGCAGTGATTTTAGAGTCGACAGAGCATAAAGCGATGCCGGCATGACCAAACTTAACCAAATTCAATTTAGGACTTGTATTAGGTGTATGAAACATGTTTAGGTCAAAATTTGTGAGATTTGCAAAGTTTTTGTCACTGTTGTAAATAATCGTGATTATTTACTTTTGCATTATTTTTGCTTGGAAATTATCAATTCACCTCATCTATCATGTGTACACACCTATTACATGCCAAAAATCAAGTATGAGCCAAAATGACCAGCCATTACTTGTAAAATTGCCAAAAAACGCAAAGAAGTCCTTGCAAACCAAAATCTGGGTTATGAACAACTTTTTTTTATCCAAATCACCTCATATCTCATACCCAAGGTCCATACCATGCTTAGAACCAATTTGTGCCAAAAAATGTCAATTTTGGAAGAAAAGTTAATAATCACGATTATTTACTTTTTGATCAAAATTGGAAAATTTGGATATTTTGTCATCATACATCCAAAGTACATGTTGTGATAAGTCCACTGGCCAATTTTGAGTCAATTTGGATTTCAAAATCTCAAATTTCCTTTATATCTACTGTTTCAGAGACCTAAAGCCAAAATCTGGTACCATTTTCAACCTGTGCATCCAAATGAGCCCAGATTTCACTCAGAGCATGTATTTGGCATATACTTCAAGACTATGAGGCCAAGTTTGCAAAAAGTTGAAAATTTTTCTCAACAGTAAATAATCGCGATTATTTACTTTGGTTGCAAATTTTTGTTTTGACCATACAGTTTTGTTCCTTGCATGATTTAATGCATCTTTGCTTGTTCAAAAATTGATTTGAAGCAATTTGGACCAGATTATCAGCATTTCAGTCTAAAAGGACATTCCAGAGAAAAATCCGACAAATCTGCTAACTTTGCACTCTATTCACTGAACAGGAGCAATGCAAGCCGCGGAGAAGGGCAAGAAGAAGCTAAACCAAAAAGAGAAACTACAAGAATTGCCTGCGTATCAACTGGACCACGAGTCAGTCAAGATGGCAAAAGCATCCTATCTTTCTAAAGAACAGCTGGAAAAACACCACACCACGGTCTTCACTCGCAGGTTCAAGAGTGAAGAAGGGCATCAGGTGGAGTTGCAGCTCTTGCCTAAAGAGGTCTATGATGTAGCTGCAAAGCCAGAAACCAAAGAAGCTAACCGCAGGTTGAGACTCCGACGTTCTACGAACACGAGCCTTGCGGAGTGGACTTTCAGAAAGCTAACGAGCTTCTGTCCACAATCAAAGAAGACGAAACAGCGCAGATATCAGACACCTAAGGAAACAAGGTCGAGGTAGTAATTACAAAAGAAATAGTGGCAAAGGCACTCAGACTGCCCACTGAAAGAATGACCATGCGGACACGAGACAGGAAGACCGCAGTCACATTTACCAAGGAAACAGCCGCGGCTACATTCGCCGATCTCATCTCATCCACAAACAGGTGGAAGAGCCAGCCCATCTGTACCATCAACACTTTCATTTCCTTGCAAAAAGTCCACCAAGGTACACGACACCAAATCACGACGTGGCCACCACCTTTACTCAAGTTCTGAAGTCAACAACAAGGCAGCCTGTGGACCACACGCATTATGTCTTGACCACATTGAAGGCCACCAAGAAGGAGGGTAAAATCACAAACTTGGGTGCGCTAGAAGTGTTGGCAAGAATAGCCTATCATGCCATCGGCATGGCTGATAACCTACCGCTTGCCTCGGATCAGAGTACCTGGATCTTAGCAGCATAATCCTCTCCAAGAGCTACAAGATCGGGTAAAAGATCTTTTAAATCAGGTGATGAATCAGATGACAGCTCATCAGAGTGGCACAACAGTGAAAGCTCTGACAACGAAGAAAAGAAAGTTAGAAGGGAAGAGATAAAGAAGAAAGTTGTGGCTGCCCACCAAGAGGAGCCAGCTCAAAAATAAGCACGATTCGGAAGAGAAAAAAAGGCTTACCAGCGCAGACGGCAAGCACAAGGAAAGGACTTAGAAAAGTGGGTACCCACAGTCCTGAAAGGACCTCGAACGAAGCATCATACAAGAAAAGAGGTCGAGGATCCAAAAGATTATTTAGAAAGAATGTACCAAGAGGTCGAAGCCCTAAAGTTAAAAGAGGCAGAAGAAGTGGCAAGGAAAGCTAAGGAAGCGGCTACCCAAGAGCAAAGCTAAGCATCTCCCCGACCCACCTCACCGCCGCCGGAACAACAAGACCATCCCATGCCTAGTCCACCACCATCACCGCCAGGCCAAGATACCAATGAAGAAGTCGAGACCGAAAAGAGAAAAAGATTTTGAATTCACCCACCAAACAGAAGTTACACAAAAAACTGACCACACCAAAGGACATGAGGAAAAGAAAGCCGAGCCAGAACCGGAGCAGGCAGCCGAAGAAACTCAAAAGCTGGCGGAAGAAACTGATAAAGAGGTAGATACAGAAAAAGAGCATATCACTACACATGAGAAAGAGCCCGAGTCGGAGAAGGCAGAAAGGCCAGCACCTGAAGAGACGGTAAGGGTTGAAACCACACCAGCTATTTCCACTCAGCCAGAAACTGCCGAGGCATCAAAGCCTCAGGATGGCCATGGAGAAGAACAACCATCCACCTCTACAGTTCCACCAGCACTTACAACACGGCAAGAAGCAACACAGGAGGCTGCAGGCACATCCCAACTAGCAAGACAGGAGGAGTGGCAGTCCAATGACAAAAGTAAACGAGTATGCAAGGCAGATGCAAGACATGACGGAGAAACTCCTCTTAGCAACCTTAAACCTCAGCACAAAGGCCAAGGAACTAGAAATGGTCATTGATACTCTTCAAGGAGAGCTCGACGACACGATGATTACTATCACTGATCTCCAAAGGCAAGTATAGGAGCTAAAGACAGAAGCGGAACAACATCAGATAGCCAGGGACAAACAACAAAAGGAAACGGAGGAGTTAGGTGACCTCCTCACTAAGTTATCTGATGCCTGCAAGGTGAAATACGAGCAGCTGACAGAAGTGACAAATGAACTTCTTACCACCTCTCTGTCAGCTCAAAAAATTCAAGTGCAGTTAGATGTAGCCAACGCTTCTCTGCAATATTCCGAACAGAGAATCAATGATCAAGCCATTTTCTTGCGGCAAATAAGAGAAAATCCAGCCGTGGCCTCGATCAAGGGAACAGATGAAGTGTACAAGGCACTTGAAAAGAAAAACAAAGATTTAGAACTGGAATTGAAGCTTGAATAGTCATAGTGCAGAGACCTGGCACTGATGCGGGTCCAAAGAGAGGAGGAGCTCCTAAAGGAGATTGCAGAACTGTCGCTCCGTCTACGGCATTCTTCTCCTCATAGGCCACCCCCTCGTCATCGTCGCCTTCCCTCCTGTATTACATGCCGTTCACAAAAGGCAAGAACGTCTCGTCTCCCACCTGCACACAACCACCAGACAGAGCATGACCTATGCACAGAGAGAGAGAGAGAGAGAGAGAGAGAGAGAGAGAGAGAGAGAGAGAGAGACAGAGAGAGAGAGAGAGAGATCAACACAGCACGTTCGCCACTTGGCATCATTTCCTACGACCTTAAAACTCTCTTCTTCTTCTTCTTCTCTCTCGCCTGCCAGATGGTGACCCCTCCCTTTTCCTGTTTGATCAAGAAGTCGGCATCTTCCAAGATTCGCACTAATGCGATCAGCTTCCAAAATTAGAGGAACATATATTTCCTACCCTACTGGGTCTATTCTCATAAACCCAATTAATTTCTCACGAAGATTTGCACCAAAAATCTTTGAATCAAAGCTTTCTCTCAGAGAAGGCGTCTCTCTCTTTGGCTCTACCGTCACCATCACACAAACAATCTCTCTCTCTCTCTCTCTCTCTCTCTCTCTCTCTCTCTCTCTCTCTCTCTCGTTGCACCTTCGCCCTCGCACATGGTACCTATGCTTGTTAACGAGGGCTTCCCTTCACCAAACATCCTCACACATGGTACCTATGCCTCTTCACGATCATTTTCATTTGTTACGATAATTTTTTAGAATGGTCTTAGAGCATTTGTTCTTACGATATTTTCATTTCTATTTAAAGTGTCTTATTGGTATTAGAGCATTTGTTCCTACGAATTTTTTGAGAATATATTTGAACATAGTCTTACACAATAAAACTAAAAAGATGTACCTTTGCTTTTCAAACATCGATACATTTAGAGACATTGACTTTTTTATTTTTATTTTTATTTTTAACAAAACTCACAATCGTGAGTGATTGTATTAGTATGTCACCAAGAAATATACAAATCAGCCTTGAGGGGCAGTACGTTACATAAGAGGCTAGTTAGAAGTACACAATATCGTACTATTACGATAAGCCCTTTATACAACACGGCTCGAGCGAATGGGGACAGTCGCCCTAAGCCAATCATCCAAGTCTTGCCTTTTACCTATCACATATATTAAGTCCTTACGTTCTTGTACAAAGAAGTTAGCCACATAGAGGATGCTATCAAAAACACGGCAGTTCTTGATCTCTAGATATTATGAAGAAACAATATCTGACAACTTGAGTACATATTAAAAGTGCAGGACTTTGGAACTGTTTTCCACTGAGGCACAGATCCTTCTTGAAGAACCCTATCTTCAACGTTCTTTGTACCCATTTGCACACCTTTCCTGATAGGCCTCTGATTGACGAGATTCCATGAAAAGATGAGCAAGATCTTCGCTGCACCCTGAACATCTATCGGATCATGTGCCTGAATCTTTACGTATGTCGAAAAAGCCCCCCACGACACCTTCCACAGAAATACCTTCATAAAATGAGGCCACTGTGGATTTCAAATAATGCCCTTGGTATGAGGTTTAAAAAATTGGCTACTCATGGGCCATTTCCAAGCTTTCCACTCAAAAGTAGAATCCCAGATCGGCATCAGAATGTTGTCGACGCCTTCTATAGCACTATTGACAAGAATCTGTCACTGGCCAGAGGATTTCCAACACTTGTTGTTTCCATCCTAGAAATGTATCAGCCACGCTGGAGTCCTTTGTTGTTCAACTTTCTAGCAATTTCTCTCCAATAAGGGTTCATAATTACCTCAATAGCAACCAGTGCGAGATGGAGTTCTAGAAGTACATGGTTAATTCCACCCATTCCGGTACCCATGTTGCTCTATTGCACTTTCACAACAGCAACTCTCCTGGGATGCCAACCAGTCTCAAGACAGACCACCTCGGGGCTAATAGTTTGTCGTGCACCTCGATCACCTTTAGAGCAAAATTTTGTCTTGTCCATCATATCCTTGGTCATGATAGCGCATTCTGACTTGCCAGCAAAAACCTTGAAACGTTGTGTGAAATGTATTCCATTGGTGATGACTTTTTAGTCAAAGTAGTCGACGCCAAAAAGGACTTATACCTAATCAACAAATACATGGAGAGAACATTGAAAGCACAAAAGGATAAATGGCACAACGAGATTGGGAAAAGAAGTTTGATTTTATCCAATGTCTATTTGCAACCATAATTTGGAGGGCGATTACTGTTTTCTTTTAGAAAAGAGAAAGAAGGGGCGGGGCGAGGGGGGGGGGGGGGGGGGGGGGGGACGGGGATTATTATGTCAAAATGATTATGTGATAACTTACTTGATGTGTGTGTGTGTGTGTGTGTGTGTGAGAGAGAGAGAGAGAGAGAGAGAGAGAGAGAGAGGGGGGGGGGGGGGGGGGGGGGGGGGGGGGGGGGGGGGGTATTTTGGCAAGATGATTATGTGGTAACTTACTTGACATATGAGAGAGAGAGAGAGAGAGAGAGAGAGAGAGAAAAGGAAGGGGGCGGGGGGATCACGACCTGGCAAAATCCTTACCGTACACGAATCTTGAAGAACTGATATTCCTAAAGAGGCAATCGGCAGTATGTGCGAAGCACTGACAGTTTGATGCAAGCAACACAATTCTAGTTGATGATTGCAAATACAAATCCCTTAAAAATAACCATGAAAATTGTGTTTCCATTAGGTCATAAACCCTTTTCGTGTGGTAGAGGAGACCTTGCTTTGGTTGCTCACTTGGATAGAGCCACCTACCCAGCTACGTGTTCTTGTTAGAACCCAATCTTTGATATAGGAGATAATATTTCTCCTTTAATTGCTCATCATTTCATACAACAGTGGAGGGTTACTCCAACTTGATGTGTAACTTATTGGCTAATGGAACATCATGTTTTTGTGTACAATATCTTATTTTACGTTGTCTTTAATTTTTTGTCATCTCAACTATTGTTTTTATAGAACTTGGTGTTGTGTACAATGTCTTATGTTGTGTTGTCTACAAAATTTTCAGTTCGATTTGAAATAGTGAATATTGGTGTTTTGAACATTATACGAGGTCTATGAGGATAGACCTATGAGATCTCTTGGAAATGTCCTTTTGACGCCATAATTTCTCTTCTTGTGTGTGTGTGTGTGTGTGTGTGTGTGTGTGTGTGTGTGTGTGTGTGAGAGAGAGAGAGAGAGAGAGAGAGAGAGAGAGAAGAAGAAGAGGAAGAGGATTTCAACGTCGTAGGAAACTATCCCAAGAGACCTCAAAGATCTATATATCCGACGTGAGTTGAACTCAAGATTGTTATTCAAGAGGGAATGGCATAACCAATCTACCACATATGGGTGACATAAAGGTTATACCGTTTTCCTCTTTTTATTAACACACTCACACACACACACCCGAGAGAGAGAGAGAGAGAGAGAGAGAGAGAGAGAGAGAGTGTTAAAAAACCCTATTAGAAGGCCTCAATCAAATTAATTACTAAAAAACTATGAGTCGCATTACCTAAAAATACAATTCGGTTGAGAATATAGTATATACAAAACTAAACCATCTTTTTAGTACCTTTTTGACAACAAGAACCATGCACAATCGACACAACACTAGATTATTGAAACGAACGTGCAAGGATAGTCATATATACAATACCAAACTCTCAACCAAACTTTTATCTTTATAGTACCTTTTTGACACCATGTACAATTGACATAACATCAGATATATTGAAACTACCATGCAAGGATGGTCGTAGGTTTGTGGCATAATCATTATTCAAGTTAACATCCTTATTTTGGTGTATTTCTTGTTGACATGGCTAAGTTTTGTTTGCTTGGATGATCTATAAAATGGCAG
The DNA here is from genome assembly GCF_014529385.1 of Adiantum capillus-veneris. Lineage (NCBI taxonomy): Eukaryota > Viridiplantae > Streptophyta > Polypodiopsida > Polypodiales > Pteridaceae > Adiantum > Adiantum capillus-veneris. The sequence continues at coordinate 94,445,546 of NC_140958.1, forward strand.
TAAATCAATCAGCAAACCTTTGATTCTTACATGTTGGGACGATTCCATTAGCGTAGTGGGGTAATTCAAGAGGATTCTTAGCTCATAGATTAACTAACACTTGATTGATGCATCATGTTGGGTGAATGAGTGAGAGTTTGTGTTAGGTAGGGTCTTAATTTCCTTCTTTGCAATGTAAGTCTAACTTCTGGGTTAACTTGCAGGCGAAGATGAACTGCAAGAGAACACCTCTCCACATCATGAGTGTCGATTTATAAGGATGATGCATCACAATTGAAAGAGAACTTGATGGATCACTTCTAAAAGACTGTTGAGTATTGTCAATTTTTCTCTTTTGGCACTTTAAACTTGAATTCTTTCAAGGGTTAGCATTGAGAAAAGGCTTATGAAGCCTTTCTTAAGGCCCCAAATAGGTAAGGCAAATCAAGTATTTTACTTTAAATCCTAGGCAGCATTCATTGCATACATTGAGATCTACAATAGATCATAAAAATGAAGGATTTTCTTTCCAGGAGATAAATGTGTGGCTAGGGAGGACTCAACTAGTCAAAGCCTTTCTTGATATGGTGCAACATAGCCAAAAGGTAAGACATTGATATAAGTGAATGATGGTTGATGTATGATGTTGCACTACTCTTACAAAGATAATATGATTCCCTCAAACCCCTTTGATCTGTTTTCATGAGATATGTCTCTTTAAATTGAAATCTTTATACCGCAAACGCTACTCCTCATCCCCAATTCTACAAGACAAGATTGATGTATCCTCCCCTCTTCAAGTAGTCATGCTCTGGACTGTCAAATCCCCCTGGTAAACTAGGTGTTAACTCAGGGTGATGAAGGGGTGAAGTATTTACCCCTAGTTTGCTTGAGGTATATGAGAGAGTCCACTGACCCGCAACGTCTAATCTCGACCATGGATAGCCGCTCTAAGACCCCGTATCAACTAGATTCATAGTCGTCATACCCAATTCGACAAAGCATGTGGTTGAACCTCATGGTATACGACTTTCCTACACCTTATGACAAGATCAACAAAATATAAACTTCTGAATGCGATCTCGATCTCAAGGAGATGTACTGGTCACTCATGTCAATTTCATCCTCTACTCCTCTCTTGAATATGTGGTCGAGCCATATTATATTAGCAAGCATATGGGAGTACATACAACTCTGGGAATATATAGATTTTATAGATGACGATTTGTATACATAGCAAGAAACTAAACACATTCATGACAACCATTTTATCCAAGTTTAGCCACCAAACAAGCGATTCCTCTACTAGCTCTTGGATACAACTTTTGTTACATACAAATTTGTGAAGCATAAATACTTGGTGCTCGTCGCCTGAGTGCTAATTAATGGAGTCCCCTCCCTTCGTTGTTGTCACGTGTTTGAAGATAGAAGGTCCTATAACCACAAGGATATAATTGTATTCAAGGCCCATGAATTCTTGACCATCACCCATGCAAACACTTTCACCTCAATATTAAGAGTACATTAGACTTTGAAGTCTCACTTTCACTCCTGAAGTTACTCCATTAAACAAGGTGAAGGTTCACGTTGGCATTCTAAAAGAAAAAAATGAAAGAAAAGTCCAGCCATCTAAGGCTGTGAAACAAAAAGACCCAGCAATTGACAAATTTAACACAAGAAGTTTCCAACTATTCACATGAAACCATAGCGCCAATAATAAAATTTCAAATGTCCGCCCGACTCTCTCCTCCTCTTTAAGGCTTTTGTTAGAAAGCCAAAAGTTGCAATGCCACAAATGCGTACCTGTATGGTTGTGCACATTCTCCTTGCGCGAGTTAACCAAGATACTAGGCTCCATATGAACACATAATCAAGGTCAATGACAAGCAATGCATGTTCCATAAAAATGTTGTAACCCAAGTTCAACTCTACAAATTGCACAATTCCAATTAAAATGAGAATGTTTTTTCAAGGTAAGATGAGGCAAGCTCGTTTGGCACAATTAGCGTACAATGCCATCAGTAAAAAACCTAAGCAAGCCAATGATGCTTACCCCGAAGACTTTCACATCTTTCCGACCTCGGCGGTCATTAAATTATGATGCCCTTTTCATGATTAGAGAGCTTGGGCTTTTGCAGAAAAAAATGTTATTAGCTAAAGTACAAACTATAAACCTCCTCTATCAATGATCTTTAACAAAGGGAAAGAAACGTCTTACACCTTGGGAGAAAAAACTGAAGCGACGGCACTTGGTACCACCACACTTTCTTCCTTCATGATACCTGGTGCTAATGGTCAACAATAATGGGATTCAGTGTGAAGCCTCGAGACTGAGATCCCTGTCGAACAAAACCGTTATGCTCTTCCATGCTCACACCCTCCTGTTATCGAGTATCTCGAGATCTTGCAAATGGCCAAGCTTTCCACCACTTATATATTGGGACTGTCAGCAGGCGACGATTCAGTGCTTTTTGATACTAACACAGAAAGTCTACCTGGAAGTTTCACAAACTCTTTGCTTCCTTGAAGAAGAGCTGCTTTTTGAGGATTGAACACCATCAGCTGCTGCATGTCCAATGGCAGAGCATTAAAAATCGTCCGCAGGTCAGTCCGCAGTTTCTGGCAAGCTGGAGACTCTGTTCCGCCAATGCCAGCCCGCTGCAAAGACTGTCAAAAACAAGAAAACAGACAATTTGAACTATGGCAATTGCTTATATAGTGGTCTTTTAAAACATAACACGAAGCAAGGCATGTGCCAGACTGACATTACACCAAGACATGCCTCAGCTTGCATTTGTCACATGTGTTTTTAAGGCCATGCAATACAAGAAGAAAACTTCAAGTCAGACAATGAAACAGGTCCAAAGGTACCTAGAAAGTAGCACCCAAAAGGTTTCCACAATCAATGGCACCAAACATTTATTCGCATTGATGAAATTCAAGACCGGGCCCTTTCAAATGGCTGGAAACATTTCACCACTGACAAAGTCTACCCGAATACTAAACACAGTCTACCCAAATGGCTCTTAACATGGGTACTTTCAAAACACCAGTTCTAGTGGGCTCCCTATTTTTGTCCTGCGGCTCTTCATATTCCCTGTTTTATGGGTCGTGGGGTATTAGAGGGGAGTCAAGCAGATGAGTTTCACCCCTACATAGGGGAGAGGGGGGCGTTCCCCGTCTGGCCAGAGCTGTGTGCCTTGTCCTCTCTCGTTATAGCAGAGTCGCCCGCAGGGCTTATCCGTAATGTTGAGACACCAAACTTAACTCTTGTCATGTACTACGCTTAGCTCTCATTTCATGGAAACTCCTTAAGCATGGCATATCCACATAACATCATTGCTTAGGTCATCTTATATCTGCATTACTGCTTATACAGTTCCTCTACTCACTTGTATATAAACCCTCTACTCTCCAATAAAATTAATAAGTGTTTAGTGTTCATTTGCATTGTCTCTCTCTTGATCCTCAATTTCATCATGATATCAGAGCTTTAGGTGGTTAGAGAGATGTCTAAAGTCCTGATTTCCTCTGATTGATCTCTTTAGTTCATCTAACACCCTCTTTAGTTACTTAATCTTAGTCCTGATTTAGGTCTATTATTTAGAGAGAATGTCTTACTAATCTCAATGTCTCATGGAGTTTTTCTTTGGTCTGAACCTACTAAGATAATACCTCACTCTTTGCAAGTTCCTCATTAACAGTATCTCTTGGCTCACTTCATATGCCTGGCCCCTTCATGTGTTGCTGCCATAGCTTCAACCACCACTAAGTTGGTCACTCCCATCGTACACACACAACATCTCAGTGTGCACCCATTTGCATTTCATCACCCACGAGAAAAGTCGGTCCATCAACCCCAAGCACAGCGCTAGTCCTTTGATGCGGTATCGTGGCACAGAGGGGCGGCAGCTAGTGCGCGTCAATCCTTGGTGAACCGCCATGTGTTAATACAAATCATCACCACTGATGTCAGCATCCAATTGGTGAAACTTTCGTCCACGTTATCTCCTGCCTGTTTGTTTGTGGGCTAATTCTTATTTAAATGTTTTCTTTAACAAAAATCCTTTCCTCATCAAGAGTTTGTTCACACACCCCTATGGACACACAACTCTTGGGCAACCTTGTAGTTGAGGGACCCATGCTAAGCTTGAGCAAGGGACGCGACTAAGGCAAGCTCACAATGGCCTCCAAGGATTCCAGAGCTAGATTCAAGTGCCATGGTTCTCACACAATTAAATTGATGTTGATGAAGAAAGTCTTATGGGCTATTAACAATGGTAAGGAAAGAAAGCCACAAGATCCAGCTGCAGCAGCTGCTTGGAAAGAGAAGGGCAATCGAGCTCACGCTGTCCTCAAGCTTCAACTTGACAACACTTACATTCATCATGTTGACAAGTGTGAAACACCCAACGAGACCTGGGATCAGCTAAAGCTCAAAATTTGAGCAACTAATCGAGTTTTTTAACTTGAAGTGTGGCATCAAAAACCCCTCTTGAATCTCATCTCTATTACATGCAAACTTTGATGACTCATTGTCACCACTCTCACAAACAAGCAGACCACTAAACGTCTTGATGTGCAAGCATCTCTTCTAGAAAAAGAAAAGAAGATGAATGGTAAATCTGAAGTCAAAGACGTGGTTGTCAGTACACACAAGAAAGCTTCTTTCAATAGAAAGAACAAACAGAAAAGTATTATCAAAGGTGTGCTCGTGTGTGACTTCTGTCACAAGCCTGGTCACATATTAAAATAATAATCATCAGGATGCATTGCAGGAAGATTTTTTCCCCATAAGGTTTTTACCTTAAGTCTAAAATTAAATCATGTAAGTCTTTCTTGCATTAAAGTGTTCTAGACATTGCCCATGTCATTGACATGTGGTAAGACCGCCTTCTTTCGTTTTGCAAATAATGCCCTTCAGGCTTAGCATGGTTAGGTGGTAGCATTGTATACTGAAGTAGGTTAAAATGTTGGATTTGAGGGAGGGTGTTAAGAGACCAAAGTCAACTCTAAGTCAATGTACCAGGCCTAGCTCTCATTCTACGATACACTCCTCTAAGCATGGCATATCCATAGGACATCACTGCTTAGGTCATCTCATATTGTATACCGAAGTAGGTTAAAATGTTGGGTTTGAGGGAGGGTGTTAAGACACCAAAGTCAACTCTAGTCAATGTACCAGGTCTACCTCTCATTCTACAATACATCTCATATTTGCATCACGGCTTATGCAATTCCTCTACTCATTTGTATATGACCCTTTCCTCTCTACTGAAATTAGTAAGTGTTTTGTCTTCATTTGCGCTCTCTCTCTCTCTCTCTCTCTCTCTCTCTCTCTCTCTCTCTCATATCAAGACACCCATGTCCTACCGTGTGAGACGGGCCATCACCTTGATGCGGACAAGATCACACATGCTCAAAAGTGAAACGGGAGGATGGCTGAATATTGATGCAAACATGAGGAGATGCACTCAATGCAACTTGAATTCATTGGAAAATGAGGCACATGTAACCCTTGAATGTCCAGCATATGCACACATTCGGGTCGACTTTCCCCAACTTATTCAAGGATGTACTACATTTGAGGAGCTTCTCTCAAGAACACATCCCTCTCCAATAGCACTAGGCATCTATCTTGCCAAAGTGCTAGAACATCACACCACACTCACAAACAAAATCACCACAAAATCATGACACGTCCCCTCCTTCACATGGGAAGGGGGGAGTCTCATATATGAGATTTTGGGTCCCATGGGTCATTTTGGCCCCCCTAGGACGTAAATACATCATCATCATCATCATCTCTCTCTCTCTCTCTCTCTCTCTCTCTCTCTCTCTCTCTCTCTCTCTTTGATTGGCAGATAGCCACTGGGCACGGATTGAGAGACCACAGATCTATATGAATTCTCGCCTGTTTCGAGGCAAGCACACAGTGCCACTGGACATTGTCACAAACTGCTGACGTGTCAAAGCCCAGAAGAATGGAGCCAACTTGCAGATCCTGGCCGAGGTGCCTAAACCCTAAGATAAACAAGTAACAGAAGAAGAAGTCCTACCAACTTATGGGGACCCCGTCCGATGGGACCCCAGTGACAAAGGAATTAAAATAAAGCAGAACCCACCCACACACACGCACGCAGCTGATGACGTGGCAGCAGTACGGACGCTCCGGAAATTACGTTGACAGTGCTCACGTGGCAAGCCGTACGGATTTCCGCGTTTTGTGTTGACATGCTGATGTGGCAGGCTATACGTATTTCCGTAAATTACACTGGCAACTTTTGGACATTGCTTTGGACCAAATGCTTTTGAGTTTGAAGGCTTTTCATGTAAAACTGCTTTTGGGGCCTAGGGCCTTTAAATATGAGGCCATGGGCTCATTCTCTGGCATGCTTCCTGGAGAAGGTGCAGAGTCTGGAGTACCGGCTTGTACAATATAAAGAAATACCGAAAGGGGCGCCAAGGTTTGGGATCAATACTCTCTGGGATGGAATTCCGCTACGCCGTGTCGCGTGTCGTCTCTCTCTTTCAATTCAATTGTTATTGAAGTGAGTCTGTTCTTTTCTATTGGCACGTGGTGCCCGTCTTGTGATAGACATCATCAGGGCAAAGCTTGCCACCCCCCCATGGTAGAGGACGCACTCTTCCAGACGGTCTGCTTCATCCAGCTCTCAAAGTTCAGTTGTTATTGAAGTGCTAAGAGTCTGTTCAATCTGTTCTTTTCTATTGGCACGTGGTGCCCGTCTTGTGACAGTGGTATCAGAGTGTCACAAGACGGGCACCACGTGCCAATAGAAAAGAACAGACTGAACAAACTTTTAGCACTTCAATAACAATTGAACTGAGAGAGAGAGAGAGAGAGACGACATGCGACACAGAGTGGCGGAATTCCACCCTAGAGAGTTTTGGCCCCAAACCTTGGCGCCCCTTTCAGTATTTCTTTATATTGCATCAGCACAGTACAAGCCGGTACTCAAGACTCTGCACCTTCTCCGAGAAGAATGCCAGAGAATGAGCCCTGAGCACATGTTTAAAGGCCCTAGGCCCCAAAAGAAGTTTACATGAAAAGCCTTCAATTCTAGTCCAAAAGAAATGCCAAAAAGCTGCCAGCGTAAATCACGGAAATCCGTACAGCAGTCAACACAAAACACGGAAATCCGTAAAGCCTGCCACGTCATCATGTCAGCGCAATTTTCGAAAATCTGCCGCGTCGTCAGTTTGCGCAAGTCTTTTGTGTGTGTAAGAGTCCGGCTTTATTTGAATCCTTTATGTCACTTGGGGCCCCATCGAACGGGGTCCCCATAAGTTGGTAGGACTTCTTCCTCGGTTACTTGTTCTCTTAGGGTTTAGGCCCCTCGGCCGACATCTGCAAGTTGGCTTTATTCTTCAGGCTTTGACACGTCAACAGTTTGTGACATCTCCCCTTCTTGAAAGAGAGTAATCGTCCGCGATTACAGTATACCTGCAAAACAACTCAAGCTAGCTTAAAAATTTCCGAGGGACATTCTGAGGGACATTCTGAGGGACAATCGGTTTGCTCTTTTTGTTAAGGAGTTAGCTTCTCCTTTCAGCTCTTTTGCTTAAGGAGTTAGCTTCTCCTTTCAGCTCTTTTGATCAAAGAGTTAGTTTCTTATTTCGTCCAGATCGGAACTCTTGATATTCCGGCGTAGTAGAATTAGCAATCACACCCAAACCGTATTGATCTTCCACGAGTGTCTTCATGCACTAAAATTACATACCCAGGCAATCTCATCCAATTAGGAATATTCAGTGGTTGGCACATCACAATGCAACACAAATGCTCACATATGCATGTTACAAGACATAGAAACATAAAGCCGTCAATGAACACTCCTCCCGCATAACCTAACAAGGTCCGGGCCGGGAGATATTCAACGACTCCCTCATCACTCCTCCCACATAACTTAAAAAGGTCCGGGCCGGGAGACATAGAGACCTTTTATAACCAAACGCCCCCCAGACCGCAGCCTGTGTCGTTTGGAGGTGCTGAGAGTAACCACTACTCAAACTTCTTTTTTTTTTTTCGAGAAAAAGATCCTTCTATTAGTTAATGAAACTACCCATAGGGCTACAACCACCTCTTCAAGAGAGTGCTACAACAATCATGATGGGGAGACTCTCCCAATGAAAAAACAGCAGATGTACAATGAGGCTAAATAAGAAAATGGGAGGAGGGAAAAGCCACACAGGTGGACGGTAATGCCATCTGAGTACACCCTGGACCATGGTGAAAAAAGGCCGAGGACGCCAGAGTCGAAGGAAAGCCTCTCGGCGCTCCCGCATGCGGTCGGAGCTGCCCTAGAGTCTCGAGCTGTCCTCTATGAGTATGGATCAGCTCTAGCCAAAGATCGCGAATAGTCTCTGCTGGTGGTACAAGGCGAACCTCAGAGATGCGGAAGCATCGGGCCCGCTAGATGAACCAGAGTGTCAAGCTACTAATGAGCTCCCAGCACTCCTCTCTCTCACTGCACCACTCTTGTGGAGTAAGCTCTATGGCAGGCTGGAGTGTAGGTCGCCCCCCCCCTGCATCGCTATCATCCTGCTGCTGGAAGATAGCTCAAACTGAAGTGCCAGGCCCGTGAGAGTGGAACAAGCAGCAGCCCCCCAGGTGTACTGCCGAGCTGTGAAAAGAGCAGGCCTCAGCCGAAGAACACGAAGCCACACCTGTTGTGCCAAAGAACAGTCCCAAAGACAGTGGCGCTGACTCTCCACAAGATGGTACAAGCTGCACATGCGGCCGAGAGACCGCAATGTACAAGCCAGCTCCCAACTGCTGTAGCTCTGTGTGCGATCAGCCACTGGAACAAAGTGACTCACCTCGGCTGTCTGGAGTCCCACAACTTCTCCCAAAAAGCTGCCAAGAACTCAGTTGTGAGACCCTCCTCCTGCCAATGAGGTGCTGCCGCACGGCGAGTGTCACAAGGCGGGCACCACGTGCCAATAGAAAAGAACAGACTGAACAGACTTTTAGCACTTCAATAACAACAGAACTAAGAGAGAGTGAGACGACACGCGACACGGAGTGATGGAATTCCACCCCAGAGAGTATTGGCCCCAAAGCTTGGCGCCCCTTTCGGTATTTCTTTATATTGCATCAACACAGTGCAAGTCGGTACTCGAGACTCTGCACCTTCGTACTGAAGCATGCCAAAGAATGAACCCTAACCTCATATTTAAAGGCCCTTGGCCTAAAAAGCAGTTTACAGTAAAAAGCCTTCAAACTTAAAAGCTTCTGGTCCAAAAGCAGTTTACAGTAAAAAGCCTTCAAACTTAAAAGCTTTTGGTCATCATGCCAACGCAATTTTCGGAAATCTGCCACGCTGCCCGTAGGGTTAGGGTTAGGGTTAGGGTTTCTGCAGTTTTAGGGTTTGCAGGTTTTAGGGCTAGGGTTTCCAGAATTAGGGTTTCAACAGTTATGGTTTCTAGCAGAAATTAGGGTTTCCATTCTTTAGGCTTTGACACGTCAGCAGTTTGTTACATCTCCCCTTCTTGAAAGAGAGTAATCGTCCGCGATTACAGCATATCTGCAAAACAACTCAAGTTAGCTCAAATATTTCCAAGGTCATTCCGAGGGACATTCCGAGGGACAATCAATTTGCTCTTTTTTAGTAAGGAGTTAGCTTCTCCTTTCGGCTGTTTTGATCAAGGAGTTAGCTTCTCCTTTCTGCTCTTTTGATCAAGGAGTTAGCTTCTCCTTTTGGCTGTTTTGATCAAGGAGTTAGCTTCTCCATTCATCCAGATCGGAACTCTTGATATTCCGGCATAGTAAAATTAGCCATCACACCCAGACCGTACTGATCTTCCACGGGTGTCTTGATGAACTAAAATTCGTACTGCTGCATACTGGTGGACTTTTTTTTAAAAAATCCATTCATCTAAAGATTCCTTTATTTCGTCGAAGGTGCTCCCTCCCCTCCCTCTGACCATCTCCTTCGCCATACCCCCCTCTGCGTTCGCCCCCAAGCCTCCCTTCTCTGCTCTACCTCCCGATCTTCCAGCTTGCCCTGCAGGTCTGTCGAGGATGTATGGAGAGCTCTCTCTCTCTCTCTCTCTCTCTCTCTCTCTCTCTCTCTCTCTCTCTCTCTCTCTCTCTCTCTCTCTCTCTCTCTCTCTCTCTCTCTCTCTCTCTCTCTCTCTCTCGGGATAGTTTCATCGGCTGTCAATACGACAACACAAAGGAGGGGTAGGAGGGGGCTCGGTGCCATGCAATTAACTGAGTCAACATGCAAGGCTGGGTCAATACGAGGACGCAAAGGAGTGGTAACTGAGTCAGCATGCAATCGAGAGAGAGAGAGAGAGAGAGAGAGAGAGGGGAATTTCCTGAGATTCCTCTATTCAATGATTTTCTGAAATTGAGCAGACATACTCATCCAATTTGGAATATTCAGTAATTGACACATCACAATGCAACACAAATGCTCACATATGCATATTACAAGACACAACAAACAGCGCCGCTGAGCACTCACCCGAGACAAACGGTCTGCGGTATGAAGCTACTCAACGAGTACCTCGTCACTCCCCCCGCAAATAACCTAAAAAGGTCCGGGCCATGAGCTCAGAGGACTGTACAACCAAACGCTCCCCAGACCACGGTCTGCATCGCTCGGAGGTTCAAGCATACAACCAAACGCTCCCCAGGCATCGGCCTGCGTCGTTCCGAGGTTCAAACAATATCAAGACAGTATTTCTCACTCCTCCACTCAAGAGTAAAAAGCACCAATCAATGAAATCAGTATTGAAACTAGAGTCAAACATTTCAAATTGGCACCAAGCCAGGTTTAAAGCAGATAGCATCCATTTCAAACAAAGTTCAAACAATACTTTCTCAAACAATGTTCAAAAGTATCTAAGTAGAAAACAACTAGAGAAGTCATTCGGGGTTTTGTTCGGACAATCGAACTTTGAGGACAAAGGCTTGCCCTTCTGCATCACGGTGATGGTTCAGTTCCGGACTTGAAGAGTTGCATCATTCTTGTCGTGCCAGGGCATGCCCAAGAGAACGTCGCAATTGCCCAACTTCATAATGTGGAAATCGGCTTTTCCATGATAATCTTGTATAGTCACTGGAAGTGCACCAATGAGCGGTACCACTTTCTGAGTTTGCCCCGTGGCTAGCTCAGCTTCAATTTCTCCACCCTCTGCATCATAATCAAAGTGCATCTGCTTCAAGAATTCTGGATGGATGAAGTTCTCCATGGCTCCGGGGTCAAAGAAAATAAGGGCTTTCAAGCCGTTGACTTTCCCATAAGCTCTGCATAATTCATTAAAACTCTCGAGGTGTATACCATAAATATCGGGTACTAGTCCAATAGCAGGTCTAGGCTTCTTGGCCGGAGGTGGCCGCGGGGATTTGTCTGTCGTGGGAGAAGAAGGTTGCACTGAGGACGTCGAGGGTCGCTCAGGACATGTATTGAACGTATGCCCTGTTTGGAAACATTCGAAGCATCGTCCTTCTTGTAACAAGGCGTCTCGTTGAAGTTGTGTCAAACGAGGCTGTTGAGGTTGGTTTTCACGGGATTCTCGAGAATTTGTTCGTTGTTGCCAAGAGTTCTGGTTAGTGACCGAAGGTTCTTCTATGGTAAACTCCAACTTTCCTTTCATGAGCTTGTAGCCGACCGCAGCATGGTCCATAAGCTCTTGCATGGTAGAGACTTGCTTGGAGAGACAATATTCCTGCAATGGTGATGGTAGTCCAATGGTGTAGCGCTCGCACTGGCCTCCAAGGGAATGAACTTAAAGAAGGACACCGGAAGGTACACGTCGAGAAACCTTTGGTTATAGTCGTCCATGGTTTCGGTGGCAAACATTTTCAAGTTGCCCCACTCTGCCAAAATCCGGACTTCAAACATTGAAGTCATGTAACTACGCGCAAAAACTGTCTTAAAAGCTTGCCAGGTCCTTGGAGCATGCGGTTGAGTCGTGATTGAACTCCACCATTGCATAGCATTATCTTTAAGAAATCCCACTGCTCCAGAAATCTTAGATTCTTCTGTATAGTTCCCCAAAGCATAGATGTTGTCGAATTGCTGTAGGAACTGCAATGCTTTCTTGCGATCTTTCACCCCGGAAAAAGTGAAAAATTTGACTGTCGTGCCACCATCTTTGAAATCTTTGGGTTGGTTAGGCGCATGTCCCGGGTATGGATAATAAGGGTATCCATATGGGCTCCAAACATTGTAGCCTGGTGGCAGTGGTGGTGGAGGTGGGGGCAATGGCGGTGGCAAAGGCGGTTGCACTGGATTAGGGTCAGATGGCTGCACCATATTCCTGAAGACTCCCCCGATCAGAACAGACGGCTGAGAAGGTTGCCGATTGGAAGCTCTCATACTTTCTGTCGGAGGAGGAGGTACCACCTGGGGCATCAGAGGGGGTAACATGTAGTTCAAAAATTGTTGAAAACTTTGCAGCATCGAAAGATTCTGCTGAGGATGCCACGAAAGAATGTCGTGAAGCTCGTTGAGCAGAAACTGCAAATATTCTGCTGAATCCATGAACTCCAAGTATTGGATTCTTAATTGGCTTAGGCCCTATAAGACACTGCGGTGAAGACGGGAGCGCGCCCGATGCGCGATGAAGTAAGGGTGGGAGTGGCTAATAAGTCCGGGTTGGAAGGCGAGGATACCTCCCAATAAAATTCCAATAGCTCTGTCTGCTCTTTTGTAGGACCGGTATGCTTTCAGAAAAGCACACACCTGATGCTCTGATACCACTGTCACAAGGCAGGCGCCACGTGCCAATAGAAAAGAACAGACTGAACAGACTTTTAGCACTTCAATAACAATAGAACTAAGAGAGAGTGAGACGACACGCGACACGGAGTGATGGAATTCCACCCCAGAGAGTATTGGCCCCAAAGCTTGGCGCCCCTTTCGGTATTTCTTTATATTGCATCAACACAGTACAAGCCGGTACTCGAGACTCTGCACCTTCATACTGAAGCATGCCAAAGAATGAGCCCTAACCTCATATTTGAAGGCCCTTGGCCTAAAAAGCAGTTTACAGTAAAAAGCCTTCAAACTTAAGTGCTTCTGGTCCAAAAGCAAAGCCAAAAAGTTGCCAACGTAAATCACGGAAATCCGTACAGCCTGCCACGTCATCAGCCAGCGCAAAACGCGGAAATCCGTACAGCCTACCACGTCATCATGCCAGTGCAAAACGCGGAAATCTGTACAGCCAGCCACGTCATCATGCCAACACAATTTTCGGAAATCTACCACCCTGGCCTTAGGGTTAGGGTTAGGGTTTTTGCAAATTTTTAGGGTTAGGGTTTTCAAAATTAGGGTTTGCAGGTTTTAGGGTTAGGGTTTCCAGAATTAGGGTTTCAGCATTTATGGTTTCTGGCAGATATTAGGGTTTCCATTCTTTAGGCTTTGACACGTCAACAGTTTGTTACAGCGAGCCTCTCTCTGTGGTGGCAGTATGTGACGTCCCAGGCGAACAGTGTACTGAAAGAAAGGGACACTCGGGTGGTCTACAGAAGAGAAGGGGTCCCTCCAAAGCCACTCTCCAGGATCCCACTTTACTCGTGCCAGTGGAAAGGTCTCCCAAGCCCACACTCTCCAGTGTCCAGTCTCCAGAGCTGCTGGGTCAGGATCGATGACACAAGTCCTCCCACAGATGCCCACCACTCGGATCCTCTGGAAACAGCACTCTGCCACCTACGGGGCCTCTACTGCAACTCGGTGTAAGCATCCCTCACCCTGTATCTCGAAAAACAGGGAGAGTACAGTCTCTGAGAAGCCCGAACTGAGATGAGAACCTCCAGTCGCATGAAGGCTCCCATCCATCTGGGCACTACTCTCTCGAGAGGCGTGAGCCACTCAGCTGGTACTGCCTCTGAGATGTCCTGGCACATGCTATGCACCCCTCTCATGCCCTGAAGCCGAAAGCCCTACAGCTCCTCTGACAAGCCTGAAAACTGTAGCCAGTCACCTAAAGAGCGTGCTGGACCCGCTGCCATGGGACCCCAGGAAACATGAGGCCGACTACCAACCAGGTGGCCTCTTTGAGTGCTAACATGGGGTTCCAAACAAGGGGCTGTCTCAAGTGCTCCTCCATGCAAGTAGGTTGACGCTGCTCCAGGCCTCGCCGCAGATACTCCCAAGATCGGAGTAAACTCACAACGAAGCAGTCCTCCAGTCTTCTGCTCAAGCCAACTCTGCGCATCTCTGTGAAAATCCATATGGTCGAAGGTCGCCAAGGGCCTCCAGCCAGAGGCACCCTAGCACGAAGCCGTTGTAGCAAGAACTCCTTCCAGGGCTCCCCACCTGGAAGAAGTCCTCTGACGATGAACTTCCCAAGAAGAGCTCTGCTCTGCTGTGCTGGGTCTATGATCCCAAGCCCTCCCTAAGAACAAGGAAGAGTGATGACCTGCAAAGCCACTTTGGCCCGAGCTATCTGAGTGTCACGCCCTGACCAAAGGAAGTTCCTGATTAGCCTCTCTACCTGGCTGATACAAGAACTCGAGAAAATCCAGCAAGAAGTGATGTATCACATAGTAGCCAGCAACACCTGGTTAGCCACTACAACTCTGCCTGCCAGAGAAAGCCGTGCAGAGCTCCAATGTAACAACTTCCTCCTGATAGACAGGAGGAGAGGGACAATCTGCTGCTCGGGAGACAAGTCTAAACCAACCTGACAACCCAAGTACCGAATTGATGTCCCTGGGGGAATCCACCTAAAACCCTCACCTGGCATCCAATCGGGCCTAGGAGCACTACCAACCGAGAAAGCCACTGTCTTTCTCGAGTTGATCAGTGCGCCAGATGCACAACAGAAGGTCTCTAGAGCCTGCTCACACCTGTGAAGGTTGGCCTCCTGGCCATCCAAGAACAAGGCTGAGTCGTCTGCAAACTCAGCGTCCAGCAGTTCATCTCCCCGAAAGGAAGTGCTAAGCCCCGTAAACCAACCTGCTGCGACACCGAAAACCTGCTCATCGCCTCAGCATAGAACAGAAAGAGGAAGGGGGCAAGAGGGCAGCCCTGTCTGACCGAACGTGTGAGCATGAAACGATCACCTTTACCTCCTGACAAAAGCACCTGATTGTGTGCCCATCTGTACGAAGCTAACACCCTGTGATCAAAGCATCTGAGAAGCCGATCCTGCGTAGAGTGTCCTCCAAGAAGTCCAAGTCAACTCTGTCATAGGCCTTCTCAAAATCGAGAAGAAGAATCACCAGATCCACACTACGGAACCGCGCTAGAGCAGAAGTCTCCCAAAAAGTAAAGATGTTGTCAAGAATACTACGCTCCTTGATAAAACCTGTCTAAGTCCCATGTATAAGGCTCTCGAAGTGGCTGAATCCTCAAACTCAGAGCCTTGGCAAGAATTTTGTAGGCTGAGTTGAGGATGGTGACGGGGCGCCACTGTCGAATCTCATCCAAGGAGCCACCCTCCTTGGGAATGAGGTAAATCAGGCCCTCACTCATGTTGTCACACATCTCTCCTGTGTGCAAGATATACTGAAAAGCACTACAGAGATCTGAGCCAAGCAAGTCCCAATACTCAAGAAAAACTGGGGAGTCAAGCCATCCTCACCTTGACAGCTACCACAGGGGAGTGCACTAAGAGCCGTGTGCAACTCCTCAAGCTGAAGTGGCAGCTCAAGCCTCTGACGCATCTCCTCAGTCACAAGACAAGGCATCTGTACCCCCACCTGCTCTCTGCATGCATCCTGACACTCTTACTGAGGCTCTGCAGACAGTAACTCACGATAAAAGTCGGTAGCAACTGTACGCATGTCCTCTGGCTCAGAAGCAACTGAACCGTCGGGCCTCCTCAACTGATTGACCTTGGCATGCGTATGCCGAGGTCCCACTGCCTCAAAGAAAGCAGCAGTCACTCTTGTCACCCACCTATGTCCACTAAGATCTTGTCGATGGAAAGCAAACTCATGGCGCCGCTCCTCTGTGCTAACAAGCTCCTGGCGAGCCTGCTGTAACTGCTCCTCCAACCAAGGACTGTCTGGATGTTGCTCCTGCATCCTCTGCAAGGAAGCAACGCCCCGTCGAAGACGCTGCTCCTCCTCTCTCGCTGCAGCCAGGTGAGCCAGAGACTCCTGAAGAAAGAATCGACTAAGTTGAGCTAGTCCTGAGGCCACTCTGTCAGCAGGAGAATCCTGCATGTCTAAGCTCTCTGTCCAAAGAGTCTCCACTCGCTCTCTGACTGTAGAGTCCAGCAAGACCCTCTCAGGGATCCGAAGCATCGTGCTCCCCCTCCTCTGCCTATCTGTCACTGTGAGGATCACTGGTGCGTGGTCCGAGATGGAAGTCCCTGCCAGAATGCCAATTGTCCCACCCAAGTCACAGAAGTGGTCACTAGTGTAGAAGCGATCTATCTGCGATAGATTCACTCCTCCCACTCTGCGGTCCGAGTGAGAGAAGGCCAGGCTGTCTGGGGGCCTCACAAAGCTAGAATGCCGCCACACATCCGAAACCCTCAGAGTCATACAAAACCTCTCCCAAGCTGCCAGCTCAACTCCTCCAACATGTTGAAGTCACCCCCTATGCACCAATGCTCTACCTGCGGCAGAGACTCAACAATCTGTGACCAAAACTCTGCTCGAGCACTCGCCACAACATAGATGTTCAGGAAGCCCACAAGACAACCCTGAACCTGCATAGTGATCCACTGAGCCCTGCCTAGCACAATAATCCCTCTGCCCACAATGACTTGCTGCCAAGAATCCGCAATAGTCATACATACCCCACCCTAGATGCCTCCAGGTCCAAAAGCAGCTGACCAAAAAGTATCACATCGTCCATGCAAAAGCTGACCACAACGTCTAATGCGGCTCTCACACAGATGATGCTCCTATAGCATAAGAAGGTCAATCTCTCCTCCCACAAGGCATCACTGAAGCTCTTGACGTAGTCGGCCCCTCT
Source organism: Adiantum capillus-veneris (assembly GCF_014529385.1). Classification (NCBI taxonomy): domain Eukaryota; kingdom Viridiplantae; phylum Streptophyta; class Polypodiopsida; order Polypodiales; family Pteridaceae; genus Adiantum; species Adiantum capillus-veneris. Next base: position 94,462,435 of record NC_140958.1, read on the forward strand.
GACACTGAAACTGAGGCCCACCTAATCCCTGTATGTTCCATGAGTTGATCCTCATGGGGAGCGAGAGAGAACAGATGCTGCCGCAGTAGCTAAACGTGCTATCTTCGAGGCTAGCTCGGATGGGGAGTAATCCGCATCCGAGCGTCCTCTAGATAGGCGTGACTGCAAAGAGTGCCTGGCCCAAGCCCAAGTAGACCGAGCCGTACGTAAAGCAACCTCCTCTGTCCAGGAGTCCTCATGAATGTGTACATAGCATGGTGGGCACTGCGTATCAGTAAAGAAGTGAACCACAATGTGTCTACATCCTGCTACATCTGGAGGTGTCACAGCAAACTTGGCCAATGGCCAAGTTCACTCTTTGGCCAATGGCCAAAGAGTGAAGCATGTCTATAACTCTTAGGTCTCCCATGTGATGAGAGAACTCTAGAGCCTGTGTCTGTAGCCACTCCAACACTGAGTCGAGAGTCCACTCAATCTGGTCCCTGCCGCAAAGGGGAAAAGAGAAGCCAACCACCGAGTCCAAGGCCTCTATCCCCCTAGCTACAAGGAACAAAATGTGAACCTTGAAGAAGGCTGCCTCAAGGTCTGGTGAGGAGTTGCCGAGATAGCGTGTAAAGTTGTAGGCAAAGAAGTCCCCATCGGCGCTGAATGTCGAAGCTCGTCAGACCACGAGGGACTGCTGCAAAGGGAGACGTCTGTACCAGAAGAGGGGGTCGCAAGAAAGGCTGTCCCTCTCTCACCGAGCGACTCGTAGAAAAGGCGTTGTCAAGAGATTTCCTAGCAGCCGAGGATGGCCCTGCCCCCTGGGTCGACTGTGGGACTGGAGCGAGAGGGGGGTGCAGGAGCAGGGGGAGGGGGGGGAGAAGAGGGGCGAGGGGAATCGGCAAAGGTAGGGGGGCGAGAAGGAGAGGCGGAGGGAAAAGGAGGCGGGGGGGGGCCTGAAGAGGAGGGGGGTGGAACTCGGGAGGAGGGGGGGGCTGTCGAGGGTGAAGCTGGGGTGGAGGCTGGAGCAGGGACCTCGTCCTACTGAAGAGGACCGAATCGGTTCCCCGTGGGAACCCACTGCTGCTGGGCAGGCGCTTGAGGACCACTCTGAGTGCCAGGCTGTCGTTGAGGCCCCTCCGTCGACGACCACGAACCTGATGCCATCCCTCCTCTGCTGGAGCCCCAGGCTCAGAGGGTGGCTCTGCCTGTGTGCTTTGTGTGTCTGCCTGCTGCTGCTGGCCATCCCTTGAAGGCTGGGGCTGGGCCTGTGGTGTAGGTCGGGGCCTCCTCCGTGGACAGGCCTTCGCAAGATGGCCCATCTGTTGACAAATGAAGCATTGATTCGGGAGGCCTGAATACTCCACGCTCTGTCTAAACCAGCCCCCACTCATCCAAGGAAGTGGGATGACCTTCGGGAGAGTGTGGGTGTCCCTAACCAGAATGCGAACTGAGGGAATGCCGGCCGCCTTGGCAGCTTCTATGGTTGCCGTGCGAGGTGTTTCCAGGACAGCCCCAATCGCTGAGCCTATCCTGGACAAAAGTGGTAGGTACTCCCTTTGCAAACCAGGAAAGCAGACGGAGATGGGAAGGTCTACCTCCTATACCAGAACATCTGAAGCAGGGTCAAAACCATGTCTTCACTGTCGAAAGTGGGCTCGTACTGCTCGGATGGTCAAGGGGCTCATGGCGATGACCTTGGACGCCATCTCGGAGGTCTCAAACTCGATCTGATAGTAGCCTCGTCCGAGGAACTGAACATCCAAGATCTTGCCCACCTCTACGAGAAGGCGGGCATGTAGAAGATCACGCAGCTCTCCTCTGCTGGGTCTGGTACCGAGAATCTTGCAGATGACGGAAGTCGCCTGTGCAGGCGGTCCACCTCTGCGGCTAGGCTCGCTTGCTCTGTCAGTGAGAGAGCAAGTCGAATGGTGGGCTCAGCGGGGTCGGGCGAGGGGGCTTCCGTGGTGTCCCTCTGTGGCGGAGCATGAGTCTCTATTTGTGTCTACTGCTGTGAAGAAAGCGGAGGAGCGCCGACGAACGAGGGAGATCCTGCTAGACCAAGCACGTCGAGGGTGCCGGCGAGACCCGTCAAGCAGGAAAGAGAAGTCGATGGAGTGTAGACGAATGCTGGTGGTCGAGGCACACGGAAGGCAGGCGGGGGGTTGGGTAGCGGCGGGCGGGCGGGACGGGTGGGCGGGCGGGCGGGCTGTGGGCTATGGGCAGCGAGCGGGAGGATGCAGCGGCAGGTGTAACGGGCAGGGGGCAACGGGAGGGCAGCGAGTGGAGTGGCGGGCTAGTGGGACTGCTACAGCACGCAGGGGGCGGGCTGAGGGCTGCACGCAGGAGGAGGAGGGGATGAAGCTACGCGAGCGCGGGGCCAGGGAGCAGCGATGGCAAGAGCAGGGGGGTACGGACAACAGCAGCAAGCAGCGTTTTGACTGTCGCACGAGCACAATTTTGGTCTCATCTTTGAGTCCACTGCTCAGACTTCTTAATACTTCTCCCGCATAACCATCCAGGTCCGGGCCGAGAGTCACAACAACACTTTTCAATCATCATTTCTCACTACTCCACCTGGGAGTAAAATCACCAATCATTGAAACCAGTATTAAAACCAAAGTCAAACATATCAAATCGGCACCAAAACAAGTTCAAAACAGATACCATCCATTTCAACAAATTTTCAAACAATACTGTCTAGCTATAAGAAAAACAAGTAGAGAGAGTTCATTCAAGGTTTTGTTCGGACAACCGAACTTTGAGGACGACTGGCTTGTCCTTCTGCATCAAGGTGATGGTTCGGTTCCAAACCTGGAGAGTCGCATCATTCTTGTCGTGCCAAGGCATGCCCAAGAGAACGTCGCAATTGCCCAACTTCATGATGTGGAAATCAGCTTTTCCATGATAATCTTGAATAGTCACTGGAAGAGCACCAATGAGTGGTACCACTTTCTGAGTTTGCCCCGCAGCTAGCTCAGCTTCAATTTCTCCAACCTCTGCATCATAATCAAAGTGCGTCTGCTTTAAGAATTCTGGATGGATGAAGTTCTCTGTAGCTCCGGGCTCAAAGAAAATAAGGGCTTTGAAACCATTGACTTTGCCATATGCTCAACACAATTCATTTGTACTCTCAAGGCGTATGCCATAAATATCAAGTAGTAGTCCAATAGCGGGTCTAGCTCTCTTAGCAGGAGGTGGCGTTGGGGTTCTGTCGACCGTTGGTGCGGACGTCGGCTCCTCTAGTCTATCAGTGCGTTTGGGACAACTGTCCTGTTTGAAAGCATCCAAAGCATCGGCCTTCTTGTAGTAAGGTGTCTCGTTGTTGAGGCGTCAAACATGGCCTTGGCGGTTGATTTTCACGAGACTCGAGAATTTGTTCGTTGTTGGCGAGAGTTATGGTTAGTGGCCGAAGATTCTTCTATGGTAAACTCTAGCTTTCCTTTCATCAGTTTGTAGCCGACCGCGGCATGGTCCATAAGTTCTTGCATGGTAGAGACTTGCTTGGATAGACAATATTCCTGCAATGGTGATGGTAGTCCAATGGTGTATCGCTCGCATTGGGCCTCCAAGGGAACAAATCTAAAGAAGGACACCGAAAGGTACACGTCGAGAAACCTTTGGTCGTATTCGTCCATGGTTTCGGTGGCAAGCATATTCAAGTTGCCCCACTCTGCCAAAGTATTAACTAGGATGGTTATTTACGAGGGGATTATTAAGTAGGATATAGTCTGAGCAGTGGTTACTCTCAGCACCCCCAAGTGACACAGTTTGCGGTATGGGGAGCATTTGGTTGTAGAAGGCCTCTATATCTCATGGCCCGGACCTCTTACCCGTTGGCAGTCCATTATGCTTTAAATAAACTTCCATAAGCTAGAGATAAAGGATAATTCTACATCTAATGTAAACCACTTTCAAGGTGCATTGTGCATGCCTATATATATCTGTTACCGACACATACACATTGCTTCAAGGATCAAAAATAATGCACTTGATGCTAGCAATTTTGGCATACACCAGACTAAACAAGTGGAACAACCAACAGCACATTCACACAGGTATCAACCAAAATAGCTTTAAGAAAAAGTTTAACCATCCAACTACAGATCCAACCAGCTTGATTCAAGGGTCTGCAGAAGCTTTCTTTGTTCTTTCCCAGAAAGTAGCAGTTTGGTTATGTGATACTCACAAAATGAGCGAAAGCAGGGGCCATAGGAAAAGGAAACAATAGGGACAATACACAGCCATAGTTGCCAGCCGTTTCGGAAATAGTGAAACAGAAATGGCTGGGGAACTGGAGAAACAAAATTTCAGGCCTAGGAGGAAATGGGGAAACACAAAATGGGAATAAAATAAATACATAGATAGACTATATAAGATATTATAAGGAGATGTTAGATATAGCTTGTACTGAAAACTTACGACACTGAACAATTCTCATTAACCATTATATACACTTGAGACCAGTGACCACTGACTTGACCATTCGGACTTCAAAGTTCGGACCATTCACTTCACAACAAAGATACATCATACAAAATATTATTCATGATCAATGTACCACAATTCACATCAAGAGTTAAAGTCAAAAGACTTAGACTTCCATTTGAACAACAGAGTACATACTGCCCTGCCTCTGAATTTCAGAATTTCAGCTTGAATCGAAAAGCATTGTATATGTGTGTGTTAAATATTTGTTCCATAAATTCCAAATCACAAAGGACACTTAAACCACACACTTGCCGATGTGAAGCAGAATAGAAGTACCTGTATCTCAACAAGCAAATGCCTCTCAACGGCATTAAATGAATCGACCACCTCAATTTCAGACATCTTTGAAATAAAAACACGTATATCAGCTTTAATCCTAGCTTGTCTCCAAATGCGGTGTTGTTCATGTTCAGCCACAGCACGCCTTCTTTGAAACCATGGCATGAAGTTGGGCCCATTCAGAAACCTTCTGTTGAAACAAAGTAGTTGAACTGTTCATCAGAGCTGGAAAAGCCACCAAATAGATCGCAATGGAAAATCAACAGCAAGTGTGACTTACCGATAAAGCTCAAGCCAATTAGAACGCAAACGCTTCGCTAAAAACTTTCCTGGACCCCTTGCTCCAAGTCCCTCAAGAAATCCATGAGCATCGAAAGGAGGCAAAGGTGGAGGATCAACAAAAGGCGATGCCCCCTCCTGTGGTGTTGTGGCCCTCAAATAAGGTCCGAACGGGGCAAGAAAATTTGTAGTGAGCTCCAAAAAGTGTCGGCGTAATATTTCATTGTTGACTAGTGACATGGACTCCTCAATTCTTGGGGATACACCAGCATCCACAAGACGGTTCAGCACGGCTGTATCTGGCTTTGTTGTAGGGGTGTAGTTTGTCCACAAAGCCTCTCTATGCTCTGTCATAAGACATAGAGGTCCATCTCTCTTCACTCTTGCATTTTTTATCAAATTTGTTGGGGAGAACTTCTTTAAAGGAGAAAGCTGTAGCTGCAGCTGCAATCGACCTTGATTAATTCCACGATTGGGTGGACTTGGCCTCGTAACAAGTGTGATCTTGTTTGGTGCAGCCAAAGAGGGTCCAACAGACACGACATGTGGAAGGGTTCGTATCACCTTCAAAAAAAAGAGATTCGTGACCCCTAGGATCATGGGAGGAACTTGCTCTCCTTCTCTAAGTGAGTTAAGCACAGAAAAATCAGGATCATGAATCGTAAAATAAGGCCGGAAATCAACACTGCAAGGCAAAGGAGCCATAAGACCTACCAATGCTGCCACGGCTTCACAGCATTGTGAAGGAGTGGGTGCAATTACAAGCAATGGTTCTCCTACTAAGACCAGCTCCCAGAGCTCCCACAACTGCATCAATATACCTCGAAAAATCCCAAACACATCAGCCTCATGAAAGATTCCATGTGGGATAGAGGGGTTCAAGGGGCCAGAAGGAGCCATAGCAGATGTGAAGTCATCCATGGGGGTTCCACAACCTGGAGGAAGGGTATGTGCGGGAGGAAGATGCCCTCTGAGAGTTACATTTCCAACAGGAAGCTCCATTACAGCACCATGAACAGGGGCAGGCCATTGAGACACATATGCAGCTACCTGTTCCAAACCTTGTGCCCCAATATCAAAGTAAAGTGGACCCAAAATTTGCAGAAGTGATCTAAATACATTGGAATACGGTCGATCTGACAGAATTACAACTGATTTCTGTTCCCCTCCTCTTTTGAGCCGCTCATCCTTCCTTTGTCGATTAAAAACAAAACCATAGAGATACCTTGGCCCACCACTACCTGGCCCTCCTCTGGGCCCGGTGATTCCACCTGCAGATGATGTTCCTGAGACGCTTGGTGGCATAATCTGTGTTGTGGAATTGAGGAGGTGAACTGTCCCAGCCTCAGCTTCAGTACCTCTGGACCTCGCATTTGGTGAAACAAGATTGGTAAGGATCCCAGGCAACGACCATCTTCTTCCAGCTTCATCGTCATATATTCCTTCCAAACGTGCATCAAATGATGCGGAAATCTCTCTTGATATTTTCTTATTTACGTGATCAGAAACAAGAGAAGATACTGGAAACCCATCTTTGGTCACTGCAGACCCTCCTCCCGAAGAATCCCTGCTTTGTGCTCTTTCCTTGATGCCTTCTACATCTGTTCCAGAGAATTTGTCTGCACTAGAAAGCTCTGGTGTTATCGACAAAGTAGTACGAGGAATGTTGGCATTTTGTGAACTCGCAGAGACTGTGCCACGCCTCCGAACACGAAAGAAGAACATGCAATCATAGACACTGGTTCGGTTGTGACTTTGTGACATAGAATCTGGAAACGAACTAAATGCAACATCAAGCTCTTCCTCAGGACTTATAACTCCTGTTGGATAACAAGCTTCGACAACTTGACCTTGCTCCAAATCAAATCTGATGGCACAAAGGGCAAGAATCCAACGCCGCAAGCCCACAGAATCTGGCCTTGAATTGGGCTCAGAATTAGGCACTGATAGAGAGACACTCCTTCTCATAATGACTTTTACAGTCTCAAATCATAAGCTTGATCTAATCCCCAGAAAATATACAAGGAGATGTGTTTATACAGATGCACACTCCACAGGAGAGGTCGCTTCAACTTGGCTTTTCAATGAATAGAGCCAGCAAGAATACTTCACTTTGAGGCTCGGAAGCTATCATCTTGCAGCAAGTTATCCACAGGAAGAATAGCTAGCACAAAGTCCATACCTTCTTAACATTGAGCTAAAATATGCTGCAAAGAGAAACTCGTGAATGGACTGATCGACTGAGGCGCAATTCTGGTCAAAAACTGCATCCTACGAACGCCGGAGAATTGATTAACTGGACGTTGGAGGAAATGAGGGGAATGGACGTGTTTCCAGCAGGCGATCGCGATGGCGCTGAGCATGCAGATGGTTATGGCGGAAAAATGACGATGCAGTGAGCTCTTTTGAATTGGCAGACCATCGATTTGTCGATGCGGGGCATCCTATTTCATTATTGCAACCCCAGGAGATGTCTCTCTTCGAAGTACAAATTATAATCCAACATTCAATGCCATAAAATAGATAAATAACTAGTGTGCCATTATTACTTTGCAAAAAAATTCAATTCAAGTCAACACTCACTAAGTAACTCACAAGTGAATATGCTTCAATGGAAGGCAGCGCACGGGCTGGGGTAGAACTCTCGCCTCTCGTCAACTACTTTGGTTGGACATCAGTTAAAGCAAGCAACATTCACTCATGTGGATTGACTTGTGTTTTAAAGAGCGGGGGTAGAAGACGGGGCTTCCCAACTTTGCCAAAGTGAGCAAAGTTGGAAAAGCAAGGCAATGTTCACTGATGTAAGGTAGTACAAAGCCCATGCGCTACAATTAATAGACTATTTAGGAATTAAAGTCAAAAATTAAATGGCATAGTTTAGCTTAAGGTCCTGATACCTACTTAAAGCCAATTAATAGACCAAACTCAAAGAGAAGAACAAGGTACTAGAAGTTTGAAAAAGTTATAGCATCCAAATTGGCAATGTCACAACTTCATTAATTTTATGCATTGTTAGAACTCAAATGACAAAATGCAAACATGTAACTGTAGAAAGCATAGATAAAAGGAAGCTGATATAATGGAGAACATCCATTTGTAACATGTAAACATCCATTGTCGTTGTCCTTCGAAAGCATCCTTATGTAGTCACAAACTACACAATAGTCACCACCAAACATCCACCTTCTAGAGGTACATCAATGAAAAGAGGTACCAATTTTTATTGAACACAATTAAACAACATAAGTAATCCTAACATAATTATTTGCACTCCCTCTAGAGAGTCAAGGAAATAGGATATTGTAGAGATTGGGGGGAACCCTAAGGCTAAACCCCTATCCTCATCGTCAAGAAAAACAAAGTCATCATCTGTGAGACCATAAGTGTCATCCGTGTAATCATATAAATCGTCTTCGTCATTAGAGACACCAATGTTTACTAAGAAGGTCACTAGACGTCTATAGTCATCTTGGTCAAAAGGGTAGGCTTGTGCAATGGGAGAAACGCTCTCTACTAAGTATGGATCAATCGTGGTCAAGAGACGTATTAGCCATTCTAACTCATTGAAATTTCTCTCACATGCTAGCGTACCTACTAAATCCCATTCACAGGCAAGCACCGGAAAGACCATGTGAAACACTTGTGAAAAGTAACGAGGGTACCTCTCACCCAAGGCAGGAGTGGATGACTCTAGCGTACTAGCCATATCTGTACACACAGATAGATGATGGTTAGAGTGCAAATATTACAAGGGTCGTGTCAAAAGGTCGTGCCCTTGTGCATAATGTGTTTTTATGATTTTGTGTTATGTATAGAACTCGTAGGTTTCCAGATTTTTGTTTGGGGGCTCTTGCTCTTTTATTTCTTTATCTTGTTTTTGGAGTATAAGGCTTTATATATACATTCTTTAAGATTGGGAGATTAAGAGATCAGAGAGGAAGGTTGAGAGGGAAGCAAGTGAATGATGGATGTCAGCAAACACTCCCCCCTTCCTTGGGTAGATCATACCTTTTGGAATGATGTCATCACCTTTTGGAACCAATTATTCCAAGTTGTTATGGGTGAAGACGTTAACCAATAGTTTTCGACCGCCCATTGCGTTTCATCTAGTTGCAAAGGTGGTAAGGTACTCTCCCATGATTTTATTTGCAACGTTGTTGTAGGTAGTGAACTTACAACGGGAGGTGCAAACTCTTCCTTGTTTGTATGGATATGTACAATGGTAGGTGGAGGTTGTGTCGAAGCTTCTATTTCCGTATAGAAACTACATGAAGAGCAAGAAGCTTCATTTGACTTCCCTGTTCTTGAGCTAGGCGGAACAAATTGTTCTTTCTTCAGTACCCAAACTAGCTCTGGAGCGGGTGTACAGCATTCTGTGATTTTTTCTTTTCCACAATCTTCAATTCATTTTGGAGCTACGGGATTGGGCTCACATGGCCAGGTGACAAGTAAGAGCACAATTTACGTTTTGGGACCCAGATTTGATCATTTCCTTCATAGTATCCTTGGGCTTCCAATAGTTTTTTAGGAATCCAACGCGCAACGTTTCTTCACATTTCTTGGGGCAAGTGGGACGTCTCTTACCAGGCTCCTATCTTTTAGCACTAGCTATGTTTGCTAAAGAAGCTTTAGGGACCCACTTGTATATTTTCTTTGTTATATTATGATGGATCTTGTGTGTCTCAAGCTTTATTTTTCAACTACAACAGTTGAAGCTCTAGAGAGTTGGGATATGGGGACATATGGTTCAACCTCTTGGACATGCAATGGTAGGGCTAAGTGGTAGGGCTAAGAGTTGGTTTCTGCATCGTGACACCCCCAGTCCCCCAATTAATAGTGCATTTGGTGGCTATCATCCACGTGCGTCCTAGGTTTATATTACCCTCCATAGTTCCAGCAAGCATGACCAAAAATTCTTGAGCTACAACCCCATTGTCATAACTAACAGAAGTGTGCCAGATTCCAAAAACCGTAGTTTTTTTCTTATTGACACCCTTGACTTGGATAATACTCTCAGATAGAGATGGCTTTCCTAACTGACACCACACCCCATATGATAGCAGATTATACTTAGAACCCGTGCCCAATAAGGCATTATATAGCACTTTTCCATAGGCGCTATTTAGCTCAATAGGGTATCGTAGAGGTGTGTCAGAGTCCAACCAATCATCCTCTGTTTCAACGTGGAATGCATGTATAACTCCAAGGTTGGCCTCTCGTTGACGTCTTATGCGTTGTTGTCGCTCTTTAGCCTCAGCTTGAGCTTGTATCTTCTTCAATTCTGTTTGTGCCTTGGCTGCCTTTTTTTTATGGATGGCATGTAGCTCCTCTTGGCTTAAAGAATCATAGTATCTTTTAAATTTTCTCCCACTGAGGAATTCAATCGTTTTAACTCCATCAAGAGTTTCCACACGAATGGTTCCTTGTGGAGTGATTTCACATACTCTATATGGTTATTTTCTCGCATATTTCAACTTTTTCTTTTTGTTACGCACTCCGTACATAAGGACTTTATCACCAACATTGATATCTTTGTTCTTTAGATGATAGTCAAACCATTTCTTCCTTCTATCTTTCTCCACAAGTGCATTTTGCACAGCCAATTGCCTTTCTTCATCTAACCTCTCAAGGATATATAGGTGCTCAACTAAAGGGTTACCATCCCAACCTTCTTGTGAAGCTACACGTAGACTAGGAATTACAAACTCCAATGGCATAAATGCTTCTTGGCCATATACCATTTTGAATGGTGTACAATTAATAGCTACTTTGTAAGAAGTATGATAAGCCTATAGGACTAAAGTCAAGGACTAAAGTCAGCTTCAAATCCCAATCTGTGCGATGAGCTTCCACCGTTTTGGTCAAGATAGATATTAAGGTCTTGTTGGTTCTCTTAGCTTGGCCATTTGCTTGTGGATAATAAGGTGTGGATTTATGGTGAGTTATCATGAAGTTGGTAGTGAGTTCACTCCATTGATAAAATGAGTGCTATTGTTACTCGCAATCTCAAAGGGACAACCAAATCTTGTAATAATGTTCTCAAAGAGAAACTTGGCAGTTGACCTTGCATCATCCTTACGTGTTGCCCTAGCTTCCGCCCACTTTGTCACATAGTCAGTGGCAACAATAGTATATCGAGATTGAGTGCTACAAGCTGCCGGACTAATTGGGCCTACAAAGTCCAACCCCCATTTTTCAAATGGTTGAGTCACTTTAACAGGATATAAGGGCATGTTATCCTTTTGTTGTGTGCTCTTGTAACGTTGGCATTCATCACATCCTATTGCAAAAAGTGATGCATCTTTGAATAAGGTAGGCCACCAATAGCCTGATTGCAACACCTTTCTAGCTGTTAGTTCCCCTGAGAAATGTCCTTCGGCTATACCCATGTGGGCTTCTTGTAGTATGTATAAATACTCATCGTCACGAGCACAACATCTAACAATATCATCCTTCCCTAGCGTGTAGAGAGTTCTCGCAATGAGAGAATAATGTTTACATTCTTTTAACAGTTATCAAGCTATGTCCTTACGAAGCTCTTTGGGTGGAAAACCATTAACTAAAAAGTTCACAATCTTCTCACTCCATTCAGGTATGGTTTCGACTAGGAATAGAGAAGTATCGAGCAATTCATCATCGACTCCATTAAGGGCTTAACCATTAGGTATGCGAGACAAATGATCCACCATGACATGTCTTTTACCAAGTCTCACCACAACGGTAAAATCAAACTCAAAGAGAATTAACAACCATCGTGTAATTCTTCCCATGGAACAAGGTTTATTTACTAGATACAAGGCTTGATGATCCATATAGAAAACAAACTTGTTGACAAGAAGGTAGTAGCAAAATTTCTTCACTACGTAATCATACCTAAACTTTCCCTCTCTGTAGTGGTGTAGCTTCTCTTGGCATCATTCAATTGACGACTTGCAAAGCTAATGGGGTAGTCCAATTTATGTTCTCCTGGTTGAGCTAGAACACAAGTTCGATGCATCAATATGCACATGAAAAATTACATTCCAATCGGGCACTCGTAGAATAGGAGCGCTTGTCAATGTCTTTTTCAATGACTCATAAGCATGGTCACACTCCGCGGTCTAGTGGAACTCAATAAGAAGCTTGTACAAAGGACAAGCTATCTAGGCAAAGTTTAAAATAAACCGTCGGTAATAACCAACATGGCCCATGAACCTTTGAACTCCTTTATAGTTTGTAGGTGGTGGAAATTCAGCAATGGCTTTAATTTTGCTCTCATGTGTGGAAATCCCATTTTTGGACACTATGTGTCCTAAAATGACTCTATATTTAACCCAAAATTGGCATTTGAAAACAATTTGCACTTCTCAAACACTTTTTGTAAGCATGATAGATGTTCTCTCCAAGAGGAATAAACACAAAGGTCATCTAAGAAAGCTTCGCAAAACTCCCTCAAATATTCTATAAAAGCAGTGTTTATTAATCTTTGAAAGGTAGCAGGGGCATTGGTTAAGCCAAAAGCCATAACACGAAATGTAAACACTCCAAATTCGGTTATAAATGTTGTTTTAGCGTGGTCCTCTAGGGCAATTGTAATTTGATTGTAGCTAGAGTACCCATCTAAAAATCTATAAGCTTCCTTCCCTGCAACTCTTTCAAGCACATGTTCTGAATATGGCAGGGGTAATGGTCCCTCCTAGTGGCAGCATTGACCTTCTCGAGATCCACACACACTCTGAGTTTCCCATTCTTTTTTGGCACAATCACTATTGGAAACACCCATCTTGAGTGCTCAATAGGGTATATGAATCCTCATTTCACAAGCTTTTCAATCTCTTCTTGAACGATCTTTGCATCTTTAGGATTCATTGGGTAGGGTCGTTGCTGAACTGGTTTAGCCATGCTATTCATGTGGATTGGTGTGTTGCACCATGGAAGATGAAACACCTTTCATATCATGGTATGTCCAAACAAATATATCCCTAAATTCCTTGAGAAGTCCTTTAAGTACACACTCCTCAGTTTTCGTTAGATCTTGGGCAATGAAAACAGGTTTGGACTCTTCTCCTGGGTCTGCGAACTCTATTTCCTTAACTATCGCTGGACCGTCATAAACTCCATTGCTTCCATCGATAGGTTTTCTTTGAGCCTTTGTATACACAACCTTACGTTCCTCCGTGGTGCAGGATTTGAAATGTTCAGGTTGTAGGGTGTAAGTCTGTGGGGTTCTGTTGTTCTGTGGATTGTGATTTCACTTCCAATTCCTTTTGTTGTTGAGCTAACTCGCGCTTTTGTCGTCTCCTTACGGTACAGTTCAACTTTGGCTTCTCTGTAGCCTCTAGTTGTGCGATGTCAATGGGGTTGTGGTCTACATCACATAACGCTTTGAAGGTATTCACCCCAGTTATCTACCAACTTCTGATGAGCATCACATGTCCCTATATAATTAAGCCATTCTGCGATAGATTCTTTTCATTTATTCTAGCATGCACATTTGCTCAATATCGTCGCCTCTTATATCTCTTACTCTTCTTGTCTAATTTTTGACACGGCCGATCTCTAGTGAAGAGTCACTAGATGAATCGCTACTTGTGTCTTTTGCTCCCTTGGATAGATTGTCATCTAGGGTACCACTGGGCCCAGAATGGTTTGTCCCCACATTTGCACTAAGATTTTTAACTCAGATTCTTCGTCCTCATAGTCAATTTCAAGCAATGATTCTGACCCCAAATCGTGTGGGCTATAGTCTTGTGAGACGCTACTGGTTCCAATGCCAGTCAGACCTTCATCTTGTAGGTCATCAGAAGCTATATGCATTGCTTCTAGCATATTTAAGGGTATGAGTGGTGGCATTTCATACCCCTCAGGTGTTACCCAATTCGTCCCCCTGTTTCCCCAAGTGTCTATGGTTGCTGCTAGGTGGACCCAATCCACATTGTCCGACTCAGTCATCCCAGGTAGTACATCCATATAAGGAGAATCTTCCCCAACATCAGTGTCGGCTTTACACGTGTAACAATCTGCAATGGGGCCGAATGAATTGTGGTGTCAGATCTATGATCAATTATAAACCTATTTCCTAGAGGATGTGCTCGACCAGTTACAAGATCCAAACGAATGACAGAATCTCGGAAGTGCAAGTAGACATGGTTTTTAGACCAGTCATGCACCATTTTTGCTTCCCTCATGAAAGGACATCCTAAGAACATCTCAGATGCCATAGTATGCTTGGAGAAATCCATAACAATGAAGGTAATTCTTATTTTATGTCCAAAGACCTTGATCTTGAGATCTTCTAGCATCCCAATAGGTTAACAATAGACCCATTGGCCATCTTTACTAGTATGGTTGTGGTCCCAAGGTGAGGTCTTCCCATATTTTCCCATCAATTTTTAGTCACAATGTTAATCCTAGCGCCACCATCAAGGATTCCCTTCACAGTTAATCCCTTGGCAATGATTGGTATGGTTGCATTGGATTCATCTCCCTTAAAGTATTGTCCCAACTTGTTAACATATATTTGTACAACAAGGTTCTAATCTAGTTTGGGTTGTGGATCTAAGTGTTCCTCCTCTATTGGCATCTCCCTAGCTCCATCCATCTATGCAAATTGTGGTAGCCCAACCTTTAGTTCTCCATTGAGGAAAGCTCGAAGAGCTAAGAATAGCTCAGGGTCTCCATACAGTTTGGACATGATGGTGGTTCTAACCTCTAAAGCCATGAAATCCATCAATTTGGAAACATTTAACGACACCTTTTGGGCTTCCGTCCCTTGACGTGGGAAAGATGGGATCTCCATTTTTTTTATAGGGTCAGGTATTCCCTCTGTAAACATTCTTTCCAACAAGAAGTGAGTACGTCCACTTTCCCATGACTTTAAGTCACTTTCTTCTTCGATGACACTAGGTATGGCTAAGGGTCTATGGACTTGGTGAGGTTGTTGTTGCATAGGGAACACTGTGTCTGTAATCTGGATCGGCCTAGGTGCTGGCTCCAGATCCCTTTTGGTCTCTTCTACCAAACCCATTAATTGCTTGACTCGCTTGATCTCCTCTGTAGGGTTTGGGTAAGTTCCTATCTTTTTCTTGGATCCTGGCCATTGTGGCTCATGATGATCTTCCTTGTTGATTTCTATCTTAGTGGTCATTTTGGTCTCCATGGTTTCACCTAATCAGAATCCTCTTTAGCGTCGTTCATATATACGGGGTCGTCACCAGTCCCTATGTTGATCTTTGAACTGGGGTCTGAACTGGGGTCTGACTTCGCTACTTTTTGCGATCTCTTCCTTCATGTTTTCTTCTTCTTTTGAGATTGGGCAATTGATGCCGTTTCTCTTTCTTCAAGAATATAATTTTATTTTTGGAGCATCGATCGTGTGAGTACATTTACTGGTACCACAAGTATACTTTGGGATGGATCCTTGGTAACCTCAATCAAGTTTAACGGCGTGATCTTCGGTGCATTTGGATTATTCAAACATTGGGCAATCAAATGATCTATGCCACATCGATTACACGTGAGTATCGGCATTGTAGACGTGCTCGCTTGATTGGTTTGCATTAGTGTGGCGTTCTTTTGTAGCCTAATAGGACACTTGGCCACATACCTCCACACTCATAGAATTGAAGAGGTGGTCTCTTGGCAATGTAGTTGATATTTTGGCCTCTTGCAGCAAGAGCAACTACTTGATAGACAGGTTTGATTAGTCCCCAATAGTCTTTCATGTAGTATTGTGGACTTTCTTCAAGCGCACCAAACCCATAGGCAATATTAGGGTCTATATCTTCCTCACAACTTTCCAAATAAGCAATAGATGACTCACAACCCACTTGATTCACAGACGTGATTCTCGGATGTGGTGGTTGCGGTCCTAGCACTGAAGGTGGTAAGGGTGTTGTTTGAACAACATTTTGGGCCCTAGGGACCATGTGTTTTGACGTTTGTTCAAGAGGTGGGGCCAACACCAATGCACACACTCAAAGTGTGTCTGTCCATGCCAAGGTTGGTCTATTGGCAATCACATGCTTAAATACTATGCAATCCTTAGCTTGATGACCATACCTCCCATAGACATTGCAATTCCCATTAAATTTTACTCTAAAAGTAGGGCATTTACTGGTACTATGCGGACCATAGCATATTGAGCACCATTGTTATTTCCTTCTTGGATACATATGATTGTTTTGCGGAGCACAATTGTCTCTAAGACTCTCTTGAATGGCCTTGGTGAGATCTGCTAAAGTCACCTTAGATATCTTTTGCTCCTTAGCAATAGGCTTTGGGGTCATTGGCTAATGCCCCAATGCTTGCGAGCTAATAGATTTAGGCTCAACAGAGACTCTTTCTCCTTGAATCATTAAATTATCCTCAATTTGGATTGCATTGGTGGTGACTGCTTCCCAAGTGGTGATACCTCTAATGACTATTCCATTGTAGTTATCCTCATGTCGTAATCCCCTAATGAATATATCAAGCAATTGATTATTATTGAAGCGCTCATTTGGATTACAATGAGAATTCAAATGCTTCAAGCGACTAATAAAGTCTCTCACCGACTCTCCTTCCTCTCTTTGGGCTTTCTGGAGTTGAGAGGCTACACCCTAAAGCACTCCCTCTCGTATGCATTCTTTCAAGAACAATCTCCTAAGAGTAGGGTAAATCGTTTTTTCTTCCACCCTTAGGGTTCTATACCAATCCCCAGCCTTCTCTCTTAAGGTTAGGCTTAAAGCATTACTCTGATACAGGTCATTGTGTTCTCCTAGAGAATTTCATATTTGTTCAAACACTTTGATATACTTTCTCACATCCCCGTCTCCACTAAATTTTTGTGTGAGCTTGGCTATTTGAACTACCTTACTTCTAGGCTCTCTATCAAGCATGTTTACGCATATTCTCAGCAATAGATCGACCAATAGCTTGAGAAAATGTTGCCAAGTCACCTAAGTGAGCACGCACTGTGGGTGAAGGTGCTCCAGAGACTACATGTGGAGTAGGTATTGGCATTGGGCTTGGCACATAGGAAACCCTTGGGTTCCAAGTTTGGTAAGGTGTTGTGCCATGTGGTGGCCCAAAGTTCATATGTGTGGCCCTAGGCATAGCAGACATCGGATGTGACATGCTAATGCTAGCCGGTATGGTCCCATTGAAATAAGATCTTGGGTGTTGTGGTTATGGAGCATAAATTGTTGAAACAATGGGAGGTGTAGGGGCTACATGAGTACAAGGATCCATAAGTGTATACGATCGGTACACACTTGTAGGTACTGTTGCACGCATTGAGCTACCATGTAGCGGTGCTTTACTAACAAATGAGGTCCATGGCGTGTTTCTTGGCATGCCCATCATTGGGGTGAGCATGGTAGCCGTGGTGTCATCAAGGGAAAGATGAGCTAGACTTGGAAAGGTAAAGCTATCACTTGTGGGCTCAGATTGCACTGAGACCCCTGGCGAAACAACATATGGAGGATCCATCAGACTTACCGAGGGAGTCTCCATTTGCGATAAGGTTGGTTGTTAAGCCTTCCCTGTATCCAAGAATCTCATGAGACCCATTGAAGGCATGTGGATCCCCTCGTTCTATCTCTCTAGCTCAATAACCCTATGGATAATCTCACAAACTCTTTGTTGTTGATCCTCTACACTAGTAGCACCCGTTGTGGATTGTAGGACATCTAACCAACCCACGTGATAGGTGTGACCTGTGTATAGGTTGGTTAGAGTTTCTGTTTGTAGTTCGTACTCCCAGTTCTCATTTAAGAACGCTCCATCTAGGATTGAGGTGCTAGGGGTGTCTTTTGAACTAGATCCAATGTGGCTCTCTATGGGTTGACCCTTAGTGGTCTCTAATTTAGGAGCACTCGATTGCTCTCTTAGCAAGGATATTGACATAGGGGCTTTCGCTTTTAACTCTCTTTGTTGCTCTGCCTTGCGTAAGCTCTTGATTTCCTTTTCCCTAGCCGCAATGATATATCGCTCAACCTCTTGTACTTCGGCAAGGCTTCTACCATCACGTAATATAACCTCGGAGGGGAATAGCTCTGAAGAGTTAGAGGGTGCAAAGAATGGAGTATTCACGTGAACACTCTCCAAGAGCATGGGGTCTATGTTGGTCATGAATGGCGAATTTACTTCCCCACCCCCCTCATTTACATCGTTAGCTCCATGTTTGGAGCGAGTGGCTCTACTAAAGGTTTCCTTCAAGTGGCTAAGCACGCTTGGCCCGAACCGTGGGCCCATGGTATGCATGTCTTGGCTTGAGCTATCAGGATTAGGCATTGGGTAACCCTCCATGACGTCATAGTCAGAGGAAGAGTCACTAGACGCAATATGCCAGTCCTGAGTGGTACTACCTTGGGTCCCCACCGAGGGCCCGAAACCTAAGGTAGGTGGGTATTGAGAACTCGTGTAAGTCAAAATGCTCACTAGTTGCTTGGCCTCTAGCACACGACCAGAGCGCAGATGCATGTGCCTTTGGCACCCTACAAGCGTCGGCGAATACCCTTGAAGGTCAACCGATTGATTTTTTATTCGTTTTGCACCCCGTTTTCACTCGTTTTTTTATGTTTTTAAATGTTTTTTAATGATCGGTTTTTGGATTAGAGTGTGTGATAGCTCAAAACGAGCGTATTGCTCAGGGGATCGTGGTGTGCTTTACAACACATCGTTCGGTTACCCGAAGCTCCATTGTTCTCAAAAGGGTCAATTTTTACTTAAGCCTGAGGCTAAAATAAGTAATCCTAAAGGGTGACTGAGGCCTGAGCCTGAGCCTGAGCGTGGGCTTGGGCTTTGGTTTGGGCCTGGGGGGAATATTCTCGATCTTGGTCCTACCTTTAGAAATTTTAATATATATATATTTTTGGGATAAGGTCGTTGCGGTTGCGTTGCACGCGCGAGCACACACACATCTAACCTACCTACTTACAACTAACAGAGCTACTGTTACACACTAACACAATACTGCAACAACTAATTAACTAACAGATCTACTTATTGTACCTTACAGAACTAACATTATAGATCTAATACCTTAAGCTAGCACCTTATGAACAGAAAACACAGTACCTTACATAGAAAAACTAACACCTTATTAACAGAAAACAATATACAACAAAAACAAAGGTAACAAATCCTTCTCAACAAGCCACACACCTTCTTTCTCTACTTTTCCTACATTTCATAATGTACCACAAAGCAGCATAGAGTGCTATTCGAGCTTAATGCAAGGAATTTCCCCGACAGCGATGCCAAAAATGTGCGCATCTGTCACACGTGTCAAAGCAAGGGACTTGCCGTACATTGTGTGAGAGCCACAAATGGATGCAAGCACACAACCACACTAATCTAGCAAGCTCAAGAGAGCAAGGGTGTGTCACTCACCACCCTACGCTCGCCTTCGTGGAGGATTCCTCGCCGCGAAGAAGAAGGAGCTACCGCCGTGCAGTGCTCAACCGCCTCCCCGCCATTGTGCCGTCGCAATGCTCGATCACACACACACTCTCTCTCTCACGCATACACACACACACACAAGGAGATGAAGAAGGAGATGGAGATGGAGCAAGAGCACTCTTCAATTGCACAAATGAGAGAATGAGTAATTTTTAGGTTTAGGTAACTTTTATATGAGCTCGCCCATTCACACTTGCCCATGCTTAGCCAACTAACCCTTGAATGTTCTAGTTAGAGTGCACCTCTCATCGGCGATCACTCTTGCCCTTTTCCTATTGGACTGACAAGCCCGGCCCACGACTACTAGAAGTGGACGCTGGCGGTTAGCACATAGCCAAGAGCGTTGGTATAGGCTCCCTCTCTCTCTCTCTCTGTGTGTGTCTCTCTCATACACACACACACACACACACACACACACACACACACAAGGGTCTCTCTCTCTCTCTCTCTCTCTCTCTCTCTCTCTCTCTCTCTCTCTCTCTCTCTCTCTCAACAACAAGATTTGAAGCAGAAAGTGGAGCGTTCTACATACACTACAACAAAGAGACAACCAGTGAATTCATGCGAACACAAAATTGAAAGTATGAGTGATCACCATATGATCTTTTCTTCCTCTATGTGATTAAACAAAAACGATTAAAATAAACTCAATATGAACAAAAATTCTTGATAGTATAAACAAAAATGATTGATACAAACTAAATATAAGCGAAGAAACTTAACAGTATTATACAAGTAGACTAGAAATGACTGGAGTAGACTGAATATATAAATCATCAATGTATGTATATATACACAATGTTAATACCCAAATATGATCATCTATCTAAATGCCACTACAACTATGTATTAGTATCAGACTCGTCCGCACAATCCTTCTGTCCCCCAGCATGTGAAGACGATGCATTGCATGCCCGTTTCTCGTCTAGCCTCCTATCCTCCTCCTCCTCTCACGCAACAAGCTTGAGATCTCTCTCGTCGTGAACCTCCTGCATTCATAAAATTAAAATCAAATCGATTGACAATAAAAAACTAATTTGAAAACCATTTTAACTTAAAAAAATAACTCAAAGTTATAGCTATGCCTGCCTTCTTCACACTGGGTGGGTAGCAATAATGATGGAGCAGCATATGGTCATCATGAAGAGCGTCTACTACCTTGTTGTTTTTGTCGATGTGGTATTTTCTTTTGATTGTGTAAATGGAATGTACACACAATGCAACTCTACCAACTCAAATAGGGATTGTTTCTGTAATAACTCTTTCATAATGAAGCACATCCAAGATTGATTTGATGCACCTTTGAATTCGTCTCCATGTGGTATGTCAATGGCCTCCTATGGGTTGAAATGCACGCCCAATGTGAGAGGAATGAAGGGCTAAAAGCGAAAATCTTGTGCCTGGACAATAATGGAGCACTCAATGTTGGCGAGGAAAATGGCCGAGGAGAAGCTTAATGGGCTTTTGAAGTACTGGACCGAAACTAGACAATTGTTGGCACAGACTTCAAGCCGATCTAACGAGGGATAATGGGTTGAAATCTGAAAACAATGGTTGACCTGCTGCAAACATCTTGGTATGACCTGAAATCTAAAAATGTTGGTTAATATGCTGTGGTTGAGACCATGGCCTGATTTTGAAGCAAAAATGCTCAACCAATGTGCTACCAATTGTTGGCACTGTGGCTGATCTACAATGGTAATTCCAAGGCTAGCTAGTTGGAGCAAAACGGTGCTTGATTAGAGGAAAAACATTGGGCTAAACCCAAAAATGTGATGGCTGCTTGCTTCCCACTAGGTGGGTAGTAATAGTGTTGAAGCAGCATATGGTCGTCACTATTAGTACCCACCTAGTGGGAAACAATAGTGAAATCTGAAAACAATGGCTGACCTAATGCAAACGGCTTGGTATGGCCTGAAATCTGAAAATGTTGGTTAATCTGCTGTGGTTGAGAGCATGGGATGATTTGAAGCATAAACACCCAACCAATGTGCTACCAATAGCTGGCATTTTGGCTGATGTACAATGGAAATTCCAAGGCTAGCTAGTTGGAGCAAAATGATGGTTGATTAGGCATGGCTCCTAAATCAATAAAGAGAGAAATAGAATTGTCGTTTGTGGATGCGTTGGCTTCATCATATTCGAATTGGTCATCCTCCATCTTATCATCTTCATCATCATGACAATCATCCTTGCTAAGACTTGCAGCCGCCGAACTTGATTCGTCATTCTTCCTCTCCTCTGTCTCCCCCTCATCCAAAGTAGGAGGTGGAAGAGGTTGAAGATGGTCTCCACTTCATTAGTGGAAAAAATGGTTCTGCCCCGAGGTGTTACGGGAACTACAAACTAAAGTTCTGTTGGTGGATTGCTGGAATATAGATGACCTATAGAAGAGAAGCTCAAAGTGAGTAACATTGGTAACATTAATGCTAAAAGCAAATGAGAATAAAAAAGGTAGTCACTCAACTGCTCACAATTGTGGGGCAAAACTAAATTGCCATACCTCCCTGTGTGATGCACATTAGAGTCCACCATGTAGAGGCCATTCTCATGTCGTCTAGACACATTTTCAAGCCACTTGCACTCAAAGATGAAGATATGAAAGGTTCTAAAATTAGCCTTTAGTATCCTTTCAATAGTTCCACAGTACCTGGCTTCCTCACCATCTGTGTCAAAGTTTCCCATGATTCCACAATCCATGGTGGTTCTACGGTTGTCAATGTGGCACGTACGAAAGTGATGACCCTTTGACCACATAGAGTTAAAGGAAAGGTGGAGGGATTCCTTACATTTAGAGCCTCGCACCAATGACACCTTAGTCTACGGCCCCTACTTACCGTCCTACTCCCCTTCCATCGCAGAGTCCCACTCCCATGGCATTGCGGGGTCCCACGCCACTCCATTCCACTCTTGCTTTGCCAAAGCACCGTCGACGCACTTCTTATAGCGGTGCACGTTGACGCTCGTCTCAAGGTAGCGAGCACCAAAAGAGATGAAGCGGCGGGGTATCTTGTGGCTTCGCTTGTTTTGATAGTGGGGGGGGGGGGGAGACAGAGTCCCCTATTTCAGAGCGTGTCGCCCTTGATGCAAAGGATGGGGATACTGATTCACCCGTGCCAAACACGCATGGGTACTACTACAAGGTAAAATATGGTGGGGAGGTGGACTTCGGCATAACACAAGGCAGGGTGTTTTGACACCATCTTCAAATTCTTATGCATTCGACGTATAAAAATTGTTTTGTAAAGTTTAGAGACGAGCTGCCCGATCATGAACGCTACACTGAGGACATGCTGCATGCTAAATTTCTAGATGCCCCTGATCAATGTTCTTCACAACAGCGGTTGGAGGGCTACATAAAAATATTTCTGAAAAACAAGCATTCCAGTGTACGGAGAGCAGCGTCCAACCAAGTTAGAGATCTAGATAGAGCTATTGTGGTGGCAACATGGCAAATGTAGAGTGGGAGTGGGCAATGCAAAAAAAGAGCGATCAAGCTACAATGGGCTCATCCTAC
The DNA here is from genome assembly GCF_014529385.1 of Adiantum capillus-veneris. Taxonomy (NCBI): domain Eukaryota; kingdom Viridiplantae; phylum Streptophyta; class Polypodiopsida; order Polypodiales; family Pteridaceae; genus Adiantum; species Adiantum capillus-veneris. The sequence goes on from NC_140958.1 coordinate 94,485,407, forward strand.
AAACAACAACGCAAAGCTCAAGCTAGACAAACTCCCACGCACTATGGCTCCAGAGGCAAAGCAGCATGGAAGGAAAAATATGTAAGATTGGTTAAATTACAACCTAAATCCATGATTATAAAGATTACAGTTGATGATTTGTTAGTGTTATTTCTAACTTATAGGAAAATATCACTCTTAGGCAACCAACCAGAGAGATGGTCTTTGGGAGCGGCATACAGAATTTGAAACTTGGCGATAGTTGTTCGAGAATAACCACATCTCTCACAAGAAATTCGACGCAGCGGTTGGATCACTACAAGCGGTAAGTTTAAAAAATAATTTTGTATCAACTGTTTTGAGCTGTTGATATTTGTTTAATTTGGTTTGGGTTTATGTAGAGTCAAGGTGATTAAATGTAGGTGCCTGTGGATGACGATGAGGAGGAGGAGGAGGAGGATTAGATAGAAAAATATTTGTCCAAACTTTCATAAAGTCCCAATGTGGCACAATGTATATACAACTATTTTCATTTTATTTGTAACTTTTTTAAATAGTTGATCTTTTGCACATAAAATTGTCAAGGTAAATTAAATTTAAATTCAATTTTTATTTTTTCTATATACTCGTTCAAAAAACAATTGATGTTTCATTGTTTTATGCAGGTAAAAAACAAAGGTGCTCATTTGGGTCACACAATTTTGGGTGGCCCAAATGAGGACCTTTATTTTTGAATAGGCATTTAGATGTACTATATGCGGTAATAGCAGCGGCAAGGCACGCGGTAATAGTTGCGGGTATATACCCGCGACTATTACCGCGTATATTGTTGCTTAACCACTACCGTCTTTTTTGCTCATGCTATTGCCGCATACACAATATTTTCTCTTTCTATTTTCCTTTGTTGTTCCGCGGCAATGCTAGCGGTTGTGGAATGCTCCTCTTATAGTGCTACACACCTTGTGAAAAAATAGGCCTCCTCAAACCTCGTGTGGACTCCACTCCCTAGCTTTACGTAGTGTGTTGTAATCACCCTACATGCATGTGCAACATATGTTGCATGGCCTTGATGCTATAGATGACATGATAGCCTCCCTTATTGAGGCATCACTTGGTGGTCATATAGGGTCATGCAAGCATGTTTGCCATATATAAACACCAATTTTCATGTTGGATCTAGACTCTTTGGAACAATGCTTTTGTTTCCATTGATGAGCGGGAAATATGGTTTAGACCTTCTTGCTGCATGCTTCATTGATATTTCCCCACATACAAGTATTGCATTTTCTCCATTAGATCATACTTGCATATTTTTTTGCTATGAATGCCTATGAGAGCTAGATTTGTATTCTTCAATGAGTAATCTTTTGGATCACGTCTTCGTCTAGGCATGCGATTAGATTACAGGTTCATATTTAGGAGAAAATGTTGAGAGCACGAGTAGACTCATAGCTATTTGTACAAACAGAGTCTCACCATAGCCGCGCTATGCACTCCAACACACTTGCAGACATCACATCATTGCCATTGTAGAACCCAAAGCCGGTTCATCTCAATCTTGATGGTCTCCTCTCAAATCGCTCTACTCTTGGCTTCATCTCCTCTTCAACACCATATTTGGGTGCACCCCAAAGAAGAGCGACAACTCTTGATCCTTGGAGTCAACTTACCACCTCCACCCATATATATTTCTTCTATGGATCAATTAGCACCTAGGACCTCATCGGGCTCGTTTGCAAGATCACATATTGAATGTGAACCTATTCTATAAGGAACTCACTCTCATACGCAATTATTTCACTTATGCTGCTCCTAAAGTTTGCTCCTAGTCTCTTGGTGCACAAGGTGCATGCTTGCTTGTCTTCGATTGTGCTGAAGATTGTGGTTGTACAAGGCTCCTGCTCGATGCTCATGTTGCGTCCTTTGAACTCGCTCACCTCCTAACTTCATAGTGTAATTTACTCCTTACTCGTAAAATGTTTGGCTTAAGAAGTGTGTAGCCTCTCTCTCTCTCTCTCTCTCTCTCTCTCTCTCTCATACAAGATCTAGTATGATGTATCAATTCCTTCCTATCGGGTTAAAAAGAGAAGGGTATGACCTTTTGGCTCCTTCAGATGTTTTGCATAACAATAATAAGTGCAACATCGAGGTAGCATCTAGATAGTTTCTCTTGGTTGCTTTGGAAAGAGAATCTCAACTGGAAACGTTCTTGTTGGAATAGGGTTGCAGGGGAAACACACACAACTTGGAGAAGATGAAGAAGCTCAAGGCACACAATAGAGAGTGGTTTACTTATTATGCAATAGAAAGATAAGTTAGCCCTAGAGTGATGGGTTTATACACAATGCAGAAGGGAAAAACCTCCTAGTGAGGAAAAAAAATGCCATGATGGTCCTATGTGTGTTCACACACATCACTACTACATATGTATGGTAACAAATCCCCCATGGGAGTGATGCGGTGAATGAGAGCTTGCACATAGAGTATAGGGAAGTGCGATGCCCTGAGGACATGATGAGTCCACAAAGGGGAGTACGCCCAAAGATTTGTAAAAAGCTTCAAATTTCTCACAAGACAATGCCTTAGTGAAACATCTGCAAGGTTTTCCTGTGTTGGTACATAAGCCAAGGTGATATCTCCTTTTAAGAGTCTCTCTCTCACGTAGTGATAATGCACCTCAATGTGCTTTGTGGGATCATGGAAAACTAGGTTTGTCGCAGCTGTCAACGTGCTCTGACTGTCAATTTAGATGATGTTGGCAGTGTCCTGTCCAACACCCAAATCAACCATAAGGCATCTGAGCCATACACACTCAATCGTAGCTATGAAGACTGTCTCGTACTTAGTCTCACAATTGGAAGTGGCCACAATAGGTTGCTTCTTGCTCAACCATGATATACATGAAGTGACAAGCATGAAACAAAAATCACTCGTGGACACTTGTGGGTCATAAAAACCAGCCCAATATGAGTCCAAAAAAGCATGTAAATATGGCAGCAATAATCTCCCCTTGGGATAAAACAACCCAAGATGTAAAGTGCCACTCAAGTCGCGAAAGATTCACTTGACAGGCTATCAATGCTTAGACCTTGGGCTATACATAATTCTGCTGACCTTTGAGACTACAAACTTAATATTAGGCCTTGTGTTGCATACATAAATAAGGCATCCAACAATAGTTTGGTAAAGAGTGACATTGGTAGGATCACGAGCATCATGAAGACTCAATTTCAAACCTGTTTCCATGGGAGTGGCATAGGTTTGCAATCCTCAAGTCCAAACTTACATAGAAATGTCTCTATGTAACTTGTTTGACACAAAGCAATACCACCATCTCACTGCTTAAACTGTATGAGAACTATTGCCCAAGTAATGATGCAACAACCCCAAATATTTCATCTTGAAATTAGGATTAAAATTAGTCTTAAATTCAACAATATGTGTTTCATTGGGATGAGTGATCAACAAATCATACACATACAATACAACAATGAGAAGTACATCTCCCTCACGCTTTACATATAAAGTGCTTTTTGTTGGTGGACTATTATGAAAGACTCGTTTGACCAAACGAGTGTCAGCTTTCTCATACCAAGCATGAGGAGATTGCTTCAAGCCTTACAAAGTTTTCTTACATTTTCACACTTTATCTTCTTGCCCTTAATGACAAATTGTGAGGCTCCGTTACATAAACTTCCTCAAATAAGTCACCATTCAAGAAAGCAATAATAATGTCTGATTGATGTACATTCCATCCAAAATGAGCTGCTAATGCACATAGAACATGCACAATCATCATACAACAAGTGGGAGCAAAAGTCTCTTCATAATCTATGCCTTTTTGTGATGCATAACCTTTTGCAACATGTCGAGTCTGATAGCAATCAATCTCACCATTTGGCTTGCATTTCAACTCGCAAACCCACTTTGTACCAATGTCCTTTTTGCCAGGAGGCAAATCACATAAATTCCAAGTGCCATTTTTTATAAGTGCATCATGTTTTGATTGCATGATAGCCATTCAAATTTTTTGAATTTTGGGCTTCATAAAAAAATAGAGGTTCCTCAACATCACATAAGCTAGAAACAACCAAAGCATAACAATGTGATGCATAAGATGCATGTTAAGAACATGAATGAGTATGACTAGAAAAGGGTGCATCCAATTTACTGTCACGCAAAGTATGCACCAACCATTTTTACATGCCTCTAGCCTACTCATTGTGAATTCTTTCCACACCAAGTCGTCATTGCATCAATAATATCCTGATTTGTAACATTTTTAAAAACCCCCATAGCTTGTTTATTTGCTTCATTGAAATTTACATTGAAATTTCCACCTCTAAAAAGAGGCAGCAAACTATCATAAATATCCTGTGAGCTTACATTATTGTCTTTAGTACATGACATCAAGGGCTGAACAGAGTCTCCCACAAAAACAACATCCCATGAAACCAAGATATTCTTTGTTTGTGGATGGTACAACCTGTAACCTCTGCTTTCGGCACTATAACCAACAAAAATGCATTTGACAGCCTTCTCATCCAACTTTTTGCGCTGCATTTGTGGCACCAAAGCATAAGCCAAATAGCCAAAAACACAAATGTGAAAATAGATGGCTTTCTATCATGCCATGCTTCATAAGGATTCATAGACTGCAAAGCTTTTGTAGGACACCTATTAAGTACATAAGTGGCACAGATGATAGCCTCAACCCAAAAAAATGTGTCAAAGCTTGACTTTTGACCATACATCATGCAATTTATGTAAGCGACATATTTTTTATTTCAACAATATCATTTTTTTGAGGTGTATATGGCATTGTGCATTGGTATTTTATCCCATGACTAACTAGAAATGCATTGAACTCGTAAGACATATACTCCCCCCCTCAATCTGAAGGGAGAGTGCCCATAGTACATTTAGGGACATTTTTAGCCATAGCCAGAAATTGCTTGAAGTACATAAACACTTTGGACTTATCTTTTAAGCAGATATACCCATTCATGTCTAGAGTAATCATCAATGAAAGTCACGAAGTAAAGATAATTGTCCAAGGATGGAGTTTGCATGGGCCCATAAACGTCACTATGCATAAGCTCCAACCTGCATGTAGCCCTTACTAAACCATCCTTTGGAAATTTTGAACGCTGCATCTTACCCAAAACATAGCCTTCACTAACATGCTTCACAGGTGCTTGTGGAGGTGGAAAAAAAGTAACCATATCAGACTTTGCAAACGCAACAAATTGACAAAATTCATATGGCCAAAATATGCATGCCAAAATTTTGCATTGAAAACAACCTTTGAATCCACAATTGCAATTGAAAAATTCTACCCAAACTTGTCATACAAAGTGAGCTTATATAGCCCACAATACAAAATACCCAATGCAACAATTTCATCACCAAAATTGAGATCATGAACTGTATATCTGTCATCCAAAAAATTGACAACAAGAACAAGTCTAGCAAGTGAAAATACAGACAAAAGATTCTATTTGATCCCAGGTACATAAAGTGCATCAACGAGTGTGAAAGAACTGCCCTTCGTAGCAGTCAACACAATCTTTCCAACTCCCTCGATCGGATAAGAGGCATTGTTGGCACAAGTGACTAAATTTCCATGCGGAACATCCTCAAAAGAGGTAAACAAGTCACGATGAGAGGTAATGTGCTTTGTAGCACCACTATCAAAGTACCACATATGAGCATCTGCAACAATTGATATACATGTATCATGGACATAAGGATAATAACTTCACACTACACTAAAAGCCCATTCTACATCAACATTAGTATCACAATCTCCTTTCACAAAAGACTCAACAATAGCTGCATTTGTAGTGGAACCAACCTCTTTCTTCTTAGCCTCTTTTTCCTTCAGCTTAGGACACTCCTTAATCAAGTAATCATTAGCCTTACAATAATGGCAAACAACAATGTGCATAATGCATCAAACTTGACAACTTTAGGATTTTGTTGGGTCGTAAGTCTCCAAGTACAAGCAAAAGTCTAGTAAGAATCTAGCAAAGCATCAAGAACAACCTCCAAAAGGGAATTGTCAGAAATGACTTCGCTTGAAAAAATAAGTATCTCATTAATATCCTTGATACTAGGAAAGAAAGTGTCCAATTCATCTTCCTCATGCATAATGTTTGACTCCAGCTCTTTACGCAACAATGCAATTTTAGCCTTATTGCGACTTACATAAAGACTATCCAAAATATCCCAAGCCTGTTTTGCAGATTTAGCTGAACAAATGTGAGGAGTAATAGTGCGCTTCACAGCCAATGCAATCAGTGCATAAGCCTGCACATCTCTTACATCCCACAATGAGCTTGCTTAGCCGTTAGCAAAATAGCTCTAATAGCAGCAATCCTGCCACCAAAACCTGCAACATCCTCAATATTGCATGTATCCATAGAACCAGGACGTACTTGCACAAGATTCCAAACACTCTTTGACACAAGAACATGTTGCATCATGTAAGACCACACTGGGTATTTGTACCCATCCAATCTATCCTCACTAATAAACATATGAATAAATCTGTGTTGTTGTCAGCCGTGGAGATTGGATGTACCTGATGTGAAAACTACCTGAAAAGAGGAGAAATAGCACAGGACTAACGCGTGATGTAGAGAAAATTGTGAAGAAGATTGTAAGGGACCTGTTATACAAAAAGCAGCACTACCAAAAGTTATACACAAAATGACAAAATTGCATACGCAATAGTCCCTGCTGTGGAAATGGAGATCAAAAAGAGCCCGAATGGAAAATCTAAGCAAAGCCTCAAGTGTAGCTGATGTGATTATAAGATGCAAATATATTTTCCACTTTTAGTAGGTTATTTAGCACTTCAATGAGGACATCAATGTGTATTGTTCTTTCATGCGCTTCATCAAGCACAATAATAGAAAATGCTAAGAGTTGGCTATCCACCACCCCTTCTATCAAATGTATTCCTTCTATCATAGACTTGATTTCAGTTAAGCCAAAGTTGGCATGATGTATTCCAATGAGCCGCGCCTCATGCTTGGCCCGAGAGGCCAATGCTTATTTTCCTGAAGGGGACTCCAATCAGTCATTTGACATGTAAATGCTACCCTACCTTAATGAAGCTAGATTTAAGACAAACTTAGAAGGGCTACTTAAAGACGTTGCATGCACAAGCAATCACACAAATAAATAATCACATGAATGCATCTAGAAAGAGCAAATAAAAATTGAAAAAGCAAACAAAACGAACTTGTGTATAAAGAAATTAGAGAAAAAAAAATTGAAAATTGATCCAAGACTCACAAATGCCAAGGGCGAAGTGGGAAGGAGGAAGGGACCGACAAGAAATGTATGTGAGCAAAAAAAGTAGAAGGCCCAAGCTGGTGTGTGGCAAACTTAGCCTGATAGGAGGAGGCACCACCATTGACCATAGGGGAGGAAGGTGGCGTGCATGAGATTTGCGTAATTGAACAACATAAAGCATGAAATTCCTCTCTCTCTCTCTCTCTCTCTCTCTCTCTCTCTCTCTCTCTCTCTCTCTCTCTCTCTCTCTCTCTCTCTCTCTCTCTCTCTCTTTCTCTCTCTCCGTCCCCCCCCCCCCCCGCCCCCCCTTTGGAGAGGCCTCTTCACTTGTATCAATAGGCCCAGAAAGTTGAAAAAGGCCTTTATGAAAGTTTCTTTGTTCTCAATTGCACCTTCAAGATAGAGGAGGGTTTGACTAGCCTCTACATCAAAGATGTACCTCTATATTGGCCACAACCTATTGCTTTCTAGGCATTTTGTGTGACATGCAAGTAGACCCCTAGATAGAAAATATGGTTTTCCCCACAAATAGTATGGGTAACACTACATGATTCAACATTATGGGACTCCATCCACTTTGAGGAGAGGCTCTAGGATAGTAGGTCTATAGGGAGCACTCCTGGAGTCTTGCCACTTGGGAATGTTCCTAGCATTGTTCCAAAACAACACCTTTATTGGTTGCCCAATGGGGGGATCCTTATTGTTGTTAACTAGCATTGGGGCAAGACTTTTGATTGGTGAAGGAGATAGGAACTACTCAATATGCACCCAAATTAATTAATGGGTCAGTAATAATTACATAGAAGCTATCTTGTGAAAAGGTATTTTCAAAGTTCAAACAAAAGGGTAGGGGAGAGAGGGCCCATTTCCAGTTTGAAGCAATTATCTATTGGCATGTTGTGTGTGTGTGTGTGTGTGTGTGTTTGTGTGTGTCTTTTCTGGTTTTGAGAGGGAATTCATGCATATCACCTTCCCCATGTCTCTCACTCTTTGTGTCACCAAACCTCCTATGTATTCTTGAGTTCTTGTGGTTTCCTTACACACCATGTACCTAGAAATATGTTATCATCATGCAATCATTCACGAGTTGGACATGTCATCAAACTGTGGAGGTTTTGAGAGTGATGGTCGGTGATAATGGGCTAGGGGTTCTTCTTATTAGCTATATTTTAATAAGTAAGGTTGGGTTCAAATTAGCTAGCAAGTAATTGCATATTTATGTGAGGTTTAAAGAAATAAAAAGTCTCAAAGGTTTGTACTTGGTGAGTTGCACACCCACGGGAGCCTCTTCTTTGAAAGGGCCCATACTTAAAAACTAATCTGTTTGTGTATACTTGACTATGCTAATACTTGGTAATGATTTTTTAGCCTGGGAATACTTGTCATTATAATTCTTGCATGGATTAATTTCTATTTATAAATCTATTGGAAGCAAAGTATGGTATTATGGTCCTACTGAAATCTCAGTATGATAACCTTTACTTCTTCACTAATTTGCATGGAGCCCACCTAGCTAAGCACTTAGCAGTACACCACCTTTGTACTCTATTATATTTTTGGAAATGCTCTGTCATGGGTTATGGTGGAAGATCTATGTTTGATGGATTCAATATACGAGCACCCACCTAGCCGGGCACTTAGCCGTACACCACATTTGTACTCTATTATTTTTTTGAGCTAGTGTAGCTACACTGTGTGTAAATCATGATCCTACAGTAGCAAATTGATTCCCTGAGTTGAAATTCTATCATGATATGTATAATGATGTTAATGTGAAAGGGAAGCTCTATAGAGCAGGGAAGGTTAACATATTAAATGAGGCACTTTATAGTACCAAACTCGGATTGTACAATATCAAATTTTGCATTGGCAAGGTCATCCATGTGATAAAAACAGTTCAGACTCTCTGTGTTGAGTTTTACATTACTGAAATGTCTCCAAAATAAAGGCATTAAGGAAGCATGCTTAGGTGTTTGGTTTGGTAGAATGAGGCTGTCTAATGAGCTTTGTGTTTCCATATTGTAGGAAAAAATAAAATGGAGGAATACCCTCTTCTAACCAAGTTTTTCTATACAGCTAAAGAGCTTCATGAGTATGGTATGAGCATGCAGGGTGTGCTTCCAAAGGATCTTATGGAAAAAGATCTCCCTGATGACCAGTGGATGGTTGTTTTCAAGCAACACTACCTGAAGAATGCAAAAATTTACTTGAATCATGTGCATCCAAGTCTGGTTGACAATTGCAATTTCCTGTTCCACAAGGTAAACCAAGCCCCTCCATCTTGTCGGGAGATCACTTCAAAGTTTGTATGTTTCTTTGCTTTTGAGAAAATATCATGCAGCAAAAAAGGACCCTATGCACCATAAGGTCGCATGTGTGAGGTTTGGAGAGAGTGTACTCAATATGTGTGCCAGCCGCCCGAGAGGGTTGGAGCAAGAGGTCAAAACATGGCGAAAGAAAACGGTGCCTCCCACGGAGGAGACCCGTCATCTATTAAGAAGAAGTGGTAGTAATCTCTGTACAGAGGTAGACCCCCCACAACGTCACATGTGGACACCTGACTATGTTACAGGCCTGGACAGTATTGTTGAGAGAGTGCCTCAGACATGTGCATCTGCATCTGATAGGCTCAAAGAGTGAGAGAAGCTCTATAGCAGGACAATGAAACTTTGTTGAAAGTAGAGGGTTCCAATATTGTTGCAAAGTGGATAAAAGATGACATAGAGCACTATGAAGTGCAACTTGCAAAACTAAAGTAGGAAAACCCTTGCAATGATGAGGACATCAAAGAGGTGGAGGTTGATGTGGGAGCCAGTTGGCTCACCGACTTGGAAACAGTGAGGACATGAGAAAGCTTGAGAAGGAGGTTGATATGTAACAAGTAATTTTTGACATCCATGCCTTGAGAAAGTGGTTTTTGGAAGCTTTTGGTAGTGTTAATAACTTCTATTTGCTACTACATTGGTACTTCTAATATATTTGGTGGTTCATGGCAGTATTGGTAGATTCTAGTAGGTATGGTAGTTCTAAATCATTTTGGTAGTTTTTCATATTCATGAAAGCTCTTGGTATTTTTTTAGTATCCGTAAATCCTATTTTGGTAGTTTTGTCAGCAATTGGTCCTCTTGTTTTTGTATAGTATTTGCATATTTTAGGTATATTCGTAGCTTCAGGTAGAGTTTTTGAATTTTGTATATGCTATTTTGGTAGTTTTTGTTCAAACTGGTATTTTTTGGGTCTTTTTGGCTCTTATTTCTTGTTTTGGTATCTTCTATCATGTTGATTTTAGATGTTTGATAGTCTGGTAATTTTTATGTTCTGGTTGTTTTGCAGTCTTGGTAGTTTTGAAATTTTTGGAGGCAATGGTAGTTTTGGTTGTGTTTCTAGTAGCTCTAATGAAAGCTTTTGGTAGATTTTGGTCATGCTTTGGTAGTTTATGGCATGCAACTAACAAGGTTTTTTTGGTAGTTTTGGTTATGTTTGGGTAGTTTATTTTTGTCTTGGGTGTATTATAATGCTTTTGGTACTAACTGGTATCTTTTGGTACTATTTTGGTTTCACCTTTGGTGCTTTATGGTTGTTTTCTATCAATGGTGTTTTGGTGGTATTGGTAGTTTTAGGTAGTTATGATACCTTCTGACAATGCTCTTTTGGTGGATGTGAAGATTTTTGATTTCTCTTATGTTTTTGCTACTAATTGATAGTTCATGGTTCTTAATTGATTCTTTTTTTTGTAGTTCATGACTTGGTAGTTTTGGTACTACTTGGTAGTATAATGCCTTTAATACTACATGCTAGCTTTTGGATACTATTTTGGGATTGCTTATATTGTTGTTGGTTGGCAATTTGCTGAGTTTGATATGTTGGAGGCAGCATGGAAGGAAGCACAAGGCCACACCCTCTTTGTGAAGCATATGAATGCTGATGTTAGGCTCGGAAAGAGATTCATATTATATCCTAGGCCCCAGGTTGTGGATTCGGTGGGTATGATCCATGCGTTTGGTGTGTGTGCTACATGTGGTGAGTTGTTTGAGTCTGGAGGGGTCGTTGGAACCTTTATGCTTGAGTACCGACATCGATATCACCCCTTTGCTTTAGTGCTTTGTTATAAGGAGGGATCATTGTGCCAAACCTAGTTGTATTATGGTGATCTCCGAGGTGGCAAAGTGTTGGGTCAATGGGCATCATGTTGTGAAGAGTAATTAGTATGCACGTGTATTGCAAATCATATGCTTACGTGCACTAAAACGAGGTTGCTTGTAAGTATGTGCTATCTTTCTCTGTTTTTGCAGAGGAAAAGGATGTTGCAAGGGTTGTGGGCCCAATGGAAGAAATGGAGAGGTGGTCAAGGATGGGCAAGGTGCCACAAAAAGGACGATGAGGTTACTAAAGAGATAGGGGATGTTCTCCAGGATTTAAAGTATGGTAGTGTGGAAGGGAAAGAGATCGGAAGGGACATCAATGTGATACCATGGGTTACATTGAAGCAAACAGTGAAGAAAATGGTGACTCTGAGGACAAAGATGCTAAAAAGACTAAAAACAATGTGGGAGATAAAGTTCCTCACATAGTGGAGCTAGATGTTGCGGACAAGATGCTGTTGACATAAATCATGGAGATCAAATTGCTAGCAAGGATGAGAACAGGCAAGGGGAAGGTGCAGCGGTCAAGAAAGGAGTGGAAGAACCTAAAGGCGTAGGGAAAAAGGCCAAGCAGGGGGTGGAACCCAAGAAGGAGGATGAGGGGGAGGCCGAGAAAGGTTGGAAGCCAAGAAGGGGGATGAGGGGGAGGCCAATATGGAGGTGGATGCCAAGGGGGGGGGGAAGGGGTAGATGATGCCAAGAAATGGGAAGGGGCACAAGCCAGGAAGGGGGAAGAGGTAGAAAGGGGAAAGGCAGGCAATGCAAAGAATAATGATGGGGCCGAGGATTCCAAGGGGGAAGTGGCAATAGAGGATGCCAAGGAGGAAATGGTAGCAGAGGATGAAAAATTGGACAACATCGACGGGGGTGTGGATCCAACAACTGGGGATGTTGTATAGAATCCAATAGGAGATTCTATTGATTTGACGACCTTGTCGGATGTTTTTTGTGTGCAAAGAAAGAAGCACAATCGCGCCCTTGGTCAATTGTCTTGTGCATGCAAATTGTAGCCCTTCTTATATGCTTATGTATTTCGTACAATGTTCTTTTTAGTTCACTGAATCAATTCATCTTTTGGTCTTTGTCTTTCATCTCTTGTTCTCTCTATGGTATTCTATTGCGTTCAGCTTGTAATTGTGTTCCAATGTTACTATTTATTTCCAAATCAAGTACTACACACTACAATACCAATTTGGTACCATTTATTACGAAAATGGCCCTTTTGAGTACAAAGTTTTAGTGACATACCAATTCTTTTTTTTGATATGATAATTGCATCATCTGTTTGCACTGTCTATTTGCCTCCACTCATTTGGACTATTGGTATTGTAGTAAAATCTTGGTGGCTAGATGAGCCACCGGCAAGCACAGTGCTTGAGGCTGATGTGGCTGCTAAATCTGGGTGGATGATTATGCTTGATCTCAATGGGGTAATATCGACAAGCTGCAACGAGATTCCAACAGACCTTTGGGTTTTGGACAAGAAGCTCCAACAACAGATCGTCAATGTCTATAGATTGCTAATTTTTCTTGTAAGGCCAGATGCTGACGAGTTGTTAATAACTCTAAAAACAAAGCCAAAATAATTTTGTGGTCCTACTGTAAAAGGAGAAAATTGATAGATATGTTGAACGCTTGCTTCCTCCAACATGTGAAGCAAAAGTATTTTGTAGGTAACTCATGTGAGCCTTGAGTGTTTCAAAGGTTAAGTTACACATGCTTCTAACCTCCTTTTGGCATGGCAGATGTACTCTCTTAAGAAGAATGTGAGACCTGGTGGCAGAGTATGGTGGAGGTGCTACATGCACCCAAAAGTGTGGGCGACAATCCTATTTACCTGAAGAACCTACAGACAATGTGGGAAAGGCACCCTCATTTTGAGGCTAGCAACACAATTCTGGTGGATGATTGTAGATACAAGTCGCTCAGAAATAACTATGAGAACTGTCTTGCAATCAGATCATACTACCCTGTGGTGGAATACCCTTTTTACTTGAAGGACCTCATTTTATCGTGGTTGCTTGGATGGATACGTGATCAGTACCCAAGAACGTACACTCGCAATAACCCAACCTTTGACATAGAAGATGATAATTTTAGGTATGTTGCTGATTACTTTATACAGATGGAGGGTTACTCTTATAGGTTTGATCCCCTTGACCTAGGAGATTCTTGAGCTATTATACTTGGTGAAATTTTGTATCACGACACATAATATACAATGAAAACCCACTTTTTTGGTACATTATCTCGGGATCTTGATCTCTAGTGTCTTTTCTTGTGATGTCTAGTAGTTTGTAGTCTAAAATCATATTTTTTGAAATCCTTGACATTGGTGTTAATACAATGGTGAAAATGTACAATATTTGGGGCTAGCATAGTGCCAAACTTGGTGCTATTAAATACAAAATTTGATGCTATAGCAGTACCAGACTTGATGTTATGTAGTACTAAACTTGGTGCTATGAAGTACCAAACTCGGTGCTATTCAGTACCAAACTTGAGCAATGAAGTACCAAACTTGATATTTCTTGTCATCGCTTTGGTACTGGTTAGCTCTTGTTTGGTACATGAGCTTATGCAAAGAATGCTACAGTAAAAATTTTGTAACCGCTTGTCAGCACTTTGGTGCTAGTTACTTCCTTTTTGGTAGTGGTTAGTATTATCTTGGTACTAGTTAGGGGCAAGTTGGTATAGAACTTGACAATCAATGTACAACAACCTCAGATACTAAATAGAGGAAGTGAAGAATAACAAGAAAAATAGTAAATCATGAGGAGAAAAAGATGTATTCTATCTAGGAGAAAAAGCCCACTTAAGGGTTATGGAATTGAGTTTCAAGTAACATGAATGCACCATCATCACTCTCATCATCAACATATGGCATGCTATTGTATATGTTCTCATATACTTCAATAGATAAAAAGAATTGATTGAGGACTCCTGCAGTAGGCTCCATCGGGAAACATATGGCCTTTTCAAGATGTGAGTAGATCATGACTAGAGATGTTTGATCCAATAGTCCATATGTATCAGCTTTTCCTTCAACTTGACCATAGTAAAATCCTTTAACAACCTTCCCTCCTCTAACAATCTTGTTATGCCACTTATCCTTTTGTGCTCTCACTGTCTAATACAACACTTTTGTGCATTTGATAAGGTAGAAGTCCTCTTTAGCTTAGGTTGCCTTGACTACAAAGTTATCGTCAATGGACAACATTCCCCATAATATATAAGGGAATCCTTCATACAGTGGCATGTTAGAAACTTGGCTCATTGACATAGATATTGAATATCCATCCTTCTCATCATCACCCTATTTGTCATCCCTTCCTGTATTACCAGACCCTGGTAGTCGTTTGATAGAAACATATTTACATTCTTCTATGTGCATTCTGTTTTTGCATCTTCTCCATAGCCCACTCATACATGGATCACAAAATCATGAAAGTGTTCATAGCGTACGGCACACGGGTAGTCCTTTGAATATCCATTAACACAATAAAACAAGTGAGAGCTCACGATGCTCTCACAGTCCCACTAGAAATTGTGTTGCAAATCATCCACACTAATAAGCCAGAAGACTCTATGTGTACTACACTTGTGAGACTGTTCTCTTGGCTGAAAAGTTGCATTCAAAAAGTTGACAACATCAGCCGCACACTTCATAGGCCAGCCATCTAATTTCAATTCCTCATGCGTCAAGGTTCTCTTGATGATTGTTCTTGCCCAATCATGCTCTCCTTTTCCATGGCTCGATGCTGAGAAGTTATGCATCATGTGCAAGCCTGTCAACTGATAGTACCTGGCCAAAAAATAGTACGGTCTACATGCTTTGAATTGTGAAGCAACACCATCTGACCAAAACCAATGGTGTTACAAAAAATATCCATGTTGTTTCAATCACTTTCCATGAAGCATGAAACAATGATGCACAAAAAATGTATCATGATGCATGTCATAAGCACACATGAGCCAGCCAGGGAGACATTTCTCTGCTGATAAAACGACAAAGCTAGTACTTCACTCAGGCATATGGTGGACAACCCTATTTGGGGATGCAGAGGCCTATGTCAAATGATGTGATGAATGCCAACGCACAAAACCACCCCTACGAAGAAATAAAATGCCATTAAGGCCAATGACGGGAGTACGTGCTTTTGCCAAATGGGGCATCGACTTTATTGGCCCCATAATACTGCCTGCATATAGGTCGCACGCACAATACATCATAGCAGCAGATTACATGACCAGATGTGCAGAAGCAAATGCAACACATAAAAATGATGCACGGACTACGGCTCAGTTCCTTTTCGAACATATCTTTACAGGATATGGTCTACCCATTGATATAGTGAGCAATAGGGGAACACACTTCTTGAACAACATCATTGAAAGCTTACTTGGAAAATTCATGTGATCCGTAAAAAATCAGCACCCTATCACCCACAAGCTAACACACAAGCAGAGAGCACCAACAAAATCATGTGCACTGTGCTCACTAAAATAGTCAGCGATTCAAGAATGATTGGGACAAAAAGCTACACCCTGCATTATGGGCTTACAGAGTAGCTTTTCAAACTTCCATTGGGACGACTCCTTTTAACCTTGTGTTGAGGATTAATCCAATTCTATCCATGGAATTCTTAATAAAAACACTACGAGTTGCAACACAATTAGGATGGAAGGGACACGAGCTCTCGAAGAGACTAGACACACTGGAGCAATTGGATGAAACAAGAGTAAGAGCGGTAGCCAGGATATATGCTCAGAAAAGACAAATGAATGCTTTTCATGATCAACATGTGATTAGCAAGGAGTTCCAAAAAGGGGATTACGTTTTAGTGTATACCCTAAAAAACACTCCAAGAAACTCAAAAAGCGAGGGATGGGATCTTTTGTAATACTTGATATATCACAAAGTGGTGCCATCAAGCTTGCAACATTGGCAGGAGAGGAGATGCCTAACTGGATGAGTGGCTGTAGATTAAACAAATATCTTCTTCTGCTGATACAAGAAGAACTCCAAACAATACATGCGGCAACTCAGCACAAAAGTCGAGCCCATGACATTCAGGAACGGGCATAACAAGAAGCAAAAACTAGAATATTGAAGTGGAAGGAACATGCAATTCTTCAGAGAAGGGCCCAAAACAGCAATTGTATCAACTCCCCTCCAATAGCATCCATAAAAACGGAGGATACATGGTTAGATGGCATGGATTTACACATTATGCTGCTGCAACTTGCCGATGGCACCATAGAGCATGCATTAGTAGACAGTGGGGCAAGAGAAAATGTTGTCAACTACTCCACTTTTAGGAAATTAACAAAAGAACCTCTAATGCCAAATACAATGGAGTTCAAAGTGGCCAACAAAGGCAAAATGAACGGTCTGGGACATGTAAATTTACCAATATCGGTTGATGGCACAATTTATCCTCATCAGTTTCTTGTAGTCGAGGATAAGGATCTTAACAAAGTAGTTATTCTGGGAGTGCCATGGATGCACACTTATCAAGCACACCTAACTGGCATGATAATACTTTACAACTCAAGCAAGATGACAAATCTTTCGCCACACCCTTTGTACAAACAGACTATGTATGGGAACCTCTTCAATCAACACATGATCCAATCCAGAGATGTTCTGCAATGATGGTCAATAAAATCTGGGTAAAAAAGTCCATTATGCAAACAACTTCGAAGAAATTATGGATACCCAAGCGACACGGCAATGCTAGCCCACCCACAATGCATCAACAGAAACCCGACCTCGATAAACCACCCAAGGCTTTTGTCAAGCAACCTAGGCCAATCCAATCTCAACATCGACAAGCAAAAGTGGTCAAGTGGGTATGGAAACCAAGACAAACTAACTTACCGGATGGCTTGACAATGAAGTCCACATCCAAGCAATTTCAGTGGCAACCAAAACAGAGCCCTCAATCACAGAACAAGGTAAAGTCACAACTTTAGGAGGCCACTATCCAACATAAAGCACGTTCTCTACAATTACTTCTGTTCGGACCACGCAGCTTCAACATAACCTCACCATCAAGAACCATTGAACTTATTGTTCAGAACCCATCTCTTGCACAACATTTTGTTACCACATGCATATCCTCGATTCGCATCATAGAGCCACAATATACGGTTATGCGTAGACACATACTTCCTTCCCATGCCCTTTGACACATGTTCGTCTAGGACGACTCACTCTAGGAAGGGGGGAAAATGCAGCAAGATCATCATTTTGTATATATTAGCATCATTATCATTTTTTTTCTTTTTCTTTTTTTGTCTATTAACAGTTTTTCAAAACTTTTTAACTCTTAGCAGGCATAATTATGATCCATATTAACACCATCTAAATGCCAGGTTAAGAATATGTATGTATGAGAGATTACACCAATTTTGGCCAATTAATAATAATTATAACTAATTTTCCTTTACTGAAAAGCTAAAAACGACAAATAATCAACAAAAATCAATAAGTTGAGCTAGGAAAATTGGAATTGACTATTGAAAGCAAATGTCCAAACTTCAAATCAAGGGCTTCGAAGCAAATATGGAAAGATCCAGCACATAACGGATTTTGAGCCAACTTCTAAAGGATCAAAACTGCAGATTGAAGGCTATTTGTTGACTGAATATCAAAATAAAGAACGATTCAAATTGTAGGTGATATGAACAACAAGATATGATCAATGGAGAGGTAAGTATGAATGGGACATTCCGGGTAGATTGGGAACATATAGCCAAATGGGGCATTCCGGGTAGATTGGGAACATATAGCCAAATGGGGCAACATAAGCTCAATTGCATTCAGAGAGAGAGAGAGAGAGAGAGAGAGAGAGAGAGAGAGAGAGAGAGAGAGAGAGAGAGAGAGAGAGAGAGAGAGAGAGAGAGAGAGATAGAAGCATAGGGTTTTGCACTTTGTTTCTGTCCGTTGTGACCACCTCGGTAGCTCTTACTACACCGGATTTGACAAGTATGATCATTAACCCTAGAAGAACATTTGTGTATGTCCCATACTACACAAACAACACCAAACCACCAAATCAGAGTAGATCAAAGTCGCAAAGTTTGCAAAGTGTAAAGGCCAATGGGGGACTTCAAAACTCACTCAAAACCAAAAACTTTTCATCAGTAGACCCCTAGTAACTGGTAAAATCAGGCAGTGTAAAACAATTGCAAAAGGTGGTGGAACATGGATTGCGATCCATGTTCCCCAAACCCTAAAATTAGAAAAAATTGCACAGAAGCTACCCCACAGGCCCAAGAACAACCTCCCCTAGTTGGAATTGCAAAATGCTTCCCAACATGGATCGCGATCCATGTACCTTTTTGCTAAAATCAGGGCAAGATTGTTTCACTAGCTGGGGGATGCAAAATTATGACTAACCATGTAGAAATAGTCATAAAAATTGTTTTTAAAATCATCAAATCCTCATGGTTTGTTACTTTCAGTCTGCAAATGGTTTTTTGGCAGTAATAATCAAAGGGAAAATGGTCTATTTCCAAAAAAAAACTCATGGAGTAGGGTTAGGATAAGAATATGAAGCTGCCACACAGGCCAGAGCAGCAAATGGAACTTTTTAGGGCTCTATTCCAAAATCATCTGAAACAGAAGGAAGTCTAAAAGAAAGTGGAAGACAATCATCAAAGAAATGTAACTTAAAGATGTAATTAGGGTAAAATCAAAGCAAAAGAGTACCTACAAAATTGAGCAAATTGCCGGGACTAGTTTCCCCTTTCAAATAGATTCAGATACTGATGAAAATTGGTGGGAAGCTAGGCAAGGTTGTGCTTCTCAGACACAAATCATCCAGAATCAAGACAACAAAAGATGTCAGTCAAAGGAAGTGCCCAAGAGTGGTTTCAACAAACCAATATGGTCAAGACGGAAAAAACATGGCCATAAACTAGGAAATTGAGTAAACACATGGAAAACATGTCCAAATTTGAAAATATTTCACCAGTGTGGTAGGAAGACCTATAGGAACATGTGTGCAAAAGGCTGTATCAAAATCCTTCCAAATATGTACCTTTTTGCCCAACCAAAGAAAAATTCTTACCATTTGACACAGTATATTCACGAAAGCCTAGCCATGAAGTTTCAAGTCACTTGGATTCCAAAATCCACATCAAAATGCCAAATTTCTCTAAGTCTCAGAAGGATTTTTAAAAATTGACCTAAGTACCAAACCAATGATCCAAATTCCAAATTTTTTGAACCAAGGCACCATCTTGATAAGCCCTACCAGCTGGTATTATTAGATCTTCAATATGTTACCAAACATGGATCGCGATCCATGTTCCTCAAACCCCAAAACCAGAGAAACTTGCACGATCGCATCCCTAAGTGGCTAGGAACAACCTCCACCAGTTGAAATTTCCAGATGCTTCCCAACATGGATCTCGATCCATGTACCTTTTTGCCAGAATTCATATGTTACATTATGCCCTTGTGCCTATAGTAATCCTAGATGCAATGGTGAAATTTGGGATAGTTTTGACAAAGTTATGCTCATTTTTCATTTTATGATCAAAGTTTGCATTTTCATCAACTTTCTGACAGTTTTGATCAATTGCTAAATCCTGTTTCCAATCTAAAACTGACCTCAGGATGCCTCAAAGGAAAGCACAAAGGGAGTGGGGAGCACCACCATATGAGATCATAGATATATCCTTGAATGAGAAGGCCCATATCACAGAACAGGTGCTTGAAGAAATACCAGCCAATATATTCATTGGAAAATTTCAAGCAGTGGACGGAGAGATAGTAAAGACTACCACCTTTTCAAGAGAATTATGGACACTACACCAAAAGTCATATGTGCAAGCAGGAGCCAGGTGCCTAGAGTTGGAAAACTTTCTACGACTACCACCATGGGGAACGGATTTCAGAAGGGCTCATGAACTCATAAGCTCTATTCAATACAATGGGGAAGCCACCTTAATAGACAAAGATGGAGCGACAGGGTCAAAGCATGGTTTGGTGGTACAAAAAGGAGTGTCCTTGACACAACATATGCTTGGTGATTCTTGTGTGTAAAAACCATGGGCATTTTTTTGGAACTGGGGGGGGCAAATAAACTTCTTTTTTAAGTGGACGTTTTTTAACTTTAGAAGCATGCAATCCTGAGAAGGGGTGGGGGGTGACGGCGGGGCCGGGGGGTGGGTCACGGTTGGGAGCTTTCACTCTAGCACCTCTCTCTCTCTCTCTCTCCCTCCCTCCCTCGCACGTCCCTCTCCCTGTGTCTCTCTCTCAGTTTTGAACCTTCT
This sequence comes from Adiantum capillus-veneris, assembly GCF_014529385.1. NCBI lineage: Eukaryota > Viridiplantae > Streptophyta > Polypodiopsida > Polypodiales > Pteridaceae > Adiantum > Adiantum capillus-veneris. The sequence continues at coordinate 94,506,124 of NC_140958.1, forward strand.
CGCCTTCCTTGCCGCCTCCATAGCCACCGAGCTGCTGTGTTCGAGTTCTCTCTCTCTCTCTCTCTCTCTCTCTCTCTCTATTTGCAAATGGATAGTAGCACAAGAGATTACTGGCTTGGTGATGCTCATGACCTTTCTTTCGATGAGATAGAAGGTGATGCTCATGACCTCTCTTTCAACGAGGTAGAAGGTGAAGCACAGCTCCTCTCGACGAGGTACAAGGTGGCCCAAGCAATGTTCAGCAGATGCACATCAATTCCATTAGCACTAGTATTCCAACTGCATGTGCCGATAATCAGGCTTTTCTTCGTGATTATTGGGCTACAAAGAAATGCGCACAGAGAAGCAAGGAAAGACATCCTACGTCTGGTCTTGGATTACGGGAAGCCAGGTCAAGAAAGAACATTTGTGCAGCGGTGGCTCGATGTTGGTGCAAGCAAATAGTAGGGATTGCAAAGAATGAGCAGAAGGAAATATTTCGGCAACTCCTGGACCACCAAACATTTTCCTTGCTGCAACCATCAAATTTCAGCAAAGTCGAAGACACTGTTGTATTGGGTGTGCGCAACACTTTGACTCAAATCAAGGTCCCTCATTCAACAAGTGAACTTTTTGTAAAGAGAAGCTCTTTGGCAATGATTCTGAACAATAGTACCAACTCACAATCAATAAACCAATCCAAAATGGCTACTATCCTGGGGATCCATCCAAGGAATATAGCTGCAGCAAGCTCACGGCTAGAGAATAAAGATGAAGATGAAGTGTTGCCATTGAGTGCTTGTGAGAGACAATTGCCATGAGAAACCGTTATTACCAATGAAACAAGAGATTTGATATATGCCTTTTGGACATCAGAGAGCAGAGTTTCACCCAACAAGAAAGACATATGCAAGATGAGAATTGGAAGGAAAAGTGTCGTCAAACATCCTATACATCTACTTGACGAATCTTAGGTACCAACAACTTCTAGTAATTGTACATCTTGTTTGGTGCTACTTAAGGCTTATTTGGTCCAGACAGTACCAAATTTGGTAGTCTGTTGTACGGTAGAGGGTGTTTACAGTACCAAAGAATATCTATAAAGTACCAAATCCTAGCTATCAAGTGCCAAAGCCTATCCATAGAGTTTAAAACCCTCTCTATAGAGTACCAAAACCTAATTATCCAGTACCAATGCCTATGTATAGAGAACCAAAGTCTATTTACAGAGTACCAAACTCAACGGATACCACCAAAGCCTCTCTGTAGAGTACCAAATCCTATCACTATAGGACCAGGATCTATTTACAGGGTACCCCACACTTCTGATATTACGAAAGCCTATATGTAGAGTACCAAATCCTGTCTATCGAGTACCAAAGGCTATCTATGGAGTACCAAAGCACATCTGTAGAGTACCAAATCCAGTGTATCGAGTACCAAATCCTATGTATGGAGTACCAAAGCAGATCTGTAGAGTACCAAATCCGGTATATTGAGTACACAATCCTAGCTATCGAGTGCCAAAGCCTATCCATAGAGTTTCAAACCCTCTCGATAGAGTACCGATACCTATTTATCCAGTACCAATGCCTATGTATAGAGAACCAAAAACTATTTACAGGGTACCAAACTCATCGGATACCACCAAAGACTATCTGTAGAGTACCAAATATTCTCTGTAGAGTACCAAATCCTATCTGTAGAGTACCAAAGCCTATCACTATAGGACCAAAGTCTATTTACAGGGTACCCCACACTTCTGATAGTACCAAAGCCTATATGTAGAGTACCAAATATTGTCTATCGAGTACCAAAGCCTATCTATGGAGTACCAACTCAGATCTGTAGAGTACCAAATCCGATATATCAAGTACAAAATCCTAGCGATCGAGTGCCAAACCCTATCCACAGAGTTTCAAACCCTCTCGACAGAGTACCAAAACCTATTTATCTAGTATCAATGCCTATGTATAGAGAACCAAAGTCCATTTACAGAGTATCAAACTCATCGGACACCACCAAAGACTATCTGTAGAGTACCAAATCCTCTCTGAAGAGTACCATATCCTATCTGTAGAGTACCATATCCTATCTGTAGAGTACCAAAGCCTACCACTATAGGACCAAAGTCTATTTACAGGGTACCCCACACTTTTGATAGTACCAAAGCCTATATGTAGAGTACCAAACTCATCGGATACCACCAAAGACTATCTGTAGAGTACCAAATCCTCTCTGAAGTGTACGAGATCCTATCTATAGAGTACCAAAGCCTACCACTATAGGACCAAAGTCTATTTACAGGGTACCCCACACTTCTGATAGTACCAAAGCCTATATGTAGAGTACCAAATAATATCTATAGAGTACCAAAGACTACCGACAGTACCAAATCTACGGTACCATATTTGGAACTGTCTAAAGCCAGTTTTGGCACTACTGCAGTAGTGGAATTTTACCAGTACCATGAAGTTGGTTTTTTTCTGAATCGTTTTGTTTTTGTGCCATAGGTTGAGTTGTACCAAAGATTCAAGAAGGTTCACCCAACAGTGGTAGTGTCTCTTAGATGCTTCGAGGCATTGAAGCCATACTTTGTACGGAAGTTGAAGGACATAAATACTTGCTGCTGTGTGGTTAATGTGCAGATGCTCTATTTCAAAGAGGCCCTTAATCAAATGCAGCAGACAAGTTTGGGCACCACGGGAAAGGTCACCTTTGCACTTGCTCCATTTTTTGCAGAGGTGATGAGAGAGGAACTTGTTTTGCAAACCAAGCAGTGTGTCAGCACATCACCGGTATGTGGGAATCCATCATGTGCCCAAAGCCTCCAAATTGTGAATACCATGCAAAGAAATGCGTGATGGGGAACTGCTCACAATGTGGAGTACGAAGGTTGACATTTTGTCCCGATGAGATAACAGAGGACAGCAAAGAGGTGTCTGTGAAGGTTTTCATGGAGGTTGGAACAGGACAGGTTCACGAAGGTGGGAGTGAAAAGAAGAGAAAGGACTTGATTGTGCAACGGATGAAAAGTGGGACTTTTATTAGCCCATTTTCAGCCCATCTGACAAGCTTCATCAGTCACAACTTTGTCTTTCGGTGGCAAGCCCAACAATTCAAGGACTGTTTGCAGAATTTTCCTAGCAACATTGTAGTATCTGTTATTGACTTTGCGGAGAATTATTCCTTTAAAGTTTAGAATGAAATTCAGTCAATGCATTGGTGGTCTACCCAAGTCACAATACTTGTGCACATCACTTATTTAAGAAATGCAGCAGGTGGTACACAGAAGACGCTACACTTCTACATATCGGATGACAAGCAGCATGACACATTGTTTGTACAACATTGTTTCTTGCTGCTTGACAAGTGGCTGAAAGAACGAGGACATTCTCTGCAACAACATTGGGTTTGGTCAGATGGTGCCGCTTCACAATTCAAGGCCCGTAGACCTTACTATTTTGTGGCCAGGTACTATCAAATGGCAGGCTTGCACATGATGCATAACTTCTCTGCATCCGGCCATGGAAAAGGTGAGCATGATGGGGTAGGGACAGTCATCAAGAGAACTTTGACGCATGAGGAATTGAAACCAGATGGCTGGCGTATGAAGTGTGCAGCCGATGTTGTCAACTTTTTGAAAGAAACTTTTCAGCCAAGAGAACAGTCTCAAAGGTGTAATACGCAAAGAGTCTTTTGGCTTATTGGCGCGGATGAAGTGCAGCACAATCTGCAATGGACTGTGAGCGCATCATTGGCTCCCGCTCATTTCATTGTGTTGATGGCTATTCACAGGACAACCGCACCGCCATACGCTTTCGATCACTTTCATGCTTTTGTGATCCATGTATGCATGGGTTGTGGAGAAGATGTAGGAACAGAAGGCACATTGAAGAATGGAAATATGTTTACATCAAACCATTGCCAGAGTCCGGGGATACAATTAGGGATGATGAATCAGATGACGAGGAGGAGGGTGGAGATTCAACATCGATTCCGATGAGCCAAGTGTCCAACCTGCCACTATATGAAGGATGCCCTGAAATGTTAAGTGGCATGCTGTCCATAGGGGATAATTTTGCTATGAAAGCAGCTGAGGGAAATGAAGACTTCTACATTATCAAATTCACAGAAGTGTTATACCAAACGGTGAAAGCACAAAAGGATAAGTGGCATAACAAAATTGTTAGAGGAGGGAAGGTTGTTGAAGGTTTTTTTTATGGCCAAGTTGAAGGAAAAGCTGATACATACCGGCTATTGGATCACACATCTCCTGTAATGATCTACTCACATCTTGTTAGGGCCATACGTTTCCCAATGGAGCCTATTGCAGGATCCCCATGTCAAATTTTACAATACAAGTTGTCTACTGAAGTATATGAGAGGATATACAATAGCATGCCATATCATGATGATGATATCGACGAAGGTGCGTCCATGTTACTTGAGGGCAATGAGAAGCCTTGATTGAACAACTGAATCCGGTAGTCAATAGTACCAAATCCGGTAGTCAATAGTACCAAATCTGGTAGTCAACAGTACCAAGTGTATTCCGCACTATGTGCTTTTTAGTGACCGAGTCAAGTTGTTTTTTTGTCCCTGAGATTTATATGTTCTCTCTATCTAGTTTTGTGTTGGTATGTTACCTTACCTTTCATTACATTACTATTTCAGTTGTCCTCACTATATGTGCATTAAAGCACCAAATTCGGTACTTTTTGGTACTATTGAACTTGGGTGCACGTCTGTCCACTATTACAGTACCAAATTTGATACTTTTTGGTACCGTTGAACTTGGGTGCACGTCTGTCCACTATTACAATACCAAATTTGGTACTTTTTGGTACTGTTGAACTTGGTGCACGTTTGTCCACTATTACAGTACCAATTTGGTACTTCTTGAACTTGCTGTATCACTTATGGTTTACTTTATTGCTCTATTTGGTTCTGTGTTGGTATGTTACCTTTTATTACATTACTGTTTCAGTTGTCCTCACTATATCTCTACTTTTTGGTACTGTTGAACTTGGGTGCACGTCTGTCCACTATTACAGTACCAAATTTGGTACTTTTTGGTACTTTTGAACTTGGGTGCACGTCTGTCCACGATTACAGTACCAAATTTGGTACTTTTTGGTATTGTTGAACTTGGGTGCACGTCTGTCCACTATTACAGAACCAATTTGGTACTTCTTGAACTTGCTGTATCACTTATGGTTTACTTTATTTCTTGGTATTTTTCAGTTTGTCTATTCGTATTTGATACGACCACCTTGAGCAATGTCTGGAACTACGTTGATAACATGAAAGGTATGCCAAACATAGATGCTATCTGCCTCAAAAATTAAAATGTTGGGCAACTTGGTTAGCTCCAAGAGGTTTCAACAGAATAGAGATCAAGATACCAAGATAGTATGAACAAGAAAAGTGGTTTTCCATTATGTATAGTATCGGGTTACAAAATTCCACTATTTACATGATTATGGCAATCTCCTACCTCGGGGGATCAAATTTATAGGAGTACCCCTCCATCTGTATGAAGTAATCAGTAATGTACCCAGAAATATTGTCTTCAGTGTCAAAGACTGGATTTTTGCGAGTGTACGCTGTTGGGTACTGATCCCTTATCCACCCGAGCAACCAAGGCAAAACAAAATCTAGCAAGTAAAACAGGTAGTCGGTTCCTACTACCATGGGATCGTATGATCGGATTTCCATACAGTTTTCATAGTCATTTTTAAGAGACTTGTATCTACAATCATCTACAAGAATAGTGTTGCTGGCATCGTACTTCGGGTGCCTTGCCCACAGCGTCCGTAGCTTCTTTAGGAAAACAGGCTTATCGCCCATGTCTTTGGGCACAACTGGCACCTCCGACATACGGGGCCGCCATATTTCACAGTCCTCTTGGGAGAGAATATCTGCTAATGCCAAAAAACGAGGTTAGAGGTATGCGTAACTTATGTCCTGCAACATTCAAAGCGGGCATGTCCTGCAACATTCAAAGTGGGCATGCTTTACCTGCAAAATATTTTTGCCTTCTATGGTTGGGGAAGCACGCATTCACCATGTGTAACAGTTTTTCCCTTCTACAACAGGAACACAACATTAGGCTGGCTTTCTGTTTAAGCCGTAGGATGAACTGCTCCGCATTCGGCCTTACAAGACAAATTACATCCTTTTGGAGATAGACTACCCGTGGCATGTGCTCCTTTGACAGGCACTCAAGTTCCTCAGGGATTTCGCTGCCGCTGGTTATTACCACGCCATTAAGATCAAGCACAATCATCCGCCCGCGTCTAGCAGCCACATCAGGCTGCAGCAATGTGCTTGCCGGTGTCTCGTCTAGCCACCAACTTACTACAACACCAACATACATAATGAGTGGGGACAAATACACAGTGCAAACATCATATCTAAAATAGAAAACTGGACCAAAAACTACCAAATTTGGTATTGTATTGCACAAGTGATAAGGGCTATCCGAAACAGCAAGTTGAAGAAGTACCAAATTGGTACTGTAATAGTGGACAGACGTGCACCCAAGTTCAACAGTACCAAAAAGTACCAAATTTGGTACTTTAATGCACATATAGTGAGGACAACTAAAACAGTAATGTAACGAAAGGTAACATACCAACACAGAACCAGATAGAGAGAATAGATAAAGCTCAGGGCCAAAAAATCAAGTTGACTCAGTCACTAAAAAGCACATAGTGTGGAATACAACAGATTCTGACTGGCTACAGTTTGCATGTACGGGATAATTGATCACGGGCGCGATTGCGCTTCTTTCTCTGCAAATCGGAAAGTTCTTACAGGGTCACGGAATCAGGGGAATCACCTCTTCACTTCGAAACAACATCGGCAACAGTAGAGTCAACGCCCCCGTCGGTGCTGTCCACAACAGTATCGTTCACAAGTACTTCTTCCTGCTCATCCTCGGCCTCCCTCCGATATTTGTTGCCTTCCGACCCCTCTTTGGCCTCCCCTTCACTCCCCTTTGTGGTTTCCAACCCCTCCCCAACACCCCCCTTCGTGGCTTCTTCCTCCGTGCCTTTGGGTTCTTCCTCTCCCTTCTTGGCCGTTGCATCATCGTTGCATCATCGAGCTTTGTGTTGGCAACATCCTGGCTTTCCTCCGCATCCAGCTCCACAACAACAGGGACTTTACCTTCGTCCTTGTCCTTAGTCTTTTTACCATCTCTGGCCTCCTCCTCACTTTTACTTTCGCTGTCACCTGTGGTTTTATCATCTCTGGCCTCCTCCTCACTTTTACTTTCGCTGTCACCTATTGCCTCACATCTTTGCCCCGTCACATTGTCTTTCCCTACATAATTACCTTGCTTCAGATCATAAGGAACATCTGATATCTCCCTTGTCACGTCATCCACGTCCCATATTCGACTTGCAGCCGACTTTGTGGTGTGCTAGTCAGCAACTGCAGCATCCTGCTCCTCTGCAAACACAAAGAAAGACAGCACATACTAACTTGTATGAAAACCTCACTGAGTTGCAAGTGCGCATATGTATTAAAAAATGCACACATACTTATTCTTGACAACTTGAAGCCCACTGGCCCAGGACTTTGCCAAATCAGAGATTACCATATTACAACCCGGCTTGACACACTGATCCGTGCTTTGTAACAGAGCACTGAAGCACAAGGGATGATACTGGTGTCGGCACTCTAGCATGAAGGTTCTGACTACATGTGCGTACTCCAAGGGCTCACCTCATGCAACACACATACCAAACACCGAGATCACATTTACCGAATCATTAACCTGGGGCCTAGGATATAGCAGGAACCTCTTCCCAAGCCTGATATCAGACAACATCTCCTTCACAAATAGGGTATGCTCTTGACCTTCCTTCAATTTTTGCTCCAGAGTGTCATACTCAGCCTATTGACAACCAGCGGTCCCAATTAGTTTCAAAAACTACCAAGAAGTCATACCGAGACTGGTATTTCTAAGTACTGTACTACCAAACAGAACCCAAACTACCAAAACCACCAAAACTACCAAAAACTATCAAACTCGGAAATCATATAGTACCAAAAACATATAAATACCCTCAATGCAGAACTAAACTACCCAAACCCTATCAAAACTACCAAAAGCCACTTTTTGCAGAACTTTCAAATACTACCTAAAAGTACCAAAACTACCAAAACTACCAAAATCAAACTACCAAACAAGCTTTTTGCAGCACTTTCAAATAGTACCTAAAAGTACCAAAACTACCAAAATCAAACTACCAAAGCTACTTTTGCAGCACTTTCAAATAGTACTTAAAAGTACCAAAAGTACCAAAACTACCAAATCAAACTACCAAAGCCACTTTTTGAAGCACTTTCAAATAGTACCTAGAAGTACCAAATGTACCAAAACTACCAAAACCACTTTTTGCAGCACTTTCAAATAGTACCTAAAAGTACCAAAAGTACCAAAACTCACAAAACGATCAAAATCAAACTTTCAAATAGTACCAAAACAACCAAAACTACCAAGACTACCAAAGAAACACTTTTTGCAGCACTTTCAAAAACTACCTTCAAGTACCAAAACTACAAAAATTACCAAAATCAAACTACCAATTACACTTTTGCAGTACTTTCAAATAGTACCAAAACTACCAAAGCTATCAGAATAAAACTACCATAACACCTTTTGCATCACTTTCAAAAAGTACCTTAAAGTACCAAAACTACCAAAAAGTACCAAAAATACCAAACCATAAGACAGAAGGAAACCATAAACTACCTAGAATAAAAATAGTTCTACCATAAGTACCTAACACTACCAATCCCACCAAACCAAGCATAAACAGTTCTATCAAAGGTACCTAACACTACCGATCCCACCAAACCAAGCATAAACAGTTCTACCAAAGGTACCTAACACTACCAATCCCACCAAACCAAGCATAAACAATTCTACCAAAAACTCCCAAAACTACTAGCACCTGTTTCTCTAGAATCTCCTTGTTGAGCAATGACGTATCTTCACTGATTCCGTATCGGCGGAGCATCCTTCGACTGGCAGCCAAATCAGCTTCTATCACATTGATTTCTGTGTCATCGCCAGTGTTGGCCTCTCTCAGTGTTTCCAGCTGGGTCTCATACTCCTTGATGTCGTCCATAATCTGCTTGACAAGTTTATTGGTACCCTCCGCCCTCAAGAGTGATTCTTTCTTCTACTTCAGAGACATTGTCAGCTCTTTCAGCCTATCGGCTACCCCCACACATGTCCGAGGGACTCTCCCAACCATAGCTTCAAGGTCCACAATATAATCAAGTGTCTTCTCCTCACGACGTTGTGGGGGGACTTCCTTTGTAGGGGGCATACTACCGACTGGCGTAAGTCGGGGCTTCTTGGTATTTGACGGGTGGCCTCCTTGGGAGGCACCGTTTGCCTTTCGCCAATTCTCAACCTTCTTTTCCAAGCCTCCTGGTTGGGAGGAACACATGTTGAGTACACTCTCACCAAACTTGGCCCATGCAACCCTGTGGCCCGCAGGGTCCTTTGTGGCTGCATGACACTTCTCATATGCAAAACAACGGGAAAATTTTGTAGTGATCTCCCCACATGATGGGGGGCTTGGTACACCTTATGGAATAGGAACCTGCATTCATCCTGAAGCCGTGGCTGCACGTGATTTATGTGAATCTTTGTCTTCTTCTGGCTGGAATGCTTGAATACAGTGAGCCACTGGTCATCGGGGATGTCATCTTCCGTAAGATCCTTTGGCAGCACCCCCTCCATGCTCAATCCATACTCATCATGAAGCTCTTGTGCTGTATAGCAGAACTTTGTCAAGATAGGGTACTCCTCCATCTTGTTTTTTCCTTCGATGTGGAAGCAACACGCAAGTAAAGACACGCCCTCATTCCAGCAGTCCAAATACCTGATTATTCACCCTATATGCCTCATTTTAGTTGTGCAAAACAAAACACATGGAATGAAATGAATGTATCTCATTTAGGTGACAATTGAAAAATTCAGTTGTGTACAGAGCCAAATTTGGTAGTGGTTAGTATCAAATTTGGTACTAACCAAATTTGGTTATGCTGACAGCCCTACTCAGCTTCAACTTTGTGCTATGCTCATGCACAACATATACTAATTTTTGCACTTGCATGCATGCAAGTTAGCAATCTAAAGAGCAGCTTATCCATGTAACTTTGTAACTTTCCTAAACCCTAAATTCCTAAGAAAATCCCAAACATGCACATGTACTTGCTGCATGCAAAAAAAGCAAATGCAGACCTCATCAGATAAAAGACATGCAGAAGCTTGCATGCATGGAAAAGAAAATGATAAATCACTAGAAAACGCAAAGCTCTCATAGCACCTACCTTTAGATGTTGTAGATGACCGTGGAGTCTCATCATCGGCAAAAAGAGGCCCAGGCTTAAATGAAGTCTCCACGGACACAGCAGGTTTCTCCCTCTCCACAAAGGAGGCCCCCTTGCTAGCCCTCTATTTGGGGTGTCGATGTTCCAAGGGGATTTTGCATCCATTGTCCTCTTCTTCTTCTTCCCATTGTCCGGTGACGCTTTGCCTGCTGATTTCCTTGCTGGCATCCTCATCTTCCTGATTGTGAGTAGCCGGGGAGCATGCTACCTGCAAATGTAGTGGTTTACAGAAGGTGCTGTAGTAAGAGAGCAAGGCGGAAGCTGGAAAATGTGTTGAGCAATTGCGCCGCTCACAAATGCATAGTACTGTGATGGGACTTTTGGCACAGTTTCAAAACACCACTCGCATTACTTATTGCCCCACCCACGTTTTCTTTCACGAAAAGTTTAAATCATAAAAATTTCCCTCCTACCATTCTTTAACATAGATAAAAAAAGGTTCCCTCCAAAGTGTGGACATATGTAGAAGTACCAACCAGGTAGAAGCAAAATAGGTCCTTTTTTTGTACCACCAAACCATGCTTTCACCCGATAGTCAAAGTGAAAATTATTGCAGAAATCATCAAAGAAGCTCTCCATTTGTACCAATGGACACACAATCTATTGCAAAAGACAAAAGCAATAGATAATGACAAAGCCGTCATGAAGCAAAGAGGACACAAGCTGACATATCAAGATTTGATCTACTCAGAAATAGAATTGTCGTTGCGCATTATATCGCAACATTTCAAAGTACATAAGCCACCAAGATACACTGAATCGCTGTTGCACATGGTAGTAGTAATGGCAATGGGCCTAGCAGAAAGAAGAGTGGTCAGTTGCAACTTTGGCAACTACCTCCTCGACGACATAGTAGAAGCAAATCTTAAGGGGAGCCAAAAAAGCAAGACCTACATGAATGCGGGACCAGTGCTGACTCGAATCGCCTACCAAGCATTGGGAATGATTGCTGATCTACCACCTGCAGAAGCACAGATAGATTTGATCCACAAATCCAAAAGAGCACTAAAACTTGTAGAAGGACCATCCACAACACCAAAACCAGAGGTTAAACAAACAAGGCAGAGTGCAACAAGAACGAACACTAACAGTGAAAAGACAGAGCCGGATGCATCGAATAGCGAGGAAGCAGGGTCTAAAGAAAGAGATACCCCTTCAGAATTTCAGTCTTTAGATGAGGAGTAGGGGAGTGAGTTTTCCATGAGATATACACGATTAAAAAACAGGACATCCCAGTCGGCAGAGGCCATCCCAATTACCCAAGCCAGAAAAACAATGGAAGAAGCGCAAGCGCTAAGAGAAAGAATTTGACAAAAAAAGTACGAAGAGAAAAGAAGCAAGGGAGCATAAGCGGACAATGAAAAAGAGGAAGAGGAAAAAGAAGATGTCCCTTTGCTATGCAGGCAGACAATAGCTGTAAAATGGATCAAACAACGGAAAAGACAGGAAGCGGAGGAGGCTCTAAACATTGCCAATGACATGCGGCAATGGATTTAAATGAGCTCAAACAGAAGATGGAGCAAAGAGAAAGAGAAAAGGCAAAGTGTCCATGTGTCGGTGATCTCGAATCATTTGACGAATCTACAAAGGCCAAGGAAGAAAATGATAACCAAGAAGAAAAGGGGGAGCAAGACATGCTAGGCCAGCAAGGTTATGATTTTGAATCTCCTAAAGACAAAGAGGTACCTTCAAAGGCTGGAACCAAAAAAAAAAAGTTATAGACCTTCCAGAACAAGGGGCAAATAAGGTGTTGTCACAAGAGAAGGTGGATCAAGAAAAAAATATAGCACTGCCAGAAACTACTACAGTTCCAGCTGATGTTGAAGTACTGAAAACAAAGGAAAGAACAACAGAAGAGGCTAGAACATTGGAATAGGGCCAAATAAGCCAGCAAGAACCGTGATTGCCTTGTTCGCAAGCTATAGTAGATGAAGGAGAAAACATGATCAAGTCATCGACATTGATGCCTATTTAGAGCAGATCAAGCTCCAATTCCAATGCCAAAGAGCTCTGTACAACTTGCACGAGCTAGAGCTGGAAGACACCAAGAAGGAGGCATCTAAAGCAGCTAAAAACACTCTACAACTACAAGACAAAATAGAGGAGTTGCAAAAGTTCAGCTACAACTGCAAGCAGAGTTGCAAAGAGAACAAGAAAATGTAGCCTATTACTACAAAGAAGTCCAGCAATTTAATGAGGCCAACACTACTCTGCAAGTCGAGCAACAACGACTAGAGGAGGAGCTAACTAGAGAAAGAGAGTAGAGTGAAAAGCTGCAAGAGTCTTACGTGGTGGTCAGCAAGACTCTGACCCAGCTTTTAGTCCTGCAGGAGACACCAAGCTCATCAAGCTTGACAGCTAGATCAACCTCGCTGAACAAAGAGGTCCAAGATCTAAAGGAGTCCCTTGCTCAAGAAAAATATGACAAACAAATCATGACAGCAGGGCATAGAACACTGCAAAAAGCCAAAGATGAGGAGATTAAAGAATTGAGAAAGCAGTTGAAAGAGGCCCGGGGAGATTTGGAGGCTCTGAGGACAGCACAAGCAAAGCCTGAACAAACAACCCTAGTGGAATTTGAGCAAATAGGAGGACTTGAGCATTCCACTTTTGAAGCTCACCAAACAGATGTGTCGGGTACAAGCACAGGAAAAGTAATGTAAGAATTTGAAGATCCAGCCACAACATCTATCTCGAAGTTGGCCAAGGAAGAAATTAAGCACTGGATCTCAGAAGTCAAAGACCCCTCACACAAAGAATATCTGCAATATGAATTGAAAGTGTTGGAATTGGCTGCCCTGCCCATGATCACTCCAGATGAAGTGTTAAAACCTTGGGCATGAGATGATCACCCTACCACTGATGCGGCAGGAGGCCAGATTATGGAAACAAATAATGCTACCTGCTCTAGAGCTAAACAATAGAGGGGATTACATATATGTTCCTGTCACAACAATACAAATTCAGACTATCATTGACAATCAACCCCTCTGGTGAAAGAAATGGTTTGAGCAGTGACCCACGTATAAAACATATTATAGGAATGCTCCGCAACATCTCATGATCTACCCAACTTACTGTCCCATCAACATACAACGATCCTGGGGCAACTTTTACGCATGGCAAAGCAAAAGACTGATAGTATTGGACTACCCGGTTATAACAAATCCAATCAATAACAATCCCCCATCAGAGAAGTATATGGTTCATATGCTTAGAGGGGTCATCAACATGATGAAGGAGATCCAAGATATTGCATGCCAAATGCTTGTAAAAATTACCAAGATGCTAATCACCTACATAACGGCATTCAATGATATAGAGGCAACAGAGCATCCCTTGCAGATTTTTGTCATAGGCACAAGAGGGCTCTGTTGGAATATGGAGACAAAAATCCCAAGCAAAAATTTCATCATGGGATTCTATGCAAGAGTCATGATCCTATCCTCCGACTACATGCAGAATTTTGAGGAGGCGTTCATGACTGGATCCTTTGAGGTAGACTCCTCCATATTTAATCCCATGACTAGAGATTTGCTAGCCCGACATATAGCCTATCAAAGCACTCTCAACAATAATCCTTTTAGAGAGCTGGCGACAAAAGTGGAGATCGAGGCAAGGGTTAAAAAATTAGCACCTCACTGTGACACTAGAAAAAAGATGAGTCAACTACTTGAAGACACTCAAAGACAGATTGCACAAGGACGTGCAATGAATAGGAAGGGGGGAATGTTTGGTGGACACACGGACTGATACGTAAAAGGCGGATGCACACCAACCTTGTAATCCTCGCTCATTTTTTTGAAAGAAGCTGTGTAATTCAGCTAATGAGGATTCATTTTGTAATATATTTTGTCATGCCCTCTTAGCCTCTCTGAGTCTACACCCCTTGTAAGTGGCCGAATGGCCGCGGGAAAGTCCCCTTAGCTCTTAAGTCAAAACCCTTAGTTTTTGACTTAAGAGGAGTATTGGACGTTCACTGTGAGAGCCTCTTGCTGCTATAGTTTGTAATCCACTTTTCTCCTTGTCTGGTAGTCAGAATTCATTTCCAAATAGCACATTGTGTTCCTTGTCTCTTGCTCTAAGTGTAGTCATTCTCGATTCTATTATGGTTCACAAAGTCTTGCTTGTGAGCTTAATGCATTGATTTGAGGTCTAAAATGGTTGTTTTTTTATGTTTTGACCTTGGATAAGTGTTTCTATGCTTAAGGGGGACCTTTCCGTCTAGTTCTATTTCAATTTTTTGCACATTTTTTGTGATGGATTGTGATTTATGTACCTTCCTAGATGACTGCAGAACTTGGTAGGATTGTACCCTTAAGTGTTGTAATACCTCTCCTTAAGTTTCATTGCATTCCAAACTCGTTTGGATGCCAAAAAGGCATGATAACATAGAGCCGTGAGATCAGACATAGACTAATTTTCTGACTAGGAAGTGGTTGATTTACTTTTGTTGTAGTATGAATAGCCCTCTAAGTTTACTTTGGTGAGATTGACACTCTCATTAAGTCTCAGTGCCCCATCCCGAGTCGCTTCCTTGCATATTGACATTATGTTAGTACCAAAAAGCTATGCTGTAGATGTCCATCGCGGCGATCTGATAACAGGCGCAAGCAATGTTGTTTAGTTTGATAGATTTTTCTTTTATTATGTGATATTCGATATAGAATACTAATCATTGTTTTTGACAAGAATCGTTTGCAAATCCTTATCTTTGCAACTGAGGACAATCTTGCTGTGCTGGCATAGCACTCCACTCTAGGAGGTGCGCTTGCACGTGATTTCTCATTCTATTTTGCTCTCTGTCTCTCTCTGTTTGTGTTGAGCTCGATTATGGATTTGTGCAAGTCGTGAGGTATGCAGATTTGTTGGTTTCATGGCTTGTAGCATGTTTTATTGGGTATTTTTGCAGAGCCCTCGTGCATCCGTCTGTAGCAGACCCATTATATGTTGTCTTGACACATTTGGCCTCTTGAGATGGTCTGAATTGTTGTGGTTCAATCACCAATCTAGCCCATTCATGGTCACTTGCAAACACGTCCCTTACTCTTTCTTCTTGTCTTGGAGAAAATCCTGGTGAAATTCCACACTCAAAATAGCTTGGATATGCATTGTTTTTAGCATGAGTAATGAAATCCGTGGTCACAAGTGTGGATGATGGTTTAATCTTTGGTACCCATTTGTACTTGATTGTGCTTGGCTTTGTCTATACGACCTTGTCAGACTCTATCCTCATTTTGGATTTGATTTCCAATTCGTGCTTTGGTTTACAAACCCACTTTGTCACTTGTAAAATTGCAATTTTCATTGACAATGTTGATAGGATGGTTCCACAGTAGGCTTTTTGCATGTGTGCAGACGTTTTTTGGGTGCCCAAATTTGTTCAGGTTGGTTGATGAGCTAACTTTTAGGTATCTAAATTTGTATGGTCCCCTGCATGTTATGATTGTGAGAAGAAATCTTTGGCGAAGCAACAATTGTAATTGTATCCAATGACTCCTGGTTTGTCGTCGCTTTCCACTCTTCCTTGCTGTATGCAAATGGTACCTTCACATATCCTCCTTTAAGTTTAAGCTCTAGAATTTTGGCATCCCAGTCTTGTATTGCTTTATAGGTTTGCATCCATGGAACCCCCAAGATTAAGTCTTCATTCATAGGTTCATTCGCCACTATGCATAGGAAAGTATGCGAGCAAGAGAATCCACGAACCATGATATTCAAGTTGATTTTCCCTAAATTTGGAGTGACTTTTTTGTTTCATCCCTTGAAAGCGATTTGACAATATGCAAGTGGTTGAGTAGTTGCTTTGTGATAAGTAGAATAGCTAACTACACTGATTCTAGCACTTGTATTAGCTAAGGCCTTGATCGTGTAATCCTCTTTAAGATTCATTGTGATTCGCATATCAAGACCATCAAGCCATTCGTCATTACTTTTGATGTCAACATCTGCTGGGAGTTGAATCTAAATAGTATTGAGGGGTAGAACTTGATGAATCAATTGCCTTGCTGTTTTTCTCTTCACAATGTGAATACATGTTTCTTGTTGAGAGCTTCCTCAATCACCTGATGTTGTTTAAGCTTTATTTCTTTTGTTGCATGCATTCTTTGATAAAACTCATTAGTC
Organism: Adiantum capillus-veneris; assembly: GCF_014529385.1. Classification (NCBI taxonomy): domain Eukaryota; kingdom Viridiplantae; phylum Streptophyta; class Polypodiopsida; order Polypodiales; family Pteridaceae; genus Adiantum; species Adiantum capillus-veneris. The sequence goes on from NC_140958.1 coordinate 94,522,654, forward strand.
AAGGGTAGATGTTATTTGTAGGGTCGACGTCCACTAATCCAATTTTCCATCATTTCTCCATCTAAGGTAGCTAATTTGACAACACCACTCGATGAAACATCTTTAATGACAAAAGGATCGTGTCATTTTCTCTTGAATTAAATTATATGTTGTTTCAAGGAGTAAACTAGAACCAAATCCCCTAGTTTGAAAATTTTTAATAGCAAATGTGAGTCAAAAAATTATTTTTGTTTTTGTTTCTGTGCATATATATGGACAATGGCTGCTAGTTTTTGTTCACCTAGTTGTTCTTAGTCCTTGAGTCGATTTGAAAACTCATGCCCTTTCCATTCCAACTCACGTGAAACTCTGAGAGTGGGTGATAAGAATTCCATTGGCAATATTGCATCTAATCCATAGACCAAGTTAAAAGGAGTCTTGTTCAAGTTTGTTTCTAAGGAAACTTGATACGCCCACAAGGCTAAATGAAAATGCATCCCTCAGTCCGTTCTTCGTGAACTAACAATTTTAGTTAGTACAAAACTCAGGATTTTGTTTGCATGTTTTGCTTGATCGTTTGCTTGAGGATGATAAGGTATAGATTTGCTAGGCATTTCCATGAACTCATTCAATAAGTTTTTTATTGCTTCATTGAGGAAATGCGAACCACAATCACTTACAAGCTCAATAGAAAGCCCGTACTTAGTGAAGATGCATTTGTACAAGAATGCAGTAGTAGTTCTAGCATCCTTTCTCCTAGTGGCTCATGTCTCGACCCACTCAATTAAGTAATATGTGGCCACAATAATATATTTCACTTGAGTTTTGTATATTGGTGGTTGTATTGGACCCACAAAGTCTATACCCCACTTAGAAAATGCACGTGCTCCCAGCATATGTTGTAGTGGAATACTATCAATTTGTGTCGGCATCTTTGCTCGTTGACATGAATCGCATCGTCCAAAAAATTCTTTGGCATCAGCAAACAAGGTTGGACACCAGATGTCTGGCATCAATATAGCCTTGGTTGTGGTTTCATGAGAGAAGTGCCTCCTGCTAGAACTCCTCTTTGTTGGCACACAATCTAAGATATTGGTCTTTCCCACATCGATAGAGATGATTTCCAATCACTACATACTTGGCTGCTTCAGTTCATTAGAAAGTGAACGGGGTATAGGAGTGCCTGTTTATTTGGTAGTTCAAGGGAATGCTTAAAGCGTAAGTCAAGTTTGACAAAGCCTAAAAGAGAGGGCAAAAAAACCTATGCTAAGATTTAAAAAAAAAGCCATTTCCATATTTTGAATTTGAAAATAGTCTATTTAGTAACCCAAAAGAGAGGTGGGTAAATGAATTTTAAAATGTCCTTTTCCCACCCCTCTTCTCTCTTACTTAGAACTCATTTAAAGGAGGCACTTTTGAGCCCCCCTACCAACAAAATAGATTTTCCACATTCTCTTATTGCATTCCCTCTCTAGAATGTGAGCCAACTTTCCCTCTTTCTTCCCCCCCTTTTCTCTCTTGTCACTTCCCCTCCCAATCATTAAGGAACATTCTTGGCTGCCTCTTTTTGACAGAGTGTAGATCCTCCAAGGTTGCAGATCTGCCCTCTCTCCCACTCTCTCTTCCTTTATTGTCTTTCTATCTCCCACTCCCTCCCTCTGTCTCTCTCTTTCCCTCTCTCTCTCTCTCTCTCTCTCTCTCTCTCCCCCCTCATGCTTCTCCCACCCCAACTTCCCACTCTCTGGCTGAGAGCAATGGAAAACTCCATTACCCTCTGTGTGTGCAATAGTATTTCTCTCTCTACACTCATGATCAACAATTCAAATTCAAAGGAGATTGAGTTGCATTCCCCCCTTTCTTCCCTCCACAACATAATCCTTTTCTCCTATCTCTGAGTACTCTCCACTTCTTTTCTCCATAGACACCTTCACCTAGTTGTAGTAGTCACCATTACACATTCTCTCTAATTTGCTTGATTAACTAACACAAATGTCATTCAATAACATACCACTGCAAGACATTACTAACAAGTCAAAACAATATCGATTAAACATTGATTTAGAGTAGGAGTACGCTACTGTGCGACTTGGAACATCTAATCCCAATGCTGGAGGTCATCTATGGAATGATGGATGCAAGGCAATCAACTTATGGGTTGATAGCCATATCTACCTTAACGATCCAATGACCAATGCATCACCCCCTTTTTGTAATGTCACTGAGCTACTGGGTTTTATTGGAGATGGGAGAGACGAATTGTTTGGCTACTGTTGGAGATTACATTCAGTTTTTTTCAATGAAAGGGAAGCAAGAAAACATCTCTCTGCTGCCTATTCATCATTGTAAGAGAAGTACGTGAAAGACATTTAGCGAGTTAGAGAGGAAGCCAACGAGAAGACGAAGCAACTAAATGACGAGCATTGGGTGCAAGGCAATCAACTTATGGGTTGATGGCCACATTTATCCTGGTGTTCTAGCAACTAATGCACCACTACCCTTTCGTAATGTCACTGAGCTTTTGCATTTTATTGGAGATGGAAGAGACAAACTGTTTGGCTACTACTGGAGATTGTATTCAGCTTTTGTCAATGAAAGGAGCGTAAGTAAACATCTCTTGACTGCCTATTCATCATTGCAAGAGAAGTCCGCAAAGGTCTACAAAAAGTTAGAGAGGAAGCCAACAAGAAGACAAAGCAATTGAACGATGAGATCATGAATCTCAATGAAAAAGTACAGCAACAAAAAAAGAGGAGGAGCATCGACTAGACAATTATGCTCAACTACAACATACTTCACGAAATATGTGTCGGCGAATTGATCATCTCACACACATCCCCTCGGCTACCACATTTGTAAGCACAAGAGACAAGCAATGTCCTTACTATCCTCAAGTGGTGGAGCTCAAAAGAAACGTGTTCTTCAAACTCGATAAGAATACGGATGCAAGCTTCTGATTTTCTACATGTTCTGCAGGTTGGTGTAACGGTAATTCAATATGTAGAAACTTGGCTCGAATGATGATGGGAATTGATCCCGATGCTCAAACAATCGGACATGCTCTACAACAACATATCATCAAGCCAAAGGAGTTGGTTGAGCTACTAGATGATCCATCCAATGCTAGCATTGCTAATATTTTGCGGCATAAGTATTTCAGTGAGCTAAAGAGCATTGTGTCACCTCAAGAGATGATGGAGGTGTGTGACGGTGCAAGAATAAGTTTCAAGGCTTATGAAGCTTTGTATAGAAGTGCCACACTCAATCATCAGACAAAAGGTTGTTTCAGTTTCTACCAACACCTTACAGTGTCAGTGTTGCAAAAAAGTGCTCCAATAATGATGTTGAAATCTTACACCAATAACGATGTTGCAAGCTTGTTGGGCGGATTGTAGTATGTGGAGGATGACATGCCATTAGAAGACAACAAATTCTTGTGCTACAACAAGTTCAATGTGTATGTTGACTTGTTGAAGCTCCAAGAGTCAATTATAACATTTTAAGCGTTGACACAAGAAGAGTGTGATGGGAAAGTAATATTTGTTATGAAGCTTGATGAGTGCCAAGTTGTTAAAAATCAATGGCTCAAAAGGGTAAGCATTATGTTGATGAGCAGGGCCTTGGTGGGTGTTGACATGGAGCCAAATTCCAATGAGAAGGAAAACACTTGTTAGGTGTTCAGTCATAGAAAAATATTTGGTGGCTGGCAGCTTTTCATCTCCCACATGAGACACATGAGACACATGAGACTCTGAAATGGTATTTCAATCACACCGCAATCGTTGATGTCATTCGACAATAGCAAGAAGGATAGAGATTGCATGTTTCGGGTCTTAGAACATTTCAAGTTGAATGGCATTTGACAGGAGACTTGAAAACACTCAAGTGTATGTTAGGGTGCAAGCAAGGTGCAATGACCCTCTCTCCATGCATTTATTGCTTCCACAGTAAAGTCTCAATGGGAACTGAGGGCAAGGGTGCAAAGGCCAGCAAGTGAAAGGTGGTAAGGGTAAGGGAGGCAAAGCTACAGTCAACTCTGCAAAAGGTGTACCCACTACACAAGTAGTAGGTGAAGCACTACAATAATAGTTTCAAGTATCCTCAGTTGTGACCAGCAAGTACCCCCTAATCAAAACATGGATGATTCAAATTGGGATCCTATTCTTCTAATACCACTGATAAATATGCATATGTGCACCCTCCATGCCCGTGTACGAATTCTGGACAAGTTGCTTACGCTCCATATTAATTACGCTTGGAATATGGAGCCTGCAAAAAGAAGAGAAGACTGTATACAAGAACTCGAATCTATTCTATCAAACGTTACTCTACATGGGGGTTCAGTTGAGCTATCAAAGGACAAGAAGGCGTCTCGAAGTACGCAAAATCACCGTAATAAAGTATGTATGGGTGGTAGTAAAGCTAAAAATTTGCTTCTGAATCCCAAAGTCCCAATGAGTTTCAGTTGTGGAAAAAGGTGTGTGACATTACCACCTATAAAGGTAATGAAAGATCCCTAGGAATTAAGCGTGCCTGTGTATGGCACTCCACTGATGATATTTTTCGTCTTCTCGAAAAGACAAAGCTAACCGATGATGAGATATCCACCCTAGAGTTTGTAATCAATAGTTTTACAGCACAAATGGTGGATGATTGGGGGGAGACACACATAACACATTACATGGTGTGTTGAACATTTGATTTTTTCAATCGAAATGCATATGTATGTGAAACTAAAGTTTTTTTTTTTTCAACACATTCTTTTTGCACATAGTGCATTTTTTCTTGACACTTATGGTTCATTAGGAATTTGGAGCATCCAAGGAATGGAGCGCTCACACTATCAAGCAAAAGCAGTGTATTTTAAAAATACATGACATGGAGGTGGAAGAAAAAAGCGCAATGTCCTTCATGAGCTGTTCAATTGGTTCTACAGAGTTTTAGCAGGGAAAGAGAGAAAGAAGACAAGAGAACAAAGAAGTTTGAAATGTAGAATAGGAAAAGTGGTTAGCTTGAGGCAATCACAATCATATCATGCTTTGAGTGGAAAGATCGATTACGATGCTGGTTGGAGACAAGGTGGTGTGATGGCAGGCGTTGGGTGAAAATTTATTTAATTTTTTACACTAACCATTTCTATTGTAAACATGCATTGTCATGCAAAGTGATTTGTAAAGGTGACAATTATTAGTCCCCTGGGTCAAGTTGGTCTATTTTGGAGTCTTTTTTAATTTTGAGTGATTTTATTTTATTTTTTTAAAGTTTAAATACTATATAAGTCAAAACTCACAACTTAAAGTTCATTTCTTGTTTCCACAGATCCTCTCGAGCCCAAACGTACACGCACTCATATATTGCACAACATGGATGATACACAAGAGCTCACCACCATGCACAACCATGACACCACCACCACTGACAACACGAAAAATCCGCAACTAGCACCTCATACAGAATCCACCGCTTCCAATCCATATCCTCAACCACAAGTGGATAACCCAACATAACAACCAGCTCCAAACATCCAATCGCTCCCCCAACCTTCAACTATCGAGGATCAAAACACCATGCGATAGATTTTTAGTGACCTCTAGCCACTACATCATGCAAATCGCACACCTCTATCGGATCTCAGACCATTCGCAGCTCTAAACAAACCAACACAAGAAACAATACCTGGAGCTCAAGCAACGGCAACGCGTGAAGCTCAAGCAGCCACTACTACGTCGCAAAAATTCCCCCTATGGGTCAAACAAAGGATGATCAAAGTAATACCAGGTGATCCTGTTTCAATAGCACGAGATACCAATAGGAGGAAGAGAATGAGAGAGTTACAAAAGAAAGAGACAGCTGATAGAGAAGCACAGAGATTTCATGAAGAAAAAAGAAGACAGAGAGAGTAAGAAGAATGGTAGAGAACCGAGGCTGAGAGAGCCCACTTGGCTAGTTTACAAGCACGAGTAGAGACAGAGAGGAGAGCGAGAGAGGATAGAGCTCAGGCCGCCCAACAAGCAAAGGTTAACAACTCCAGAACTTCAAAAATTACTCAGAGAGCAAAACAATGTGCGAAAAAGAAAAAGACAAGCTCACACCTGAAGAGAAACAAGCCCAAGAAGAGAGGATGAAAAAGTACAAAAATGACCCTCCTCAATGGGCCAGAAAATCGCCTCCTCCACCACCACCAACGGCGCCGAAGAAACAACGATGGAAGCCTGGCACAGTTGCTCTACGTGAGATCCAAAAATATCAAAAGATCACCAAGCCCATAATACAAAAGGCAGCTTTCTCTCGGGTGGTAAGAGAAATAATGGACAAATATTCAGATTCTATTACACGTATCCAACGTGCAGCTCTATTGGCCTTACAAGATACCGTCGAGGATATTTTGGTACATTTTTTTAAAGATGGCGTATCTTGTATGGTGCATGCTAAGCGAGTTACTCTAAAAAATACAGATCTAGCTCTAGCGATCAATCTGACGAATGAAGGGTGACTCTATAAGAATTAGTTTCCCCATGTAACCTCCATTTATGAGATTTGTAATCTTTCCATATAATATGAATGAGTCGATTTTCTACCATTCTGTGTAATTCTAATAGTTGATTAAGTACTTTCTGTTGTTGAAGTATTTGAATCAATCAAGTTGTTAGATTTCACCTCCTCGACCATCCAAGCACCCGTCGGACGTGGGACACCTACCGATGAACATTTTGCGAAATGGAGCCATTTTGGGTGCGTACGAAGGCCGTGGGACCACCAAAATGCACGACGATGACCAACGGCATTGAACGGGCCAAAAAAAGGCCATGTGTGCCATGACGCGCATGGGCCAGTTTTGACCAGGCGATGACGAGGTCAAAACTGGCCCATGTGCACCGTGGTGCTGCACAGGGCCTTTTTTTGGCCCGTTTGGCCACTAATCATCGTCGTGCATTTTTGGCAGTCCCATGGCCTCCGTACGCACCTGAAAATGGCTCTGTTTTACAAAATGTTCACTGGTAGGCGTCCCACGTCCAACGGGTGCTTGGATGGCCGAGGAGGTGTGAACGCATTGAAAAAAAAAGATATATTGGCCAATATGTGCAATAGAAAAAAATTTATAGGAAGTGACAAAAAAAAAACAAAGCACAAAATTATTGTATAGTGCTTTGGATATTACATCATGGCTGGTCGGTTTTCTTGTAAATTACATTTGTAGGTATAGGGCAAATGACAGACTTGACACCAAAGGTTTTGATAATATCCTCTGCATTTGTTACCCCTTGACCTAAGCTTAAGGCACAATGGGAGAGGACTGACCTAGGGTGCTTTTTTGTAAAGGCATACAATGCCGCCTCTCGGTCCACCAAGATACACTTGTGAGCATTATGGGTAAGGGAATCTTCAGCAAGGATGGCACTTAATGCTTTACAATTGAGTAGCTTCGCAGAACCATGCTTGGAGAACTCTGTGTGAGCAACTCAAAGAACAGATGGCCCCAGATGGCCAATGTAGTGCCACAGGGAACTATCTCTACCCATAGGAACGTTGCGCAAACCTCCAATATGCATTGCAAACTTACCAACATGGTATGCGGTCAGCAAAGCATTTTAAACAACTTCAACACTTGCTATAGGGTACAATAGACTATCGATAAGGTTAAAAAGTGGTCACCTCAATTGTTTCATCCATCTCTTCCAGAGTTTTCCTTGTAAGGTCGATGGTAGAGCGATCTTCTCCACCCATAATGATCAGTGGTTTGTGTGGATGAAAAGCATTTTTTGGGATGCTTTCATAAAATGAGGCACATGATTTGATTTCCATAGTGTATTTGCCATGGTTTGTACCAAATTTTGTTCGTTTTCACTAGGGAGGAATGAGAGGCTTGGTGGAAGACCTTGGTCTTCAAAGTCAATTGAAAATTTTCCTTCTCTTGCTTTCCACTGGGATCTTTCATGCTCGCATAGATAGCAAGCATTGAGAGAGACTCATCTTCTCTGAGTCCTAGTGTCTTTGCAATGTCATCAAGAAACAAGAAGTGACAACCATCCACCACCACTGCAGTGAGAATTTGGAGGTCAGGAACTTCCTCCAACACCTCGTCTCCCTCTATCATCCGATCTTCCTCCCTAGTGGAGTTGGGATCTTGCAAGAGGACAAGTGCCATAGATGCTTTAGTCTACTCATAAACCTCTTCAATAAATTCATTTGATTCCTCCACAATGGTTACAAGAGGTTTCTGGTTGGCCTTTTCCTTTGATTTCCCCCTCTCCATGCCCTCAAGCACAAGCAAGACCATAACCATGTCCCAAGAGATGAATTGGGTGCCTATGCACCCCATGCGCAAGTCTATGAGGTCATCCTCATCCTCTATCTTGTAGTCCCGCTTAGTAAGCCCTTTTATAAACCTCAACAAGCAATAACAAATTTTTTTGTCGACCACATAGAGGTGTTTGAGAAAATCCACTAGCAACTACGCCATGTCGGATCCCTCGAAGACTAATGCATATTCTTCGATGTGCTCCATCATGTAGTCAAGAAAGCTTTGGAATCCCTCTACATGAAGGTTAGCAGTAGAATGCATATCAATCGTCCCCTCAAACACACTGACTAGTTCATGTGCACGATCTGCAAGTCCTATCTTCTGTAGGTGTGTGAGAAGTGCGTTAGAAGATGTTGCCATGGGTATGTTCGCAAAGAAGATGGGAAGAGAGCTGAAAGCTAGTGTTTTGTGAATGTGAGAAATGAAGTTTAAAACCTAGAAAGTCACTTTATACTCAATGTTACTTTTTAAAAGCACTTAAAATTAATGTCAATTTAACTTAAAACTATAATTATAAACAAAATCACGTGACAAGCCATTGAAAGACACCAACATTGAAAGTATTCACGCTTCAAATTAAAAAACATTTCAAACAAAATCTGAACATATTAAAAATGAAAAAGAGATTCAAAATGCCTTATGTATTAATGGGAGCGAAATCACTTAATTACAAGCTTTTACATTAATACATCACGGAAAACCAATGTTTTCACACAGAAATCTCTTCTCTTTTTTGGAACGAACAATCTTTTCATTGATTAAAAAAACATATTGATTGGGCAAGGTATATCTAAGATTAAGATACTCGCAAAGGTGACAGAGATTTCAGTCATTATTCACCGAGATGTCGTGCACAGCATTGTTGTGGAGGCATATTTGCAGATCAATTGATTCTCGAGGAGCAACATCAGAGTCTAGTGCCTCCCATTTTCCCTTCGTTAGCTTCCATCTTCTGTAGGAAAGACAATTGACAAGCTTTGCTTCGCAATATGGTATCTGCATGCCACATTGTCAGCAACTACAGAGAACTTGATTGTATCTCCTTGGTGGTTGACCACCTTAGTCTCCCATCCAGCTGCAAGGAAGCCGTTGATCGCACCTCCCCCTTTGCAAGTCCACATTGTTGGTGTCGTGTGAACACTCTGTAGTTGAAAGATAAACATGAACACATGAAGGGACATAGACCAAGTTAGGGAAGCTTTGTGGGAACCATAGGTGCACTTCATTGCTGAATGCACATCCGCCTCGATTGTCCTTTTGGTTGATGTGATCAAGACACTATCAGGCGTAGGCCATTCCATACTCTGCAAGGTTGGTGGATAACCAGATAAAGATTACCATACCCACTTTGCCTAGGCGTTACATAAGTATGATTATAAAAAAAATTGTCTCGTGAGACACGCTCCACAGATGGACAACCAACATAGAGCAGCTTGCCAAGGTCAACGTGGATGGCCTCAAAAGTTCCTGTGAAGGACTCTATTGGCTCCCACTCTTCAAAATTGGATGGGAATACATCTGCAAACATGAACAAGAAATAAAAACCTTATAGACATCAAAGCAATATATACAGCAGAAACACAAAATATACAATCTGAAAACTTGATAGAGGAGTGAAATTACAGTTTGTAGAAAACCTTGATGGAGCCATTGTTGTCTCTAGCTTTAGTTGTGAAGTAACATACACATGTTGCACCTTTGCAAGTCGCTTGCGTCATGGGTTTGCTTGAACTCCATGATCCTTCCTTTCCAATGGTGTGTTCGTGAAGCCATGTGTCTCCTTGAGGCCTTGTGTGCACCACTTGAGCTGGGTTGCATTGTCACCCACATCATTCATTTTAACTCCATCATCACCCAATATCCATTATCGTCTTGTACATTGCTGCATGAAATTGAGTTAATGACACTCCTAGGTCATCGAGTACCTGATGATGCCATGGGGAACAGAGGCACAACTTGTAGACAAACACTTATGATTAGACATTGCACATCCACGCTCTCAGCTGTATAAAGAGAAAAATTATTGACGGTACACAAAGGTGAAGGATGCCACTTGTTGTTATGCTTCTCCACCTGCTTGTTGGCTTAATGGGGAAGATAGTGTTGCAAATCTTGAGAGGGAAGGAGAAAGAGCAGGAAACCTATTGAGGAAAGAAAGAGGGATGATCTAGCAGAAGGATATGTTGCAGATCTTCAACTTTAGCTAGAGGTGTTTAGTGAGGCCCATGGAGAAATGGAGAGCTTCAGCTTGAGGAGAATGCAGCCCTCAAGAATGCAGTAAGCTTGAGGAGGAAAAGGAGGTTTAAGCTTCTGCTGCAGAGCTTTTGTGAGGGAAAACTGAAAGGAAGGAAAGAGAATCAACTTGCAAGGTGAAGTGAAGAGAAGTGAGAGATGGTACAGTAGAGAGAGAGGGAGGGAATTATTAGCACATTTATGGAGGGACCCCTTTTTAGGATAGAGAGAGGGAGAAATTGACAGCCATTAGAGAGAGAAAGGATTGGTTTTTACTCAACTATTTAGAGAAAAGTTCAATTTTTTTAATTTATAAGAGATTTTCTCTTTATATTTTATAAAAGAGTACAAGTTTGACCACTTACTTTTACGCCCTACCATACCCACCATTTCAGTCCACATGGCATCCACCCATTTGCCCCTTCCATAATCTCCTTTTTAATCCCATGGCAAATAAAGAGGCCCCCTTAGACCCCATTCCCTTCCTAATAGAACATGTAGCCATCGGGCGTTGGGGGGCATGATCTTGGTGTTCTTTTGCAAAAAACAAGCCCGGGGGGTGCATGGGGTCAACCGGACCACAAATGACCACGACGACACTCGACGGGGTCGAACGGGGCAAAAAAAGCCCCTGTGCATCATGCCGCACATGGCTTTTTTTGGCCCGTTCGACCCCACCGGGTGCCGCCGTGGTCATTTGTGGTCCAGTGCCAGATCTGCTCCCTGCGCACCATGTCGCACAAGGGCTTTTTTTGCCCCGTCCGACCCCGCCGGGCGCCACCATGGTCATTTGTGGTCCAATTGACCCCGTATACCCCCCCCCCCCCCCCCCCCCCCCCCCCCCCCCCCCCCTTCTCGCCCCATTCCGCAAAAGAATCACCAAGACGTATCCCTCGGCCGCCCGATGGCTGCATGTTCAAGGTTATGTGTATGTGTTACATAAATGAGATTTATTGGACAATATGAATTAAAAAATAATAATTATTGAATGTTAACAAAGATCGTTGACAAAAACAATTATTATGTACTGATTTGGATATTACATTATGGTCGATTATTTTTTCTACAAATTACATCTGTGGATATGGGACGAATGGCTGACTTGATGCCAAGGGATTTTACAATTTCCTCTGGGTTTGTGAACCCTTGACCTAGGCTCAAGGCGTAGTGGGAGAGGACCGAGCCTGGGTGCTTGCCTGTAAAGGCATACAATGCTGCCTCTCGGTCCACCGATATACATTTGTGAGAGTTTAGGGTGAGAGAATCTTCAGCGAGTATGGCACTTAATGCTTTGCACTTTAGCAGCTCCACAGAACCATTCTTGGAGAACTCTATGTGAGCAACTCTAAAAATCGATGGCCCCAGGTGGCTCAGGCAGTGCCAAAGCGAGCTATCCCTACCCATGGACACTTTGCATGAACCTCCTGTACGCATTCTGAACTTATCAACATGGTATGCCGTCTGCAAAGCATTTTAATTGACTTTAAAACTTGTAGTAAGGAACAATAGACATTCTATCAGGTTAAGATTTGTTTACTTAAGTTTCTTCATCCTTCTCTTCAAGATTTTTCTTTGTAATATTAATGCTAGATCAGTAATATCTACTAATCACGATCAGTGGTTTGTGTGGATGAAATGCGCTTTTCGGTACGCTTTTGTAGAAAGCGGCACATGATTTGATTCCCACTTGTGTACTTGCTACTATTTGCACCAACTTTTGTTCATTTTCATTGGGAAGGAAAGACAGGCTTGTTGGGAGATCTTGGTCTTCAAAGTCAATTTGAAAATTCACTTTCTCTTCCTTTCCACTAGGATCCTTCATGCCCGCATAGATAGCAAGCAATGTGAGCGACTCATCTTCTCTACAAATCAGTAGTACTTGTCTTTTCATCCTCCTACTACCAAGTAATATATTGTCCTTGTAGAACCCAATCTTCTAGGTCTTTTGAATCCATTTGCATGTCTTCCCTGCCAACCCACATATCGTTGGATACTTCTTGAAAAGGTGCACAAGGTCCTCACTTACCACTTTCAGCTAGAACACCTATCGGATCCAATCCCTCTGGCCGAGATGTTCACTCCTGTTGGTATAGCCCCCCATAACACTTTCCAAAGGAAGACCTTCATCAACAATGGCCACTGTGGGCTCCAAATGTTGTTAGTAACCACCATTTACCTTGCTTCTGGATATTGTTTACCCTAGAGTCTATTGAGGGATATAACCATTCTGGCGAGGCCAAGAGACAGTGGTAAACTTCTTTGGTCTTTGGTTTTCCTAGAGGTCTATTCATGGGACACCGCTAGGCCTTCCATTCAAACGTAGACTCGCACACCAGAAAAGAATACCTGTCTAGAATAGCCAAGACACTAATGATAAAAAATCTTTCAGTCATGTTTAGAAAAAAATGGGTGGTTAGGGAGTCGGCATCTTTCTAGCTCATGTTCTCATTATCCCACATATGGCGAAGATGACTGAGCCCTTTATTGTTGATCTTCCTAGCTACCTCTCTCCAAAACAAGTTTGTACACAACCCACCTTTGATAGCCATGGGGACCAATAAGATATGGAGTTGTGGAAGTACCTTGTCACCTCTCCACATTCCAACACCTCTGACACTCTATTACACTTTCGGACGTCCTAGCACTAGCTTGCACCCCATTGGCCCATTCTAGGCTTAGCCAATCACAAGCTATGGTCATATCAAGTAATAGGGGTAGCATTTGGACAAGTGTCTTTATTTCCCCCTTTGCGAGAGAGAGCTTAATTAACTAATTACATGCATCTAAATTCTCATTGGACCTCCCTAAAGGCCATCCAGTAGGATTCAGGGACACCATGAGGGCACCAGGGCTAGGGGCTTAACATGTGTCCTTAATGCCTAGGGGTAGCATTTGGACAAGTGTCCTTCTTTCCCCCTTTGAAAGAGAGAACTTAATTAATTGATTACATGCATCTAAATTCTCATTGGACCTTCCTAAAGGCCATCCAATAGAAAAGTAGGGAATCATCCGCAAAAAGCTTGGCCAAGAGCTGGTCCTTGTTTGGCAAGGTCAGCCCTTGTATCTCCCCTTTTGTGGCACTAGCTTCCAACATGGTCACCAACGGATGCGAGCCTATAGCAAAAAACAACAGGGTGAGCGAGCAGCCCTGCTTGATTGATCTTTTGACTTCAAAAACACCCACAAAGTCCTATCATGAAACAGCAGCTCATATTGGCTTCCAGCACACTAAGAGTACAAACAAGCCGACACAGTCGAGGCCCAAAGCCCAGAGATTTCATGACCTCCTCAATGAACAACCAGGTTATCCTATTGTAGGCCTTATCAAGGTCAAGTTGAAGTAGAATACACTCTTGATTGGTTAGTAATGCGTATTCAATGCCAACCATGGCCGCCAGTAATTTCGATAGGCAGAGGCTCTTTAGGACGTGTTTTGGTTTTAAATATTTCTTTTGGACCAATATAAAAGACAAATATATTTCTTTTGGATCAGTTGTATAAAAGACATTTGTCTTTTATATTGGTCCAAAAGGAATATTTCAAACCAAAATACGTCTTAAAGAGCCTCTGCCTATCAAAATTACTAGACGACAACTTTTCTTCTGAGAAGTTTACAAAGCTCTCACGTGCCCATTATGTCAGACGTTATGAATAGAAGAGAATGGTTTCTTTTTCCATAACAATATTGCAAAATAGAGAGTCCTACCTCACGAGGCGTAGGCACTCTAAAACACATCTCAATAACCATAAGTTTCCATATCAAGGTGTGGAGCGGAGAGTCCTGCCCTCTTCAGACGTAGGAGCTCTAACATGTGTAGAAATTTTTCCATTCCAATTCAGTCCAATACATAAGATCCTTGCCATAACAATGTACAATGTCTGAACTAGTGTGTTGGGTAATGTGCCCAAGGGTTTGTGTGAAATGAGAGTGTGCTTGGTGAGGTGTATTGTATATGTGAGGGTAAGTTTCAAACCACTGATGATTGTCGCAAACAAAATTAGAAGCAATAGATTGCTCATTTAGAACGTACAGTCTTGGCACATTGACTCAACAATCACAATGTTAAAAATAACTAAGGTGTAACACAAACAAAAAGTGATCCATAACCTTGTTGAAATTAAAATGTGAGACAACTTAGAAGGAAGAAAAACTCGGCAGTTCTAACTTAATAGCATAGATCAGCTAGAGTCACAAATAAACATAAAATGTAGGAACCAAATCCAATTTGATCGTATAGCTCAATGTAAGAGACTAAATTACACTGATTACTTACAAACGTCTACTATGATTAGCCTTAAATCGATTAGAAAGTGAGATGGAATTGATATACTGTTGATTGTTTTGTTTGAATAAATGAAGCAATCCTCTTGATATTGCAAACGATTGTCTCCAAAATGCTTAATAGTGTTTTTTTTTAAATTATTTTTTAAAATTTCAAAGGGTATTGACTAGTGTTCAGTCATGATATGATAAGAATACATCTTGTATAGCATGTAAAGGCCACACTACAAATATGTCTCCATCGAGCCATTGATGGAGCCGATACAAGGAGATAGTGATGAGACGAGGATGATAAGGAGAACTAAAAGGATTTGTTTTCCTCCCACATGAGTCAGGATTTAAGCATGCCTATGTATGAAGGAGACCGTGAGGTGTTGAGCCAATTATTGTCCATTGGCGATAGCTTTGTAGTGAACACAACCGAGGAGAAAGAGGACTTCTACCTTCTAGTGCACAAAAACCATGTACCAAACACAAAGAGTACTAAAGGTGTTGGGAGAAAGGTGGAGACTGATTGCTTAAAACCATTCAACCTTGCTCACAAACATCACCATCAACCTGTCCACCTATTTTTCCAATTCCCAACAACACACACACACACACACACACACACACACACACACACACACACACACACACACACACACACACACACACACACACACACACACACGCACACACACACACAGAGCATGAAATTGGCATAGACAAGATTGTAAGAGTGTGTAAGAGAATTGTAAGGGATAGAGACTTGATTAGAGAGTACACAACAAATTAAGCATAGTATAAGAGTGTAGAGAAGAGACCTACAAGAGAAAGGCCTAAATCTAGCCTCAAACTCCACGGCACCTCTCTTATGGAGTTGGTATTTAATATATTATTTGTGAGTTTAAGGTGCCAAAATTTGAGGCCCCTCTTTTACAACCACTTCACTTTTGTAAATGAGTGAAGCTCAATAGTTCTTGCATGACCCATAAGGGGAGTTCCCACTACAATTATTTACAGAGCCATAGTGGCTTATTGAAACAAAAATCTAAAATACTGTGCGAGCATAAAATGGCTGAGAGTTATTGCCTGCACCTCTTCGTAACTCCTTGCATTCCACTCTACAAAATCATCATCATCAACTCAATTAGAAAAATAAAATAAACAGCACATGATTAACCATTACGCCAGCTATCCCAATTGCAGCTAACCACTACAACAAGAGGGTGCCCAGTTTTGTAACAAAAGGACCTACATAACAAGATCATAAAAGTTGAGGGTTTATAATATGCCCAGGTTGAGGGAAAAGTTGGTACATATATCTTAATGAATCAAAAACCACCGGTGATGATCTACTCGCATTTTGCTAGAGACATACGGTTCCCCATGGAGGCTATCCCTGGCCTGCATAACCACTTTAAACTATCCTCAAAGATATATGAAAATATTCACAACAGTATGCCATATCACTATGAAAATCTCTAATTGTGTACCGCGCTTTGTAAGGAGAAGGTCCAAACTCAACTAGAGAGGGAAGAGAGAGGAGGATGGGGTTTTTTTTTAAAAAAAATTTAAACTATTACTGCGACTATTTCCATGATTGTTTCCAATGATATTACCGCGTTTATTACCTGAATTATTACCACTGATGTTACCACGTTGATTTTCAATGGAAAATTTAGTGCCTAAACTTTTAAATTTTGGCTTTAACATCCCCCCCCCCCCCCTCTCTCTCTCTCTCTCTCTCTCTCAAATTGTGGTGTTTCCCTCCTCTCAATAAAAATAAAAGAATATTGTATAAAATTTTCAAATTTGAAAAAAGAAAAGATAAAGAAAGAGAAAGAGGGAGAGAGGGATAGAGAGAGGGGGGGATAATAAGATTACACTTGGTTACGGTTAAAATAATCATTGTTACTTGATTAACATAATTGAGCATGTTCACAAAATTAGAGAGAGGAAGAGGGGGAGAGAGAGATGAATGGATTATACGACCAAAAAACTTCATAACTGCAAAATGTTTATGAATCATCTTTTAAAAGATCCCTACATGAGGCATCATCCAATTATAAGCCCATGGCTCCTAAAGCAATAAAGAGGGAAACAGAATTTTCGTTTGTGGATGCGTTGGCTTCATCATGTTTGAATTCGCCATCCTCCATCTCATCATCTTCATCATCATGACAATCATCCTCGCTAAGACTTGCTGCCGTCGGAATTGATTCATCGACCTCCCTCTCCTCTGTCTCCACCTCATCAAAAGTCGAAGGTGGAAGAGGGTCAAGATGGTCTCCACTTCATTAGTGGAAAAAATGGTTCTCCCTCGAGGTGTTACGGAAATTACAAACCAAAGTTTTGGTTGGTGGATTGCTGGGATATAGATGACCTATAAAAGAGAAGCTCAAAGTGAGTAACATTGGTATAATTAATGCTACGAGAAAATAAGAATAAAAAAGGTACATGTCACTCACCTGCTCACAATTGCACAGTAAAACTAAATTGTCATACCTCCCTGTGTGATGCACACTAGAGTCCTTTAGTATCCTTTCAATATTTCCGCAGTACCTGGCTTTGTCACCGTCTGTGTCAAAGTTGCCCATGATGGCACAATCCATGGTGGTTCTAGGCTCGTCAATGTGGCACTTACGAAAGTGATGACCCTTTAATCACATAGAGTTAAAGGAAAGGCACTACAAAATAGAAAAATATCTTTCATCAAATACAAATTAAAGATAATTTCAAGAAAAAATTTTATAATATGGTTTAGGTATATGAGTACTCTACCTTTGGTACACGCAGTCTCGTGCATACTCCCATTCTTTGTTGGTGATGTCTTCTCCGCGCGCTTTTGCTTTGGTCATTCTCTCATGAATCCACTCCGCACTAATGAGATCTCGGAAACATGCAAGGTGTCTAGGAACTGGGGGTGGCCTCCTTCCTCCATGTGCTTGTTTCCATGCTTCTCTCTCTTGCAAACACCTAGCCTTTGCCACTATCCACAATACCCACTTGGTCATAATCATTGCATTGAGAATACAAAAGCTATTGACCACTCGGGCTAGATTCATATCCATGTTAAGTAGTTTTCCCTTTCCACTTTGGAAGTGTGAAGTCATCCTTGCATCTTCCTCGTTTAACCACATGCGAGGCATTGAAGGATCAACTTGTGCCAAATACTTTGATATGTACACAAATGCCTCTTGCATGATCTACCCTTTGGCCATACATGCCTATGGTTGAGACCGTAGCTGCACAAAATCTTTGAGAGTCTTTAAAAACCTCTCTAAGAAGAACATTTATCGTGCGTGCACTACTCCACATATAGCGATCTCCTCCACCACGTGAACCAAGAGGTGAATTTGACTAAGAAGGACCGATCAAGGAAATGCATCCTCAATGGCACACACAGTTTCTATTGCAAGCGTTTGAGCAGCAGGGATAGCATCTATTTCAATTTCCTTGGAGCTCACAAATCTGCAAGAAAACACACAAGGATACACTAATTGCTAGTTGAGGTTGTTGTGTACATAAAAAAAGTGTAGCTGAGTGGAGTCTTGTGGTGTACCTTACTAGCTCTCCAAGTTTAAAAATAGCATCCCTGACTTTCTTATCCTAACATATACACATACTCACCGGTAGAATGAACTACAATGTAAATTACGGGAAGAGAAAGTGAGAGGAAGTCATACACACAAACTATAGATAGAATAGGGAGAGGGACATTACCTGAAGCTTCTTGTGCCAATCACGGGACTTCAACCCATACAATTGAACGCTTCCACCCTCCGCTTTTGTGAAGCTCCCTTTAGCAATCTCATGTATCCTATTGATGTGAGAATAGAAGCAATAGTACCCTTCATTTTGTCTAATTCTTCTTTGGCTAGCATCCATGGTGCTTTAGGAAGCACAATCTTCCCATTGGGGACACGGCGTGGAGTAGCAGAGGTGGGGAGACGTTTCCAAAGCCTCAAATTGTCCCTCGCACCTAAAGAGTCCTTCTTGCCAATAATGTGGTCCAATAGTGTTTGGGCTACATTCATGAATATGTGCATGGGATCCAAGAGGTGTTGTATTTTTAAGTCCTTCCAATATGGAAGCCTTAAAAATATGGAATACCTTGACATACCTTTTGGTGGAGGACACAGAGCTAGATTGTTGTTGTAGTGCTCTTCCCAAATGGTTGCCCAATCTGCCATCGTGATCTTTAGAGGGGTCTTCCCCTTTGTTGGAGCCTTGTGCTTGCTATGCCTTTGGGGTAAGAAATGATGGTTGTTTGGATAGATTACCTTGTGCAAGGCATCGGGCCTCTCTGTAACCAACGATGTCCCACAATTAGGACATGCATTGTGTCTCAATGCGGACAACCCTGCATACATATCATGTCGTTATAGAGAGAGAGAGAGAGAGAGAGAGAGAGAGAGAGAGAGAGAGAGAGAGAGAGAGAAAGGGAGATACCAATAATCTCTCTAAGCCTAGGATAGTCGTGCATAGTCCACATAAGGATTCCCCTCACAATGGCTTCTCTCTCCCCCTTTGCAAGTGAGAGATCGACAACATGAATGCCTCTCCATAACTCCTCCAACTCCTCGATGAGAGGCTCGAGGTAGACGTCAATATTTGACACTTTGTACTTCCTTGGCACAAGCAAGGAAAGAAGCATATTGCCCTTCTTGGTTGTCTCCTATGGTGAAATATTGTAGTTGACGATCACCACAGGCCAAGTGCTCCATGAAGTAGACTTAGTGGTGAAGGGATTGACACTATCACTTGCTAACCCAAGCCTCAAGTGTCAAGGCTCCAACCCAAACTCCGGCCATTGAGTTTTGATGTGCCTCCATCCAGGTAAATCGATAGGGACATGCATCATTCCATCATTTGAGTGGTGGTTGGCGTGCCATGCAAGAAGCTCCACAGTAGACTTGCTTTTAAACATGTGTTGAATGCGAGGAATTAATGGAAAATGTCTCAATACCTTGCGGGGTAGGTGCACCCTGCTCACTCCGGTCTTGTATCGTGCCTCCCCGCACATGAGACATGAGGTAGCATGTGCGTGCTCATTGCGATATAACATGAAATCATTAATGCATGCATAGATGCGCTCATACTCCATTCCGAGTGCAGTGAAATACGATCTAGCTCGTCGAAAATCTGGAGGTATGTGGTGACCTTTTGGCAACATTGTGCCCATCAAACTACAAGGAACAAGCGTATTAGTACAATTGCTAGGAGACAACACCCTAAAGCGAGTAAACAATATATTAAGTTACCCAAGGAGTGCATCGCCACTTTCATTGCTTCAACCAAATTTTGCTTGCAAGTTGAGGACTTCCAACAATGCCTGGAGCACCGAGTATTGTGCAACGTCATAAAGAGGTGTTTGCGCACTCACCATCAATCTATCCTCCATTGCCGCTGTGAGTGCAAGACTGACTATCCTCCTCGCACACGTCATTGTTCATGAGCTAATAACTCATCACATGTCAAAAATGTGCTCATCCTCTGCCTCAAAGTGCGACTGAGATGCCATAGGAGTTGTCGAAGTCGAGCCAATGGGAGGATCACCATTTGGTGCACCCAAACCATCCAATAGCTCTTGTCCCTGCTGTTCGGCCTTGCACGCCGGTGCACCACCACCAAACAGAGACCAATGGGGAACCTCCTCAATCGATGGGTGAGTGACACTCTCATCTCTTCAAACGCTTTTTCAAGGATGCCAAATCCTTTCGTTCTCCACGTGCTCCAATGCAATGCACCTCAAGAGAGGGATTGCCCTTTTGCACTTGACGTAAGAACAAGGGAGTTTTTCCTTTAGCCATCGATCGTGCTCAGGGACTCCGGGGGGCCACGATCATCCCAGTCAATGTCTCGCACACGTGATAATTTTTTATTTAGTCATGTGTCCTAAAAAATAAATAATTAATTAGAAAAAGTTCTAAATTCTTTTATAAAAAAAACATGAAGTTAAATTCAAAGAGAATAAATTGCAATGAGTGCTAAAATTATTTTAAACTAAAAGTGGACTTAAAAAATGCAATTAATAAACATCCAAAAGTACTACAAGATAAAGTACTCATAAAAAAATAAAAAATCTTCATTAAAAGCCTCAAAAGGCTAAGAAATGAAATAATTGATACCTAAGGGTAGAGGGGGTGGTTTATATAACACCCCCCCCCCCCCCCCCCCCCCCCCCCCCCCGCCCCTGGAACCTCGGATATGCTTGTATCCTTGAAATGACGTTATGCGGTTATACCCATCATGGAAGAAAGAGGGTCTCGACAGACATAGAGATATCCGTTGAGAGAATAAGATAGATAGAGAGAGGAAGATAAAAAAATAGGGAGATAAAAAGCAATGGTTGTAGACGAAGCAACCATTTTGTGGTGTGCGCAGTGCGCTTATGCTTCCGCTTTTGTAGAGTGCTATGAAAATGACCCTCTTTACGTGAAGCCGATGGACTCTCAGAAATCACTTTCTACTCTATCCCTTGACCCTCAAATAAGGAACTGTTGTGAAGAGATGATGTGCAAGAAGCTGTTGTGAAGAGATGATGTGCAAGATGATGGAGTGAGTAGGAGGGAAAGATAAATCTTATATTGCTTGTTGTAATGTAGATGTCAGACGAGCGACCAGCTAGTGGGGAGCATCCATCTGGCTCTTCTTTCGGTTGGTTCACATTCCAGGTGGGCTCCCACCGGGGTGGACATTGCCTCCAGTGGACCCGAGTCTTGAGGCGATGAGAACAAGCAAAGAAATAAAGATTGTTTCAGGCTAGTTAACCCTAAACCATGCGTGTCATGGGTTTATTTTGTTATTTGCAGGCATGGCCATCCTACATCTACTCTACTCAGGTTCCTCCAACGGTCGTAGATCCAGACCTACAGTGGGCTCTCTCTTTACGAGAGTAGTACCTTCATTCGAAGGAGGAATTTCTTGGCCACTATACTCCATGGCAGATTGCGACCTACGGTCTTTCTCTGCTGAACACACCATGGGGAGTCAAGGAGGGACTCCTTACCTCCAGAGTCTCGCACCGACGACACCTTACTCTACGGACCCTTCTTATCGTCCTACTCCCCTTCCATCGCAAGGCCGCACTCCCATCACATCACAGGGTTCTACACCACTCCATTCCACTCCTGCTTTGCTAGAACCCCGTAGCCAAACTTCCTCTAGTGTGCATGTCGACTCTCGTCTCAAGGCAGCGAGCGCTGGGAGAGACAAAGTGGTGGCGGATCTTGTGGCTTCGCAATTTTTGGTAGTGGTGGGAGAACGGAGTGCCCACTTTTAGAGCGTTCCGCCCCTGACGCAAAGGGCGAGGATACTAACGCACCCGTGCTAGACACGCATGGATGCTACTATAGGGTTAAATATGGTGGGGAGGTGGACTTCGACACAGCACATGACAGGGCATTTTGACGCCATCTTCAAATTCTTATACATTCAACGTATAGAAACTGTTTTGTAAAGTTTAGAGACCAACTCCCCGATCATGCACGCTACATTGAGGACGCACTGCTAGCTAGATTTCCAAATGCCCCCGATCAATGTTTTTCACAACAGTGGTTGGAGAGCTACATTTTTTTTTTTTGAAAAACAAGCAGTCCAATGTGCGACGCATAGTAGCCAACCAGGTTAGAGATCCAGACAGAAGCTATCATGGTGGCAACACGGAAAATGCGGAGTGGGAGTGGGAAATGCAAGGAAAGAGCGACCAGGCTGCGACAAGCTCATCCTACAGACAACAACGCGAAGCTCGCACCAGACAAACTCCCACACATTATGGCTCAGGAGGCAAGGCAGCTTAGAACGACAAATATGTAAGATTGATTAAATTATAATGTCGATATCACTCTTGCTCGACCAACCAGAGAGATGGTCAAGTATTAGGAGCGACATATAGAATTTTATAGTTGGCGATGGTTGTTCGAGAACAACCACATCTATCGCGAGTAATTCGACACGGTGGTTGCATCACTACAAGCAATAAGTTTAAACAAGTAAGTTTGTATCAATTGTTTTGAGCTACTGATAATCGTTTAATTTGGTTTGGGTTTATGTAGAGTAAAGGTGATCAAACGTACGTGCCTCTAGACGACGACGAGATCGAGGAGGATTAAATAGAAAAATATTTGTCCAAACTTTCGTAAAGTCCCAATGTGACACAATGTATATACAACTATTTATATTTTATTGTAACTTTTTAAAATAGTTGATCTTCTGCATATTAAATTGTCAAGGTAAAATAAGGTCAATTTTCATTCTTTGTTTTTTTTGTATACTCTTCCAAAAAACAATTGATGTTTCATTGTTTTATGAAGGTCAAAATAAAGGTGCTCATTTGGGCCACCCAATTTTAGGTGGCCCAAATGAGCACCTTTATTTTTGAATGGGCGTTTAGCGGCAATAAGCGCGGTAATAGCAACGGAAACAAACGCGGTAATAGCAACGGATATATTACTGTAGCAAATATTACCACACTTATTGCCTCCAAACCACTACCACATTCAGAGCCGCGGTTATTGCCGCGTAAGAAATTTTTTCTCTCTACATTTTCCTTTGTTTTTTCGCCTCAATGTTAGCGGTTATAGACTACTCCTCTTGTAGTGTATGAAGAAGGAAGTGAGTAAGAGGGGAGCCATACAATGTTTACCCCAACTACAGTTCTAACCACTGGCAAGAGTTGTAATTCTCTTGAATGGAATCTTATTTGTGATTAGTATTGTCTAATGCTATTACTGTGTTATCAATCCGATACTCTACAATACCAAACTTTGGTACTCCACAATACCAAAGCCAATACTTTAAAGTAAAAAACTTTGGTATTGTGCTTTATAGTTTTTAGTTGACTGTTGTGTTACTATAGCACTAAATTTTGGTATGTACTTTTTTGTTTTTAGCCAACTACTATAGTATCGAATTTGATACTCTATATTACCAAACTTTGGTACTATCTCCTACCAAATTTTATACCCTATAGTATTGTAGTACCAAATTTGATATTCTATAGTACCCAAATTTGGTACTATCTGCTACCTTTACAATCATCAGTTATTACTAAGTTATACAATACCAATCTTTGGTGCTAATATGCCACCAAATTTAGTACTCTAGTACCAAATTTCGGTTTTGTGCTAAATGAATTTAGCTTACTGTTGTGTACAGTTCTTTTGCAGCCAAAGTTATAAAGCCCAACAATATGGTAGTAATAAGTAGCGTTTCTGGTACTCTACAATAACTATCCACTTCCTCTTACTCGTCATCCCCTCCCTTGCTCTCATCATCTCTCCCCTTGCTTCTTGTCATCCTCTTCCTTCCTCTCATCCGTCCTTAAAGAGGTACTACTAACCTGGAAACTCCCACTTGTCACTAGTTCCAAAGTCACCCTTGTCACTAAGTAGTAACACAAAAGTACCAAAGTGGTAGCAAGAAAAAGTATGTGTATAAAACAATAAAGTGCACCACTCAAAACATTTAGGGATCAATGCACGCACAATGACAATTTTCTAATTTTCATGAAACTGTCAGAGGCAATGTTCAAGCTTACAAAATCATTTATACATTAGGGGGGTCAAAACGATACGAATACCCTTCCAAATATACAAAGTAGTTGGCAACATACATGGAAATGCCATCGTTGATATCAAACAAGCATGTGCTACCGCTGTAATAAGCAGTGGGGAACTTGTCAGCTAGCCACCCACAAATCCATGGATAAATGACCTCCATAAGATACTTCGGCTTTTTTGGGTCATCATCTTTTGGTTCATATGAATGAATGCAACAGCATGAGTTGTAATCATTCTTCAAGGCCTTGTATTCTTTTGGAGACACCTCGCACGACAGCTTCTATCAGCATGTATACCTACACTATGTGTTCTAGTTCAAGACACCTACACCCTCTCAAAGGTTGTTTTACTTTCTCGGGTGAGTGGTGGTTGGCTCCATCAAAGTATGGAGTACTTGGGCCTCCCGAATTAGTGCTTCATTTGTCAATAGATGGGCCATCTTGTAAAGGCCTGTCCATGGAGGAGGCCTCGACCCGCGGCACAGACCAAGACCTATCCTCCTAAGGCTGGCTAGGCCCAGCATGCAGAGACACATGGAGCTTAGGCAGGTTCTCCCTCCGAGATCGTTGCCCAGGTGGAGAAGGGATGGCAACAGGTTTGGGACCAATGTTACCAGGACTCACCACGTCAGTTTGGCACCCCTGGTGGTCGACTAGCACTAGGCTAGTAGTAGTGGGTTCCCACAAAGAACTATTTCAACCCCTTATAGTAGGACGAGCCCTCGATTACCCCTTTATCTCAGCTTCTCCTCCGAGAGACCCTCCTCCTCTCGCTCCACCCACTCCTCTACCCCCCGTCTCCATCACCTCTACCTCTCCTCATCCCTTCGTTAATTTCCCCTCCCTTCCCATTCCACCCACTAGCCCCCCTACTCCATCATCCACTCCCTCTCTTGCCTCACAACCGGCTCAGGGAACAGGACCTCCATTGATAGCTAGGAGGTCTTTTGGAAGCACTTTTGCCATGAGCCGCTTGGCGAGAGGAGAAAAAAAAATACAATCTTGTGAACGCCCCTCTTTATGCAAACGTCACCCTTTACAACAGTCCCTCGGACTGACTAGTTTCCACATCCGTCACCAATGGGACTTTTTTGCTTACGACCACACACTTCCTCGACGATTCGTCTATCGAGTTTGAGGCATACTGTTTCTAGTAGCTAGAGGGGCAAAGGCCCAACGGTTGGTTTCTATTTCCCACTCTGTGGCACGGACTAGACTAAGTGGACTCTGGACTCAATGATCAATTGGCTTCACATTTAGGCTCTTGAGTTCCCTCATCACACAAAAGACTTGGGAGTGATAGATTTGATACATACTCTGTGGCCATTGGTCAAGTTATCTCTAACACCATCGGATAGGGCAAGGTGTAGGCAGTTTGTGGTACACTTCTTTGCTGACACGCAAAGTACACCATGCTATGTATATGTACATGAGCACTTCTAGATAGAGGATGTATCCTGACGGATGGCACACTCTTCTTAGTAGGCTTGGGTTGGACAGACTCTTCAGTTACGACTATCTCGGGGTCGCTTAGATGTAGATTACTCCCCATCCAAGCTGTTCCCAAAGATAGTGAGATTGGTTGTTGTTGTAGCATCGGTTTTTCTCATTAACTCCATGAGGATCGTCTTATGGAATGTGCAGAGATTAGGTGGACCTCAGTTTCAACATCAGGAGCTTCAGTGATGCCTTATGGGTGGTACAAATGATATTCTTATGCTTCAGAGGCACCATCTTTGTGAGAGCCGGACTCGACAATGAGGTCAAATTTTGCATGGTCGTTATGAGACATTTTGGTTAGGTGCTTTTGGGCCTAGATGCATCCAGGGAGGGGTATGTATGACTATTGTGGACTCAGGAGGAGTGAATCTATCTCGAGTAGATCACTTCTACGCTAGTGATAACATCTGCAACATGGGAGGTTCTATTAAAATTCTGGCACGAACTACATTCTCAGATCATGCGCCAATAATTCTTATCATAACAGACAGATAGAGAAGTGGGAGCATGATGCTGCACTCCCTCAGAGGATCTGCTAGATCGAGATCTTAGAGAGCAAGTAGTGGCACTTTGGAAAAAGGGTTTGAGCATTCAAGGCACACATATTGATAGAGTGGCCTCTGGACTTGGTGATCTTAGTTGCTTCTTCCTTCAAGAGTCGCTTGGCTGCAACAACCAACGAGGAGAAGAAGCATCTTCAACGGGGTGTTGCTTCCTTATAGCGAATGCAAGAGCACCACGTCCCAAATTGTCCTTGATTGAAGGAGTAAATGCAGCACGCTCGATAAGAGCTCTGACTAACATTGAGGAGTGGTGTCCTGAGTTTTCCTTTCAGCGACATGCATCTCAGTGGACAAAGGTGGATGAAACAGTCACTGGGGAGTTCTTTGAGATTGTGGGGCCCTACCATGTGCACACCAATGTTAGCTAGTTGAGGAGGCCCGTTGGGTCAGTTGCTTTAGAGCCTGAGGATATGCATGCAGTTGCAACTGAATTTTACCGTGATTTGTTGTCAACTGAGCCACAGTCAGAGTGTCAGAATGCATGAAGAGAGCAGCTTTGGGCACAGATGCCTTGCCTTGTTACTGAGGAGATGCGTTAGAGCCTAGAGCTGCCTGTCTAACCAAAGGAGCTCCATAAGGCTCTTAGGAAACTCCCCCGAGGTAGTTGTCCAAGGGAGGAAGGTCTCACTTCCAACTTCTTCTTGGAGTACTAGGACATGCTAGGTTCGGATCTTTGTAGCACCTACCAGTACATTTTGCACACTGGAGAGATGCATGATAGCATGAGTGAGGGCTTGATATACCTTATTCCCAAGGAGGGAGGCTTCTTGAATAAGATCCGCCAGTGACAACCCATCACCGTTCTCAACTAGGCCTACATAATCGTAGCTAAGGCTCTGAGTTTGAGGGTTCAATCGCTACTTGAGAGCATTATACATGGGACTTAAACAGGTTTTGTCAAGAAGTGTAGTATCCTTGATAACATTTTCACCTTGTCGGAGGCGTCTCCCTTTGCGCGTCTTCAAGGAGAGGACCTTATGATACTCCTCAATTTTGAGAAGGCTTCGACAAAGTTGACTGGATTTCTTGGAGGGCACTCTACGAGAATAGGTTTATCAGATGCTTGGATCAGAGGTGTGTCAGCCCTCTACAGATGTGCGCACAATCGAGTACTCTTGGAAAGGGGAAGAGGAGAACAGTTCATGCTAACACACTCACTTAGACAAGGTTTCCCTCTTGCCCCCTTCCTCTTTCTCTTCTATGCTGAGGTGATGAGTGGATTTTTGAATTCATTAGAGCTTGGCTTGTGTCGTTAGAGAGCCCTATTAGGGGAGAAGAGCTACTTGTTGACGTTGAGTTTGCTGACGACTCAACCATGTACTTGGAGGGCCATGAGGCCAATTTGCAAAGGTGTGAGCAACCTCTTGTGTTTTATTGTGCATCAGGAGCACTCATCAACTGGAGGAAGACAGTGGATTTTTGGGTTGGCAGTTCTCCTACGCCTATTTAGTTGTCGCGTGAGGGCTTCAGGTGGATCCCCCTAGGGACTTCTATATGCTATCTAGGTTGTCACGTTGGCTTGAACTTATCCTAGAGCAGCAGACTACTCCCCTCCTCATGTCCATTAGGAGGAAACTGATTCATTGGAGTTCTGCACGACTCTCTTTGGCAGGCAAAGTTGTAGTGGTCAATCGAGTATTGTTGGCTACTATGTGGTACATCACGTCCTGCCAGATCTTCAGGAGCTCCTTCATCAACCAGCTGGAGAGACTGATCAGAAATTTTTTGTGGTCAGAACGTGACTCAGTTAGCTCGGCCCAAAGTGGCCTGACAGGTCATCACCTTACCATGTTCTCAAGGGGGCTAGGGATCATTGACCCAGCATATCAGAGAAGAGCCCTCCTTGGGGGGAAGCTTGTGGTTAGAGAACTGCTTCTAGGGGAGGATCCCTGGAAGGAGTTGTTGCTTCACCAGATTTGAGCTGGAGTCCCTCATGCGGTCGGCTCTTGGAGCCCGTCCATTGTGGATTTTGTAGAGATATGCAGAGTCGTATGAGCAGGAGATTGGAGAACCAATCTGTTGTGAGCTTGCTTGGGTCTTGGGAGCAGCTAAGGAGTGGCCTGAAGCAGCATCAACTCACATGCATGGAAGAGTGCTTGAGGCAGCCTCTTGTTTGGAACCCCATGGTTAGCACATAGAGAGGCCGCCTCGTTAGTAGCAGTCCTCATGTCTCTTGCAGTCCCATGGCATAGAATCCAACCCACACTCTCAACGAGGACTGGCTTTAGTTTTCACGCTTACCCTAGGAAATTAGAGCATACAATTATGAGGCATGAGGGGGGTTCAGAGCATGTGTTAGAACATTACAAAGGCTATACTAGCTGAGTGGCTTACCCCTCTAGAGGGAGAAGCTCCCAAATGGATGGGGGCCTTCACGCGGGTGGAGGTCCTCATTGCAGTTCGAGATTTCTCGGAGTCAGTACCTTGCATGTACTTTGAGGTTCAAGGAGAGCGTCACCTTCACAGAATCTCAGTAGAAGCTCCACAAGTTGCAGAATGCTATTTTAAGAGGATCCGAGGAGTGGGTATCTGTGGGAAGACTTGTTTCATAGGTCCTGACCCAGCAAAGCTTGAGATAGGACATTGATTGCTTTCAACTTGGGAGAGCCACCCTCTAGCACGAGGGTCTCACAGTCGAGTTCTTGTCAAGTTTTGGGAGTAGTTGTGGAACAACAAGCATCGGAGAAGAGTTACTATGTTTGAATGGCTAGTTAGCAGATGGGAGTTGGTTAGTACACAGTGACTTCTTGGCAGCATGTGCACCTTGAAGCCATCCTTTGGTGAGTGAGTGTCATTGTTTGTGGACTGCCCCATGGCACAACAGATTTGTCTTCGGGTTCTTCGGCTAATGTCAACCCTTTCCAAAGCTCGACAATACACTTGGGGCGCGGCAACCTCGTCCACTCTCACGGGCCCTTCGCTCCATTTTGAGTTGGCTTTCACCAGCAAGATGGTAGTAAATCAAGGGGTCGACCTACACTCCATCTTGCCACAGAGCTCACCCCTTAAGAGTGGCACAATGATAGAGAGTGGTGTTGGGAGCTTGTCTGTGGCTTGACACTTTGGTTCATCGGGCGGACTCGTTGCTTCCGCACCTTTAAGGCTCGCCATGTCCCACCAGTAGAGACTGTTCATGACTTTTGGTTGGAGCTGATTCATACACTTTGGGGCTAGTTTGAGAGACTTTAGGGTAGCCCAAATCACATGCTAGAGCGTCGAGAGGCTTTCTTACGACTTTGGCGCCTAGGGCCTTTCTTCACCATGGTCCAAGGTGTGCCTATATGGCACCACTAGCCACCCATGTGGCTATTGGCTCCTCCCACCTCGTGAATTAGCCCTCAATGTACATACTTTCTTTCCTCATTGGGGGAGTCTCCCCATGTTTTTGATGTAGCCCTCTTTAATAGAGGTGGAATAGATGATACTAGTCGAAGGGAGAAAATAATGATTTTCTAGAATCATAATAATGAATTTACAATATAGGACTGGAAACAATACATGGTAAAGTCTAATTGTGCTTTATCAATATCGCACATTAAATTTGTTGTCGAAGCAAGTACACTAGAATTTATACCTCCAAGGTGGGCTTATGTTGTTCATACAAGTCAACACTCAATTGGACTTTGTGAATCTTCCTCCAAAAGATATATTATATAACTATTGAAAGCAATATAATCTAATAATTATTTCCTTTTATGAATCATGCTAATAAAGAAAATATTCACATTTTCATGTGCCCGAAGGCTATCTATAAAAGATTGCTTTCATGTTCCTCATGATTATGGATGTCTCCAAAATTGTTGTTTTCAGTGTTAAATATTACTATGGATCACTTTATTATCAATCATTTGTGACAACATTCTCATTTTGGTAATTAAGTTAGCTCACCCTCACAAATTGTGTTTTTTATTTTCTTAAATAGTTTTTCGTGTAGAAATTTTAATTACGATGTGTCATATTTCATGTTGAAGTTTTATTATATATTTGTTCTAAGATAAAAGTAGCTTATTTATATGAATAGATTCAAAAGTGTGATAGGCCTTGAAGCTATGGTGTGTGCTGGTGATGGGGAGCCATGGTCCTTTGGGAGCGTGCAGAAGAAAAGAAAGAATAGAGAGAGAGAGAGAGAGAGAGAGAGAGAGAGAGAGAGAGAGAACAGGAGAGCCAAAAAAGATGCGCTATATTAATTGATAGACAACCATATATAAAGTGATACTAGCCATGCAAACTTCAAAATAACTTGAGCTATGTCTGCATGCTATAAGGGACTGTGCCCACCATGGGTATGAGGACCGAACCGGGCTTGTAAACCCAACAAAGTGTGTAGAAGCTTAATTCAAGATGTGATTTTGACTCCAACATATCCCAAGCCTGTGTTGCTAATTTTGCCGAGCGAATGTGAGGAGTAATAGTGTGCTCAACAGTTAATGCAATCAATGCATGAGGATGTGAAATTGCTGAGATGTATGTAAAACAACTTTAGTAGCAAAAGATCAGAATCTACAATATCCTCAATGGAATATGTATCCATAGAAGACGGACATACATCAATGCCCTGCACAACATTTCAAATGCCCTTTGAAACAAGAACATGCGTCATTGTGTAAGTCCACACTAGATAAATATCCCCATCTAATTTATTCTCAAAAGCAAACATTTTGAAAACATTTGTGTTGTTATCAACCTTGGTGAGTGACTATACTTGCTGATGTAAAAACGGCCTCAAAAGAGGAAAAATGATTGAGACTAACACGCGCTACATAGAAGTACCTATTCGGCAAGAAATTGCATTGATAAAAAGAATTTTATACAAGAGGATACAATTGCTTGTGTAGTATTGTTTGTAGTAAAAACTGAGACCGAAATGAGTGTGAATGAAAAATTTGAGCTCACCAAGATCTACAAGCTTTTCAAAAGTATTCGTCAACCTGTTGATGCTTGAGAATGTGAGCAAAGGGATATTGGCAACAATACCCTGAGGATGGACCATGCTCTAATACCAAATGTTAGAATTAGGGTTGCAGGGACGCACACACCCCTTGGAGAAGATGACAAAGCTCAAGACACAATAGAAACTGTATTGCTTAGTTTGTAAATAGAGAGATAAGATAGCCCTAGAGTGATGGACGTATATACAATGCATAAGGGAAAAAAACCTCTTAGCAAAGAAAAGAGCGTCTCGACGAGCCTAAGTGTATTCACATACATCCCTACCACATAGATGGTAACAATTTCTCCTTTTTAAACCCAGAGTTAAGGTCAAATAGAATCTTTTGAGTGAGAAAACCACAACAAAACAAGATTAAGTGGATTTTTTTCAAAACAAACTTCCTATAACAAGGCCACCTCAGCTCAACTGCTATAAGCAATCTTTTGATCCTTGTGTTTTGGTCTACATTTTTAAAGGCTACGACTAAGCTCTACATTGTAGAGTTTTAAAGGCTACAACATTTAGGCACGTCTTGTTCTCAAAAGAGTAGGAATCTATCCAATGGCACCACAATGCAACCCTGAGAATAAACAACCATCCCAAGTAGGTTGGAAAAACCAGACCTCCAACTTATTCACAACAATAGAACTAATGCTCTTTGCCCCCCCCACTTTGATCTATCGGTTTCATATTTACATGCAAGAATACATTGTTCATTTTGTCGAAACACATAATCTTGAGTTGCACCCTTACAACCTTTATAATACCCTTGACTTAAGTTCGATCTGCCCAATTGAAGCATACATTACTATGGGTCAAACACCAAGGCAATTTAATTTTGGATATAAGTAAGCTTATCACTATGCCATTTCACGTTTACTGCCAAGCCACTTCAAAATTTTGAAAGAGAGCATTCATACAATTCTTAAAAGAGATAGCCTTGGTATAGTTGATGACCACTAGTTCATCTCAATGAGGTAGTTAACGTGAACTGAATAATGTTTGATTCCTCAAATAGAGACGTAAATATGCAAAATATGCAAAATCACAAAGCAAAGGACGTAGATAAGCTCTGGGATGAAAGCAAAACTCACATGCCACCATGACACAAAGATAAAAATCGTGCAACGAGTTGCAACTTTGGAAACTTTAGACAATCCTAACAACGGGCTCTGATTGTGGGAAAGAGCAAGATTTGAGAAAGTGATGCAAGGTTGAGAGCCTAGCTTGTATACAACAAGAACCCCATCGGTATCAAGAGAAATTGTGACACAAAAAGAATAAATTTGATCAGAAATTGATTTTCAGTCACCTTTCACACACTGCAGCCCACTAACGTAGACTTACGCTTATCACTACGCACAGATATATGCTAAGAAATTTCTTTCAGCAAAAAGCAGCCATCTTCTCTATAAGAAATTATAGATTAACATCAAGTCCTGTTATTGATACAATAACTAGGCAATATGCAATATTTTGCAAAGTGGGCATCAGGCTCTGAATATATGGCACATAGTCTTTGAATTGATCCTTGTTGCCCTTTCTACATGGAACACAGATACCCCTTACACATGCTCCTACTGTATAAATGCTGACTAGTATTTGAGTTTCCACAAAGTTTCTTAGTGTGCGTAGACAGTGTCATTCCTTCGTGGAGGCCTATCAGGAATTGAACCTGCAACAATTTTCAGGTTGTTAAAAGAGGAGAAGTACAAGCCTGTCGCTTGGAGAAACATAGGAAAACGAGAGCGTTATTGCACCTGGTTTGAATTTTGATGCCTCATGTCTTGCAAGTTCCGGAGGCACAGGGCTATTACTCTGAATGAGCATCTGTAACCAAACAAAAAATCTCTCTCTCTCTCTCTCTCTCTCTCTCTCTCTCTCTCTCTCTCATGTGATGCTGATGATGACGACGTAGGGAGGCTTACATACCTACCCACTCTAAGTACCCTCATTTATTTTAATTTTTATGTTCCACAGACATTGTACTAGAGTAACACATGGACATCACCTTATGGTCTCATATTTTGGCCTTGTGAAGACGTTAATATAACACATCTCTCTCTCTCTCTCTCTCTCTCTCTCTCTCTCTCTCTCTCTCTCTCTCTCTCTCTCTCTCTCTCTAAAGTGACGGGGATACCATTGGGAGACTACTTGTAGGCAGGATGTGAGATCAACCCATAGAGGACTGGGGTCACGAGGTGTGGCAATCCTATTCACGTAGGAGCTTCAACCCCTCATTCGTATTGTTCGGAGAGATGAGCAGGCTAGATATATGTGGGTCGGAGTGAGAGCAGAGACAGGGAGGCCAATCTACATTGCAATATGCTATTTTGCCCCCAGCTCATCTCATTATGCAGCACCCAGGGGGCACTCACCCTACATGATATTGGATGAGGACAGATGGGAGTTCTCGAGGGATTGAGATGTCATTCTTTTGGGAGACTTTAATACCGGGACGGGCCAGTCTGCTTTTTACGATACCTCAGAGAAAATGTTGAGAGAACTAGACGTCAGTGATATGGGATTGGCCAGGTGTTTGCAAGATGAAGAGCACACTGCATATGGATTCTTATTAGATTCTTATTCTAGAGGATCCGATCCTTTATACAGCGCACACACCTTTTGGGAAAGAATCTTCGTGGCCCGACCCCAAACTTATTAGACACTCCCACCCTTCATACATCGCGCATCGGGCGCGCTCCCGTCTTCATCGCTCTGTCTTACAAGGCATACAGCCATTAAAAATCCAAGATTACACATGGGTTCTGACGAAGAAGCTGACAGATATGACATCTCCCAGTGGGAAGCCAAAAAAAAGTTCAAGATCCGGCGTGGGAATTTAATGAAAGAATGAAGATTTGGGCAAATTTTTTCGCACAAGTTTGCACGAAAAGGAGTACAAACGTCAACTACAGATTGGCAAATGTGTGAACAGATTGAGTACTCCAAGGACCCGACATTGATAACACACCTGACGTATTACCCATTTGGTAAGACTTACTCGAGATGGTGTGTGGCCATTGCTTCTCCTCTCAAGTAGGCAGTAAAGCCAAAAAGACAGACGAGTGCAAAAAAGCGGAACCTGTACTTGCACAAAGACATGGACAAGCGAAGCAAAAAGCAAAGCTTCGGAAAGGGCAAGAAGAAGACTAAGTTTCGCCCAGTTTCTGACAGTTCTATAGAGGACTCGCCTTCGGATAGTTCGGACTCCAAGATCAGAGATTTTATGCAAAGAAGAAGAATTTCTATAAAGCCAACCAGTATGACTTCCTCGAAGATAAAAGCAAGAATGTAAAACAATTCAAAGAAGATGGACACTCAATTTGAATCCTTCGCGAGATGCTCGAACATGGTGGTTTACTCTTCTACTGATAGAGGAAGCTCCAGTTAAATGGTTGAAAGGCTTTTTATTTCTTTTTGGCTGACTCGGGAGTACGAATGAGATATACAGACTGCTTGGAATCATCCTCGGATGAGCAAGGGAGATTCTTTGGACGCTTATTTCGAGAGATTTTGAAACTCTTTTCTACCAACCTCTTCATTTACGAAGGTCTTGTTGAACAGATTGAGCGGTTTCGCTGCGGATTTCCTACAGAGATCCGAGACTACTGCTTGGAACAAAAGTTGAATTCTATTCAAGAATTGATGGGTCATGCGAAACGGGGTTTTGCGATACACTGACTTATCCCACTGATGAGATCTTGACTCAGAGAACCCAACAGACTTCTAATAATGAAAGTAGAAAGAGAAAGAGTTACAAAGAAAAGAAAAGAAAGATACACGTCCCTGACAGACTCTTAGAGAAAGGGCTATCTATCTCGAAGAGGGGAAGTGTTTTGGTTGTAGGGAATTTGGACCTGTCTTGGTGCCGATTTGAATTGTTTGACTTTGGTTTT
The DNA here is from genome assembly GCF_014529385.1 of Adiantum capillus-veneris. Lineage (NCBI taxonomy): Eukaryota > Viridiplantae > Streptophyta > Polypodiopsida > Polypodiales > Pteridaceae > Adiantum > Adiantum capillus-veneris. The sequence continues at coordinate 94,557,885 of NC_140958.1, forward strand.
AGGTTAGGGCTCATTCTTTGACATGCTTCCTGGAGAAGGTGCAGAGTCTGGAGTACCGGCTTGTACTGTGTTGATGCAATATAAAGAAATACCGAAAGGGGCGCCAAGGTTTGGGGCCAATACTCTCTGGGGTGGAATTCCGCCACTCCGTGTCGTGTGTCGTCGCTCTCTTTCAGTTCAACTGTTATTGAAGTGCTAAAAGTCTGTTCAGTCTGTTCTTTTCTATTGACACGTGGTGCCCGTCTTGTGACATCATCTATGATCTGCCCATACTAGCATGTTGTGTCCCCCTGTAGCGCTAGCTATCGAGATGACTCAAGGGCTAGCCAAGCATGTCTATCTCTGGGGAGGTCCCATAAATTATGCATGAAGGATAACTCAAGGGCTAGCCGAGCATGTCTGTCTTCGGGGAGGTCTCTGGGTAGCTAGCTTGGCTCGAATAATCTCATGTGGCACTGAGGCCTTAGCCCGAATCAACCGAGAGATCATAGAGACTAGAGGCCTCTCCATACATCTCCATCCATTAGTTCTACCAGATCTACCATGGTGGTCCACCGAGGGTCCCCATCTAAACCCCATCGAGCATAGCTGAAGCCACTAGAGTGTCAAAAAGCCACAGCTTTGTTCGAGGTACCTGAAACTGAACCTGCGAACACATCTTCTCCAATCCTCCCGAGGCTGCATAAGCTCTCGTCAATCTAGTTTCTACTGCTCTCCTCAATGAAAATGTCGGTCCGCTGAAGACTACCCCAAGATAGGTGTATACTCCACCATCTCCTGGCTATATGTAAAAGTGGGTGCTTACCTCCTGACCCACTGTGGTGTGGTGTTAAAAACCATAACCTTCGTTTTCCCACGTTAACATACAATCCACTATTGTGGGCAAATGTGTACAACGCAGTTAAACGATGCCGCATCCCCTCCGCGGAGTCAAAAAGCAACACAATATTATCAGCATATAACAATAGTGCGATTCACGTCCCTGCCAATTGTGCTCCTCTATCACCATCCCTCTCAATGTAGTCAGGAACCTCATCCACATACATGCCAAATAGTGTAGGAGATAGCCGGCAGCCCTGTTTCACCCCAGTTACATCTAGAGATAAAGACACTCTAATCAGGTGGTGAAATGTAGCTATCTAGGTTGTGATCAAATATACACAAATCTGCCCAAAGCCACTAAGTCAAATGTTGTATCTGTGACTGATATATAGTGTCCATTGTAAAAACCTCGTGAGGAGAATGTAACATGCTCCTAACAATTGTCAAAAGTTTGTGACATGGCATGCCCAATTGGAAGGAGTCGCTAAGAGGAGAAGGGGTTAAGAGTTAAAAATTCTAACCCAAAGAATGTGAAGATGTGGTTGTGGGGCCTAAAGGGGTTAGGGATTTCAAAACCTAATCCTACTGACTTATGGGGCCTAAAAAAGACCAAAAGCGTATAGGCTGGCTGAGATTTCTGTGAATTGTGCTGACATGCTGACATGACAAGCAGTGTTGAAGAAAAGGAAAATCCCAGTGGGGGCATAGAAGAGATTCCACGTGAGTGCGCCTTTTTTCGAGTAGTCGGGGGGTTTGGTAAATTTCTGACGGGGAATCTTGACAGAGCGGAGTACAAACGTCAATTGTAGGTCAACACATGCATAAAAAGATTGATCAAGTACTCCAAGGACCCGAAATATGTGAATCACTTGAAGAATTGACAAGGTTCACTCCAGATTGCGAGAGGCCATCTATTCTCCTCTCAAGTCAGAAATGAAGCAGAAAGCAAAGCGGAGTGCAGAAAAGCACAGACTGTACTCGCAGAAAGAGTTCGACAAAGCTCTTGAAAAGAAGACAAACCAGTTGATGAAAAGCATGAAGCACACCCAAAAGAAAAGAAAATTAGCAGATTTCCCCAGTTATTTGGGCCAAAAATCAACTTTTGAGGTAGCTAGAAGATCCAAGAAGTGTGTTTGTTTCGCAGATGACGCAAATTCTTTAGAAAGTTCCAAGAGTTCGTCATCCTCTAGTTCGAATGAGGATAAGAAGAAGCAGAAGAAGCGGAGAAAATGCAAGAAAAGTAAGAAAAGCAGATCTAAGAAAAAGTATAAAATGCATAGAGAGTAATGTAGCAGTTCAGAGGAGGACATCTCGCCCTCTTTTGACAATTCAAACAGTGAGAAAAAGAGAAAGTGTCACAGGCTTGGGCACCCCAATTCGGAAATCTGACAAGACACACGAGAGAATCACTTTAAAATGCTTCAGAACTTTAAAATTTGAGTCGACACAGCCGAGTGTAGTTCCGTGCCCAAAGGTATTGGTCCCAAAACCTGGCACCCCTTTCGGTATTTCTTTATTATATGAATGCTTGAGCAAAGTACAACACCTGAGGGGTCCTCTGCTTTCAGACACTGCGTCCAAATGCTCTGCAAAGTGAGGCCCCTAAGGGTCTATTTATTCTTACAAGGGATGCCCCAAATGCTTCTAAATCAAAAGCAAAATGGTCCCAAAAGCAACTGGCTCCAAAATCTAGCACAAAAGCAAACAGTGCAATTTGCAGAAATCCATACACGCTGCCACGTCACCATCTGTCAGCGTGAATTGCGAAAGACCATACTATCTGCCACGTAAGCATGTCAGCGTAGTTTTCAGGAATCTGCAATGTAAGCATCTGTCCATATTGTCTGCCCGGGTAGTCATGCCACGTCATCTGTTTGTGACATACCCCCCTCTTGAAAGAATTGTAATCGCCCTCGATTATGCCCGCAAAATCAGACATAAGCCATAAACTAGTTCAGTAGAAACTGACTCTAAGTACCGACACACTTGAAGACACAAATCCAGCACTTGTACAAAGACGATAGTCACATTACATCACATCACATCACATTCAGATCATATCGCATAGAATCTAGGAGCATGATTCTTGGCAACGTATTTAGCAATCACATCTTTAAAGACCTACATCAAGGAAGAGAGGGGGTACACCAAACTGCCACACCCCAAGGATAGATGCAACCCAAGCGCCCATAAAAAAAAAAAGAAAACCCCTCCAAGCATGCAACATGCACTCAAACAGAACATACTGCCATCTGCATCAAGATCTACAACAATTCCCCAAGCGGAAGGAGAAACATCTCCGATAGAAACAATCTGGAGCAAGCCAAGCCAACCCCGAATACCCATCGGGAAGCAGCACAGTAGCCTCCGACAAATCTGCAGCAAGGAAGAGAGGGGTTCCACCCAACTGCCACAAGCACAGATGCAACCTAACCGCCTATCAAAAAAGAGAAAACAAGAAAGAAACAACACGAGCACAATGCGCTGCTTATCAAATACAATGGTCTATGTTTGTGACAGAGCATTAAAGGCAGTGTAGATCTTTAAATAAAAGGGTTGAGAAATTGTTAGTTCATCCCAGACTAGCATTCTACAGCAGCAACCTATGCCTTCCACATGGGATTGATTAGACCAATCTATTACAATCCCATGTGTAAGGCACACAAAAGGGTGAACTGATTGACCGTTCATGCTAACCATCAGAATGGGTCATGAAATCTTTGTCTATAGGCATAATCATGTGTGCATGGCACCAATGCACAACCTTCTCTCAGCATCCACTTCCTCTCCCTTCACACCACAGCATGCAGCCCCATTCAACTCACAGAACAGAGTGTAGCATACTCCCTGCTAGAAGCCAGAACACGCTTTCACATGGCTAAATTCAGGGGATGTGAAAGCGTGCATGCACACTGCATGGTTGCTCGTGCAGAGCTTCTGTTAGCTACTTGAGAACTTTGCCTTTTGAGTAGTAACACGCAAGGTAGAAACCTAACTCTTTTGTACTTTTGCAAGGTTGCACCAGGTCATTTCCAGGGGAAAAAAAATACCTGCTTCAAGTCAAAAAAGACCTCAGTATCATATAGCGTCAAGAAAGTTGTGGCAATCCCAGTCTTTCCAGCTCGCCCCGTACGACCTAAGCAATAAAAAAAACATTGCTTACTCAGCCAATTCAAACATAAAGAAATAAATTGGTACTGAAACATTGGCACTTACCTATGCGATGAGTGTACATCTCAATGTTAGAGGGCATGTCAAAATTGATCACATGTGCAACATCCTGACACAGCAGAATCTCTCTCTCTCTCTCTCTCTCTCTCTCTCTCTCTCTCTCTCTCTCTCTCTCTAACAACAGGTCGAGTTCAACTCTCCTCGTCGGATAGATCTTTAAGGTCTCTTAGGATAGGTTCCTACGACATTAAAATTCTCCTCTCTCTCTCTCTCTCTCTCTCTCTCTCTCTCTCTCTCTCTCTCTCTCAGATGTGGTAGATTGGTTATGCCATTTCCCTCTTGAATAACAGGTCTTGAGTTCAACTCTCCTCGTCGGATAGATCTTTATGTCTCTTGGGATAGTTTCCTACGACGTTAAAATTCTCTTCTTCTCTCTCTCTCTCTCTCTCTCTCTCTCTCTCTCTCTCTCTCTCTCTCTCTCTCTCTCTCTCCGCACGCATGGAAGACAAATTGGAAGCCACCAAGGAAAGATGGGTCGAAGTCGTCAAGAAGAATATCAAAAGAGAGGCGAAGGAGGAAGCCCAAAAGGATGAGGCGCTCATTGTACACACAAACATTGAGGAAGAGAAGATGCACCAAGCCCGACGTCTCAATATACCAATGATGGGCATAAAAGAAGAAGAGGGGTCCAACTGGAGAGTGATGGGAAAGCCCTATGCACAAAACTAGGGTACAAGGAAGAAGAGGAGCCACCCTTCTCCAAGGCGTGGAGAGCCGGCAAAGATTTACAGAGAAGAGCCCTCATCCTCCAATTCACCTCCAAGGAGTCTCAAGCTAGTGTCACAATCTTGGGCACCCCAAGTCAAGAATCCGACACGAAACACGAGAGAATTCATTTCAAAATAATTCACAACTTTAAACACAGTTCAATTCGAGACGACACGGCTCGGTGGAGTTCCCTGCCAAGAGGTATTGGCCCCAAAAAATTGGCGCCCCTTTTGGTATTTCTTTTTATATTAATATTTGAGCAAAGTACAACTCCCACAGGTGCTCGCTCTCAAACTCTGCGTCCACATGCTCTGAAGAGTGAGGCCCTTAAGGCTCTTTTATTCTTACAAGGGATGCCAAAGCAGAGCCCCCAAAAGCAGTTAAACTCAAAATTGGTCCAAAAGCTTCTAACTCAAAAGCAAAAAGTTTCCAAAATCTGCCAGCAAAAAGCACCAACACAATTTGCGGAAATCCGTAGAGGCTGCCACGTAAGCACTGTCATCGCAAATCTCGGAGTGCCACATCAGCAGTCAATGCAAAATCAGGGGAGTCCGTACCGCCTGCCACATCAGTGTCCGTACAGTTTGCCTGCATGTGTGTGTCCGGGCAGAACTGCCACGTCTTAAATTTGTGACATACCCCCCTCTTGAAAGAAATTGTAACCGCCCTCGATTATGCCTGCAAAACAGACAGAGGCCATAAACCAATTCAGTAAACACTAACTCTAAGTACCAACACACTAGACACCACACATCTAGCACTTGTACAAAGACGACAGTCACATCACAAGACATTACATGACAAATCAATCATAAAAAAGTTCATTCCAAATCTCAGACCATGACTGCCAGCAACGTATTTAGTAACCGCATCTAGATCCATCCCGGACCTAAATGATGTCAGATTAACTAATCCCATTTTGCGACAATGTCTATATAGATTTTTCGTCTGAAGCACTATCGTGTGCAAGTAATCATTTGCCTCAAGCACTATCGTGTGCGAGTAATCATTTCTCGGGATCCCAATCCATCACGAAGTTCAGACTGAACAGAGTGGTCCAATGATTCAATTCCAACTGTGTGTCTATCTCATCCGTGCTTGAAGCTAGAATGGAGTTTCCTTCTGCCGCAAGAACTCTTGATGTGAAAACAACATTTCCATTGAATTGGTCGTGATTCAATCATCACGTTCATTCGGGAGCTGTCACTACTCCAAAATCATCATCATCTCATTCTTAATCTATTATTTGTTCACAAATAGTAGATTTTTTCATAAAACATTAGTTTCATTCAAAATTCATGATACTTATCGAAATCATTCTGGAGCTGTCATTGTTCCCAATTGCATTCATCATCATCAATTTCACTTGTTATCTAAGTTCTTCTAGACAACATTAATCTCATATATAAATGAGATTTATCTTGGGAAATTTCAGTTTCAAAGTTCTTCATTCACACACTTAGCTCATACTGAACACGGTGGTTTCAATCATCTAGTCATCTCATCCGTCTAGCAGTCTTGATGCACCTAGATCCTTGTGTAGCCATCTCATCCCGCAGAAACTCTTGATGCGCTCACCACACTATCCACTCATCTCATTCATATGGGAGTCTTGATGAACTAGAATCATTCAACATGCGTCATCATTCATTCATTCAAATTCATCATTCTTACCTCGAATCGAAAGGATATCCGATTCATTCCTGAGCTGTCGTCGCTCTCGATCTCACCATCTCATCCTTGATTTCTACTGCAAAGCAGACAAGGAGATGACTCACCTTGTTGCCAAAGAGTGGATGTCCAGCTCCATGCTTCCCAATCCAAAAAGATGCAAGTTCCTCGCTCCTATTTCCGGTTATTTGTCACAAACAACCAGATTGTCAATACATCAGTATCTCTTTCAGTGTCCTTTGCAATATCTGGTTCATATTCTGGCCAACAGTTCTGTTTCAGCTCTTCTTTGCGAGTAAAGCTTCCGCTTTTTTGCACTCGTCTGTCCTATTAGCTTTCATCCCGTCTCGAGAGGAGACTCAATGGCCTCACGCCATCTCGAGTGAATCTCATCAATCGGATAATCCTTCAGGTGTTTCGCAAATCTCAGGTCTCTAGAGTACTTCTTCAATCAATCTTTTCACACCCATGTCAACGTGAAGTGGGCGCTTGTATTCTGCTTTGGCAAACTTCTCCACCAAAAATTTGCCCAGATTTTTATTATTTTCTTCAGTTCCCACCCCTGATTTCAACTGGGAGGTGTTATCTCTATCAGGATCTCCACAAGAACCCATGTGTAATCTGGGATTCTGAATGGCTTTATGCCCTGCAAGATAGAGCGATGAAGATAGGAGCGCGCCCGATGCGCGATGAAGGGTGGGAGTGGCTAATAAGTTCGGGGTCGGGACACGAAGATTCTTCAATATCAATTTACAAAGTGCCCAAGTGCCATGTCTGCTCTTTGATAAGACCGGTATGCTTTGAGAAAAGCACACGCCTGATGATCTGATACCATTGTCACAAGCTTAGGCACCCCAAGTCGAGAATCTGACACGACACACGAGAGAATTCAATTCAAAATAATTCACAACTTTAAATCACAGTTCAATTCGAGACAACACGGCCCGGCGGAGTTCCATGCCCAGAGGTATTGGCCCCAAAGACTGGCGCCCCTTTCGATATTTCTTTTTATATTAATCTTTGAGCAAAGTACAACTCCCGCGGGGGGGTGTCCGGGCAGAACTGCCTACTTGTGTGTGTGTATGTGTGTGTGTGTGTCTGTGTTTGGCATAACTGCCACGTCATCAATATGTGAGCTAGAGGAGCCTCTTATTTACCTTGACGACAACCTCACAAAGATGCAACAAGACCATCGCCAAGCATGCATGCCTAGAGTCAAGAAAGCTCGTAAAGAAGGGAAGAAGGTAGTATACCAAGATGGTAGGGTCATCATTGATGGCAATACCGTCGCGTAGGGACTCATGGCTTGTGGGACACATGAGGAGATCCACCTCGCCGTTTGGAACTGCAATGCGGACCTCATTCTTCTGCCGGAGACACATGAGAGCCCAGAGAGGAGTCTATCAAGGATCCAGGGCTTTCAGTGGGAGCCTTCACATCGAGGGAGCACTCGCCAGCACAACACACGAGGGTTAGGAGAGGGTGGCTATACTCTTCAGACAGGGACTCCACAGCAAGATACATATTGCTGCACAAGACCCACAAACCTGTTACCTTTGGATCCGCTTTGAGCTATCCCGGGACAGGATTATCTACATCGCCCTCTGCTACTTCGCCCCCTCAAGCTCTAGATTTTCTACCATAGAGATGGAAGAGGAGGGGAAAGAGAGATTATCCCCATACACATGCCTGTCAAATGAGATCATGGAGTACGCCACTGTCACAAATTGCTGACATTTCAAGCCACTGAAGAACAGAGCCAACCTTCAGATCCCAGCCAAGAGGCCAAAACCCTAAGAAGAAGCAACAGCAGCAGAAGAAGAAGTTTTACAGACTTACAAAGTCTTGACGAGTGCCTATTTTTAAAGAAGAGTTCCCACCAACTTACGGGATCCTGTGCGATAAAGGAATTAAAAATAAAGCAGAACACACTCAGAAGACTTTGCACAACAAAATATGATGACGTGGCACTTGTACGAACGTTCCAGAATTCACGACGGATTTTTAGGAAAATCCCAAAATTTTAGGAAAGCGTTTTTTTTGGGGTCAGCTTTTCATATTTAATGCTTTAAGGCTTTGGGCCTTTAAATATGAGCCTTGGGGCCCTCTCTAGCACTCTTCAACGCACAGATTGCACAGGAGGTGCTCCTCGACTGTTGTACTTTGCGAATCAATAATAATAAAGTAATACCAAAAGGTGGGGCGCCAACGTTTGGGGCCGGTGCTCTCTTGGGGTGAAACTTCGCCACTTCCAGTCTCGTGAGAGGTGCTCTCTCTCTCTCTCTCTCTCTCTCTCTCTCTCTCTCTCTCTCTCTCTCTCTCTCTCTCTCTCTCAGTTCAGTTGTTGTTGAAGTGCTTAAAGTTGTTTAGTCTGTTCTTTTTCCGTTGGCACGTGGTGCCCGTCTTGTGACAGTGGTATCAGAGCATCAGGCGTGTGCTTTTCGGAAAGCAGGTCCTACAAAAGAGCAGACAGAGCAAACTAGAGGCTACTCGAATTTTATTTAAAGTCTCTTCGGGTCGTGACCACGGACTTATTAGCCACTCCCACCCTTACTTCATCGCGCACTCCCGTCTTCACCGCTCATGTCTTACAGAGCATAAGCCATAAAGATCACTTGCAAGAGAAGGATCCACGATTTGTTTCAACTCACTGTTTTTCTCAAAAGCAGTGCCATGTAGATGTTGATGTCTATAGCTACCAAGCCGCACACTCCAAGGACTTGGCAAGCTTTTAAGAAAAAAATTTCCCGAAGTTATATGGTTTCTAACATCTTCCTCCGGAGTGCAACTTCTGGCAGAGTGCGTCCTGAAATGCTTCCCATGGAAATCCTAGTAGATTATAGCTTGTAATTTCTCGACATCTCTCAATAGGGTGTCTTGTTTCGAGCTAAAAAAAACTTTGGAGGTCGAGTGTGATTGCCAGGTCTTGGGACTTGTTTCGACTATTCAAGAGTTTATGGATCATGCTGCGGTCGGCTACGACCTTACGGAAGAAACCTAACCATAATTTTTGGTGCACGTTTTAGGATAGAAAGTCAGAGGACTTTTCGAGCTCGACTGATGTCGAGATTGCTTTTTGTCTTTGAAATCTGTTGAGAACTTGTTTGGTGATCCTGTTTCGAATTTGTTTAAAAAAGATGGTATCTGTTTTTGAACCTGTCTTCGTGCCGATTTGAAACGTTCGACTCTCGTTTTAAAATTGGTTTCAATGATTGGTGATTTTACTCCCGCGTGGAGTAGTGAGAAATGTTGTTTTGGTATTGTTTGAACATCGGAACGATGCAGACGGGATGTCTGGGGAGCATTCCGTTGTATGCTTGAAAACCTCGGAACAACGCAGACGGGATGTCTAGGGAGCGTTTTGTTGTATGCTTGACAACTTCGGAACGACGCAAACGGGATGTCTGGGGAGCGTTTAGAGTTGTATGCTAGAAAAACCTCCGAACGACGCAGACAGGATGTCTGGGGAGCATTTGGTTATATGCTTGAACCTCCAAGCGACGCAGACTGCGGTCTGGGGTGTACAGTCCTCTGGCCTGGACCTTTTTAGGTTATTTGCGGGGAGAGTGACGAGGTAATCGTTACGTAGCTTCATACCGTAGACCGTTTGTCTCGGAGGAGTGCTCAATGGCGTTGTTCGTTGTGTCTTGTAACATGCATATGTGAGCATTTGTGTTGAATTGTGATGTGCCAGCCACTGAATATTCCTAATTGGATGAGATTGCCTGGGTATGTAATTTTAGTGCATCAAGACACCCGTGGAAGATCAGTGCGCTCTGGGTGTGATGGCTAATTATACTACGCCGGGATATCAAGAGTTCCGATCTGGATGAAAGGAGAAGCCAACTCCTTAACAGAAGAGCCGAAGGAGAAACCAACTCCTTAACAAAAGAGTTGAGAGGAGAAGCCAACTCCTTAACAAAAAAAAAAGAGCAAACTGATTGTCCCTCGGAATGACCCATGAAAATTTTTGAGCTAACTTGAGTTGTTTTGCAGATATGTTGTTGTCATGTGACACATCTAACCCTATGTGTACGTGGACAAGCTACAGCATGCCCAGAGTTCAGTTCACTCAAATCAGTCTAGGATAGGAAGTGATCTGGCACTTTTGTGAGTCTGTTCGCAGACGTCATGCCCAGACACTTAGTGTAGATGCATATCCTCTAGTTGCACACATCATGATCATCAACATTACCATCAGAATCCATCAAGGGAATTTTCAAGTGCATTAAACCTATTTTCTCTATTTTTGACATTTTTCACTTATTTATTTAGTGACACTTGTTGGGAACTAGGTAGGGGCAATTTTGCTAATGAAATATATAAGGAAACCAAAGCTAGCACTTTCTAGAGAAGAGGCAGCAAGAGCATTGCTCAACAAGAACCTTCTCAAGCAAGACTACCCCCAAGAACCTGGCGTTTTCACCCAAAACCCCTAGTGTTTTCAGCCTTGGAGACTTGGCGATTTCAGCCCTCAGCCTGGCGTGTTTGGAACTTCCCACTTCAGCTAGCGAGTTCAAATCAAGTACCTACTGCAGCATTTTTGGACTTATCAACTAACGCCAGTAAGACAAGCAAGATTCAGCCAGCATTTTGTTTCACTTCAGATCGCTGCAAATTCAGCCAGATTAGCAAGCGATAGCCCTTGTTGCACATCCCTACCGCAACGGCGTCTTCGCAAAGAAACCTCAGCACTCCTAGCGTTTTTGCAGCCTGTTGTCAAGCGTTTTTACAGCCTGCAAGTCCAGCGTTTTCAGCCATAAGCAGTGTTTTTTTCAGCCATCAAGTTAGCAGATCAGCCCCCAACTTGGTGCAGCAGTTACTGATTCGAAGCATTCTGTTTTCAGCCCTAGTCTCGTCATCGTCGGCACTACCATCGGCCTCGACATAGCATCACTTAGATTTGCATCAGCATCTTCTACCAAATTGTGCAATCAATAGTAGACCACTCTCGCCATCGAGAGTGGGGCCCTTGGAGGAGGGTTTGACAACTTCCCTGGTGTCGTATTCTCTTCTGTCTCTATCTCTCAGTCTCATGCACCTCATTCACAATGTCCATTCACTTTGTTTGTGTCCATTGCACTCTCTCACTAAAGGAACGGAAGGCTCTCCCTTCCGTAAGTAAAAGGAACCCTTGAGCACAGTTCGGAGCACTCATCTTGAGAAAAGTTCAACATTCACTTCCGCTGCACCTAGCAGTTGTAACCACGGACGATTACTTTCTTTAAAAAAGGGGGGATGTCACAAACTGCTGACGTGTCAAGCCACTAAAGAACGGAGCCAAGGCCAAAACCCTAAGAAGAAGCAACAGAAGAAGAAGAAGAAGTTTTACAGACTTACAAAATCTTGACGAGTGGCCTATTTTTAGAGAAGAGTTCCCACCAACTTATGTGTCCGATGGGGCCCAAGTGACATAAAGGCATTAAAAATAAAGCAGAACATACTGAGAAGACTTTGCACAACAAAATATGATGACATGGCACCTGTACAGACGTTCCGCAATCCGTGGCGGATGTTTAGGAAAATTCAAAATTTTAGGAAAGCGTTCTTTTGGGGTCTGCTTTTCATATTTGATGCTTTTAGGCTTTGGGCCTTTAAATATGAGCCTTGGGGGCCCTCTCTGGCACTATTCAACGCGCAGATTGCAGAGGAAGTGCTCCCCGACTGTTGTACTTTGCGAGTCAGTAATAATAAAGAAATACCGAAAAGGCGCCAACGTTTGGGGTCAGTGCTCTCTCTCTCTCTCTCTATCAGTTCAGTTGTTATTGAAGTGCTTAAAGTTGTTCAGTCTGTTCTTTTTCAGTTGGCACGTGGTGCCCATCTTGTGAAACTACACTATGGGAAGTCTTCCTTATGGGAGACGTCAATGCCAGGACATGCCAGAACCAGTGTGAGACATACAACACAGAGGACCTAGTGGCACTATTCGCCGAACAGGAGGAGGCCACCATGAGAGATTCGGCAGTCACAGCTCGCATTACAGAGTATAGCCATCATTTGCTCACATTAGGCTCTCAACACTGTCTCGTTATTTATAACGGGATGGCACAGTGGCCCACCTCAAGAGGGCAAACATGCATACCACACGGAGTTGCAGCCAGGGGGGGGGGGGGGGGGGGCAGTACCGTGGATTACATCATGGGATCCAGAGAGGCCACCTACCTAATAAGCTCTTTCACCATCCAACCCATACCGATTGGAACCGACCACACCTATCTTGCACTCTCCCTCACTGGCGACGCCACACCCCACACATCCATGACACGCTCCCCACACACCACGATCCATTTCACAATGAGCTAGCCCCCTTATACTCAATAGAGATCGAGAAGGGACTCTTTCTGCTCCACCGCTCTACACCACTACCTATGCTTGCCTCCCACATCACATCTATTCTTCAGACATCAACCATCAGCCCTTTCCAGCAAACCACCCATACATGCCACACTCCTCCCCCCAAGGACTATGCCACTGAACCGCTGATATGATGATGAGTGAAGAGACCTCTACAGTCGGCTGCGTGCGTAGGGGACTGAGAGATCACTAATCGAGAGGCTAGACACCAGATGTAGACTCTCATGCGCCAAAAGCGGTGAGCTTTCGAGGAGACACACAAGCTAGAGCTATACCACCTATTCCTGAGCATGGACAGTGCCACAGCATGGCGCACCCTTCAGGAGCCACGACCAACTACTCCTATTGAGGATCCACAGGAATGGCACGATTATGCAGAGAGACTCTATGAGGTGCCGAACCAGCCTCCAATCCCACAACCACCTAGGCTTCGACCCACGAGCTCTTCCTTCTTCACAACACACATGGTCAAGAAAGTCATTCACCGCCTGCAGCACCGCCCATCAACAGATCATACAGGATTACAGAGTGATCACCTCATTACACAGCCATCACGATATCCCCGTTGATTGTGTCACAAAAGACGGAAGCGTAAACTAGCTTTTAAGTGCAATTCATAAACTCAAGCGAATTGAAATGAGAGCGAAGAGCTTGACACGTCATTGGGGACTAGAAGATGGGTTGTTCGCCCACCATAAAGAAAATATCTACTAAGGGAGAATCTTTACAAGCACAGGAACGGGCAAACGCCCGTCCTCTATTCTTTCTTTGTGCTTTTGCTGCTTCTGACTGAGAGAGTGAGAGAACTACTCTCTAACTGCTAAGAGGATTTTTCCCCTTTCTGTGAGATTTTGGAAGCTCTCGTAAGCGAGAGTCAATCTACCACAAACCTCCTCGGAAGCTCTCAAAGAAGAGAGTCTACCTTCCACTAATTGGTCACCTTCATACCTATTCATTCTTGCAATAAACACAAGGAAGAAACACGCAAAACGCACACACACGCTTGCTGTAAATTTCTGCACATAACTTGAAATTCTTAAATGATAGAGATGATTGAGATTCTATGAGGGCTCTGTTGAAAAACACCCTAATGGAGGTGATTAGGGGCTGAAAACAGAGAATTTACATGCACTACACTAGAGAAAGAGAGTGTATGCTACAACATTACACAACAAAACTTCTAGAGAAAGTGGCTATGGCTGTGAGAGCCCTTATTCTAGACTATGCCAGCTCAAAGCTAACACATATGTCCGAGGGGCTGCTCTCAAGCTTTAATGGAGGGCTCCATCGCGTAGAGCACGCTCACATTTGGGGGGGGGCGTCACAAATTGCTGACGTGTCAAGTCATTGAAGAATGGAGCCAACCCTCATATCTCAGCCGAGGGGCCTAAACCCTAAGAATCAGAAGCAGTAGAAGAAGAAGAAGCGGAAGAAGTTCCCACCAACTTATGGAACCCCGTCCAATGGGGCCCAAGTGACAAAGGCATTAAAATAAAACTAAACCCCGCACACACACACACACACACACACACACACACACACACAAACAAGCTAATTTACCAGCTGATGGCATGGCAACTGCTTTGCAGATTTCCGAATTTTACGCTAACTGTTGACGTGGCAGATTGACGGATTTCCGGATTTTATGTTGGCTTGCTAACGTGGCAGATTGTACGGATTTCCGCGTTTCACACTAGCTACTGACGTGGTAGAGCTCTACAGATTCCTGTATTTGCGCTGACAGCTTTTGGACTAGTTGCTTTTGAGTTTGAATACTTTTAATGTAACTACTTTTCAAGGCTAAGGGCTTACGGCTCATTCTCTGGCATGCTTTAGTACGAACTTGCAGAGGGTGGAATACGAGCATTGTACTGTGTTCAAGTGATATAAAAAAATATCGAAAGTGGCGCAAAGGTTTGGGGTCAATACTCTCTGGGGTGGAACTTCGCCACTCCCAGTGTCATCTCTCTCTTTCAGTTCACTTGTTATTGAAGTGCTTAAAGTTGTTTAGTCTGTTCTTTTTTGTTGGCACGTGGTGCCTGTCCTGTGACAGTGGTATCAGAGCTTCACGCGTGTGCTTTTCTGAAAGCATAGCGGTCCCGCCAAAGAGCAAACAGAGCAAATCGATGCTTCCAAAGTCTACTGGAATTTTATTTGAAGGATCTTCGTGTCCTGACCTTCATACATTGCGCACCGAGAGCACTCCCATCTTCATCACTCTGTCCTACAGGGCATAAGCCATAAAGATCACTTGCAAATAAGGATAAACACTCTCTTCAAGCCGTTGTTTTTCTCAACACAATTTCCACTGGCTAGCTTTTGGGAGATGTAGTTTTTGAGTTTAATGTTTTTGGGGCTCTGCTTTTAGCATCCCTTGTAACCCTTTATAAGTGACCCAAGGGGCTCACTCTGCAGAGCATCTCGACGCAGAGATTGAAAGCGAGCACCCGCTGGCAATTGTACTTTGCTCAAACATTAATATAAAAGAAATAATGAAAGGGGCGTGAGTCTTTGGGGCCTATCTCTCTTGGCACGAAACTACGTCCGGCCGTGTCGACTCTTCATTTTGTGAAGTGTTTTGAAGTGAATCTCTGCTCTGTCGCGACAGAATCTTGACTTGGGGTGTCCAAGTCTGTTACAGTGGTATCAGAGCACGACCGATTTCTCTTCTACCGGGAAATCCGATCCATTTTCTCGCGACACTCATGGATTCCGAAAAGAACCAATCAACCTCTTCTACCACCGTTGAGGCGGGAGGAGGCAACACACAAGATTCAAACAACTTAAAAGAAGATGAGTACGGGCCACCTCGGCGTACACAATATGAACTTTTCGAGATGCAACGCCGACAACAGGTTGACGTGTCACAAGGCGGGCACCACGTGCCAATATAAAAGAGCAGACTAAAAAGACTTTTAGCACTTAATAGCAATTGAATTGAAATAGAGAGAGGCGACACGCGACACGGAGTGGCGTAATTCCACCCCAGAGAGTATTGGCCCCAAACCTTGGCGCCCCTTTCGGTATTTCTTTATATTGCATCAACACAGTACAAGCCGGTACTCGAGACTCTGCACCTTCGTACTGAAGCATACCTGAGAATGAGCCCTAACCTTATATTTAGAGCCCTTGGCCTAAAAAGCAGTTTACAGTAAAAAGCCTTCAAACTTAAAAGCTTCCGATCCAAAAGCAAAGCCAAAAAGCTGCCAATGTAAATCACAGAAATCCGTAGAGCCTGCCACATCTCTAGCCAGCGCAAAATGCAAAAATCCGTACAGCCTGCTTCGTCATCAGGCCAGCGCAATTTTCAAAAATCTGCCACGTCGTCCTTAGGGTTAGGGTGAGGGTTTTTGCAGTTTTAGGGTCAGGGTTTCCAAAATTAGGATTTGCAAATTTTAGGGTTAGGGTTTTCAGAATAAGGGTTTCAGCGGTTAGGGTTTCTGGCAGAAATTAGGGTTTCCATTCTTTAGGCTTTGACACGTCAACACTTTGTTACATCTCTCCTTCTTGAAAGAGAGTAATCGTCCCCGATTACAGCATATCTGCAAAACAACTCAAGTTAGCTCAAAATTTTCCGAGGGTCATTCCGAGGGAGATTCCGAGGGATAATCAATTTGCTCTTTTTATTAAGGAGTTAGCTTCTCCTTTCGGTTGTTTTGATCAAGGAGTTAGCTTCTCCTTTCTCCAGATCAGAAGTCTTGATATTCTGGCGTAGTAAAATTAGCCATCACACCTAGATCGTACTGATCTTCCACGAGTGTCTTGATGCACTAAAATTACATACCCAAGCAATCTCATCCAATTAGGAATATTCAGTGGTTGGCACATCACAATGCAACACAAATGCTGACATATGCATGTTACAAGACATAGAAACATAAAGCCGCCAATGAACACTCCCCCCACAAATAACGATCCAGGTCCGAGCCATGAGCTGTTCAACGACTCCCTCGTCACTCCTCCCGCATAACCTAACAAGGTCCGGGCCATGAGATATGGAGGCCTTTTACAACCAAACGCCCCCCTAACCGCAGCCTGCGTCGTTTGGAGGTGCTGAGAGTAACCACTGCTCAGACTTCTTAATACTCCCCCGTAAATAACCATGCAGGTCCGAGCCATGAGTAAAAACAACAATTTTCAATCATTCATACTGCCCCCGCAATTAACCACAAGGGTCCGGGCCATGAGTTAAAACAACAATTCTCAATCATTTAGTACTCCCCCCGCAAATAACCACAAGGGTTCGGGCCATGAGTATGAACAAGGATTCTCAAACATCTTTTCTCACTACTCCACCCGGGAGTAAACTCACCAATCATTGAAACCAGTATTAAACCAGAGTCAAACATTCAAATCGGCACCAAGACAGGTTCAACATAGATACCATCCATTTCAAACAAAGCTTCAAACACTACTTTCTCAAACAAGGTTCAAAAGTATCTAACTATAGAACAACTAGAGAGTTCATTCAGGGTTTTGTTCGGACAGTCGAACTTTGAGGACGATTGGCTTGCCCTTCTGCATCACGGTGATGGTTCTGTTCCGGACTTGGAGAGTCGCATCATTCTTGTCATGCCAAGGCATGCCTAATAGAACGTCACAATTGCCCAACTTCATGATGTGGAAATCAGCTTTTCCATGATAATCTTGAATAGTCACTGGAAGAGCACCAATGAGCGGTACTACTTTCTGAGTTTGCCTTGTGGCTAGCTCAACTTCAATTTCTCCACCCTCTGCATAATAATCAAAGTCCATCTGCTTCAAGAATTGTGGATTGATAAAGTTCTCTATAGCTCTTGGATCAAAGAAAATTAGGGCTTTCAAACCATTGACTTTTCCATATGCTCGACACAATTCATTTGTACTTTCAAGGCGTATGCCATACATGTCAAGTACTAATCCAATGGCCGGTTTAGCTCGTTTGGCTGGAGATGGTCCTCTGTTTCTGTCGACCGTCAACGTGGGAGTCGGCTCCGCGGGTCTGTTAGTGCGTTGGGGACAACCAAAAGAGTTATGTCCTGTTTGAAAACATCCAAAACATCGGCCTTCTTGTAGTAAGGTGTCTCGTTGTTGAGGTGTCATACGAGGCCTTTGTGGTTGACTTTCACGAGACTCTCGAGAATTTGTTCGTTGTTGCCGAGAGTTGTGGTTAGTGGCCAGAGATTCTTCTGTGGTAAACTCTAGCTTTCCCTTCATTAGTTTGTAGCCAACCGCGGCATGGTCCATAAGTTCTTGCATGGACTTGCTTGGATAGACAATATTCCTGCAATGGTGATGGTAATCCAATGGTGTATCGCTCGCATTGGGCCTCCAAGGGAACAAATCTAAAGGACACCGGAAGGTACACGTCGAGAAACCTTTGGTTATATTCGTCCATGGTTTCAGTGGCAAGCATTTTCAAGTTGCCCCATTGTGCCAAAATCTGCACTTCAAACATAGAAGTCATGTAACTACGTGCAAAAACTGTCTTGAAAGCTTGCCAGGTCCTTGGAGCATGCGGCTATGTCGCGATTGAACTCCACCATTGCATAGCATTATCTTTAAGAAATCCCGCTGCTCGAGAAATCTTGGATTCTTCTGTATAGTTCCCTAAAGCATAGATGATGTCGAATTGCTGTAGGAACTGCAATGCTTTCTTGCGATCTTTCACCCCGGAAAAAGTGAAAAATTTGATTGTCGTGCCACCATCTTTGAAATCTTTGGGTTGGTTTGGCGCATTTCCCGGTTATGGATAATAAGGGTATCCATATGGGCTCCAACCATTGTACCCTGGTGGCGGTGGTGGTGGAGGTGGGGGCAATGGCGGTGGCAAACGCGGTTGCACTGGATCAGGGTCAGATGGTTGCACCATATTCCTGAAGACCCCGATTGGAACCGACGGCTAAGAAGGTTGCCGGTTGGAAGCTCTCGTACTTTCTGGTGCCGGAGGAGGAGGTACCACCTGGGGCATCAGAGGGGGTAACATGTAGTTCAAAAATTGTTGCAAACTTTGCAGCATCGGAAGATTCTGCTGAGAATGCATCATGCCGCGAAAGAATGTCCTGGAGTTCGTTGAGCAGGAACTGCAAATATTCTGCTGAATCCATGAATTCCAAGTAATGGGTTCTTCATTGGCTTATGCCTTGTAAGACACTGTTGTGAAGACGGGAGCGCGCCCGATGCGCGATGAAGTAAGGGTGGGAGTGGCTGATGGGTCCGGGTTGGAGAAAGAAGATACCTCAAATCTCTGCTCTTTGGTGGGACCGGTATGCTTTCAGAAAGCACACGCCTGATGCTCTGATACCACTGTCACAAGGCGGGCACCACGTGCCAATATAAAAGAGCAGACTGAACAGACTTTTAGCACTTAATAGCAACTGAACTGAAATAGAGAGAGACGACACGCGGCACGGAGTGGCGTGATTCCACCCCACAGAGTATTGGCCCCAAACCTTGGCGCCCCTTTCGATATTTCTTTATATTGCATCAACACAGTACAAGCCGGTACTCGAGACTCTGCACCTTCGCCAGGAAGCATGCCAGAGAATGAGCCCTAACCTCATATTTAAAGGCCCTTGGCCTAAAAAGCAGTTTACAGTGAAAAGCCTTCAAACTTAAAAGCATCTGGTCCAAAAGCAAAGCCGAAAAGCTGCCAACGTAAATCACGGAAATCCGTACAGCCTGCCACGTCATCAGCCAACGCAAAATGCAAAAATCAGTAAAGCTTGCCACGTCATCACGCTGTCAGGAGTTTTTTGGAGCAAGGGATTGCGCATATGTACATACACATGCATGGTGCATCAAATAAAGGATTGCCCATTTTCCTTAGCCATGTGGTTATGTGGGGCCCACATGTGTACAGGTAGGACAGGGTGTACATAGTGCATCGATTTTCACTATTACCAGTACCACTGTGTTTTTTCTACAATAAGGAGGAGTTGGTAGCGCGTAAAACTTCTCGAGGAAGCTATCCGTGGGCCGACGACGTGAGGTCAGCAGGTGCGTCAGATGGCATCTAGTGGCGTCAGGAGGGCGAACGAGGTCAATATTTGCACGCGGATGAGGACGGACACAACGTGGGTGTTTTCTGGTGAGAGTTATGCAGAAAGGTCATCATTAGGACCACTTTTTGGGGCCACTTCACGTGGTGGCGAGATGCATTATTGGAAAAAAGCTGAGTGCCAGGTGTGCGAATGATGCAAAAAGGTGACAACTATGCACTGCGAGGTCAGTTTTTGGCCTGTTCGGGGTCCGTTTGAGGTCATCTAAAAGGCCAAGGGTGCCCAACTAAAAAATCTAAGTGTGGGAACTGAAAAAACAGAGAGAAGACCAGAAAAAACGTGGAGAAGAGAGGAGGAACAGCCGCAGGTGTGTTTTTGCTCATTTTGGAGCCTGTTTTGGCCGTAAACTGCTCATCCGAGGTCAGATTTGAGCACTTTGACATTGTAGACTGGGGTTTTGGGCCGTTCCGGACGCGATGGCGCTGTCCATTTTGCCAAATTCCTCACTCTTTTTCTGCTGTTTTTCTGTGTAATCTTCTCCGGTGAGTGAAGCTTCTTCTCCAATTTGTGATTGTATCTGGTATCTTTTACCCATATTGTGTGAGCTGTTTGCCCCATTGGTGTTGGCCCAAGCTCATTTGTATCTAAACATCAGAAATTCTCCTCTTTTGAGCTGAGTTTTTTGGGTATGTGTATGTGTGTGTGTGTGTGTGTGTGGAGTGGGCAAGTGGATAGTCTCTCTCCTCTCACTCCAGAAGTGTGTTCCCTGTCTCGGCCAGGTGTGTTGTGTAAGCCGAGTGGTGCCCCATAGTGTGTGTGTGTATCTTCCCAAGAGTGTGTGTCGGGTCGTTATAGAGGCGCTGTGTGTGTTTTCATCCCGCTCACATTCTTTTGGCGCCCCCACGGAGGATCTTCTTCGAGTACCTTCTGCTTCGAGCTTCGGGATTGCAGGTTGCAGATTACAGGTTACAGGTTACAAGTTACAAGTTACAGGGACAGGTACAGGTACAGGTACAGGTGATTCACACAGGTACAGATAGCTGGAGTACAGTGATATACTAGCAGTGATGTCACTTGCAGTTGTTGTGGGAATGCATCACTTGGCGCCTATTTGAGCGCATTGTCTGCTGGATTGTACGTTACTTGTGGAAACTGCCATTGTACGCATTTGTGGAGCCATACTTGGTTGTATTTGGCAGTCCCAGCCATTTCTGAGACTTGGTCTGGAAGATAGTCATTTCTGAGACTTGACTATATGCGATTTGCATTAGCCTTCGTGTGAGGGTCGATAACGTGAGGTTTTTATTGAGCTGGGGGATTCTCAAATGTGGAGATCCTTTCGGTGATACAGGTAGCTGGAGCACCCTTTTCGTGACCTCGCCATAGGCTATGTACTAGTGAGTCCTATTTGATGCTCGGGTTCTATTGTTGGCAGTTTATGCATACAGATACAGTCTATATTTTGGGTTCTCATTGCTCTACTTCTGAGGAAACTCTATCAAAATTTTTCCAAAGTATGATGGCTGGTCTTTTGGTCTTTTGAGCCATTTTATGCTGTTATGCTGCTGAAATTTTGGCAAAATCAGAGGATAAGACAGGTGCGCTTTCTTGGGAGCTTCATGGTTGGCTTTAATGGATGATCAAAATGGCCCTCAGTTCACTCCTTTTCATTTAACTCAAAGAATTCAGATTAATGTTCATGTGTCCAGGAAGATCTTTTTCCAGCAGCGCATAGTCTTTATGTTTGGGCCAAGAAGATTGAGAGAGATCCTGGAATGTCCTTTGCCTGTTGTCATTCTGATGATTAACTATGAAAACTCATTTGATGTGCATGTGTTTGTCCTTATCTAAAGCTGAGCTCCATTGAAGTTTCTGGGGATTGGGTAGTGAAAAGTTTTGGGTTCTTGCACGTGTGTTTGAAGGGGTTCTCTAGCCATGGCTTTCTCTTATCCGGAGTTTCATGGAAGAAGTGATGAAGATGTGGAAGAATTTTTGGAAAAGATGGAGGTTGCCTGCATTAGCAACCAGATTCATGACCCTGCGCAGATGTTACGCCTTCTCCAAATTTGTTTGAAGAGTGATGCACGAGCTTGGTCCAAAGCATTTGAAGAGGAGTTGCCTATGGCTGATCTACCCATAAGGTTGAGTTGGGACAATCTACGACATGGATTGGAAGTGGAGTTTGTGAAGACAGAAGATCCTGACAAAGTGTGGCAAGAAGTACAGGCTTTGGTACAAAAGGAAGGTGAGCCAGTAGATGTGTACATACGAAAGTTTTCATTGGCATGGGAGCGAATGTGCAAGGGTTTAGCACCACAGGTACCCCCGCCTGACATGATGAAGAAGGACAGGTTCTTAGCTGGTCTTTGGGAGAATATACGTTGGAGAGTGGAGCTAAAGAAGCCTAGGACATATGAAGATGCACTAGAGGTAGCAAGGAACAAAGAGTGGAAGCTGAGGAAAATGAGCCAGTTAGGGGTGGAGTCTTTGCCCATGAGGTCTGAATTTCAGCCTATGGACTCTTTACAAGGTCGTATGTCAGGGGTTCATCATGAACCAGTGGTTCCTGTTACTACTCAGGTTATGCCAGCAGTGGTCACTACAGCAGTGCAAGATGATGGCCTAAGGCAAGACATGAGGCAAGTGGTTGATTTGATGAAGAATCTCAGCCTAAACATGCTAGGTCAAGTGGGAAATAATCGAGGTCGAGGGCGGTTTGCAAATCAGCCAGGAGGTGAAGAAAGGCCTAGGAATGGTGTTGGACAAAGCAATGGTAGGTTTTGGAGGCAGACGCCCACATGTTATAATTGTGGAGAGTTGGGTCACATCAGCCCACAATGTGATAAACCACCAAGGATGGGGGGAGACATGTATCCATTGCCAAGACAGGTGCTAACTAGGTCAAATGATTATGGCATTGAAATTAAGGGAGACGAAGGAACCAGTGGACTGACCCAGGAGGAAAAAGGGAAGACAAAAGTGCTAAGTATAGTCACCTTGGAGAAGGCATCAAAGCTAGAGGATACATTAGTGATGCCTATTGGGAAGAGGACCACAGAGGATAAGGAAGGAAGAAGTGCCCCAGGTCCTAGTAAGAAGAAAGGAAAGAGCCATGAAGGCGAGGATGTCAAGGCCAAGAGGAAAAGGAGAGCTCGTCGAAAGTTTCGTGTTTCAGATTTTCCACTAGGGGATGGGCAATTAAGCTATGACTTGAAGGAGGATCTGACGAGCAGAAAGGGAGATGTTACTTTTGGGCAGCTTATAGAGATGGTGCCTAAGCTAAAGCGACAGTGGAAGAGGATGGTTAACCCAATGGAGAAAGAGCCAGAGAGAGGTTCAGTGAAGGTGTTGGCAATGGACGAGCTACCAGACATTTGTCCAATAGTAGATGTGTGGCATAAAAGGAAAAATTTGGGACAAGGTTATGTGGATAGCGGAGCCCAAATATGCGTCATAATACACTCATGCGTTGAGAAGATGGGTCTCACAGTGGCTGGGGTGTCAGGTTTTCGGATCAGATTGGCAAACCATCAAAAAGTAAAATGCTTAGGTGTTGTAAAGAGCTTAGAAGTGGAGGCATATGATGCAAAGGCAGTGGTTGATTTTCATGTGATGCCAGCAGGGTTGGGAGCATATCCTATTATACTGGGCAGACCGTGGTTACGTGCAGTGGGAGCTGTTCAAGATTAACGACATGGTACGATTAGCCTCTATGGAAAGACAGGTACCAAGAAGCTTTATAATATGGACACAAGGAAACGATTAGAGGAGCTTTATGAAGATGAGGATGAGTCTAGTGATGAAGACTCTTCCACGGTGACAGATGAGGACAGTGATAGCACTACCAGCAGTGATGAGGATGCTGATGTTGCATTTCTTTTGATGGACAAAGAAATCCAGGAGATTGGTTTAGTTGCATTTGCGAATGAGGTTGAAGATGAAAGTGAAGGGCCTTATGAAGTGATTGAAGGGCTGATGCAAACCAAGGTTGAGTTGTCAAAGAAGCAAGAATTAATGACGCAAATGATTAGTGGAGACCTCTCAGCTATGGAGAAGGATATATATTTGCACATGCTGGCTAGTTTTCCTGATTTGTTCATTACTTCATATGAAGAGATCAGAGGGTTCAAGGGCGAAGAGATGCATATAGAGCTGAAAGAAGGTGCTAAGCCAGTGCGGCAAAGGCTAAGAAGGATGGGTCAAGAGCAAATGGAAGCCTTGCGGGTAGAGGTGGACAAGTTATTGAAGGCAGGGTTCATAGTTCCAGTGGAGACCACAGAATGGGTGAGTCCAGTTGTAGTCAGTCCAAAGAAGGATGGGAAGTGGAGAATTTGTGTGGATTTTAAACCCTTAAACGCAGCCACTAAAAAGAACCCATATCCTCTTCCATTCATTGATCAGATCTTGGATTCAGTGGCAGGTTATGAGAGGTACAGTGTGTGTGATGGTTTCTCAGGCTATTTTCAATTGAAGATTGCTCTTAAAGACCGCACAAAGACAACTTTTATTACGCCATGGGGCTGCTATTGCTACACAGTATTGCCATTTGGGTTGTCAAATGGACCTTCCTTCTATCAAGAGAGAGCAAATTGGGTGTTGGAACCATTCATTGGTAGTTGTGTTAAAGCTTTTATGGATGACTTCTGTGTCTATAGCAGTAGGGCTGATCACCATGAGAAGCATGGTATTGGCTCGATATGATGAATGTGGAGGACAACTAAATCCAAAGAAATGTCATCTAGCACAGCCAAGGGTGAAGTTATTGGGCCACATGGTGTCAGAAAATGGCATTGAGGCTGATCCAGAAAAGGTTAAGTCTATTATTCTTCTTCCATCACCTATGAGTACGAAGCAATTGGCAACCTTTATACACAAAGTGAAGTACATGGCACGGTTTATTCCATTGTCTTCGCAGCTTCTTTATCCATTACAGCAAGTGGCAAAGCATGATCCATTGCAATGGGATGACAAGTGTGAAGAAGTGTTTCAAGAGGTGAAAGAGGTGTTAGGGGGGTTGTCAGCCATGCAGGCTCCTGATTGGGAGAAAGTTTTTTATGTAAATCCATCAGTAGGGGATGATGCCATTGGAGCCATGCTATTGCAAAAGGGGAAGGGCAGCCATTATATGAGGCCAGTGTATTGTGCAAGCCGAGTGAAGTTGGTAGCGGAGAGAAAGTTATCGGAAGTAGAGCTAGTGATGGCCACTGTAATATTTGCTTGTCGACGATTTCGTCATTACTTGCTACCACTGCCTTTTGTTTTCTTGACGAGTTATGCTTTTTTGCCACAGTTAATTAATGGTATTAACATGTCAAATGTGGTGAAGAAATGGGTAATTGAGCTGCAAGAGTTTGAGTTCTCTTTTCTAGTGGAAGATAGTACAAGGGCTACCCTAGCTGATTTGTTGACCTACAAGGAGAATCCCCTTATTGTTAAGGAAGAGGTGGTGAGAAAGGTAGTTGAAGAAGTGCCACAGATCAGCAATGCACATGTGTTGTTCTTTGATGGTTCATACAGAAAGAGCCATGATGCAGCTTCAGGGGGTATAGGACTTTATGATCCAGAGGGGAAGCTAGTATGCAAGAGAGGGTTCAAATTGGATGCGCATAGTAACAATGAGGCTGAATATGCTACATTGGAAGCCGGATTACACATTTGTTTGAAGCATGGGGTTCGAAGGTTGAGCATAAAAGGTGATGCCTTGTTAGTGGTGAAGCAAGTGCTGGGTGTGTGGAAGAGCAAGAACACCTCATTGAAGGAAATGTGCTTTAGAATTAAAGGCCTGTTAAAAAAGTTTGAAGCATGGAGCATCAGACACATTGAACGTGCTCTAAATGGAGAGGCACATGAAGCAGCTCAAGGCATGATTGGGGAGCTATTCGTGTTGAGGACCACTTTACCTCTTTATCATGGCCGGGAAAGTTTGGCTCAAGAAGAGGAGTTTTTGCTAACAGGAATCATTCCAAAGGAGATTCAGAAGTCTAAGAAGTATGGCTTTGTGCGTAGAGCATACAGGTACAAATTGATTGGTGATGTCTTATACATGAAAGGGGCTGATCTCGTGTTGAGACGTGTACCTTGGCGGGAGGAGCTTTACAGAGTGTTGGAAGAGAATCATGAAGGCGCATGTGGTGGCCATTTTGCTCTAAAGATCACCTTGCATAAGATTTTGCAAGAGGGGTATGTATGGCCTAGTTTGCACAAGGATGTTCACCATTGGTGTAGGTCTTGCAATAGGTGTCAAGCATTTGGGAAGAGAGTGTTGAAGCCAGAGCTACGAAAAACCATTATGGCATTTGATGTGTTTGAAAAGTGGGGGATTGATGCAATAGGCCCGTTACCTATCACAAGCAGAGCAAAAGCTATATTTTGACGGCAGTGGACTATCTTTCTAGATGGGCAGAGGCTATAGCAGTAAAACAAATCACTGCAAAGGATGTGGCAAAATTTGTGTATGATGAAATATGTTGCAAGTTTGGGGTGCCATTAGAGCTACTTTCAGATAAAGGGCCAGGATTTCGAGCTAAACTGCTAGATTTTTTATGTGCAAAGATGAAGATTAAGCACCAGCATACCACTCCTTATTACCCACAGTGTAATGGCTTAAATGAAAGATTCAATGGTGAGTTGGTACAAATTCTTTCTAAAGTGACAGAGCACCAAGGAAAGAATTGGGATTTGGAATTGCCTAGTGCATTATGGGCTTACCGTACTTCGGTGAAGACAGGTACAGGGTTTACTCCATTTCATTTGGTGTATGGAAAGGAAGCACTATTGCCTGTGGAGGTAGAGTTTCCTGCGGTCAAGATGTTAGAGAAGTTGCTTGGGCCGCCTAGTGATGCATTCAAAGAGAGGCTCTTGCAGTTACAAGAGGTCCAGTTGGATAGGATGAGCGCATTGGAGCATTATGGGCAGATGCAGGATAAGGCTTTGGCAAAGATAAATGAAAAGGTCAAAAGTAAGGGTATCAAGAAACATGACTTGGTTTTGCGCTACAACAGTAAGCTGGACAACACCTTCCAAAAGAAGTTTCAAATTAAGTGGGAAGGCCCTTTCAAGGTAGTGGAGTGTTTTCCAAATGGCACATATCAGCTGGCTAACCTGGATGGTGTTCTACATAAGTCAAGGGTAAATGGGTTGCGTCTTAAATTGTATCATGCTAGATTGATGATGGTGGAGCAAGATGAGCTGTCTATGGATCAAGGAGTGTTGGTGAGGGATGAGGAGACCTGTGATGCGGCGAGTCTTATATCTCTCTTTGCTGCTGCTGATCATGAATGATCTAGCAGGCTAGGGGATGGGCAAATTATGTCATGAGTTTTTTGGAGCAAGGGATTGCGCATATGTACATACACATGCATGGTGCATCAAATAAAGGATTGCCCATTTTCCTTAGCCAAGTGGTTATGTGGGGCCCACATGTGTACAGGTAGGACAGGGTGTACATAGTGCATCGATTTTCACTATTACCAGTACCACTGTGTTTTTTCTACAATAAGGAGGAGTTGGTAGCGCGTAAAACTTCTCGAGGAAGCTATCCGCGGGCCGACGACGTGAGGTCAGCAGGTGCGTCAGATGGCATCTAGTGGCGTCAGGAGGGCGAACGAGGTCAATATTTGCACGCGGATGAGGACGGACACAACGTGGGTGTTTTCTGGTGAGAGTTATGCAGAAAGGTCATCATTAGGACCACTTTTTGGGGCCACTTCACGTGGTGGCGAGATGATTTATTGGAAAAAAGCTGAGTGCCAGGTGTGCGAATGATGCAAAAAGGTGACAACTATGCACTGCGAGGTCAGTTTTTTGCCTGTTCGGGGTCCGTTTGAGGTCATCTAAAAGGCCAAGGGTGCCCAACTAAAAAATCTAAGTGTGGGAACTGAAAAAACAGAGAGAAGACCAGAAAAAACGTGGAGAAGAGAGGAGGAACAGCCGCAGGTGTGTTTTTGCTCATTTTGGAGCCTGTTTTGGCCGTAAACTGCTCATCCGAGGTCGGATTTGAGCACTTTGACATTGTAGACTGGGGTTTTGGGCCGTTCCGGACGCGATGGCGCTGTCCATTTTGCCAAATTCCTCACTCTTTTTCTGCTGTTTTTCTGTGTAATCTTCTCCGGTGAGTGAAGCTTCTTCTCCAATTTGTGATTGTATCTGGTATCTTTTACCCATATTGTGTGAGCTGTTTGCCCCATTGGTGTTGGCCCAAGCTCATTTGTATCTAAACATCAGAAATTCTCCTCTTTTGAGCTGAGTTTTTTGGGTATGTGTGTGTGTGTGTGTGTGTGTGTGTGTGTGTGTGTGTGTGTGGAGTGGGCAAGTGGATAGTCTCTCTCCTCTCACTCCAGAGGTGTGTTCCCTGTCTCGGCCAGGTGTGTTGTGTAAGCCGAGTGGTGCCCCATAGTGTGTGTGTGTATCTTCCCAAGAGTGTGTGTCGGGTCGTTATAGAGGCGCTGTGTGTGTTTTCATCCCGCTCACAACGCCAGCCCAATTTTCAGAAATTTGCCACGCCGTCCTTAGGGTTAGGGTTAGGGTTAGGATTTTTGTAGTTTTAGGGTTAGGGTTTCCAGAATTAGGGTTTCAGTAGTTAGGGTTTCTGGCAAAAATTAGGGTTTTCATTCTTTAGGGTTTGACACGTCACCAGTTTGTTACATGACGAGTGCACAAAGCACATGCTTCAGTTTGCTATTGATCCCGAGTTTACAAAATTTTTAACTCAGCAGTGCATAGCTGAAGTGCATACTCAGTTGCAGAAAGCCACCGAACCACCAATCAAGAAACCTCCTACTCCGAGGATGTTTACAGAAGAAGAAGTTCAAGAGATGGTTCAAACCCAAATTAGTTAGCTTTTGGACACGAAGAATTAATCGAAAAAGCAATTGAAGAAGCGCAAGACTACCCTGGTTACTTGGGCCGTCAATCTTCTTTTGCATCTGCAAGAAAGTAGAAGAAGCGTGTGCGTTTTGAAGGACTACCCAGTTCTTCTTCCTCTTCTTCTGACACTTCTTCTAGCTCTGAGGAAGAGAGAAAGGGCAAGAAGCGAAGCAAAAAGCAAAGCTTCGGAAAGAACAAGAAAAAGGCAAAGAAACTCAAATTCCGACCAATTTCTGATAGCTCTACGGAGGAGTCATCCTTTGACAGTTCGGACTCCGACAACCACATGTTTTATGCAAAAAAGAAGCATTTCTACATAGCCAACCAATACGCCTTCCTCAAAGATAAGAGCAAATGAAATTTTTTTCCCCTCAATATGTACAATTTCTATTCACATACGGGCTCCTTTTACCAATTTATTAATTTTTTTGGGATATTCCCCTCTGTAGCTACATACTTCTTCAATCCTTGTATTCACATGCTAGCTCCTAACTATTAACGAATCAGTGAAAGGAGCCAGCATGTGCATACTAGCTCCGATAGCCCTCTTTTGCAAGCTACAAGCATGCAAATACATACTCGCTCCGTTCCACTCACATTAGCAAAAATCTCAGGAGATTCCATCTCAGTAGAGGTAACTTTGGAGCACAATCCTAGGCCATGGAAATCAAAACCAACCATCAAATTTGACCTCATGACCTCTATTGCGCGGAGCAGTCTCTTGAGCTAGCCAAAACGTTGGAAGAGTGCAGTTGATCTCAGTGCGAGTTGCAAAGTACAAAAGAACAAACTCTTTGTGCCCTCATCCCTCCCGCAATGTATGTCTCCCTCCAAATCCGAATCCTTTTCTGGATTCCAAGATGCTCCGAGGGCTTTGGCCTTCATCCAGTAGTTTCACATAGACTTCTTTGGAGGGCATTACTCAGAGCACTCCAAGATCAGGAGGGCTGCATCTTATGCTCGAACATGGTGGTCCAATCTTCTTATGAGGAAAGAAGCCTCAGTCAAGTGGTTGAAATTCAAACGACTCTTTATTTCTTCTTGGCTGACCCAAGAGTACGAACGGGATGTAACAACCCCTTGGAAACATCTTCGGGTGACCAAGGGAGATTCTTTGGACGCATATTGCGAGAGGTGTTGGGACTCTTTTCTACGGACCTCTTCATTTAAGAAGGTCACCTTTAAAGAAAAGATTGAGCGGTTTTGCTTCAGACTCCCTACACAATTCAGGAATACTGCCGTGAACAAAAGTCGTATTCAAGAATTAATGGGTCATGCAAAACGGGGGTCCTCGATACATTCGGGGAATTTGACTTACCCACTGATGAAATCTTGACTCAAAGGACCAGACACACTTCGAACGATGAAAATAGAAAGAAAAAGAGTCCCCAGGAAAAGAAAGATACAAGACCCTGACTGACTCTTAGAGAAAGGGCTAGCTATCTTAAAGAGGGGAAGTGTTTTGGTTGCACGGAACAAGGGCACATCTCCGCATAGTGCCCCAAAAAGACACAACAAGGACAGAGTGAAGACAGGCCAGAGAGTTCTAGAGCAGTAGAGGACCGTGGCGGAAAAGGCATGATGAAAGCAGGACTAGTACCGGATTGGATGGGAATCGACCCAAGCCAGATATATGAAAGTACAGAACTTTGCGGAGCTTGGGGCAAAGTGAAAGATCAAGAAGCCCTTATCCTTTTCAATGGAGGAGCCAATGCCAACTTCATTTCACCTAAATTGGGGGCACGGCGCGGCTCGAGATTACGCCTGACAAAATGGAGCCACCGGCAGAGGCAATTCTAGCGACGGTCGGACGGAATGTAGCCATTACGCTTGTCATTGGAAAACTTCGTTTGCATTGTCAAGGGTATTTAGGATACGAGGACTTTTAAATCATGCCTTGGGAAGGGTGTGACGTCCTCCTAGGAGTCCCTTGGTACCATAAGAACAACGTCATGGTCGACTATCGGGCCAAGAAAGCGACTTTGACAAATGAAAAGGGCAAAAAAAGTTGTACTATATGTAAAATTGAAGGGCGAGTCCGTCCCTATTGTATCGGCTCTGGCCATTTCAAAATTAATGAAATCCAATCTTTTTTGTTTACTCGATCTATTTGAAAGAGTTAAATGATGAACATCAAACAAACATGTCTGAACTTGACAAAGAACGCCAAGATTTTCTCCACACACATGCTGATTGTTTCTCTGAAGGCCTACTAGGCGAGTTCCCCCCATCTCGTCCTGGGGATCATACTATTGTTCTGATTCCTAAAGCACACCACCGAAACGGCCACCTTTGTGTTAGCCCGCCGAGCCCAGCATGAAGAAATCATGAACCAAGTGAAAGACCTTGAAAAGGGTCTTATCCAGCAGAGTATTTCATCCTACTGATCCCCGGTTTTGTTGGTATTAAAGAAAGACGGATCTTGGAAAATATACATTGATTATAGAGCTCTCAATAAAATCACTATCAAGAACAGGTTTCCGATTCCAAGGATCGATGACATTCTTGACCGACTTCAGGTATTCTCTTGTTTCACCAGGATTGATTTGAAAAGCGGATATCATTATATCAGAATCCCTTCGGGAGATGGCTATAAGATATCCTTTTTCGGACAAGCTTCAGTTTATACGAATTTTTGGTGATGCCTTTCAGACTTACCAATGCTCCAGCCAATTTCAACCGAATGATGGATAGGATTTTCCGAGAGCATTGATCTTTTCTCGGCACTTTCTTTGATGATATTATAGTTTTCTCCAAGGATGAAGCAAAACATCGACACCATATGGTACAGGAGTTCAGGCATTGCGTGATCACAGATTAGTTACCAATGCCAAAAAGAGCGAGTTTTTCTTGCCGGAGATACACTTTCTGGGACACATCGTCTCAGCAACAGGAGTACAAATGGACCCGGCCAAGATTCAAGATTCAGACTATCCTTGATTGGCCAGATTTGAAGAATGTTCATGAAGTTAGAAGCTTCTTTGGCTTGTGTTCTTACTTCACGCGGTTCATTCGGAAGTTTGCACAGGAACCTTCTCCTTTGCACATTTTGACTCACAGAGAAGTCCCTTCTTGTGGGACCGACAGAGGTTACTGCCTTTCAGCCACTTAAGGAAAAAACTGACTACAGGACTAGTGTTGGCTTTGCCAGACTTGCAAAAGCCATTCGAAGTTTATTGTGATGCTTGTGGTCGTAGTCTTGAAACGGTCTTAATCCAAGAAGGCCATGTGATTGCTTATGAAAGCAGATTGTTTCAAGAGCAAAATTGACAGCACAAATTTATGAGAAAGAGCTATTGGCAGTGATCCATGCTCTTACTCAATGGCAACATTACGAGCCGATTTCAAGGTCTTTATTGATCATCAGAGTTTACGCTACTTCTTGTCACAGAAGCAGCTTTCGGAAATGCAGATGCAGTGGACTAACATCTTGTCACAGTTTCACTTCCTGATTTGTCCATGTTCACGGACAAAAAATCTTGGTGGCAGATGCATCGTCTAGGAAGCCCCTATTCTTGGCTATTTCCGCGATTCATCATAGAAGCTGCGAGGATATGGTTGATCAATACGCCACCGATCCTAATTTTTCCGATGTATTCACTCGAATACTGAATGAGGAGGTAGTATCGGGATATTCCATACGGAATGGCTACTTGATGAAGAAATCGATAGCCGTTGAGAAAAAAAAGTCCACCTTTTATGGGTCACCGCAGCATCGACACCACCTTGAAAGGTGTGGAGCGTTATTTCTTTTGGCCGAGACTCAAGAAGGATGTGGACGACTTTGTTCGCAATTGTTTAGTATGCTAGAAGGTCAAGTTTGACAGGCATAAGCCACAGGATTACTACAGCCTTTACCCATTCCCACCCACCCCTAGAAAAGTATTGCAATTGATTTCATCTTTGATCTCCCAAAGACACAGAGAGGCCCCGATGGCATTTGGACTGCCTATAACACATTTAGGAAGCAAGCTCACTTCATTCCAGTGAAGAAAACGGTCAAGTCGGATCATTTAGCGAGACTGTTCATTGCACAAATTTTTCGATCCCATGGCATGCGTGAGACAATAGTCTCCGACAGAGATCCCCAATTCACGAGTTTGTTTTGGAGGGCTATTTGGGAGAACATTGGCACACAGTTGCAGTTCAAGTCATCATCCCACCCGTAGACAGATGGGCAATCTGAGATTGCAAATCGGGTGTTCTGGATGCGACATTTGAGATGATTGAAGGTGCTCCGAAAGTTCCACCCTTTCTCGGCACTAAAGACACGAGGGACTTGGACACTGCTTTTGCCAAGGTCAGGGAGGCTTTACAAAAATCTCAAGAACGACAAAAGAAGGCAACGGATCAACATCGACGAGATTTGAAATTCAAGGAAGACGATTGGGTGCTCTTACGTTTTGAGAAGGCACGCCTAAGGAAACGAAAAGGAAAGGAGCGGCTTTTTCCAAAGCTTAGCATGAGGTATTATGGCCCTTTCCAAATAAAAGAAAAGATAAATGATGTCTCCTTTCGACTCAAGCTGCCCGATACTTGGAAGATTCACAATTCATTCCATGTGAGTCTCTTGAAACCTTTTAAAGGTGATGTGCCAATTGATGGGGAGCCTGATGAGCAACCCGAGGTGGAAGAAAGCGAGGAGATACTCATTCCTGAATAGATTTTGGCACACAAGGAAAGAAAGATGAAAGGTAAAGCGATTCGGCGGTTCTTGGTTAAATTCAAGAACTATCCGGCATTGGATGCGAAGTGGATGGAGGAGGAGGATCTAGCAAATACTCCTCACATTTTGGACCTTTACCTTCAAGCATTCGCTTTAGCATAGTCTACTCCAATAGAACCCCGAAGTCAGCAAGGGTAAATCTGGTCCTGCGAGTTTGCACAAGAGGGGAGTCACTCCGCTCCTTTGTCAACAAATTACCTCGATTTTGAATAGAGTCACTCATGTCCCCTTTGGGTTTCAAGGATACTAATGGGCTGACTAGTATTCTGTTGTATGACTTTATGAAACGGAATTCCCAAAATTGAATATGCTTGATTTGTACTCTCACTTGACTTGTTTGAGTGCAAGAACTGAAAGACGAAATGACTGCAACATTTTGGTCTCATAAATCTCTATAGACATGATCGCAATAAGGATTAGTTAATCGAGCATCAGTGAGGTCCAGACTCGATCTAGATGCGATGACTAAATGCGTTGCTGGCAGTCATGGTCTGAGATTTGGAATGAATTTTTCTCTGTGATTTGTCATGTGATGCCTTGTGATGTGACTGTCATTTTTGTACAAGTGCTAGATGTGTCATGTCTAGTGCGTCGGTACTAACAATCAGTGTCTACTAAGATCCTTTGTTTGTTTTGTAGGCGCAATCAAGGCGATTACAATTCTTTCATGAGGGGGGTATGTCACAAACTGATGACGTGGCATGTCCAACTTATGGACCTTTGCCGAGGGGCCTAGGTGCCATTAAAAATAAGCGAAGAGCATGTTGACGTGGCTGTTGTGCGGACGGCCGCAAATCACGTTGATTGTTGTACGGACGCTCAAAAAACGCGTTGGCTGTACGGACTGCCAGAAAACGCGTTGGTTGTTGACGTGGCCTGACTGTACAGAATTCCGCGGTTACCACCGGTTGCTTTTGGTAGCGCTAGCTTTTGGGAGAAGTTGTTTTTGAGTTTGATGCTTTTGGGGCTCGGCTTTTAGCATCCCTTGTAACCCTTTATGAGTGACCCAAGGGGCTCACTCTACAGAGCATCTCGACGCAGAGTCTGAGAGCGAGCACCCGTGGCAATTGTACTTTTCTCATAAAGATTAATATAAAAGAAATACCGAAAGGGGCGCAAGTCTTTGTGGCCTATCTCTCTAGGCATGGAACTACGTCGAGCCGTGTCGACTCTATATTTGGTGAAGTGTTTTGAATTGAATCTCTGCTGTGTCGCGACAAAATCTTGACTTGGGGTGTTCAGGTCTGTTACAGACAATCTGGATACAACTAGCCACATCGCAAACTGCAGAAAACTGAAAGCCAGGGTCAAAAACCTCTCCTAAAGAGAATAAAAAGTGCCCTAGCAAGCTAAGTGGAGAGAGGATGGCAATAGCCTGTGAAAGATAGGCACTTCCACCAAAAGTTGACTCTGCAACTACATACAAAAAACTGAACCACCATAAAGATAGGCACTTCCACCAAAAGGAGATTTTGAGGCTCTCCTTTTGGGCATCCTTTGTAAGAATAAATAAGTTGGTTGGGCACTCATTAGTCAGAGCATCTGGACGCAGAGTCTGAGAGTGAGCGCATGTCTACTCTCTTGTACTTTGAACACAAATTAATCTAAAAAGAAATACCGAAAGGGCCGCCAGTCTTTGGGGCCGATACCTTTGGGCACGGAACTACACCGGGCCGTGTCATCTTTTGTGAGCTATTTTAGAGTGAATCTCTGCTGTGTCGCGGTAGAATCTTGACTTGGGGTGTCCAAGTTTGTTACAACCTGGCACTATGTACATACATGTAAAGTGGATGTGGTAGTGCTTCAAGAGCATAATCAGCATCAGTTTGCTGGTCAGACTTCTTATTTTGTGGGATATTGGATTGCCTATGCAAGCAATGCAAATTACTCGGGAGTGCTTATGCTAGTTCGGCATGAATTACAACCAACTATTGCTTATAATGACCCAAACGGAAGATGGATGGTGATTCAATGTATTGTTAATGGGGAAGTCTTCGAATTAGGAGGGGTTTATGCTTTTACAACTTCTAATGATCGTGCCATATTATAGAGAGATATTTCCATGTACAATTGGCGTTCAGATGCATTTCTCTGTGGAGACTTTAATAATGCACCAGCTGTTGCCGATAATACAACGGGTCAGTCACACATGTTGCGTATGGAATGTCAGGCTTGGGACCATATGGTGCGTTCCTGTGATGCATTGGATCTGTGGCCACTTTTGCATAATCGGGATTCAGGATTTACCTTCCAGCATAATGTTCGATCCTCTTATCAAGCTAGCCTTGACCGCTAATATCTTTTTCACAGACAGCAATCTAATACTTTTGTATGTGATATGAGGGTCGACTACACTTTATGCCTTTCGGATCATGCTCCTATATGTTTGGCTTTACGCTTTGGTCTGTATACCGAGATTGCTTCTTTGCCTAAAAGAGGACTTTTACATGTCAATAATGCATATCTAAAGCATGAAGGTTTCCGTGCTATGATTGTGGACATAATCCCGCCTTTGCTCTCCCATATGTACATAGATATGGATGCTGCGTGGTTCCGCTTTGTGATGAGGATCCAGAGTGTTGTTAGCAATTATGGCAAGTATTATATGTCTCAAATGCGTGATGATGCACAGCAGGCAAGAGACACTTGTCAAAGATTGATGCATATGGATAATTCCTCTACGCTTCCGGAAACTGAACTTATGCATTGGTTTTAGCCCGTACTTCTATACGGCATAATGATGAGCGATAAATTGGCCAAATGGCAGACGCGTGCAAGGCAACATGCTTTTGTTGATAAAGGATGTGCTTCCAAACAGTTTTCAAGCACTTGCATCATTCTCGTCGCTCTCAGGACATTAAAAGAGTTAAGCTTTCCTCTGGAGAGTGGACATCTTCATCCCGACAGTTGGCAAAGGCTTTGGTTGAGCACTATGGAAAGACCTTTGAAGCTCCGGCCTCTCTTACCCATGAAGCTAGACCAACACGTAATCTTTTCTTGTCAGATGTTGCTCCTGTTATCTCTGTACACCAAGCACAAGATTTGGAGGTTACGTTCACTGAGGTAGAGTTGCATGCAAGTCTAAGAGACGTAGGGAGATGGAAATCTCCTGGTTGGGACGGGCTTACTGTTGAGTTCTTCCTGTCCTTTTGGGAATACCTTAAGGAACCTTTATTGGTAATGATGAATATGGCTTGGGAAAAGCAAGATGTACCCCTTTCTTGGAAGGAGAGGTTGCTCAAGTTATTGCCAAAGCATGTCTTTTGTGAACAATTTTCCCATTGGCGGCCTATCACCCTTATGCCAGTAATATACAAATTGATGGCCAAAATGATAGTCAACCGTGTTAAGGATTACCTGCATGAAGGACTTCATCAATCCCAATATAGTTTCATACCTCGCCGGCACATCACTGACAATTTGGTGAATGTCATTATAGGCATGGATATGCAAAATACACTCAGCAGGATGTGTTGGTTATGCAAGTTGATATTGAAAGAGCTTTTGATACTGTTTAATGGGATTATATCGCAGAAACAATGCAAAGACTGGGATTTGGGCCGAAAATTTTGAGCCTGATTTTTCTCATGTATGCTCAGAGCACTTCTGCAGGTTTGTTGAGTGATTCTATCACAGACGCCTGGAATCTTGGGCGCTCGGTCAAACAAGGGTGTCCTCTTAGTGCTTTGCTTTAAGCAATTGCTTCGCACCCCTTGTTGTTACATCTTAAGGCCCTCACTTCCTCGATTCTGCATGGCCTTGTTCTGCCTTCCGGAAAGCAATTTATTGGCCAAGCATATGCTGATGACTCTCTTTTCATGCCAAAAAACGTTAAGGAGGATGTGCAACAGATCGTGCATGCTCTGCATTTATTTGGCTTGGCAGTTGGATTGCATGTTAATTTTCGTAAATCCAAGCCAATGGCTCTGAAGAAATTTGATTGGCATAGGCTTCTATGGCCCTAGGAGATTGTTTCCCCTCAGACTATAGTACGCCATTTGGATATCCGATCGGTTGGAATGTGTTCGTAACACAGAAACTTGAATGGGTGTTACAAAGAATCCACTTAAAGCTTAGCAATTGGAAATTGTCAACTTGGCCATTGCATGTGCGACTTAGTATTGTTCAATGCATGATGATGGCCTATGTGCAGTTCTATTGCCACTCTTATACTGGCCTCAGCAGTGCCTTGGGTCTCTTATGTCATGTATGCTGGAACATTTATGGCATACTTCCTCCCACAAGAAAGGATTACGGTTTCTATCTATGGATAAGCAATGCACGCCTAAGCGATTGGGAGGGATTAATATTCTCGATTTGTGTCAGCACGTTTTGGCTCCCAAAGCAATGCTTCTACCTACACTGGTGGATCAGTGACAGCCATGGACGCTCATGATTTCGCATTTGTGTGAAGGCAGTGTCACACATTCCTTTGGTCATTGGCATCCTTCCTATGGATGTCGTTTCTGGGCAGTTGGATGGACATGTTCCAAGATGTCCCTTCACTTTGTCTCTTGTTGCGGATTGGAAGGCTGTCACCTTGCACTTATCTTGGCACGGTCGTCAATCTCTTCCAGGAAATTCACTTCGGTTGGAGAGCATTCATCGGAGCGAAGCATTCTCTCTTACTTTGGTTCAATGTTCTCCTCGACAAGCTTACTTTCTTTTGGCAAAAAGGGATCTGCTAGGTTGATCAAGTGGGTGGATAATGAGGGATGAGTTCTTTCTTTTTCGCTTGCTGCTATTCATTATGACTTGGGAGCTCATTATCGACACTTATGGCAACAAATTCAACAGCTTCTTGCAAATGTTTTTCCGGTGCCTACACGGTTTGCGGACTCTCGGTCAGACATATTAGGATGGACTGTATATCCGCAGGGTTTGTTTATGCCTTGCTGCAGTCTGATGCATGGATTGTGGCTCATGGAAATGATTTGTGGTCGCTCTCCAGATCTCAACTGTGGTGGCAAAAAACACTCTCGCATTTGGAGGAGTCATTTGCCACTTAAGGAAAACGTTTTCTTGTGGAGATGCATGGTAGGCTCTCTACCGGTTGGTACTTTGTTGCATGCACGACGTATTGCTTCCGCTCGTTGTGTCCAATGTCATGGGGCTGACGAGTCGGTTACGCCTTTGCTTTGGAATTGCCGCTGCTCCCGGACTTTCCTCAGGCAAGTGTCCTCTGCTCTCTGCCTTTGTTTCCCATTTGCAATCGTGTGTGTGTGCGTGTGTGTCCGGCGATGGGAGCATCCACTCTTCCTGCATCTCCCTAGCTCTACTACTCAATCACTCAGTATACCTCTACTGGTGATATTCCCTGTATCCCTCCTATTGTCTCTACTCAAAGCTCTGGACGGAAGAACACTTTGATTTGTCTCTGGGTGTCTCCCAGTCTATTAGCCTCTCTCTCTCTCTCTCTCTCTCTCTCTCTCTCTCTCTCCATGCTTGATGCCGTTGAATCTCCAGTAGATATAGTCCAAGACATCTCTGATCCTGGTATGTCATTACTCTAGATAGAGGCCCAAAACCCTCTCTAAAGAGGCAATGAAAGCACCCATGTATCTCATAGTATGTTGTATAGTGGCATATGTAGTGGAGCTCTGTCTCTAGTTGTCTCTGACACAGCTGGCACCCTGACCTCAGCTGAGATGCCTCGAAATCGGCCAGTCTCCATCTCCAACTGGTATGATGATTCCGAATTTGTTCAATAGCACAACGTAGGCCATGACACCATTCTCTGTGAGTTGGAGAAAATGCCCCATGTAGGTAGTCATCTTCGTGCCTAGCTCCTGTATAGGTTGTATCCATGTCCTCTGGGTATTCACCTGAAACACATCCTGTCATAGAAGCCTAGTGACTTCCCTTCATGTCACAGAGAAATGAAATGAAATGTTATATTAACGTCTTCAAAAGGCCAAAATGACCTATGAGACCAAAAAGTTACAATTGGTGAATCTGATACCATGTCTGAGTACGGAAATTACAAAGTTGCCAAGTTAACAAAGAACTAACACTAAAACACTAAGGAGAAAGGAAATAAGGGGGGGGGGGGGGGGGGGGGGGGGCGCTCATGGGTTCACATGAAATCTCTCATCGGTCGCTGTCGGATCTCATCGACCTCCTCCATGGTCAGAACTCTGGTTGGGCATCTTGCATGTCGAGCTAGAGTGATCTGTATCTTCTGTTGCAACCTTCGTCGCTAATGGGAGAGCCCCCGAGGTCGTGGACGTCTGGATCTGCCAAGTTCAGGGGCTCTGTCAAGCAGTGTACCTCTAGTATGTTTAGGCTCTGAGATCTGCTGTAATGACTCCTCTGTTGGCCCTCCTCCCTCTGGTGTAAAGAACTCTGTGATTCGTCTCTGAGACTGTCTTTCCCCTGATGTCCTCAGCAAGCTCTCCCTAAGTCTGCACAGCTCTAGCAGGAACAATCCGAGACAATTATGATCCCTGTATCTCATGACTCTAGAAAAAGGTCCGAACCCTTCTCCGAACAGGCAGTGGAAGCGGCCGCGTATCTCATAGTATGTCGGGCAGTGACATGTGTAGTGCAGCTCTGTCTCTCGCTTTAAGTTACATAAGTGACATATCCTGGCTCTTGCCGGCACCCCTCGAAATCGGCCAGTCTCGATCTGGAGATCCCATACACCATGCATACAGGAAATTGATCTCGTCAGTGCCTCTACCACGAGGCGGGGGGGGGGGGGGGGGGGGGGGGGGGGGGGGGCGGCTAGCTCGGCTCGAATAATCTCATGTGGTACTGAGGCCTTAGCCTGGATTATCCGAGCGATCATAGAGACCAGAGGCCTCTCCATACATCTCCATCCATCTGTGTTGCCAGATCTCCCATGGTGGTCTACTGACGGTCCCTATACCTGAACTCCATATCTGGAGTTACTAGCGTGTCAAAAAGCCAAAGCTTTGTTCGCGGTTCCTAAAATTGAACCTGCGAACACATCCTCTCCAGTCCTCCCAAAGCTACATATGCTCTCGTCAGTCTAGTCTTTGATGCTCTTCTTAGTGAAAACACCGATCCACTGAATACTACCCCAAGATAGGTATATGCATTTGTGTACTCCACAGTCTCCTGGCCATACATAAGTGTGGGTGCCGACCTCCTGACCCACTGCGGTGTGGTGTTGAACACCATAACCTTGGTTTTCCCCAGATTGACCGACAGTCCACTATCACGAGCAAATGTATGCAGAGCATCCAAATCACGTTGCATCCCCTCTGGGGAGTTTGAAATCAACACAATATCATCAGCATATAGTAACAGCGGAATCCATGTCCCTGCTAGTTGAGACCCCCTGTCCCCCTGCCGCTCTACATAGTCTGAAAACTCATCCACATACATCCCAAAAAGAGTCGGGGATAGGGGGCATCCCTGCTTTACTCCAATAGTGGACTGAACCATGTCAGACATTCCCTCAGTGGTGCGTACCCGCCCTATCACTGTCCTGTATAGAGCCAGAATACCCCATATCAGCTCTGTAGGCACACCCATGTCCTGTAGTCTGCGTATAAGTCTGGCTCTCGGCACTGTGTCAAAAGCTTTGCGGAAATCCACAAAGCTACAACACATTCTCTTGCCATGGTGTCTACCCTCCTCAATAATAGCTCTGAGTGTCAGAATCTGGTCAAAAGTGGAGAAACCTCTCCTGAAACCTGCTTGCCCTGGTGCTCTTATTCCCTCTCGCTCTGCCCATCTACTCAGCTCTTGCTCAAGAACGGATGCATACAACCTAGCTAATGTGTGGCCAACCATGATGGTGCGATAATTCGCAGGAATCATGGGATCTCTTGACTTGAAAATAGGCACAATCGTAGAGATACTCCAAGTCTCCGGGAAGCCTTCATACATGGCTCGAGTAAACATCATACCCAAGAGCTCTGCAAGCATATCCCTGGCATGGATGAAGTGCTCTGCTACCAGACCATCATGATCATGTGCTCTCCTTGTCTTCATCTTGTCAATGGCTTTCCTTACCCTCTCGGCAGTAAAGAAAGAACATGTCTCTGGGCATGTCTCTAGTGGGTCCGGCAGGGGTGGTTGCCCTAATGCTGTGTAGAGAGATGTGGCATATTCCCCCCATGTCTCAGTGGAGGTGACCGCGGGCGGTGGTGAATGCTCGTGGAATAGCCTCCATGCTTCGCCTGAGTCCTAACTTATAAATAGCTGATATAGATCCCGCTCTAGTTGAGATAGATAGGCCCTTTTTTTCGTCTCACTAGGCGGCGAAAGATAATCCGTGACTGTCTATGTGTGGTAATACCCGTGAGCACTTCCCTCTGTAGTTTGATCCTCGTCTCTCTGCACTCCTCATCATACCAACTGTTTTGGGGCATGTTCCCAGATCGTCTCCGTGTTGGCTAGCTGTGGGGGTATGCCTCTGATGCTGCATCATGGAGCGTCTCTGTCAATATCTGAGTGAGTTCATCTAGTGGCCGTCCCGGCTCCTGTCGGTGTGGAAAGCAAGTAAAACCTCCAGCTGCCGAAAATCTTTGTAGACCATTCACAATG
The DNA here is from genome assembly GCF_014529385.1 of Adiantum capillus-veneris. Lineage (NCBI taxonomy): Eukaryota > Viridiplantae > Streptophyta > Polypodiopsida > Polypodiales > Pteridaceae > Adiantum > Adiantum capillus-veneris. The sequence goes on from NC_140958.1 coordinate 94,599,762, forward strand.
GCCAATCTGTGTGCGGTTCCCATCTATCAAGTATCTGCCATATTCAATGTATTCCTCATCTTGTGATAGTCTGGATAGACCCATCTTTGTGACGTCCAGCTCCCTAAGCATCTCTTCGAAGTATCATAAAATATTGTCTGGTGGTGGGCAGTCCTAGCATTGAAATCCCCTAGTATGATAATGTCACCATCCTTGGAAAGCCCCCATATGTCATTATCCAAAATAGCAAAGGGGGATTGTCCTCTAGGTGATGCATATACTGACGTACTAGGAGGAAAGTAACAAATAGCAATGTAGAGGTATCTGCCCATCTCTACCCTGAGCCTCACCCACATGTACCTAGCCTGTTCATCCTTGCGTGCTATATATATCATTGGCTGCAGTTCCTCCCTGAATAGAACTACCACTCCCCCTGAGCCTCGTCCTTGATGCTCCGATCTGGTCTCCTGTCTGCAGGCTGTCTCCCACCTATATCCACTCACCTGTGGCATGGATTGTCCCGGTGCTTGATGCGTCTCAGAGTAGAAAATGATGTCTGTCCCCGTGAAGCTATCCTCAAAGGCCCCTACATCAAGACAGAGTGACCCATTACAATTCCAGGTTGCCATCTTTAGTGTGGTCCCATAGGTCTCGCACCGTCATGCGGGGCGTCGCTCCAATATCACCACCTTTCCATCCATGTAAAAAGCGATCTTCCCCTTTTCCCTTGCTACTCTTATTTCCGGCATTACTTCTTGCATATGAGCAACCTGCGAGAGGGTGAGGTCATCTCCAAGAAAGATGCCAGTCTTCTTTAGAGTCGGTCTCTTCTTCAAGAAGTCTTTCTTTGCTTCCATGGAGGGGAAGCGGAGAATGAGTGCCCTTTCCGTCGAGGTTTCTCCGTTGCTCCCACTTTTCTTAGTGCCCACTCTCCAAGCCCTCGTATGCATCTGCTCGTTGACTCCCACCAGAGTCATGAGTTGTTTCACCTCTTTATCCACATTGTCTTGGTCTCTGAGGCCACATACCCTTACGTGTAAGGCCCGTACACGTCTCCTTTGCTCCTCTTCTAGTGGCAAGTTGATGATGGTTGGCGTGGGAGTGGGGGTTATTTCCTTGCCTTCCCCTTTCTTGACAACCTCGATCCATTTTTCGGCCTTTTCTGCTTTTTGTTGGGTCTTTGTGATGATATCTACCCACGAGGACGTCATTTCTTTTTGTTGCTCCCCACTTCTTTGATGGCTCGCACTTGTTCCTTAATCGTGTTAAGCTCTTCGATGACAGAGGGTTGAAGCTCTCCTTCTTCGAGGGCATTCTGCGATCGCACCTCTGCAAGCTCTTTCTTGAGTATTGCGATTTCCTCATCTTGGGCCTTCACGAGATCCTCGAGAGTCTGTATCGTGCTTTCCTATATTGCCACTCTTGCGTCGAGTTCGTTAATTGTACCTAAGAGGTGGCAGTTAATCTGGTTGATGGACTCGCTCAATTCTTCTTTGCACTTTTGAATGGCATCCTCCACTGGGTCATCCTTGCTATTTTGCTTTCTCATGATTGAGAGTTCGCAACAAGAGAGGGGGAGGGTGAGGGGAAAGATGGGGGGGGGGGGGGGGGGGGGGGGGGGGGGGGGGGGGGACAAAGGCAAAGCTTTTTTTTTTCCTTCTCTCTCTACACGTGCAGGCTCTTTCTCTCTCTACGCTCGCAGTTTTTTTTCCTCTCTCTCTCTCTCTCTCTCTCTCTCTCTCTCTCTCTCTCTCTCTCTCTCTACGCTTGAAAAAATGTCTCTTTCTCTCTCTACGCCTAAAAAACGCCTCTCTTTCTCTCTCTACGCCTAAAAACGCATGTTTCTCTCTCTACGCTCAGGGACCACTCTCTCTCTACGCTCTTGGACCAAATTCTCTCTCTACGCTGGGAAAGAGTGCTCATTCTCTCTCTACGCAAGGGCTGCAGGAAAGGGGGGCAGTGAGCAGTGGGTGGGGGGCAGGGGGTGCAGCGCGCGCGGGCATGGGCATGGGGCGGGGAGCGCGCGAGCGAGCAGTGGGTGGGGAGGTGCAGCGCGCGCGGGTGCAGAGCAGGGGCAGGGCAGCAGGAGCAGGGCAGAGCAGCGGGAGCAGGGGGGGTGCAGCGCGCGCGGGCAGAGAGAGAGAGAGAGAGAGAGAGAGAGAGAGAGAGAGAGAGAGAGAGAGAGAGAGAGAGAGAGAGAGAGAATCTAGAGAATACTGAAAGGGGGAAAGCCTGTTCATAGAGAAACCATGTAGCTCAAATCATGCAAAGCAATAGATTTTCAGATAATGGAGCTACAAATTAATACCCAAGAGGACAAGGAAGAAATTCTTACCAACCAAAATAAGGTGGTTCCATTTTTGGAAACGCAGAAAGACTATATATAGGAAGAAGTAACTTCACAAATTGACGAGAAAAGAGATTTGTGGCATGTGCAAAAGGTCAAGTAAAGATGGAAGTCCTACAAGATAAAGAGGAACAAAAGGCAGCTTATATTCCAGATGACAAAATCTACAATGGAGAGTCAAGCCATTCCATTCATTGATATCGGAGATTCCAATAACAATCAAAAGGAGCTGTGTGATTTGAGATATATGGTATTTTACCTTGTACAACTATTTTGTGGCTTTTTTCAGCAAGCTGAGAGTTTAAGAGAGAGGTCTTTTCCTTAACTTTCAAGATAGATTTCAAATACGAAGGTAATCTTTTTGAAACTTTATGCAAGTCCAATACTGAGGTAAAAACTCGGGAAGACAAACCAAACATCCAGGTCCTCAGTAACAGCAAGCCAACATTTTAAAAAGAAGCACATGCCATTTCATCTCGAGAAAGTTAAATAAAATTTGAGTAATATCAGGCCAAAGTTGCTAAAGAAACCAAAGCAACTTGTCTGAGAGTATAGCTCTTGCAATAGGTTATTATCTGCTCCCCTCATTGGGAACTTTTTACCCTCATAATCCTTCAAAACATATAAGACACACACATTCACACAAACTCCTCGACCTGCATGACCAACTTCTTGTCTTCTAAACTTTATCCTAATAATCCTTCGGAACAAATATGCCACACACATTCACACAAACTCCTCAGACCTACATGACCGACTTCTTGTTTCTAAACTTTATCTATAGCTTTTGATTGAAAGACAAAACTTTTCTTCAGTTTACAACAAAAAGCTTACCGGAATGTCAATACCACGCCCAGCAACATCGGTTGCCACCAGACAGTTAAACCTTTTGTTGCGGAAGCCTTCTAAACTTATCTGTTTGATAACCAACATGAACCTATGTCAATTTGGCCCCCCCGGTGTGGCGGACTGCAAGAGATGGAAACAAAACAAACTCACCTCTCTCTGATCCTGAGTCTTTCCACCATGAAGAGTTGTCACACGATATCCCAGCTTGTCAAGTTGTCTTGCCAAAGCATCTGCTGATTTCTTGGTATTTACAAACACCATTGCAGTTTTCTCTCCAAGATCATTCAGCAAGCGTTGCAATCTGAGAACACCCGGGTTAGAAAAGGGGGGGTAATATTTGAAAAATACCATTGTTAGCATAGAATGTGAAGCGAGATGGTTCTATAGTGCAGTACCTATCCAGCTTCTCAGCCTCTTTGACCATGATAACGTGTTGCGTAATGAGTTCAGTCGCCTTGCCTGCCGTGCCTATTGTAACCTACAGAAAAATGAAATCTCTCAATCTCTCTCTCTCTCTCTCTCTCTCTCTCTCTCACACACACACACAGTGCCATCCGGGCCAATTTGGTGCCACAGGGCAATTTTGGCATGGCTGGTTTTTCCGACCAACAGATACATATGGCACGAGTGACGCAAAATTTCAATGGCCAAGGGGCGCCGATGATCCCTATTCCAGTGCCCATGTTGCAGACAATTCCCTATGACAATTTGGGAGCACTGGAAAAGCCAATTGCCTACAAAGAAGGTGGTGCAACTGTGAAGTTTGATACTTTCAGCGGCTTTGAGGATGAGGCAAAGGCTCTTACTTTCCTCCAACAGTTTGATACAGCTTATGCAAGGGGGATTTTACAAAGGCCTCCATGGTTAGGAAAGCTGCTACTTTCTTGAAAGGCAATGCACTTAGATGGTGGACAGCACTGTTGATGCAAGGACAGGCATCGACCACATGGGTATACTTCAAGCGAATGTTTTCATCTACATGGCTGTCAAATGAATTTGAAGCCGATGTCATGAAGGATTGGCACCAACTCACTGCAGCTACTTGCAAGAGCCTACAGGAGTACAATCGGAGGTTTTGTAAAGCGTTACTCTCAGTAACCTCCTACATGTTTGTGCCACTAACAGCGGAGATTGAGAAGTATTGTTGTGAGCTGCCTAAAGGGCTTCGAGATTACTGTACAAAGAACAAAGTGGCTACCCTCACTCTGCTTATGGAAGTTGCCAACACTGGTCTTGCCTTGTTGAAGGGAGAGGACAATGGGTTTCCGGGCAACTTGAAAGGGGGTTAGCAAAAGAAAAATTCAGCAAAGAAGCCCATTGTGAAAGTTACTCCTGAAGCATCCCAGGGGTCAAAAAAGGTAAACAAAGTCAAGGACTCAGCCGAAACCTCTAGAGCACGGGCTAAGAAATAGAAAAGGAAGCCTTCTGTGTGCAAGTCGTTCGAGGAAAAGAAAGTTCTAATGGCTACGAACAAATGTTTCCTATGCGAGCAACCTGGTCACTTTGCTACAAATTGTCCACAAAGAAGAAGACCAGCCGATTTGGATGACAAAGAAGACAGGAAAGGCAAGAAGGCCCAAACCACAGCCGGTTTAGTGCCAGATATGGTGGGTGATAGGCCAAGTTCAGATGCCAGTGAGCTATGCAAAGCGTGGGGTAAAGTCAGAGACCAAACAACACTTATCTTCTTTGATCCACATACTAAAGCAAACTCTATCTCAGCGGAGTTGGCCATCAAGTTGGGCATCAAAGCTGAAGAGATGGGGTACACAGCAGAGGCAGGGTTGGCATGTCCTGGGCACTCAATGTGTGACGCCTATCATTGGAAAGTTGTGTCTGCATATTCGGTCATATGTGGGCACAAAAGAATTTTACATCATGCCACTAGAAGGGTGCGATGCGCTGTTGGGAATCTCGTGGATGTTGTGTATACATAAAGTGTTGGATGCCTTCAACAAAAAGAACACACTTCAGCATAGGGGCAAAACTCACATGCTTGATGTAAAGCTTAGAGGGGAGTCTGTCCCTATTGTGAGTTCCAGCAGGGGAATTGGTTTCGCGCAAGTTTTGGGGCTATTCTACTGCTGAAATTTGGCCAAATCAAGTGGTATCTAGTTGGATATAGATAAAGGATTCCCAGAACCTTACTTTGTAATTTACCCTCTCAAAGAATAAAGAAATACCGAAAGGGGCGCCAATTTTGGGGCCTACAGGTTGTCGGCATCTGCTCGGAGCATTCTAGCTTCCGAGCCGTGTGTGGGATTAAGTGTTAATTCCCGTCGCAGGTTTCCTTTGCAAAGTACTCTGTGTGTGTCTAAAGTAAAGAATTTCGGGTGAAAGCCAACGCCTACTGCCCCACGGGCCGGTTTCATGGTTCCATTGCCGGGATATCAATCACTTTTTCCTCAAGAAGTGAGCCTCGGTTGTTTTGGGTAAAGACATAGAGTATAGGAACGCGGGATTACACTATGGCCGACAAAGGGAAGGGCATTATGGAAGAGGGTTCCTCTTCACAGGACAGACAGGAAATGCCGCATGTACACCCTGCTAAAAAGCGATCAAATTAGGGTTGATTTTCTGCTGCATTTTTAGGGTTTGCAAGTATGAACCAAGATGAGATAGGGAGAGGTCTCACGGCGGTAGATTGGCCACTAGATCTCTTGCGAGACTGACGTGGGTCTGCTAGGTGACACGCTGCTTGCCGATTCTCTGAGGCGATTGCTTGGATTCTTTGACGCATCGGTAAATCATCTTGAAATTTGAGCCTACTTGGTCGTGGGTGGTACATCAATGTTGTGGAATTATGCTCGTTTGCAAAGGGAAGAGCCTCTTGCACAGGTAAAAAGTTAAGGGACAGGTTGCAAGATGCTATGTGGTGAAGTTCAAGAACTATCCACCTATGGATGCAAAGTAGATGGAAGAGCATGAACTGTCAGAGTCACCAAATGTATTGCAGCTTTACCTTGAAGCCTTTGGGTTACAGCCTACGTATGCCCCAATCCACTGCCTGCAAAGGAGGGGTAATGATAGAGCTAGCACATCAAATGTACTCATGGATTTAGTGCAACAGCAGTGTACAGTTTGACAAAAGTATGAAGGTCTCATTAAGTCATCTGTACATATGTTTTGGCAGTCTTTCTTGCGGATACATGCGATGATAAAAGGGTGCTTACCACACAAGATCATCTATGGCATGTATTTAGGGTATGCAATCGAGGACGTTTGCGATTTCAAGAGGGGGGTATGTCACGAGGACGTGGCAATTGCTAACCTTAGTTGTTGGTTTCTTTCCAATGATTTTTGTTTACTTTTGAAGACCCTCTTTTTGAAGTTGCAAATGGTCGGACATATGTATGGCCAATGTGAATGGTAGTTCACCCGCAGACGGGAAGTTGGTCGGCACTGGAACTCGTAAAGTAAAAGGATGTCTAGGCTCAGTTCAAGATCATGTAGGTATCCCCGTCGCACTTAGCAAGTTGGTGGATACTAGGAAGTGAACTCAATAAAGGTATAAAGTCAAGGTGGGATCACTAAGACAAAGTATCCAACAGTTGGGCTACATTGCACTTTTGGATGCGGTCCCAATGAGCATAAATGGTCAGATGACCAATGGGAGCCCCACGGAAGCATCTCCTAAAATTTAGGGAACTGCTATTTTGGGCCATGAAATCTGTTCGCGTCATTACCTTCGGTATGACCAAGGGAACATTTTATTACTTTGCTGCAAAGTCAACTGATGCACCGGTTGAGAGATTTATAAGCAGGAAGCCGAATGCGGAGAAATTGCATGTATGAGTGCCAAGTGGCACTTTTTGGTCAATTTACCAAGTTTTGGAAAACAAAACTCGTAACTGACTTTTTGGAGCAGTTTTGGAGGCTGATAACTGTGATTTTCAGCCATTTCTCTCCATTTTTGAGCTTCCCATGACTTTACCTAGGACAAAGAAGCTCATTTTCAGCATTGGAAGGCGTCAGATGCGTGTTTACAGGGCTATTTTTCTGCGTTTTCAACGATACGCAGGTTTTGGCAACCATGGAAATCTTCTCCTTTTGCATCTATTTGTTCACAGATGCATTACAGGTCAAGGGCAGCAGAGGGGGCGCTTGATTTATGCTAGGGGGATACTTCATTGAGAACCTGTCACAGGTTAAGAGCTATGGAGTGCTTTCTTTCCCTCCCATGTACAGTGTGGTGCTAGGAGTGATGCCCTGCACACTACACACTGCTCTCTCTCTCTCCCCTACGTGCAGTTATGTGATGCCCCACAAGAGGGCTCTTCATTTGACTGATGTACAACTTTGTGGGTTCATGCTTTTGTGCTGAGGCAAGAGCCTCCTTGAGCAAGAACACGGGTAGCTAACTGCTACTCCAAAGCAGGCACCGGTGAGGGTCATAACCTCACCGTAGACGTGCGTTTTCAACGTTGTGTATGCGCTGTAAACTGACTGTTTTTCAGCAATACGGACGCCAGAACCATTGGGAATAGTGCCCCACTCGCAAAGGACAGTTAGGGGACAGTTTGGGGCTGAAAATAGGGCAAAAACCAGTGGGGAATTGGTTTCGCACAAGTTTTGGTGCTATTATGCTGCCGAAATTTGGCAATGGAAGTGAATTCCAGCAGGGGAATTGGTTTCACGCAAGTTTTGGGGCTATTATGCTGCCGAAATTTGGCCAAATCAAGTGGTATCTAGTTGGATATAGATAAAGGATTCCCAGGACCTTACTTTGTAATTTACCCTCTCAAAGAATAAAGAAATACCGAAAGGGGCGCCAATTTTGGGGCCTACAGGTTGTTGGCGTATGCTCGGAGCATTCTAGCTTCCGAGCCGTGTGTGGAATTAAGTGTTAATTCCCGTCGCAGGTTTCCTTTGCAAAGTACTCTATGTGTGTCTAAAGTAAAGAATTTCGGGTGAAAGCCAACGCCTACCGCCCCACAGGCCGGTTTCATATGCTCTTACTACAGAAGGTTTATCACGAACATTGTTGAGATTGCTTCACCCCTACATGCTTTGCAAAAGAAACACGTCACGTTCAAGTGGACACAAAAAGAGATTTCAACTTTTAATTTCTTAAAGGAAATGATGACTTCGGATCCAGTAAATGTCCTACCAGATCTCAAGAAGTCATTTGTCGTCCAGTGTGATATGTGTGGCAACAGTATTGGGGCAGTGTTGATGCAAGATGGTCGGGTAGTAGCTTACGAGAACAGAATCTTGCAAGGGCCAAAAAAGAGGATGCAAATCTACGAGAGAGAGCTACTGGCCGTGATTCATGTGCTTTCTAGTCGGAAGCACTACCTTATGTGTTGATTTTGTTCTTCAGACAGATCATCAAGCCTTGTAATACTTGTTGATGCAGCCAAAGTTATCCAAAAAGTCATACAACGGAACGCTCCTCAGACATCGGCCTCCATCGTTCCGAGGTTTTCAAACATACAACGAAACGCTCCCCAAGCATCGGCCTGCGTCAATCCGAGGTTCAAACAATACCAAAACAGTATTAAAACCAGAGTCACACATTTCAAATGGTCACCAAAACAAGTTCAAAACAAATACCATCCATTTCAAACAGGATTACCAAACAAGTTCTCAAACAGAACTCAAACTTAAAAAACAATCTCGATATCAGTCGAGCTCAAAAAGTCGACTAATTTTCCATCCAGAAACCTACATAAAAAATTAGGGTTAGGTTCCTTCCAGAGACAACCACAACATGGTCCTCCATCAGCTCTTGGACAGATAGTGTTCCTCTGACGGCGATGGTAGTCCCAAGACATAGCAATCACACCGAACCTCCAAGGTCATCAGCTCGTGAAGAGACATCTACTAAGAGATGTCAAGAAATTTCAAGTTATAATGTGCTAGCGTCTACATGCAAGCATTTCAGGATACCCCATTCTGCCAGAAGTTGCACTCCGAAGAAAGATGTCAAAAACCATATAACTTTGAGCGAGAAAGCTTGCCAAGTCTTTCGTAGCTATAGACATCAGCATCTGCGTGGCACTACTTTTGAGAAAAACAGTGACTCGAACCAAATCTTGGATCCTTCTCTTGCAAGTGATCTTTTTGGCTTATTCCCTGTAGGACATGAGCGGTGAAGACGGGAGCGCGCCCGATACGCAATGTATGAAGGGTCGAAGTGGCCAATAAGTCCGGGGTCGGAGCACTTCAATAGCTACTATACTGAAAGAGAGAGAGAGAGAGAGAGAGAGAGAGAGACGACACACGACATGGAGTGGCGAAATTCCACCCCAGAGAGTATTGGCCCCAAACCTTGGCGCTTCTTTCGGTATTTATTTATATTGCATCAACAAAGTACAAGCCGATACTCCAGACTCTGCACCTTTGCCAAGAAGCATGCCAGAGAATAAGCCCTAACCTCATATTTAAAGGCACTTGGCCTAAAAAGCAATTACAGTGAAAAGCCTTCAAACTCAAAACATCTGGTCCAAAAGCAAAGCCAAAAAGCTGCCAGTGTAAATCATGGAAGTCTGTACAACCTGCCACGTAATCAGCCAGCGTAAATCACGGAAATCCGTAAAGCCTGCGACGTCATCATGTCAGCGCAAATTTCAAAAATCTGCCACGTCATCAGTTTGCGCAAGTCTTGAGAGTCCAGCTTTATTTAAATCCTTTATGTCACTCTGGGCCCCATCGGACGGGCTCCCCATAAGTTGGTAGGACTTCTTCTTTTGTTATTTGTTCTCTTAGGGTTTAGGCCCCTTGGCTGACATCTCCAAGTTGGCTCCCTTCTTCAAGGCTTTGACACGTCAGCAGTTTGTTACATCTCCCCTTCGTAATTGTCCGCGATTACAGAATATCTGCAAAACAACTCAAGTTAGCTCAAAAAACATATAAATCCGAAGGACATTTGGAGGGACAATCAGTTTGCTCTTTTCAATATTTATTAAGGAGTTAGCTTCTTGTTTCTGCTCTTTTGATCAAGGAGTTAACTTCTCTTTTCGGCTGTTTTGATCAAGGAGTTAACTTCTCCTTTCGTCCAGATCGAAACTCTTGATATTCCGGCGTAGTAAAATTAGCCTCACACCCAGACCGTATTGATCTTCCACAGGTGTCTTCATGCGCTAAAATTACATACCCAGGCAATCTCATCCAATTAGGAATTTTCAATAGTTGGCACATCACAACGCAACACAAATGCATGTTACAAGACATGGAAACATAAAGCCATCGATGAACACTCCTCCCGCATAACCTAACAAGGTCCGAGCCGGGAGATAATCAACGACTCCCACGTCACTCCTCCCGCATAACCTAAAAAGGTCCGGGCCGGGAGATATAGAGGCCTTTTACAACCAAACGCCCCCCAGACCGCAGCCTGCGTCGTTTGGAGGTGCTGAGAGTAACTACTGCTCAGACTTCTTAATACTCCTCCCGCATAACCATCTAGGTCCAGGCCGAGAGTCACAACAACAATTATTTTACAAGCATACAACCAGACGCTCCCTAGGCATCGGCCTGCGTCGTTCGGAGGTTTTCAAACATACAACGAAATGCTCCCAAGGCATCAGCCTGCGTCGTTCCGAGGTTCAAACGATACCAAAACAGTATTTCTCACTTCTCCACCTGGGAGTAAAATCACCAATTATTGAAACCAGTATCAAACCAGAGTCAAACAATTTAAATCAGCACCAAAACACGTCAAAACAGATAGCATCCATTTCAAACAAATTCCAAACAGAATCACCAAACAAGTTCTCAAACAGATTTCAAACTTAAAAAGCAATCTCGACATCAGTCGAGCTCGAAAAGTCGATTGACTTTCCATCCTTAAACCTGCACCAAAATTAGGGTTAGGTTCATTCCATAAGGTCGTAGCCGAGCACAGCATGGTCCATGCAAGCATTTCAAGATACCCACTCTGCCAGAAGTTGCACTCCATGGTTTCCATGGCAAGCATTTCAGGATACCCACTCTGCCAGAAGTTGCACTCCGAAGGAAGATGTCAGAAACCATGTGTAACAAACTACTGACGTGTCAACCTACTGAAGAATGGAGCCAACTTCTAGATGCTGGCCGAGGAGCCTAAACCCTAAGAAGAACCAGTAACAGAAGAAGAAGTCCTACCAACTTATGAGGACCCGTCCGATGGGGCTCCAAGTGTCACAAAGTGATGACATGGCTGCCCTAAACCATAATTCTTCTGAAACCCTAATTCTTCTGAAACCCTTACCCTAAAATCAAAAACCCTAATTCTGTCCGAAACCCTAATTCTGTTGAAACCCTAACCCTAAAATCAAAAACCCTAATTCTGCCCGAAACCCTAACCCTGAAATCAGAAACCCTAACCCTAACCCTAACCCTTTGCTGACATGGCACACTGACACGTGGCTTGCTGTACGGACGCCAACGCGATATACGAAAAGCTGGCAGCTTTTGGCATCGCTTTTTGGACCAGGAGCTTTTGAGTTTTAAAGGCTTTTCACTGTAAAAGCTTTAAATATGAGGTTAGGGCTCATTCTCTCGCATACTTCAGGACGAAGGTGCAGAGTCTCGAGTACCGACTTGTACTGTGTTGATGCAATATAAAGAAATACCAAAAGGGGCGCCAAGGTTTGGGGCCAATACTCTTTGGGGTGAAATTCCGCCACTCCGTGTCGCGTGTCGTCTCTCTCTTTCAGTTCAATCGTTATTGAAGTGCTAAAAGTCTGTTAAGTCTGTTCTTTTCTATTGGCACGTGGTGTCCGCCTTGTGACAGTAGTATCAGAGCATCAGGCGTGTGCTTTTCAGAAAGCATACCGGTCCTACAAAAGAGGAGACAGAGCTATTGGAATTTTTATTTGAGGCATCTTGGACTTAATAGCCACTCCCACCCTTACTTCATCGCGCATCGGACACGCTCCCGTCTTCACCACTCATGTCTTACAGGCCATAAGCCATTAAGATCACTTGCAAAGAAGGATCGGATATTTGTTTCAAGTCACTGTTTTTCTCAAAAGAAGTGCCATGCAGATGTTGATGTTTATAGCGACCAAGCCGCACACTCCAACTACTTAGCAAGCTTTCAAGAAAAAAAAAATTGTCCGACGTTATATGGTTTCTGACATCTTCCTTCGGAGTGCAACTTTTGGCAGAGTGGGGTATCCTAAAATGCTTGCCATGGAAACCCTAGCAGATTATAACTTCAAATTTCTCGACATCTCTAAGTAGATGTCTCTTCACGAGCAGATGACCTTGGAGGTCCAGTACGATTGCTATCTGGGGACTACCATCACCGCCAAAGAAACATTGTTTCAGGATGGAAAGTCAGTCGACTTTTCGAGCTCGACTGATGTCGAGATTCCTTTTTAAGTTTGAGTTCTGTTTAAACATTGTTTGAGAAAGTATTGTTTGGAATTTGTTTTAAATGCTTGGTATCTGTTTTGAACCTGTTTTGGTGCCGATTTGAATTGTTTGACTCTGGTTTTAATACTGGTTTCAATAATTGGTGATTTTACTCCCGGGTGGAGAAGTGAGAAATACTGTTTTTGTATTGTTTGAACCTCGGAACGACGCAGGCCGATACCTGGGGAGCGTTTCGTTGTATGTCTGAAAACCTCGGAACGACGAAGGCCGATGCCTGCGGAGCGTTCCGATGTATGCTAGAAAACCTCCGAACGACGCACGCCGATGCTTGAGGAGCGTTTGGTTGTATGCTTGAACCTCCAAGCGACCCAAACTGCAGTCTGGGGAGCGTTTGGTTGTACAGTCCTCTAAACTCATGTCCCGGACCTTTTTAGGTTATTTGCGGGGAGAGTGATGAGGTAGTCGTTGAGTAGCTTCATACCGCAGACCGTTTGTCTCGGGGAAGTGCTCAGCGGCGATGTTTGTTGTGTCTTGTAACATGCATATGTAAGCATTTGTGTTGCATTGTGATGTGCCAATTACTGAATATTCCTAATTGGATGAGATTGCCTAGGTATGTAATTTTAATGCATCAAGACACCCGTGGAAGATCAGTACGGTTTGGGTGTGATGGCTAATTTTACTACGCCGGAATATCAAGAGTTCCGATCTGGACGAAAGTAGAAGCCAACTCCTGGATCAAAAGAGTAGAAACGAGAAGCTAACTCCTTGATCAAAACAGCAGAAAGGAGAAGCTAACTCCTTGATCTAAAGAGCAGAAAGGAGAAGCTAACTCCTTCATAAAAAGAGCAAACTTATCGTCCCTTGGAATGTCCCTCAGATATTTTCTCGAGCTAACCTGAGTTGTTTTGTAGATATGCTGTAATCGCGGACGATTGCTCGCTTTCAAGAAGGGGAGATGTAACAAACTACTGACGTGTCAACCTACTGAAGAATGGAGCCAACTTGCAGATGCTGGCCGAGGGGCCAGTAACAGAAGAAGAAGTCCTACCAACTTATGGGGACCCGTTCGATGGGGCCCCAAGTGTCACAAAGTGATGACATGGCTGCCGAAAACCCTAATTCTGCTGAAACCCTAACCCTAAAATCAAAAACCCTAATTCTGCCCGAAACCCTAATTCTGCTGAAACCCTAACCCTAAAATCAAAAACCCTAACTCTAACCCTAACCCTGGTTTGCTCACGTGGCGGGCTGACACATGGCCTGCTGTACGGACACCAGCGCAATTTACGAAAAGCTGGCAGCTTTTGGCATTGCTTTTTGGACCAGGAGCTTTTGAGTTTTGAAGGCTTTTCACTGTAATTGCTTTTTAGGCCAAGGGCCTTCAAATATGAGGTTAGGGTTCATTCTCTGGCATGCTTCAGTACGAAGGTGCAAAGTCTGGAGTACCGGCTTGTACTATGTTGATGCAATATAAAGAAATACTGAAAGGGACGCCAAGGTTTGGGGCCAATACTCTTTGGGGGTGGATTTTCGCCACTCCGTGTCGCGTGTCGTCTCTCTCTTTCAGTTCAATTGTTATTGAAGTGCTAAAAGTTTGTTCAGTCTGTTCTTTTCTATTGGCACATGGTGCTCGCCTTGTGATACCATATAACTTCGGGCAAAACTTTTCTTGAAAGCTTGCCAAGTCCTTGGAAGTGTGCGGCTTGGTAGCTATAGACATCAACATCTGCATGGCACTGCCTCTGAGAAAAACAACAGGTCGAAACAAATCTTAGATTCTTCTCTTGCAAGTGATCTCTTATGGCTTATGCCCTGTAAGACATGAGAGGTGAAGATGGGACTCTTTGTGAATTGTAGATAATTGTTGCGTAAGATGAATAGCAGCTGGATTCTTGACTTGATGGTGTCTGTGGATATCCTGTTTGGAATGTTGACCATAATTAGCAAAGAATGGAGTGTGACGGGTGGAGGCATGAAAGCTGTTGTTATAGGAGAATTCTACTAGCAGTAGGAGCTCGACCCAATTATCCTGGTGATAATTGATAGTACAACGGAGATACTGTTCCAAACTTGATTTACTCTCTCTGTTTGTCCATCACTTTGTGGGTGATTGGCTGAGGAGAGGTTGATTTGTACTCCGAATAGCTTGAATAAGCTTTTCCAAAAGCTAGAGATGAATTGTGGGCCTCGATCAGAAACTATGTCATCCGGTAATACGTGATAACGATAGATATGCTGTAGAAAGAGTTTCGTCGTACCTTCGCCGGTGATGGTTTTAGTGGTTGAAATGAAGTGTGCCCTTTTTGTAAACCGATCCACGACTACTAAAATAGAGTCAAATCCTTGTGACAAGGGTAGCTCTACAATGAAATCCATGGAGATGGATGACCATGGTTTGCTTGGAATGGGCAAGGGATGGAGTAACCCATGAGGACGATGACGAGGGGCCTTTGATTTATTGCAAGTGTCACAAGTGCCTACATACTCCTTGACAAGCTTCCACATTTGAGGCCACCAAAAGTCAAGGGAGAGAAGCTAAATTGTCTTATTAACCCCAAAATGCCCTGCTAATGGAAGATCATGCCGTTGTTGAAGTACCTCCAAGCGTGTTGGTCCTGGCGGAATATAGAGAAGACCCTTATAGTAAATTAGTCCATCAATTTCTTGAAAGTCCTCATTAACCTCTTATCCTTGTAGTAGTTGTCTAATATTCTGAGCAAGTGGGTCTTTGGCAATTTGCGTCTTCACCTTAGAAAGAAAAGTTTAGCTCATGGTGGCGTTTAGCTTAAGCTGCTCAGGTTTCAAAATCACTGACTCTTGTTGATCAAATGCTGCGTCGCCTTCTCTAGGTGCAACGTAGGATCTTCTTGATAAGGCATTTGGCTTACCTTGTTGACGGCCAGGTCTATAAGAGATAAGAAAATCAAACCATGAAAGGATACCACTCCACCTGGCTTGGAGACAATTCAAGACGCGGAATGCCATGAAGTATTCCAAATTCTTGTGATCTGTATAGACAGTGATCTTACGAGGAGCTCCTTCAAGTAGGGGACGCCAAGTGTCGAAGGAGTCGATGATTGCTAAGAGCACTTTGTCATGGATTTCATAATTGATTTTTGCAGCAGAGAACTTGTGGGAATGAAAAGCCACTGGATGTACTCGACCATCCTCTTATACGTGGGATAAAATATTGCCAAGGGCAAAATCTGAAGCGTCTGTTTCTAGGATGAAAGGCTTTGTAAATTGTAGGATCTGCGTGAATTAGAATGCGTGCGGTCGTGAAAGCTTGCTTGAGAGTCTGAAATGCTTTCGCGGCCTCTCGAGTCCCAGACAAACTTATTATGGCATGTCAACCTTGTGAGTGTTGTAACCACCTTGGAGTATGCCTGTATAAAGATACGATAAAAATTTGCAAATCCAAGGAAACATTGAACATCTCTTACCGAGGTGGGTGTCTCCCAATCAAGGATGGTTCGAACCTTCTTTGGATCCATAGAGATTCCCTTTTCAGAAATTACATAACCAAGAAATTCCACCTCAAAGAGTTAGCTTCTCCTTTCGGTTGTTTTGATCAAGAAGTTAGCTTCTCCTTTCTGCTCTTTTGATCAAGGAGTTAGCTTCTCCTTTCGTCCAGATCGGAACTCTTGATATTCCGGCATAGTAAAATTAGCCATCACACCCAGACCGTACTGATCTTCCACGGGTGTCATGATGCACTAAAATGACATACCCAGGCAATCTCATCCAATTAGGAATATTCAGTAATTGACACATCACAATGCAGCACAAATGCTTACATATGCATGTTACAAGACACAACAAACAGCGCCGTTGAGCACTCCCCCCAGACAAACGGTCTGCGGTATGAAGCTACTCAACGACTACCTCGTCACTCCCCCCTCAAATAACCTAAAAAGATTCGGGCCATGAGCTCAGAAGACTGTACAACCAAACGCTCCGCAGACCGCAGTGTGCGTCGCTTGGAGGTTCAAGCATACAACCAAACGCTCCCCAGGCATCGGACTCCGTCGTTCGAAGGTTTTCTAGCTTACAACGGAACGCTCACCAGGCATGGGCCTGCGTCGTTCCGAGGTTCAAACAATATCAAAACAGTATTTCTCACTTCTCCACCCGGGAGTAAAATCACCAATCATTGAAACCAATATCCAACCAGAGTCAAACAATTCAAATCGGCACCAATACAGGTTCAGAACAAACACCCTCCATTTCAAACAAATTCCAAACAAGATCACCAAACAAGATCAAACAAAACTCAAACTTAAAAAGCAATCTCGACATAAGTCGAGCTCAAAAAGTCGACTGACTTTCCATCCTGAAACCTGCACCAAAAATTAGGGTTAGGTTTCTTCCATAAGGTCGTAGCCGAGCACAGCATGGTCCATCAGCTCTTGGACAAACAGTGTTTCTTTGGCGGCAATGGTAGTCCCGAGATAGCAATCGCACTGGACCTCCAAGGTTATATGATCGTGAAGAGACATCTACTGGGAGATGTCGAGAAACTTCAAGTTATAATCTGCAAGGGTTTCCATGGCAAGCATTTCAAGATACCCCACTCTGCCAAAAGTTGCATCCAAAGGAAGATGTCAAAAACCATACAACTTCGAGCAAAATTTTTCTTGAAAGCTTGCCAAGTACCAGGAGTATGCTGCGTGGTAGCTATCAACATCTGCATGGAACTAATGTCTCTAAGAGAATCAGTGACTCGAAACAAATCTTGGATCCTTCTCTTGCAAGAGATCTTAATGGCTTATGTCCTGTAAGACATGAGTGATGAAGACGGGAGCGCGCCCGATGCGCGATGAAGTAAGGGTGGGAGTGGCTAATAAGTCCGGGTTGGAGGGCCAAGATACCTCAAATAAAATTCCAATAGCTCTGTCTGCTCTTTTGTAGGACCGGCATGCTTTCAGAAAAGCACACGCTTGATGCTCTGATACCACTGTCACAAGGCGGGCACCACGTGCCAATAGAAAAGAACAGACTATTAACACTTTAATAACAACTGAATCGAGAGAGAGAGAGAGAGAGAGAGAGAGACGACATGCGACACAGAGTGGCGGAATTCCACCCCAGAGAGTATTGGCCCAAACCTTGACACCCCTTTCGGTATTTCTTTATATTGCATCAACACAGTACAAGCCGGTACTCCAGACCCTGCACCTTCTCCAGGAAGCATGCCAGAGAATGAGTCCTAACCTCATATTTAAAGGCCCTTGGCCTAAAAAGCAATCACAATGAAAAGCCTTCAAAACTCAAAAGCTCCTGGTCCAAAAAGCAATGCCAAAAGCTACCAACGCAATTTACGAAAATCGGTACAACCTGCCACGTTATCATGTCAGTGCAATTTTCAAAAATCTGCCACGTCATCAGTTTTTGTGTGTGTGCGGGTCTTGCTTTATTTCAATCTTTTATGTCACTTGGAGCCCCACCGAACGGGGTCCCCATAAGTTGGTAGGACTTCTTCTTTTGGTACTTGTTCTTCTTAGAGTTTAGGCCCCTTGGCCAACATCTGCAAGTTGACTCCATTCTTTAGGGTTTTGCCTTGTCAGCAGTTTGTTACAGATCTTCACAAGTTCACGCACATTTAGGGTTTTGCTCACCACGATATCTGCATGTCTGACCCGGCTGCAACCATGTGAAACCATCAGCAACCCCCCCAAGTAGGTATGTCATCACTGCCAACCAGTAACCCATAGGATTTATGCCAGTTAATGCGTGCACCACTAGCAATGCAAAAAACCTCTAGGGCCTCCCGCATGGCATCCAGAGCAGCTAGCAAATAGCGCAACATCAGTATAGTGTCATCAGCAAACTCCTAATCGATAAGGTCCGGAGCTGTAGGTATTGGCATGGTCAAGCCACGAAATGCATGACTCTGAGCACGAAGAAAGTCGGACATAGTCTCTCCTACAAACAGATACAGATATGCTGCTAAAGGACATCCCTGACGGACAGATCGAGAAAGCTCAAAAGTGCGACTGACACGGCCACCAATAGTCATAGCACTGCTGGCAGTCCTGAAGAGAGCGGAAATGCCTGAGATCCATCTCGAAGGGAAACCCATCCTGGCTAAATGATCCTTCGAGAAAGTCCCACTCAACACGATCGTATGCTCTCTCGAAGTCTCTCTCTCTCTCTCTCTCTCTCTCTCTCTCTCTCTCTCTCTCTCTCTCTCTCTCTCTCTCTCTCTCTCTCGCAGCACTACTCATTCACAGTTTCCACTCTTTTGTTTTGCTCATTGCACATTCTTTCTCAAAGTAAGGAAGGCCCTCCCGTCCTTTAAGTAAAAGGAACCTTGCGCATCCATTGATCGAATCCTGAGCATACACGATCATTCACTTCCGTTGCACATTAGAGAGAGAGAGAGAGAGAAGAGAGAAAGTGTCACAAACAGCTAACGTGTCAAGCCACTGAAGAACGGAGCCAACCTGCAAATCCCAGCGGAGGGGCCTAAACCCTAAGTGAAGAAGCAGAAGCAACAGAAGAAGTTTTACCAACTTACAAAGTCTTGCCGAGTGGCTTATTTTTAAAGAAGAGTTCCCGCCAACTTTTGGGAGCTTGCCGATGGGGCCCAACTGACACAAAGAGAAAATAAAGCAAAACCCACATGCATAGAAGATGATGACGTGTCAGTTGTACGGACAACCCGCAAAATGCGCCGACTGCTGAAGGGGCAACTTGTACGGATTTTCGATTTTTGCGTTGGCTTGCTGACGTGGCAGCCTCTACAGATTTCCATGATTTATGCTGGCTAATTTTCAACGCCAACTTTTGGGACAGATGCTTTTGAGTCTGATTGCTTTTCATGTAAGTTCTTTCAAAGGCCAAGAGCCTTTAAATAGGTGCAAAGGGCTCATTCTTTGGCATCCTTCAGTGTGAAGAGGCAGGGAATTCCACCACTCCGTGAAACAAACTTGTACACCCGAAGTCAAGATTCTACTGCGACACAACAGAGATTCACTTCAAAACAGTTCTTCACCACTTCAAATCACAGTTCAAAAGAGAGTCGACACGGCCCGGCATAGTTCCGTGCCAAGGGGTATTGGCCCCAAAGACTGGCGCCCCTTTCGGTATTTCTTTTTATATTAATCTTTGAGCAAAGTACACCTCCCGTAGGGTCCTCCGCTCTCAGACCTCTGCGTCCAGATGCCTTGAAGAGTGAGGCCCTTAGGGCTTTCTTACAAGGGATGCCAAAAGCAGAGGTTCAAAATCAGTCAAACTCAAAATCAAAAGTTCCAAAAGCAATTGATCCTCAAAAACTGGTAAAAAGGAGCCAGAGCAAATTACGGAATTCCGTACATTACTACCACGTCAGCAGCTAGAGCCTAGCACAAAATCAGTGATTTCCATATAGTACTGCCACGTCAGCTGTCAACGCAAAATCAAGGATTTCCGTACAATACTGCCACGTCAGTTGTCAACGCAAAATCAAGGATTTCCGTGCAGTCAGTCACATCATAACTCTGTTGTGTGTGTGTGTGTGTCCGGGTTGCACTGCCACATCATCAATTTGTGACATACCCCCTCTTGAACGATTGTAATCGCCCTCGATTACACCTGCAAAACAAACAGAGGCCATAAACTGTCTTAGTAGACACTGGTTGTTAGTACCAACCCACTAGACACAACACATCTAGCACTTGTACAAATCGACAATCACATCACCGGACATCATAGGACATCACATAACAAATCACATTCAAATTCATTCCAAATCTCAGACCATGATTAATCGGCAACGTATTTAGTAATCGCATCTAGATCCATCTCGGACCTCACGGATGCCCAATTAACTAATCCTTATTGCAATCATGTGTATAGAGATTTATAAGACCGGATGCTACAGTCATTTCGTCTTTCAGCTCCTGCACTCAAACAAGTCAAGTACAAATCCATTAGTATCATTTCGGGAACTCCAGTTCATAAAGTCATTCAGCAGAATACTGTCATCCTAGCAGTATCCCTTAAGGGACATCAGTGACTCTAAAACAAAATCGGGGTAATCCATTGACAAAGGAACGGAGTGACTCCCCTCTTGTGCAAGCCCGCTGCACTAGATTCACCCATGCTGAAATCCGGGTTCTATCGCTAGATTATGCTAAACCGAATGCTTCAAGGTAAAGTTCCAAAATCTTAGGAGTATCTGCTAGGTCCTCCTCAATCCACTTCACATCCAATGCCGGATAGTTCTTGAATTTAACCAAGAACCGCCTCACTTTACCTTTAATCTGTTTTGGAACAAGTATCTCCTCGCTTTCCTCCACTTCGGGTTGCTCATATGGCTCCCCATCATCGGGCACATCGCCTTTAAAAGGCTTCAAGAGACTCACATGAAAAGCATTATGAATTCTCCAAGTGTCGGGCAGCTTCAGTCTAAACGAGACATCGTTTATCTTTTCTTTTATCTGGAAAGGTCCATAATACCTCATGCCAACCTTTGGAAAAAGCCGCTCCTTTCCTTTTTGTTTTCTTTGGCGTGCCTTCTCATAACATAAGAGCACCCAATCGTCTTCCTTTAATTTCAAATCGCAACGATGTCAATCTGCTGGCTTCTTATGTCTTTCTTGAGATTTCTCTAAATCCTTCCGGGCCTTGGCAAAAACAGTGTCCAAGTCCGTCGTGTACTGGTCGGCTTCAAAAATCTTCTCCAGGGTCTGGGGAATGTTTTGATCTACCAATTGATTCCCTTTTTCCTTTCTTTCCTTGTGCCCTTGGACCTGCAAGTAGCATCTTTCACTTCCCTGTCCATTGGCACGTCAGAATCAATCATCGAAACCCTAAGGTGCTTTATCATCTGATTCCTCTTCCTCTGAAATCCTTTGATGAACTTGCATCTGGTTTCCTTAGTTCGTCGGAACCCTCTAATTCGCCAGAATCCTGTAATGAGCTATCATCTGGTTCCTTTGTTTCATTCTCTTCACTGGAAGACTCTTACCTTTTTGATACTATCCTGCTCGTCGCCGCATAAGTCAATGAGCCGGCATGCATTCCATATCGTTGCTTCATCATGTCCCTTGGCATCAGACTTTTGGTTTAAAGCATAGTCTTGAATCTCTTTAGCAAATCATAGCAAAACCGCTCAATCTAGTCTTTCAAAAGAATCTTCGACGAGTATCCCAAAATCTCTGGCAATAGTCATCCAATGTATCTTTCTCAATCATTTTCAAGTGATGCCAAGGCATGATGACATCTCTTGCATATTCATCGTTCTTTTCAAGTAAAATGCCGCGTTTCGCTCCTTTGAATGTCCTCTGTGTACTGCACTTTGGAGACCTGTTCAGAAACTGTTCAGAATCTGGTCGTGGATTGCGAACGAAGGGATTGTGATGCTCTTCCTCTCTTAGCCTCTCTTGCCTGCACCAGGCTCTGATACCATGTAAAGAAAGAGGATGCAAGAGAGCTACACAAGACAAGCACAAAGCACACAGAGATGGAAAGCTTCTTCTTCTTCTCACAGAAAAGAGAGTACAAAATGACTAAGTGCTAAAACTGAAAAGTAGCACATATGTACATGCGGTCACTAAGTGTGAACTCGCTAGAAGCGTACTAGGCTGGCACTATAAGTGTAGTCCAGCTGTAGAATCACCGGCATAGATCCTCCGTGTCGGTCACCTAACGCGCCAATGAGTAAATGCCGTAAGCGGCCAAGACTCGTAGTGGATGCCAGCTCAAGATGTAGAGCTCGACATCTCAACAGAGAGGCTCTCAGCAGGAGAGATCAACTTGGCTTATGTGCCAACACAGGACAACCTTGCAGATCTTTTCACAAAGGCATTGTCTTGTGAGAAGCTTGAAGCTTTTCGCAAAGCTTTGGGCTTACTCCCCTTTGTGGACTGTGACAAGAAGTAGCGTAAACTCTGATGATCAGTGAAGACCGTAAAATCGGCTCCGAGTAGGTAATGTCGCCACTGAGTAAGAGCATGGATAACCGCCAAAAGCTCTCTCTCATAAATCTGTGATGTCAATTCTGGCCTTGAAAACAATCGACTCTCATAGGCAATGACATGGTCCCGTAGTCAATTTCTCTTTCAATGTTTGAAAGGCAGTCACCTCTGTGGGTCCCCACAAGAAAGGGACTCCTTCTGTGTCAGAATGTGCAAAGGGGGAAGCGACCTCTCCAAACTTTCGAATGAACCACCGGTAGTAAGAACACAAGCCCAAGAAGCTTCTAACTTCATGAACATTCTTCAAGTCAGACCAATCGCAGACAATGTCATTTTTGGCCAGATCTATCTATACTTTTTTTGTTGAGACGATGTGTCCCAAGAAATGTATCTCAGTCAAGAAAAAAAAAATCGCTCTTTTTTGAATGTATAGGCAATTTATGCTTCCTCATTGTCTGGAAAACCCACAAATGATCGATATTATCTGAAAA
Organism: Adiantum capillus-veneris; assembly: GCF_014529385.1. NCBI lineage: Eukaryota > Viridiplantae > Streptophyta > Polypodiopsida > Polypodiales > Pteridaceae > Adiantum > Adiantum capillus-veneris. Next base: position 94,622,639 of record NC_140958.1, read on the forward strand.
TTCAAAAAGTCGTCTTGAAAGCAATCTTGTAGACGTCTCCAGGAGCAATATAGATCTCATGATAATCACTTCTTCATATCAATTCGGCAAGTAGAATTGTGAAGTCTGTCGAGTATATCATCGATCCTCGTAGTGTCGAAATCTGTTCTGGTTCATTGTTTCTTTATCTTGGCCTCGGCTAACGTTGTAAGGTGGCCGGTTCAGTGGTGTACTACCAAGAATCAATCATATGATCTTCACGACGTAAAGGAGGTAACTCGCTTTATACGCCTTCAAAGAAAGAGTCAGCCTCTTTTGCAGAAAAATTTTGTCGTTTCTTTTCAAGGTCAAACATATTCGACCTTCAATCATTATTCAATTCTTTCAAGAAAAATCGAGTAAAGAAACTGAATTTCATCAAGTACAATCTCTCTTGCCCTGCATTTGTCAAAAGTCGCTTTCGTACCTCGATAGTCAACCACGACGTTGTTCTTGTGGTACCAAGGGATTCCTAGGAGGACTTTACAACCTCCCAAGGGCATTACATAGAAGTCCTCGTGCCCTAAACACCCCTGATATTGCAAACAAAGTTTACCAATGTTCGGTGTAATGGAAACATCCCGTCCAGGTGCCGCTAGAACTACCTCCGCCTGTGGCCTTAGCCTGTCGGACGTAATTCCAAGTTGAGCCGCCAATTCAAGTGAAGAAGTTGCCCTCGGCTCCTCCATCAAAGAAAATGAGGGCTTCTTTATTTTTCACTTTGCCCCAAGGGCGGCAAAGTTTCGTACTTTTCGTTCATCTCATTCGGTTCGGGCCCCACTCAATGTGATACTAGTTCTGCTTTTATCTTTCCTTTTCTTTTGCACTCGGCTGCTACTCTGAAACTCTCAAGTTTATCTTCCGGTGGTCCTTTGAGTTCTGCTCCATCTCTTTCTGCGTGTACAGGTTCCGCTTTTCTGCACTCGTTTGTCCTTTCGACTTTCCTCCCTAAATGACAGGAGAAGCAATGGCTACATGCCATCTCGAGTAAATCTTATCAATCAAGTAATCCTTCAGGTGTCTCGCCAATCTCGGGTCCCTGGAGTACTTAATCAATCTGTTCACACATATGCCAATCTGCAGTTGATGTTTGTACTCCGTTCTGGAAAACTTGTCCGTTCAAAAACAAAATTTGCCCAAATCTTCGTTCTTTTATTCAGTTCCCGCATCATATTTTCAACTTTTCTTTGCCTTCCTACTGAGAGGTGTCATCTCTGTCAGATTCTTCACGAGAACCCATGTGTAATCTAGGATTCTTTATGGCTTTATGCCCTGTAGGACAAAGCGATGAAGACGGGAGCGCGCCCTATGCGCGATGTATGAAGGGTGGGAGTGGCTAATAAGTCCGGGGTCGGGACACGAAGATTCTTTCACAAAAGTCTGCGTGTGCTGCAAAAGGGATCGGATCCTCCATAGAAGAAGAATCTTTCTGTGCTCTGATACCACTATAACAAACTTGGACACCCGAAGTCAAGATTCTACCGCAACACAACGGAGATTCACTTCAGAACACTTTACCACCACTTCAAATCAAAGTTCAAAAAAGAGTCGACACGGCCCGGCCTAGTTCCATGCCAAGAAGTATTGGCCCCAGAGACTGGCGCCCCTTTCGGTATTAATCTTTTAGCAAAGTACAACTCCCGCAGGGTCCTTCGCTCTCGACTCTGCATCTAGATGCCTTGAAGAGTGAGGCCCTTAGGGCTGTTTTATTCTTACAAGGGATGCCAAAAGAAAAGCCCCAAAATCAATCAAATTCAAAAGCAAAAGTTCCAAAAGCAACTAATCCTCAAAAATTGGCAAAAAGCAGCCAGCACAAAATTAAAGAATTATGTACATTACTTCCACGTCAACAGCCAACAAAAAATCAGGGATTTTCGTATAGTACTGCCACGTCAGCTGTCAGCGGGAAATCAGGGATTTCCGTATAGTATTGCCACGTCAGCTGTCATCACAAAATCAGGGATTTCCGTGCAGCCAACCACATCATCACTTTGTCGTGTGTGTCCGGGTTGCACTGCCACGTCATCAATTTGTGACACTCCGTGTCGCGTGTGCTCCCTCTCTCTCTCTTTCAGTTCAATTGTTATTGAAGTGTTGCAAGTCTATTCAGCGTAACCGCGAAATGTTTCAAGGCCGAAACGTTTCACCCTGAAACGCGGCGTTTCATCACGAAATGTTTCAGTCCAAAATGAGAGCACAGTGAAACGTGAGACCGAAACGTGCGTTTAGCCACTTTGAAACTAAAACTATGGTAACTTGTTGTTAGCGAAACGGCTTGTGTTTCACTTGGTGAGCGAAAAGTTTCAAGGCCCGAAACGTTTCACCTCTCCTTACTTGCCGAAACGCATTTCATGGTGACGCTGAGTCTGTTCAGTCTGTTCTTTTCTATTGGCACGTGGTGCCCGACTTGAGAGAGAGAGAGAGAGAGAGAGAGAGAGAGAGAGAGAGAGAGAGAGATTATGGTGACATCCTCGAGAGGGGAAGTCGCTAATCTGGATAGGCAATGTGTTCAATCCTTGGGAAGTGGAGTACAAAAATCTGCAATGATTGCTTTGCCTCCTTTGCAAACTTCTGACTTCTCATTCTTCCTTGCTTCTTTTGCTTGAACAATTGTGTTGATCTATCCTTCAACTGCAATGTTGTCACCTCATCTAATATCCACATCTTTGTGCCTTTGAGTGATTTTGTATGCTTCATTTTATCTACTTTTTCAAAAAAAATCATAAAAGAGAAAGATGGATAGAAGCCTCTTTCTTAGAACGTAATATCCATGTCTGTCAAACTACTGACGTGTCAAGCCACGAAAGAATGGAGCCAACCTGCAGATCCCTCTCGAGGGGCCTAAACCCTAAGTGAAGAAGCAGCAACAGAAGAAGCAGCAACAGAAGAAGAAGCAACAGAAGAAGTTTTCCCAAATTGCAAAGTCTTCCCGAGTGGCCTATTTTTAAAGAAGAGTTCCCACCACCTTACAGGACCCTGATCGATGGGGTCCAAGCCACCTAGAGACATTAAAAATAAGGCAAGACCTCACACACTCAGTCTTTTGGCGTAAACTGTTGATGACGTGGCAATTAAACACGCCCACATGCTGACGTGGCAACCTGTACGGACGTCCTTATTAGCCACTCCCACCCTTACTTCATCGCGCATGGAGCGCGGTCCCATCTTCAGCGCTCTATCTTACACGGCATAAGCCATAAAGATGACATGCAAGAGAAGGATCAAAGATTTTTGAGCCACCAGTTTTTTTTAATCAGAGGCAGTGCTATGCAGTGGAGGATGTCTATAGCTACCAAGCCGCACACTCCAAGGACTTGGCAAGCTTTCAAGAAAATTTTTGCCCGAGGTTACATGCCTTCAAACATCTTTCTTTGGAGTGCAGCTTCTGGCAGAGTGGGGTATCTTGAAATGGTTGCCGGAAACCCTAACAAATTACAACTTGAAATTTTTGGACATCTTACAATAGGTGTCTCTTCTCGAGCTAACAACCTTGGAGGTTCACTGTGATTGGTATATCTTGGGGCTACCATCACCACCACAGGAACACTGTCTGTTGAGGCATGTTTCGACTATTTAAGAGCTTATGGACCATGATGCAGTTGGCTACAACGTATGGAAGAAATCTAACCCTAATCTTAGTGCAAGTTTCAATACAAAAGGCTTGTCGACTTACAAGCTGGACAGATGTCGAAAATGCTTTTTCAATTTAAATTAGCAGTTTTCTGGATCTGTTTGAGAAATTGTTTGGTGATCTTGTTTGGAATTTGTTTGAAATGAATGGTATTTGTTTTAAACCTGTCTTGGTGCCGATTCGAACTGTTTGACTCTCGTTTAAATACTGGTTTCAACGCTTGGTGATTTACTCTCTGGTGGAGTGGTGAGAAATGTTGTTTGGTATTGTCTAAACCTCGGAACGACGCAGACGGAATGTCTGGGGAGCGTTTCTTTGTATGCTAGAAAACCTCCGAATGACTGCAAACGAGATGTTTGGGGAGCGTTTGGTTGTATGCTTGAACCTAAAAACGACGCAGGTTGAGGTTTGGAGAGCGTTTGGTTGTAAAAGGCTTCTATATCTCCCGGATCAGACCTTTTAAGGTTATGCGGGAGGAGTGATGAGGGAGTCGTTGAACAGCTCGTGGCTCGGACTTGGATGGTTATTTGCAGGGGGGGTGTTCATCGGCGACTTTATGATTCTATGTCTTGTAACATGCATATGTGAGTGTTTGTGTTGCATTGTGATGTGCCAACCACTAAATACTCCTTATTGGATGAGTTTTTCTGGGAAGCCAAAAACCCAAGATATCAAGAGCTCCAATCTAAAGTGAGAAAACTGATTGTCCCTCGGAATGACCCTCGGAAATTGTTTTGCACATACACAGTAATTGTGGACGATTACTTTCTTTCTAGAAGGGGGGATGTCACAAACTGCTCACGTGTCAAGCCACGGAAGAACGGAGCCAACCTGCAAATCCCTCTCGAGGGCCCTAAACTTTAAGTGAAGAAGGGGCACCAGAAGACGTTTTACCAACTTGCAATGTCTTCCAGAGTGGCCTATTTTTAAACAAGAGTTCCCACCAAACTTACGGTACCCCGTTCGATGGGGTCCAAGCAACCTAAAGACATTAAAATAAAAGCACGATGCAGTACCACACACTCAGTCTTTTGGCATAAACTGTTGATGGCGCGGAATGTTGCACCTGTACGGACGCCCGCAAAACGCGTTGACATGCTGACGTGGCATCATGTATGGACGTCCGCCAAATGCGCTGGCTGCTGGCATGGCAAATTGTACAGATTTCCTGCTTTTACGCTAGCACCAGTTTTTGAGGTTAGATGTAACAGACTTGGACACTCCAAGTCAAGAATCAATCGCGACAGCACCAAATAACCACTTCAAAACAATTCACAGATCACAATAGATTTGCACTGGCCCGACGGAGTTCCGTGCCTAGAGATATTGGCCCCAAAGACTGGCGCCCCTTTCGGTATTTCTTTATGTATTAAAATCAATGTCAAAGTACAAAGAGCGGTTAGGGTTTCACTCTCAGACTCTACGTCCACATGCCCTAAGAAGTGAGCCCTAAACCACTAATTTAAAGGTTACAAGGGATGCCCAAAAGCAGAGCCCCAAAAGCTTCAAAATTAAAAGCAAAGAGTTTCTCTCACAAACTCTCTCTCTCTGTGGCTTTAATAAAATAAAGCAAGTTTTATTCTCTCTCTCTCATCAAATCAGCGTGGAGAAAAAGCAAGGACTTGAGTCGCTGGGTGCTTTTTTTCCACCTCCGCAATTTCCGAAAACTGCTGCCATGTGGCATGGCCGCCTGATTTTAGGGTTTTTGGCAAAAATTAGGGTTAGCAATTTTTTAGGGTTTCTGGCAAAAATTAGGGTTTCTGTTGTCGATAGCCACGTCATCACTTTGTGACATACCCCCCTCTTGAAAACATTGTAATTGACCGCGATTACGCCTGCAAAACCGACAAAAGCCATAAACCATCTTAGCAGACACTGACTGTTAGTACCTACGTACTAGAAACACACATCTAGCACATGTACCAAATTGACAGTCACATCTCACGACATCACAGGACATCACTAGACATCACATGACATTCAACATTGATTCGGATCTTAGACCATGATTTATCCGCAATGTTGCTAGCAACGGCATCTAGATCCAATCGGGACCTCATCGATGTCCGATTGACTAACCCCTATTGCAACCATGTCTATTCGAGATCAATCAGACAAAAATGCTACAGTCATTTCGTTTATCAGTTCCTGCACTCTAAAGAAGTCAAGAACAAATCGAGCCGGTGAAAAGAAGTTGGCCTTGGCTCCTTTAAAAGAGCTTCTTGATCCTTCACTTTGCCCCAAAAGCGGCAAAGTTTGTACTTTCATTCATTAGATTCGGTGCAGGTCCCACGCCATGTTTGTACCAGTTTTTCTTTTCTATCTGCCTTTTCTGCCACGTCCCTCAGCTGCTCTCAACTCTCAGGCATGTCGTCGTCTTTCTCATTCTGTCCTTTTTGTGCCTTGTTAGGGCACTTCGCGGATTCTCCGCATCCAAAGCACTTCCCCTCTCTGATGAAGCGAGCTCTCTCCTCAAGAGTAAGCTTGGGTCGTGCATCCTTTTTCTCTCGGTTGCTCTTTTTCTTTCTACTTTCATTCCCAGAAGTCTGTTCGGCTCGTTGTGTCATGGCCTCATCTATGGGGTAGGTCAGCCTGCCAGAGTGAATGGCAAAGCCCCGCTTCGCATGACTCATCAACTCCTGAATAGAAGCTGACTTCTGCTCCAAGCAGAGATCTCGGATCTCTATAGGTAGACCCAAGGTGAACCGCTCAATCTGTTCTCTGAACGAGATCTTCTCGAATGAAGAGGCGGGTAGAAAAGAACTCCAGAACCTTTCACAATAAGCATTGATTGTATCTTTCTTAGTCATTCGAAGATGGTTCCAAGCAGCTCGTATATCTCGTTCATACTCTTGCGTCAACCAAGAAGAAATAAAAAGCTTCTTAAATTTCAGCCATTTAACTGACGCAGTCTTGTTTAAAAGAAGCGTGGACCACCAAGTGCGAGCATTCCCCTTAACGTAAGAGGCAGCTCTCTGAATCTTGGAGTGCTCTGAATAGCGTCCTCCCGCGAAAGCGATATCAAACTGTTGTATAAAAGACAAAGCCTTCGAAGCATCTGAGTATCCTGAAAAAGTATCAAACTTGATCGAGTGGCCACCTTCCTTAACCTCTCGGACTTTCTTGCTTTCATCTTCGAGAGAGTCATACTGGTTGGCTTTGTAAAAATTCTTCTTGTTCGCATAAGACTTTCCATCGTCGGAATCTCAACTGTCTGTAGACGAGTCCTCATTAGAACTGTCAATCTCTCGGCAAGATTTAGCCTTCTTTGCCTTCTTCTTGCCCTTTCCGAAGCTTTGTTTCTTGCTTCGCTTTTTACCTTTTTTGTCTTCTTCGCTGGAATTTGAAGAGCTAGAAGAACTGTCAGAAGAAGAAGAAGAAGAAGAAGAAGAACTGGGTACTCCTTCAAATCGAACACGCTTCTTCTGTTTCTTTGCCTTGTCAAATGTCGACTGACGACCTAAATATCCCGTGAAGTCAGTGCCTTTCTTCTACTTTTTGGCTTTCTTTTGCGCGTCAAAAAGCTGAGCAATCCGTGCATCAACCACCTCTTGTAATTCCTTCTCTGAACACTGTTTGTGATCAGAAGGTTTCTTGAGAGCGGGTTTCAAGGGTGGTGTAGTGGTTTACTATCACTACGCATGCACTTCCTGAAAAGAAGTCGCACTCATATATTTTGCCAATTTCAGATCCTTCGCAAAACTGAGCATCATCTTTGTTGCATCGCCGATCAATTGACGACGCTTCATCTCTCTTTGCTCTCCCTGAGTAGGCCGAGGCGGGCCATACTCTTTGACGGAATCTTCGTTGTGATCCCTGCCCGCATCTCCAGATGCAGAGGGAGTCCACTGATCCTTGTGTAAGCCATAGGTGCCATGGAAAAAAACTTGGGGATCGGATTTCCCGTAGAAGAGAAATCGGCCGTGCTCTGATACCACTGTAACAGACTTGGACACTCCAAGTCAAGAATCAATCGCGACAGCACCAAATAACCACTTCAAACCAATTCATAGATCACAATAGATTTGCACTGGCCCGACGGAGTTCCGTGCCTAGAGATATTGGCCCCAAAGACTGGCATCCCTTTCGTATTTCTTTATGTATTAAAATCAATGTTAGAGTACAAAGAGCGGTTAGGGTTTCACTCTCAAACTCTGCGTCCAGATGCCCTGAGAAGTCAGCCCTAAACTACTAATTTAAAGGTTACAAGGGATGCCCAAAAGCAGAGCCCCAAAAGCTTCAAAATTAAAAGCAAAGAGTTTCTCTCACAAACTCTCTCTCTCTTTGTGGCTTTAATAAAATAAAGCAAGTTTCATTCTCTATCTCTCTCATCAAATCAGCGTGGAGCAAAAAGCAAGGACTTGCGTCGCTGGGTACTTTTTTTCCACCTCCGCAATTTCTAGAAACTCTTGCCACGTGGCATGGTCGCCTGATTTTAGGGTTTCCAGCCATTTTAGGGTTTCAGCCAGCAGTTAGGGTTAGGGTTTCCAGAAATTAGGGTTTCTGCAAAATTAGGGTTTCTAGCAGAAATTAGGGTTTGCAGGATTTTAGGGTTTCTGGCAGAAATTAGGGTTTCTGTTGTCGGTAGCCACGTCATCACTTTGTGACATTAGATGCTTTTAGAATTGAAGCTTTTCATGTAACTACTTTTGAGAGGCCAAGGGCCGTTAAATTTGTGCCATAGGCTTATTTTCTGGCACTCTTCCGAGTGAAGGTGCAAAGGATAGAGTACCGGCATTGTACTGAGTTAAAGCAATATAAAGAAATACCGAAAGGGGCGCCAAGGTTTGGGGCCAGTGCTCTCTTGGGGTGGAAGTTGGAACTCCACCACTGCCTATCTCATGTCATGCATCTCTTTCAGATCAAATGTTATTTGAAGTGCTTAAAATTGTTCAGTTTGTTCTTTATTGTTGGCACGTGGTGCCCGTCCCCATAACAATGTCAAAAGAGAAAATCTGCCAGAAATTCTTAGTGAGTATGTAACAGACTTGGACACTCCAAGTCAAGAATCCACCGCGATAGCACCAAATAACCACTTCAAAACAGATCACAATTTATTCGACATTGGCCCGGCGGAGTTCCGTGCCTAGAGATATTGACCCCAAAGACTGGCGCCCCTTTCGGTATTTCTTTTTGTATTAATCTAAGTTCAAAGTACAAGAGTGAGGGCAAGCGCTCACACTCAAACTCTACATCCAAATGCTCTGAGTTGTGAGAGGCCTACCTGCTTATTTATAGATTACAAGGGATGCTAAAAGCAGAGCCCAAAAGCTGAAAATCAAAAGCTTTTAAAATAAAGCAAAAGCTCTTTCTCTCTCTTTCTCTTTTATGCTTTAATAAAATAAAGCAAAAGGCTTTCTCTCTCTTTCTCTCTTATGCTTTAATAAAGCAAAAAGGCTTTCTCTCTCTCCCAACATGCTTAGCCAAAAAGCATGCCAAAAAGCAAAATTGTCGCAGCTGCAGCCTCCGCAAATTCCGCCGCGATTTGCGGGCTGCCACGTCATCAGCTATACGGAGTTTGCTACGTCAGCATTTTCTGTCCCGCAGCCAGCTAGCCAGGTCAACAGCCACGTCACCTTTTCAGCCCGCCCAAAGGGGTCCTTGCCAGGGGTGTGTGTGTGTGTACTAGGCAGCCACGTCACCAGTTTGTGACATACCTCCCTCATGAAATCATTGTAATCGCCCTCGATTACGCCTACAAAATAGACAGAAGCCATAAACTGTCTTAGCAGACACTGACTCTTAGTACCTACGCACTAGAACACACATCTAGCACATGTACCAATCGACAATCACATCACAGGACATCACAGGACAACACATGAGAAATCACATTCAACATTCATTCAGATCTTAGACCATGATTTATCGGCAATGCAGTTAGCAATCGCATCTAGATCCTCTCCAAACCTCACAGATGCCCGATTGACTAACCCCTATTGCAACCATGTCTATTCGAGATCATTCAAACCGAAATGCTACAGTCATTTCGTCTATCAATTCCTGCACTTAAACAAGTCAAGAACAAGTCAGTTTCATATTTTTCTGGAATTCCATTTCATAAAGTCATCAAGCAGAATACTGTCAGCTCTCAGTATCCCTGAAGCTCAAAGACACATCAATGACTCTAGTATTCAAAAATCGAGGAATTTGTTCACAAAGGAGCGGAGTAACTCCCCTCTTGTGCAAACCCACTGCACCAAATCTTCGGCCAAGCTGAATTATGGGTTCCATTTGGAGTAGACTATGCTAAACAAAAAGTTTCAAGGTAAAGATTCACATTCCGAGGAATATCTGCTAGGTCTTCCTCCTCCATTCGCTTCGCATCCATTGCGAAGTAGGTCTTGGATTTAACCAAGAACCGTCAGTTCGCTTTACCTTCTTTGTTTGCTAATTTTTGTTCTGGAACGTGTATCTACTCGTTTTCGTCCAATTCGGGTTGCACATCTAGCTTCCCATCATCGGGCACATCGCCTTCAAAAGGCTGTAAGAGACTCACATGAAAAACATTGTGAATCCTGCAAGTATTCTGGCAGCATCAGTCCAAAGGAGATATCATCCATCTTTTCGGAAAATCTAGAAAGGTCCATATTATCTCATGCTAAGCTTTCAAAGAAGCCGCTCCTTTCCCTTTTTTTCTTTCTCAGGGGTGCCTTCCCATAATGTAAGAGCACCCAATCATTCTGCTTCCATTTCAAATCGCGACAATGGCGATCTGCTGCCTTTTTCTGTCTTTCCTGAAATTTCTGCAAAGCCTTCCGGACCAAGTCCCTCGTGAACTGGTCGGCTTCAAAGAAAAATCTTATCTTTCGTGCTAAGGAAGCGTGGAACCTTCATAGCAACTTCAAGAATCTCAAATGGCACCTTCGCCATCAAAGAGTTAATCGTGTTTCTATTAGCATAATCCACCAAAGGTAAAAACCTTTCCCAAGTAGTCTTTTGATCCAACAAAGAAGACTTCAACAAATCCAATACCACTGAATTAGCAATCTCTGATTGCCTGTCAGTCTGCGGGTGGAACGAGAACTGCAGACGCGCCTATGTTTTCCCAAATAACCGTCCAAAACAAACTCGTGAACCTGGGGTTTTGTCGGAGACAGTCGTCTCAAGCATGCCATGTAATCTGAAGACCTGGGCAATAAACAGTCGTGCCCACGCGGTGTTCTCGAGAGATGAAATCCATTGCAATACTTTCCCAGGGGTGGGTGGGTATGGGTAAAAAGGCTGTAACAATCCCTGTGCTTTATGCCTATCAAACTTGACCTTCTGGCATACCAAGCAACTGCTCCTCGTCCACATCCTTCTTGAGTCTCGGCCAAAAGAAGTATCTCTCTTCCCCTTTCAAGGTGGTAGCAATGCCGCGGTGACCCACATAAGGCGGACAGTGGCATTCGGTTATAACCTTTTCCCTCAACGGCTGTGTAACGCACAGAATGATTTTCTTGATCAAGTAGCCATCCCGAATGGAATAGTCCGCTACTATCTCCCCTTTCTGTATTCAACTTCATACATCTGCAAAATTTGTTCTGTGGCGTACTCACCGACCATATCCTCGAAGTTCCTATGATGTATCATGGATATAGCTAGAACCAACAGCTTTCGGGAGAAAGTATTTGCAACCAATTTCTTTTGTCCCTACACATGGCCAATCCGGAAGTAAACCGTGACAAGATGTTTTCCCACCGCATCTACTTTTTCCGATAGCTGCTTCCGTGACAAGAAGAAGCGTAAACTCCCATCATCTGTGAAAACCGTAAAATCGGCTCCGAGTAGGTAATGTCGCCACTGAATAAGAGCATGGATAGCCGCCTAAAGCTCTTTCTCACAAATATGTGGTGTCAACTCCGGCCTTGAGAACAATCGGCTCTCGTAGGCAATGACATTGGCCTTCTTGCACTAAGACCGCATCCAGACTACGACCACAAGTATCACAATATACTTCAAACGACTTCTGCAAGTTCGGCAAAGTCAAAACTGGTCCAGTAGTCAATTTCTCTTTCAAAGTCTGAAAGGTAGTCACCTATGTGGGTCCCCACGAGAAAGGGACTCCTTTTTGTGTCAAGATATGCAAAGGGGAAGCAACCTCTGCAAACTTTCAAATGAACCGCCTATAGTAGGAACACACTCCCAAGAAGCTTCCAACTTCCTGGACATTCTTCAAATCGGGCCAATCACGAATAATCTCCATCTTGGCCGGATCCATCTGCACTCCTGTTGTGATCTCGTAATGCCTAAAAGACTTGAAGCAGATGATCTCTATGTTCTGCCTCATCCTTGGAGAAAACAATGATGCTCGTCAAAGAAAGTGCCAATAAATAGTCTATACTCTCAAAAAATCATGTCCATCATCCGGTTAAATGTCGCAGGAGCATTGATAAAGCCAAAAGGCATCACCAAAAGTCGCCCGAAAGACTGTCTTGTAGACGTCTTCCGGCACGATTCGAATCTCATGATATCCACTCTTCAAATCAATCCTGCTAAAACACGAGGATTCCTGTAATCTGTTGAGTATATCATCGATCCTAGGAATCGAAAATCCGTTCTTGATGGTGATTTTGTTGAGAGCTCTATAATCGATGCACATTCTCCAAGATCCGTCTTTCTTCAAAACCAACAACAATGGAGAACAATACGGTGAAGTACTAGGCTGGACAAGACCCTTTTCCAAGAGGTCTTTCACTTGGTTCATAATCTCTTCGTTCTAGACTCGGCTCACACGGTAAGGTGGCTGGTTCGGTGGTGTGCTTCCTGGTATCACATCAATAGTATGATCTTCAGGACGAGCGGGGTGGTAACTCGCCTGACAAGCCCTTTGAAAAGCAATCGGCATGAGTGTGGAGAAAATCTTGACGTTCTTTTGTTCAGGTCAAAACATATTTGACCTTCATCCATCTTTCAGTTCTCTCCCAAAAAAAATGAGTAAAGAAACTGAAGTTCATCAAGTACAATCTCTGAGCCATTCAATTGTCAAAGTCGCATTCTCGGCCCGGTAGTCAACCACGGCGTTGTTCTTGTGGTACCAAGGGATTTCGAGTGGAACGTCTCAACCTTCCAAGGCAATTCCATAAAACTCCGCGTGCCCCAAACACCCTTGTCATTGCAAACGAAGTTTGCCAATGCTCAATGTAATGGCAACTCGAACTATCTCCACATGTGGCCTCAACCTGTCGGACATAATTCCAAACCGAGCCGCCAATTCACAAGAAGTTGGCCTTGGTTCCTTCAAAAGAGCTTTCTGATCTTTCCTTTTGCCCTAAAACAGCAAAGTTGTACTTTCATTTACTTAATTCAGTTCATGGTCCCACGTAATGTGGTACCAGTGCTGCTTTTTATCTTCCTTTTTGCCACGTCCCTCAGTTGCTTTAGAACTTTCTGGCCTTTCTTCATCCTGTTCATTCGGTGCCTTTATAGGGCACTTCGCGGAGATATGTCCAGTCCCCACATCCAATCCCTTCCCTGATGTAGCAAGCTCTCTCCTGAGGAGTGAGCTTGGGTTGTGCATCCTTTTTTTCTGGGTTGCTCTTTCTCTTTCTACTTTCATTTGTCGAAGTCTGTTCGGCTCTTCGTGTCACGATCTCATCGGTGGGTAGGTCGAACTGCCTGAGTGAATGGCAAAAGTGGTGAACACTTTGAATGAAGGTGCATGAGACTGAGAGATAGAGAGAGAAGAACACAACACCAGAATGTTGTCAAACCCTCCTCCGAAGGCCCCACTCTCTATGGCGAGAGCGGTCTACTATTGATTGCACAAATCTCTACAATGCTATGGACTTGCCGACGATGAGACAGGCTGAAATCTGAAAACGCTAATGGCTGAAATCTGCAAATCTTTATCTGTTGAATTCTGACTCTATGTCGGTGACAATGTCGATGGCGACAATGCGACGACGATGTGCTGAAAACCCTAAACCCCGTTTCGCATGACTCATCAACTCCTGAATGGAAGCTAACTTTTGTTCCAAGCAGTGATCTCCGATCTTTGTAGGTAGACCCAAGGTAAACCACTCAATCTGTTCCTTGAACGAGACCTTCCTAAATGAAGAGGCGGGTAGAAAAGAGCTCCAGAATCTCTCGCCATAAGCGTCCACTGTATCCTTCTTGGTCATCCGAAGATGGTTCCAAGCAGTTCGTATATCACGTTCATACTATCGAGTCAGCCAAGAAGAAATAACAAGCCTCTTGAATTTCAGCCATTTAACTGGCGCAGTCTTGTTTAATAGAAGCGTGGACCACCGAGTTTGAGCATTCCCCTAAAAGTAAGAGGCAGCTCTCCGAATCTTAGAGTGCTCTGAGTAACGCCCTCCCGTGAAGGCGATGTCAAACTGTTGTACAAAAGACAAAGCCTTCTAAGCATCTCTATAACCAGAAAATATGTCAAAATTTAATTGACTTCCACCTTCCTTAAACTCTCGGACTTTCTTGCTTTTGTCTTCCAAAAAGTCATACTGGTTGGCTTTATAAAATTCTTCTTCTTTGCATAAAAGTTGATATCTCAGAGTTTGAATTGTCTATAGACGAGTCCTCAATCGAACTGTCAATCACGGGGCAAGATTTAGACTTCTTCGCCTTTTTCTTGTCCTTTCCGAAGCGTTGCTTTTTGCTTCGCTATTTGCCTTTTCGGTCTTCTTCGCTCGAGTCAGATGAGCTAAAAGAACTTTCAAAAGAAGAAGAAGAAGAAGAAGAACTGGGTACTCCTTCAAATCGAACACGTTTTTTCTGCTTTCTTGCTTTTTCAAAAGTAGACTGACGGGAAATGTAACAAACTGCTGACGTGTCAAAGCCTAAAGAATGGAGACAACTTACAAATGTGGCCGAGGGGCCTAAACCCTAATTTTTGCCAAAAACCCTAACTGCTGAAACCCTAATTTTGGAAACCCTAATTCTGTAAACCCTAACCCTAAAACTGCAAAAACCCTAACCCTAACCCTAAGAACAGCAAGAAGAGTTTCAAAAATTCCGCTGGTTGATGACGTGGCAGGCTGTACAAATTTCCGTGATTTACGCTGGCAATTTTTTGGCTTTGCTTTTGAGACAGATGCTTTTGAGTTTTGAAGGCTTTTCACTGTAACTTCTTTTCAGGCCAAGGGCCTTTAAATATGAGGCTAGGGCTCATTCTCTAGCATGCTTCAGTACGAAGGTGCAGAGTCTGGAGTACCGGCTTGTACTGTGTTGATGCAATATAAAGAAATACCGAAAGGGGCGCCAAGGTTTGGGGCCAATACTCTCTGGGGTGGAATTCCGCCACTCCGTGTCGCGTGTCGTCTCTCTCTCTTTCAGTTCAGTTGTTAATGAAGTGCTAAAAGTCTGTTCAGTCTGTTCTTTTCTATTGGCACGTGGTGCCCATCTTGTGACAGTGGTATCAAAGCATCAAGCGTGTGCTTTTTTGAAAGCATACCGGTCCTACAAAAGAGCAGACAGAGCTTTTGGAAATTTATTCGAGGTATCCACTCCCACCCTTACTTCATCGCGCATCAGGCGCGCTCCCGTCTTCACTGCTCATGTCTTACAGGGCATAAGCCAATTAAGATCACTTGCAAGAGAAGGATACAAATTTGTTTCAAGTCACTGTTTTCTTTTTCTCAGAAGCAGTACCATGCAGATGTTGATGTCTACAGCTACCGAGCAGCATACTCCCAAGTACTTAGCAAGCTTGCCACAAAGCAAGCTTGCCAAGGGTATCCTGAAATGCTTGCCACGGAAACCCTAGCAGATTACAACTTGAAATTTCTCGACATCTCTCAGTAGATGTCTCTTCTCGAGTTGATAACCTTGAAAGTCCAGTGCGATTGCTATCTTGGGACTACCATCGCCGCCAAAGAAAACACTGTCTGTCCAAGAGCTGATGGACCATGCTGTGCTCGGCTACGACCTCATGGAAGGAACCTAACCCTAATTTTTGGTGCACGTTTCAGGATGGAAAGTTAGTCGACTTTTCGAGCACGGCTGATGTCGAGATTGCGTTTTAAGTTTGAAATCTGTTTGATCTTGTTTGGTGATCCTGTTTGGAATTTGTTTGAAATGGATGGTATCTGTTTTTAACCTGGTTTGGTGCCGATTTGAATTGTTTGACTCTGGTTTGATACTGTTTTCAATGATTGGTGATTTTACTCCCGGGTGGAGAAGTGAGAAATACTGTTTTGGTATTGTTTGAACCTCGGAACGACGCAGACCAATGCCTGGGGAGCGTTTCGTTGTATGTTTGAAAACCTCGGAACGACGCAGGCCGATGCCTGAGGAGCGTTCCGTTGTATGTTTGAAAACCTCGGAACGACGCACGCCGATGCTTGGGGAGAGTTTCGTTGTATGTTTAGAAACCTCGGAACAACGCAGGCTAATGCCTAGGGAACGTTTCGTTGTATGCTTGAACCTCCGAACGACGCAGGCCGATGCGTGGGGAGCGTTTGGTTGTATGCTTGTAAAATAATTGTTGTTGTGACTCCCAGCCCGGACCTGGATGGTTATGCGGGAGGAGTATTAAGAAGTCTGAGCAGTGGCTACTCTCAGCACCTCCAAACGATGCAGGCTGCGGTCTGGGGGGCGTTTGGTTGTAAAAGGCCTTTATATCTCCCGGCCCGGACCTTTTTAGGTTATGCAGGAGGAGTGATGAGGGAGTCGTTGAATATCTCCCAGCTTGGACCTTGTTAGGTTATATAGGAGGAGTGTTCATCGGCGGCTTTATGTTTCTATGTCTTGTAACATGCATATGTGAGCATTTGTGTTGCATTGTGATGTGCCAACTACTGAATATTCCTAATTGGATGAGATTGCATGGGTAAGTAATTTTAGTGCATCAAGACACCCGTGGAAGATCAGTACGGTCTGGGTGTGATGGCTAATTTTACTACGCCGGAATATCAAGAATTCCGATCTGGACGAAAGGAGAAGCTAACTCCTTGATCAACAGAGTAGAAAGGAGAAGCTAACTCCTTGATCAAAACAGCCAAGAGCAGAAGCTAACTCCTTAATAAAAAGAGCAAACATGATTGTCCCTCGGAATGTCCCTCGGAAATTTTTGAGCTAACTAGAGTTGTTTTGCAGATATGATGTAATCGAGGACGATTACTCTCTTTCAAGAAGGGGAGATGTAACAAACTGCTGACGTGTCAAAGCCTAAAGAATGGAGCCAACTTACAAATGTGGCCGAGGGGCCTAAACCCTAATTTGTGCCAGAAACCCTAACTGCTGAAACCCTAATTCTGGAAACCCTAACCTTAAAACCTGTAAACCCTAATTTTGAAAACCCTAACCCTAACCCTAACCCTAAGGGCAGCAGGAAGAGTTCCGAAAATTGCGCTAGCTGATGACGTGGTAGGCTGTACGGATTTCCGTGATTTACGCTGGCAGTTTTTTGGCTTTGCTTTTGGACCAGATGCTTTTGAGTTTTGAAGGCTTTTCACTGTAACTGCTTTTCAAGCCAAGGGCCTTTAAATATGAGGTTAGGGCTCATTCTCTGGCATGCTCCCTGGCGAAGGTGCAGAATCTCGAGTATCGGCTTGTACTGTGTTGATGCAATATAAAGAAATACCGAAAGAGGCGCCAAGGTTTGGGGCCAATACTCTCTGGGGTGGAATTCCGCCACCCCGTGTCGCAGTCGTCTCTCTCTCTTTCAGTTCACTTGTTAATGAAGTGCTAAAAGTCTGATCAGTATGTTCTTTTCTATTGGCACGTGGTGCCCGTCTTGTGACAAGAAATAGCCCCGAAAGTCAGTGCCTTTCTTCTGCTTTTTGCCGTGCTTTTCAAGTTTGTTTTGCGCATCAAAAAGCTGAGCAATTCTTGCATCAACCACCTCTTCTAATTAATTCTCTGTATACTTCTTGGGAAGGAGGTTTCTTGAGAGCGGGTTTTGGGGGTGGTTTTCTGGTTTTTTGCCACTGCGCATGCACCTCCTCCAAAGAGGTCTTGCTCATAAATTTTGCCATTTTCGGGTCCTTGGCAAAATTAAGCATCATCTTTGGTTGACGCTCCATCTCTCGACGCTCCGCCTGAGTAGGCCGAGGCGCCGAGCGGGCCATACTCCTTGCCTGAATCTTCGTTGTGATCCCTTCCCGCATCTCCGAATGCAGAGAGAGTCGACTGATCTTTGCCTGAAGCCATAGGTGCCGCGGAAAAAAATTTTGGGACCCGGATTTCCCGTAGAAGAGAAATCAGCCGTGCTCTGATACCACTGTAAAAGACTTGGACACTCCAAGTCAAGAATCCACCGCGACAACACCAAATAACCACTTCAAAACAGTTCACAATTTATTCGACATTGGCCCGGCGGAGTTCCGTGTCTAAAGATATTGGCTCCAAAGACAGGCCACCCTTTCGGTATTTCTTTTGTACTAATCTGAGTTCAAAGTACAAGAGTGCGGGCAAGCGCTCACACTCAGACTCTACGTCCAATGCTCTGAGTTGTGAGAGGCCTACCTACTTATTTATAGATTACAAGGGATGCTAAAAGCAGAGCCCGAAAGCTAAAAATCAAAAGCTTTTAAAATAAAGCAAAAGCTCTTTCTCTTTTATGCTTTAATAAAATAAAGCAAAAGGCTCTCTCTCACTTTCTCTTTTATGCTTTAATAAAGCAAAAAGGCTTTCTCTCTCTCCCAACATGCGTAGCCAAAAAGCATGCCAAAAAGCAGAATTGCCGCAGCTGCAGCCTTTGCAAATTCCGCCGCGATTTGCAGGCTGCCACGTCATCAGCTATATGGAGTTCGCTATGTCAGCATTTTCTGTCCCGCAGCCAGCTAGCCGAGTCAGCAGCCACGTCACCTTTTCAGCCTGCCCAAAGGGGTCCTTGCCAAGGGGTGTGTGTGTACTGAGCCACGTCACCAGTTTGTGACAAAGTACAAAGTCAATTCTATTAGAGAAAATTCTGTTAAGAGAGAGAAAACAGTCACCAGCTTCTATAGAGAAGAGAGAGAGAGAGAGAGAGAGAGAGAGAGCTGTTTTCGGGAGAGAATATCCTTACAAAAAGAAGAGATAATATAGAGACACAGAGTCAGTGTGGGGTAAGGAGGATTCTTGCCATAACTCTCTGAGATTGGCATGGAGCACCTTTTCATGGAGAGAGTCACTAACTGGCAAACATACACACAGTTGAGTTGTGTCTCGTGTTAGAAGAAGCTAAGGTGGATGATACCTTGGGCAGGCCATGGCGAGAGAGGAGCAGCCGAGATGAGGCAAGAGAGATAGCGAGAGAGAAAGTCGACACTGCACAAGAGAAAAAAACGCTATGCTATATTGATAATTTTCCTTTGTAAAGAATTACAATATATAGCAAAGTGCCATGCAAACTGGTAAAAATAACTGAAGCTTTCTTGATGCCAAGAGGGCTTGTTCCCACGTGCTGACATCAAAATAAATGAGGGCTTGGAAACCCAACAATCCCCCCCTCAAGCCCGAACTAAACAGGCCACTCTCATGATACCTCGAGTTTTTGGTGTACTCGTCAACCGTGAGTTTTATAAAGGTTCTCTCACAACAAAGGATTTTGGTGTATCCATGGGAGAGAGGAGCAGCCGAGATGAGGCGAGAGAGAGAGAGAGAGAGAGAGAGAGAGAGAGTCAACACTGCACGAGAGAAAAAACGCTATGCTATATTGATAAGTTTCCTTTGTAAAGACTTACAATATATAGCAAAGTGCCATGCAAACTGGTAAAAATAACTGAAACTTTCTTGCATGCCATAAGGGCTTGTTCCCACGGGCTAACATCAAAATAAATGAGGGCTCGGAAACCCAACATCTTGGACCTATACGCAAAAACTCTTAACCCTAAAGCCCGTCACAACAGGCATGCGTGTTATATTAATGTACGAGCCCAATATTTCAAAGGACAAAGATACTTTTCAATCTCAGATTTATTTCAAAGGCAACTATGGCATTTGATACCGAGGACCATGTTTACCTTTCTCACCACTTGGTTTTCTTTTCTCATAATATTTCTCTCAAAGGCCAGAGGCCATTTGGTATTTGTTGCAATGTTTAGTAGTCAATGGGTTTAACTTATCATTATGATTTTGAGTTTATCCCTATCACGTTAAGTGTGTATAGCCAGCACATATACACAAACATGTAGCAATACATCAACAATAAACCATACCACTACTGGATTTCTTAAATACTTGCGCGCCAAGCGCTCTACTGCAGGGGGCATTGTTGCACTAAACATGTAAGTTGTTCTGTAAATTTTCTTGTCATCCAGCTCCTGCAAGTATAAGCCGTCTCCAATTAATACAGTACTTAAGAAATCAATCTGAGAACACGTAGCATGTTAAAAGTAGAGCTTCACCTCATCCTCGTTCTCAGGTTTCAAATTGCTGGATGGCATTGCATCAAGAACTCCCACAACCTGATTTCAAAGGTTATCATTTATTAAAAATATTTCTAAAATAAATATTGCTATTCAGAAATCAGCATTAAAGACACCAATGCCTTACTTGTGGCTCAAATCCCATGTCGATCATTCGATCAGCTTCATCCAGAACAACATAATTGCATTGATTTAGCACTGCATATCTGCAAACACCAAGTTCTTACACACCCATTTACAAGTGGCACAACGTGACACATTAGCAAAGCACAACATTTCTTGATTTTAAAACTTCAAGAAACAGAGGAAGTTCGCCAACCTTCTCTCAAGGCAATCAAGCAAGCGTCCTGGTGTTGCTATGACAATTTCACACCCCTGTAGCAGTTAATCTCTCTCTCTCTCTCTCTCTCTCTCTCTCTCTCTCTCTCTCTCTCTCTCTCTGTGCGCGCGCGCACGTGTGTGTGTGTGTGTGTGTGTGTGTGTGTGTGGCTGTTTTAAGTTAATACATAAGAACTTAATAGTTCAAGAGACAACTAGCTTTAGACCAGTGACAAGGGGTAGCACAAAAACAACTCAGTCTTTGAATTATTTTTGTACATAGATATAAGAATGAGGTCTCATTCTAGTGTTTTTATACATGGGGTAGTCAATATTGATTGTCCTATAATGTGACAAGGGTCTGGAGCAACAGTGCCATACAACAGCTAAGCCAAAAAAATTCCAAGAAAGGGCAGACTCCTCACCTGCATCCATTCAAACAAGACAACTAATCTATTAGCGTTTTACAGGTGTCAACGGATTATATCAATTGTTATCCATGTCTATCTTACAACCTCTTTAACTTAAAACCATCGTCCAAAGTAATCATGAATTCCAATTTTGGAGAGTATAAGGTGTACTTTTTGTTCTTGTTAAGTTCATTTTAAAACTTGTAATTAAAACGATCATCACTCCTTTAAGATACAAGTGAATTTTTGTAGGTTTTATAGATAAGGTTATTATATACTCCAGTTTTTAAAGACCTTAAGTAGTTATTTATATACATAAAATTATGATCAGAAGGCCACTACCCCTTCCGATTGAAATGTTTTACTCCCAATTTTTGTCCCAAATTATTTTGTATTGCACTTTTGAATGTCTTGGTTTAAAAACAGTCGAGTGTTGCCATGAACTTCCAAAACGCAACTCAATCAATCTAAGAAATCATTAAGACCAAACAAGGGAACGAGGTACCATTCCTTCCCCCACAATTTTTTTTTAATCCAAAGCCAACATAGTAGCCCATCCTTCTATTTCAGAATAAACTTAAAAACCAAGGTGTTATACATCATCTATCTCAAGTTAACTGCCCAATGTGGTTCCATTATTTATTTTGGCTTTTAGGTATTTAATTTACCTTATTTGCCAAAGTCTGGGTATGACAATTTACTGAGGTTGGTATATATGCATTCCCTTGCCTCCATTGTATAAAACATTCAGTTATTCGTTGATTAGTTTAGGAGACTCTCTCTCTCTCTCTCTCTCTCTCTCTCTCTCTCTCTCTCTCTCTCTCTCTCTCTCTCTCTCTTTGATCTCTACGCTTTTGCATCGTCGACTTTGACATGGTATCAAAGCCGTGTCGTTGAAGAACCTTGGTGGAGGCCGAGCTGCACCTTCAGAGGAAAAGACCTGCAAAGCTTAAGGAGACCCTCCCTTGTCATCGGTGCCTAACCCCCCCACATCGGCGTTCTAAAACACAGACCCTCTAATGGCATCTGACAACACCCGTTGCTTGCGTTTTTGAAACGCAGATCTGCTGCTGCCGCCCAGCCTTGCTGCCCTTGCTGCTAGCGATTTAAAACGCTAGCTGGCAGCCCTCCTTTAGAAACGACACCTGACCCCCTTCTCTCTCGTTTTGATATGCAGCGACAGTTGTAGTCTCCCTTGTCAGTAGTGTTTTGGAACGCCATTTGCAGCAATCCCTTGACGGTGACCTCTTTTACTCACCAATTGCCGGAGACTCAAAAAAATCTTCCACCTCTCCTAGCGTTTTAAAACCGTACAAGTTGAGGCCCTTTTTTTTCTAGCGCCCTGTGGGCATGGTAGGTGAATCACCGGCCAATTGTTTTGGAGTTTTGGGAGTTTGAAGTTGCATACCTATCTCCCCCTTGGGAGACGAAGCGGCGGACATTAGAGCTTAGGAAAGGGTGTGGAGTGTCTTGGACGAGGTGAGCAAATTGGAGCTCAAGAGAGGGATAGCAAATTTTGTGGAGCCACCTAGGAGTAGTAGACGAGTGGATCGTCTTGTTAGTGCGGCCACCCTTGGGGTACGAGAAGGATTCATAGATTATCAAATCTTGCAACTTCAACATGGCCCCCCCTTGCTCGAGCGCTAGCGACAAATTGAACGGTAATAACTACGCTTATTGGAATTTGATCATGTGACTCTGGTTCTCACGAAAAGGCTTATGGGATATTGTCGACGGCTTGGAGCCCCTTCCCACGAGGGATCCTAACACCAGACTTATTAGCCACTCCTACCCTTACTTCATTGCGCATTGGGCATGCTCCCATCTTTATCCCTCTGTCTTACAGGGCATAAGCCATAAAGATCACTTGCAAGAGAAGGATTAAGGATTTTTTAAGCCGTTGTTTTTCTCACAGGCAGTGCCATGCAGTGGTGGATGTCTATAGCTACCAAGCCGCACATTCCAAGCTTTCAAGAAATTTTTTGTCCAAAGTTACATGTCTTCAAATATCTTTCTTCGGAGTACAGCTTCTGGCAGAGTGGGGTATCTTGAAATGCTTGCCACAGAAACCCTAGCAGATTAAAACTTGAAATTTCTCGACATCTCTTAGTAGGTGTCTCTTCTCGAGGTGATAACCTCAGAGACCTAGTGTGACTGCTATATGTTGGGAGAATGACCCTCTGAATTTTTTGAGCTAACTTGAGTTGTTTTGCAGATATGTTGTAATCGTCCGCGATTACTTTCTTTCAAGAAGGGGGGATGTCACAAACTAATGACGCTACAGAACGGAGCCGACTTGCAGTTCCCGGCTAAACCCTAGAAGCAGCAGAAGAAGTTTCACACAGAATTACGTAAAGAATGATGATGTGGCAGAGCTGTACGGAATCCCGCATTTTACACTGACATGATGATGTGGCAACTGTATGGACACCTGGATTTTGCGGTGACGGGTGCTAGTGTGGCAGTGTACGAATTTCCGCATTTTGCGTTGACAAGTGCTAAGGTAGCACTGTACAGATTTTCGTAATTTGTGTCGGCAGCTTTTTACACCAGCTTTTGGGGTCAGATGTGCCATGGGCTCATTCTTTGGCATGCTTCAGTACGAAGGTGCAGAGGGTGGAGTACCGGCGAAGTACTGAGCTCAAGCATTATTATTTTTCTCCTGTTTGATGGGTGATTTAGGTTTGGAAATGGGAGCTGGTGAGTGGGTTGGGTGGTTCCTACCTCGCCATCAGATTTGCACCATATAATGCTTCTGCTTGCAGGTTGAAGAATGTAATAGCCCTGTTGATCATCGCCAGAGATGGCTCCCGGATTTTTGGTGCGCAGTCTTCTTGCGGCAGTGATGTCTCTTTTGCTGGAATGCGCTGTTGTATACAGCCTTGGAGATCTGGAGTTGATCATAGGGCTGAAAACGCTGGTGCTAAGGGTGTCAAAACGCTGGTTTCTGAGTTTAGAAAACGCTGGCTGATTAGGGCTGAAAAATGCTGGTCTGGTCCTGCTGCTATGATTGCTAGCTGGTGCTGGGTACTGCTGGTACTGTTAAGACCTCCATCCACTCCTGCAATCTACTGGGGCATGCCAGCGCTAGGCTGCAAGGAGAATTGGGTCGAACAATTTTAATTCAAAGCTTCCACGATTTTTCGTAAATTAATCCCTAAAGGTCACTTATTAAATTCAATGACTTAAGTGATGGTTCACACGCAGTAACATGCCTAAATGCTGAAATGACTATATTGTGCAAGAGAGGGAATGCATCTAAGACCGGCCTGGGCATGCACGTCCTGCTAGAGGCTCACAAAGTGCCAGGCTAGGTCCTAGGCTAACTACGACTGACGCTAGACTACAAGAAAAGCTTGTCCACGTGGCGCAAGTGCATTGCACATGTGACAATCGGAGATTCTTTGGTAGAGTTTTCCGCCCCCTCTCGACGTCAGGGGGGCTTCAACTCTTTGCTACTTTCTTCCCTCACTCCCTGCTCCTAGCTTTTGTTGTATCACCCATCTTTTGTAACTTTGCATCACTGGTAGTTTTTCTCCTATGGTTTGTAATCATTGAATATCTCAGGAGTTTTTTCACTATCAAGTCCGGCATGTGTGTATGCCTACAGGCTGATGTAATGCTTTTGGGCTTGTACTTTTGATTACATAATATACAAAAGGGTAAAGCCCAACTTTTTTGCACACGCGCGCACACACACACAGGTATTGCTACCGGCTATGATTAATTAAACAAAAGCCCTCTCTCTCTCTCTCTCTCTCTCTCTCTCTCTCTCTCTCTCTCTCTCTCTCTCTCTCTCTCTCTCCAAAGAAACAAGCTTATCTCAGACAAGCTTGTGGTTCCCCTATATCAAGATCATGCTATAGCTTCTAGTACTTACCCACTCACGCACACAACAAATTTAATTTGAACCATACACAGTTGGTACCTTGCACCCTGAGTTGATTATCATTAATATAAATATCCCCCCTGATCAATTCTAAAAAGGAAAAAATTATAAAGGGATAAAACACCACCTCACCCCCAACAAACCCCCCTTGTCTGCTACTTTACCCTTGCTCTAGCTTGGGACTTTGTACCTGGCTGCTTCTTGTAAATTTCCCATCCCTTTTGACCCTGGTGGGAGTGTACCCTTAATAGGGAGCGTGGTAAAACCTTACACCTGGTCGTGGCATTTTAATGCCCCTTAATTTCATCTCGTTCTTACGAGGACCTTTCACACTCACTTGTGCAAACTCCTACCCTATCTCTCTCCGTCTCAGCCTCCACTATACAAGCCGAGGCAGCCGCATTGGCTTTCTGTCTTGAGATTCACACTCGTAGATTATACCAATCGTGGGGGAGTCACCACTCGGTGCAAATCATGAGGCTTCAACCCTGCAGTAATGCTATAAAAAGAGGGGAGGGTGCTTTGGCCCCTCAGTTAGCCTTGGTTGCGCTTTGTGTGTATGTTAAAGAGAGGAGAGAGTGGGTTGTTGCTTACTGTGTTGTCATGCAGTTAATTGAACAACCTTCTCAAGTCAGTGATTACCACACTTGTTCTAATTGATAGCATGTACTTGAGCTTGTTGACATACTACTGCACTCTTTATGTGCTTTTGATGTTTTCTTACTGTCTACATACGGTTAGTATTGATTCTGGTTCATGCTTGAATAGGTTTTCTTATTATAACTGTAACAAACTGCTACGTGTCATAGCCTCAAGAATGGAGTCAACTTACAGAAGCCGGCCGAGTGGCCTAAACCCTAAGAAGAACAAGAAACAAAAGAAGAAGTCCTACCAACTTATGGGGACCCCGTTCGATGGGGCCCCAAGTGACATAAAGGATTAAAATAAAGCAGGATCCACACACGCCAGAACTGATGACGTGGCAGATTTTCGAAAATTATGCTGGTATGATGACGAGGCAAGCTGTACGATTTTCTGCGTTTTGCACTGGCTGATGACGCGGCAGGATGTACGGATTTCCGCAAATTATGTTGGCAGCTTTTGGCATTGCTTTTTGGACCATAAGCTTTTGAGTTTTAAAGGCTTTTTACTGTAAATGCTTTTGGGACCTAGGGCCTTTAAATATGAGGTTAGGGCTCATTCTCTGGCATGCTTCCCGGAGAAGGTGCAGAGTCTTCACCGCTCATGTCTTACAGGGCATAAGCCATTAAAATCACTTGCAAGAGAACGGATCCAAGAGTTGTTTCGAGCTGCTGTTTTTTTTCAGAGACAGTACCATGCAGATGTCTATAGCTACCAAGCCGCACACTTCCAAGGATTTGGCAAGCTTTCAAGAAAAAATAAAAAATTTGCCCATAGTTATATGGTTTCTGACATCTTCCTTCGGAGTGCAACTTCTGGCAGAGGGGGGTATCCTGAAATGCTTGCCATGCAAACCCTAGCAGATTATAACTTGAAATTTCTCGAGATCTCTCAGTAGATGTCTCTTCACGAGCAGATGACCTTGGAGGTTCGGTGTGATTGCCATCTCTTGGGACTACCATCGCCGCCAAAGAAACACTGTTTGTCCAAGTGCTGATGGACCATGCTGTGCTCGACTACGACCTTATGGAAGAAACCTAACCCTAATTTTTGGTGCAGGTATCAAGATGGAAAGTTAGTCGACTTTTCGAGCGCGGCTCATGTGGGGATTGCTTTTTAAGTTTGAATTTTGTCTGAGAATCTGTTTGAGAACTCGTTTGGTGATCCTGTTTGGAATTTGTTTGAAATGGATGGTATCTGTTTTGAACCTGTCTTGGTGCCGATTTGAATTGTTTGAATCTGGTTTTAATACTGGTTTCAATGATTGGTGATTTTACTCCCGAGTGGAGTAGTGAGAAATTATGTTTGAGAATGCTTGTTCATACTCATGGTTCGGACCCTTGTGGTTATTTGCGGGGGGAGTATTGAATGATTGAAAAGTGCCGTTTTTTTTTTACTCATGGCCCGGACCCTTCTGGTTATTTACGGGGGGGTATTGTTGTTGTGACTCCCAGCCCGGACCTGGATGGTTATGCGGGAGGAGTATTAAGAAGTCTGAGCAGTGGTTACTCTCAGACCCTCCAAACGACGCAGGCTGCGGTCTGGGGGGCGTTTGGTTGTAAAAGGCCTCTATATATCCCGGCCCATACCTTTTTAGATTATGCGGGAGGAGTGATGAAAGAGTCGTTGGACAGCTCATGGCCCGGACCTAGATGGTTATTTGTGGGGGGGGATGTTCATCGGCGGCTTTATGTTTCCCTATCTTGTAACATGCATATGTGAGCATTTGTGTTGCATTGTGATGTGCCAACCACTGAATATTCCTAATTGGATGAGATTGCCTGGGTATGTAATTTTAGTGCATGAAGACACCCGTGGAAGATCAGTACGGTCTGGGTGTGATGGCTAATTTTACTACGCCGGAATATCAAGAGTTCCGATCTAGACGAAAGGAGTAGCTAACTCCTTGATCAAAGCAGCCGAAAGGAGAAGCTAACTCCTTGATCAAAAGAGCAGAAAGGAGAAGCTAACTCCTTAATAAAAAGAGCAAACTGATTGTCCCTCGGAAATTTTTTTGAGCTAACTTGAATTGTTTTGCAGATATGTTGTAATCGCGTACGATTACTCTCTTTCAAGAACGGGAGATGTAACAAACTGCTGACATGTCAAAGCCTTAAAGAAGCCTGCCGAGGGGCCTAAACCCTAAGAAGAACAAGTAACAGAAGAAGAAGTCCTACCAACTTATGGGGACCCCGTTCGATGGGGCCCCAAGTGACATAAAGGATTAAAATAAAGCAGGATCCACACACGCCAAAACTGATGACGTGGCAGATTTTCGAAAATTGTGTTGGTATGATGATGTGGCAGGCTGTACGGTTTTCTGCATTTTGCACTGGCTGATGACGTGGCAGGCTATACGGATTTCCGTAAATTATGCTAGCAGCTTTTGGCATTGCTTTTCGGACCAGAAGCTTTTGAGTTTTAAAGGGTTTTTACTATAAACTGCTTTTGGGGCCTAGGGCCTTTAAATATGAGGTTAGGGCTCATTCTCTGGCATGCTTCCTGGAGAAGGTGCAGAGTCTAGAGTACCGGCTTGTACTAAGTTGATGCAATATAAAGAAATACCGAAAGGGGCGCCAAGGTTTGGGACCAATACTCTCTGGGATAGAATTCCGCCACTCCGTGTCGCATGTCAGCTCTATCTCTTTCAGTTCAGTTGTTATTGAAGTGCTAAAAGTCTGTTCAGTCTGTTCTTTTCTATTGGCAGATGGTGTCCGTCTTGTGACAATAACATTTTTTTTTGTATTACACTGTAGCTTGGTATTGAGCTCTGCTTAATAAAACCACTGCATAATCCAAGTAAATACTTGGCACCCTTCTTGCCACACTGTAACCAAAACTCTGACAGGGATATCACAACCTGCTGACATGTCAAGCCACTCAAAAACCAGTGGGTTAGGGTCCTCCGAGCCTAGCCCTAGCCGACTTGCAGATCGCGGCCGAGGTAAGAGAAGAAGCAGCAAAAGAAGCAGAAGCAGCAAAAAGAAGTTTTACCAACTTACAAAGTCTTGCCATTTCGCCCAACTTCTAAAGAAAGATCCAACCAGTTTATGGAACCCCGTCCGATGGGACCCAAGGGCATTAAAAATCAAGCCAACACACACACACAAAATTATTACGTAAAAACTCAATGACGTGGTAGCTGTACGGACGCCCGCGAATTGCGTTGCAACCTGATGACGTGGTAGAACTGTACGGAAGCTCCTAGATCTGTGTTGGTTGCTTTTGGGAGGCCAGATGCTTTTAGAGTTGAATGCTTTTCATGTAATGCTTTTAAATAGGTCTCAGGGATTGCCGCATCAACCGGTTGTGACATCAAATGCATGTGTGCAGAGAGTTAGAGTCTACTGAGCTTTTTTATTGTCCAATGTCTGTTTTGTAGGCGTAATCGAGGGCGATTACTCTTCACAAGGACATAGACCCGCATAGAATCGAAGAGAAGAGAGAGAATCGGCCGTTGTACGGAAAAACCAGAAAATGTGTCTCTGTTCGCAGGCGATGACGTGGCAGTCCGTACACTGCTGACATGGCATCCCCATTGGTTCCAGATAAAGCAATTGACTTTTATGGCATCAATATTTTTAGCAGATGAGATTTTGAGCACCAACTTTTGTAATTGGTTGCTTTCAAGGCCACAATGCCTATAAAAGAAAGCGATAGGGATCACTTCTGGTAGATCAGTGCATGGTTGCACGATTGCAGAGTTACTTCCGAGCAGTTGTACTCTGTGACTTACCAAAATAAAAAGAAATACCGAAAGGGGTGCCAGACTCTGGGTCAAAGGGCATCTAGAAGTGGAACTACGCCACTTCATGTCTCAACTACAGATCGTTTTCAAATTTAAGTGTTATCTATTTTCAGTCCTGTTCGTGTCACTGCTATGAATTTACTGCTTCGCCAGTGGCTTGCCAACTACAGGCTACTTTTGCAACAAAAAGATCTAGTTCTATCATTCACCAAGTCTTTTCTAAGAGAGTTAACAATCAATGTAAAACTGTACTATGTGGTATAACGATCAAAGAAAAAAGCACTACTCACCTGCCGAAGTTTGAAGCCCTGCTCTTCAATTGATTGTCCTCCAACCACAGAAACAACTCGAATATCCTAAGCCAAAGCCCCAATAAGCAAACAAGAACACTGGACAAGCTCAGCAATACTAATTATGTATTAAAAAAAGAAATGTGGTACCATAGAGTGAATCCCGATCTTCTATTAAAGAAGAAACACACATATGTCTGAAGTAAAGTGCCAAAGAATTGGTCGTCCATTGATGGTTTATTTTGTACCGAAAAATACAAGGTCACTAGTCTATAACCCTCATAATATGTACCCGAATCCCAAATTTTAATCTTGTCCAAGAAAGAGTACAACCCTCCCCTTCCCCCCCCCCTCCTCCCCCCAAAAACCAACCCATCTGCCAACAACCACCCTAACAAACAGTACATCCAGGCCAAATGGCAAAACAATTGAAGTGCTTAGGTGACCCAAGGTTTGAATCTTTGAAGGCATACAAAGGTAAAAAGGGCCACGACTGCCAATCCTTTGTCTATACTACTTTTTTTCTTACATATTACTAGTTATATTCTTGGTCTTGAATAAAAGAAGACAAACCACTCATTGCATCAAGCGGCCCAATGAGATTTACACAAGTAAGAGTTTCATAAATCTACCAGGTAGTGCGCAAATTTCACAGTTTCTTCTTCAATCTGTTGAGCCAACTCCCTTGTAGGAGCCATGACAACTGCGTATGGTCCTGACATATGGCATGAAAAGCTGAATATCAATTACATGCACTATACAATATGACCTCTTAGATAAAATGAGCAAATTTCTCACCTTCTGCCTCGTTCTCCTCCGTCATTGGTGGCAATTTGGATATATATGTCAACATGGGCAACACAAAAGCAGCGGTCTTGCCAGACCCTGCACAAATGAAGGAGACAAAGACTCAAGCCAAATTCCTTTCTGGTCTAAATACAACAGAGGCTTTCTGAAACCTGGTTTAAAACTTGAAGTCTCGCACACAGAAATAAACACACTCAGACATATTAATACATGTATGCACGTATTTCATGCCAACATAATAAAGACTCAATGCTGCATTCTCCTGGTCTTTACCCAGCTCATAGCAATATTAACAGATCCAAATAATGGACAGTGTTCAAAGCTTTATTGCCTCGACGGCTAAAGAAAGCCATCTTGAAAAGTGACGCTGAACAAAGGTCCTAACCTGTCTCTGCAATACCAATCACATCTCTTTGTTGAAGTCCCAGTGGGATTGCAGCCATCTGAATGGGAGACGGCCTCTTGTAGCCAGCTTTATAAACTGCTTTAAGTAACTCAGAACTAAGAGCACCTTCTTCCCAGTTCCGCATTGGTCTAGGAGTTCTAGAGCCCTGGCACAAAACATGATGGATCATAAATAACTCTTACAGACTGCAACTGTCAATTCAACACGTGTTTACAAGTGATCAAAAACAGCTACAGAAATATTTGCTCTCATACTTTGTATGAGATATTAAAATCTTCTCGAAATATCCTCCAATCTCGTTCTGTCATTTCCTCAAGCTGTATACAAAATAAATTCAATTCATTAATTAGGACTTGATCAGACTATCTTTTGCTGCATAAAATCTAAAGACACGAGCTTGCCTTCTTCTCAGACCAATGGCGGTCTACTCGCATGTCAAATGTGTCATAAACATTGGCAGCAGCATCCTTTTGCTTTTGAGCCTCTGCTTCCTCTGGTTTCTCTTCAACTCCATCTCTTTGCTAAAACAAGATTCAGAGTCTGAACCGCACTTTAAATAGAGCAAATTCAACATAAACCATGTGCTGTCTTGAGTCTTTACCCGAATCTGAGCCCGCAAATCCTTCTCGTTCTTTGCAGCAAGCTGCAGTTTATATAGACAAAGTTGTTAAAGAACAAAGTTTATCAATGATAAAACTGAGCCAACATGTACTGCACAGTGCTCTAGGATCCAAAACAGATACTCAATAGAGTTTTCTTTTTTGGCACACCATTTCTCCATTGCTCACAAAGACAGGATCAAAAGCTTTGAATACAGAGAAAAACCTCCCGTAGTACTTCATATGTAAGTTGTTTCCAAGACTATAAGGACAAGCAATTGCATACCTTCTTCTGCTCCCTCCTATCCATTCCAGCACGAAAACCCCTCCCAAACAGTAATTGTGCTTCATGAGGGTTCTGATACCTGTTCATCAGATGTGACAAGAAACTGACTTACTAAACCAAAAATCATGACAATCAACTTACAAATCGGTTTGTAAATTTATAAAATTTGCACGATTTTCAGAAAATATCTTACAAGGCATTCATATCTCGTGAAGTGTCTTCAGTGTTTTCCCAATCAAACGAAAACCTGAACTTCTCACTAGGTTTTACAACCCTCTTTTTGGGTTTCTTCCCACCTAGATACTGCCACATACAACAAACAAAGAGGTCAGCGTTCACTTTGTCTTTACCAGCACACCTTCATTAAAAAGAGAGACCTAGAAAATGAACCTGTTCCTTTATTGCATCGAGCTCCTTTTCTCTCTCCCTGTGGGCCTGCTTCTCTGCTCTCTCCCGCTCCCTACTTTTTATCTCTTCTTCTCTCTCCCTCTCTCTTCGTTCACGCTCTCTTTCACGATCCCGTTCACGATCTCGCTCTCGATCTCGTTCACGATCTCTTTCACGATCTCGTTCTCTCAGCTCACGCTCATACTCTCTATCTTTTTCACGCTGCCGGTCCCGTTCTACAATCAATGCAACAAACCTTATCTGTATAAGTAACAAACACACTGTTAACTAAGGCAACTTTGGGGTGGTTGCAAACAAAAATTCCCAATATTTGTCAAATACTTACCTTCTTGTTGCTTGCGACTACTTTCTGCGGCTGCTGCAAGTTGTTTTCGCTCTTCCTCTTGTCTAGATTTCCAATAAATGTGCTGGCTTGTTAATCACATGAATCACACAAAAAGAAAACAGTGTTTGGCAAACCTTTATACAAACCTTTTCTTCTGTTCAGCTACTTCCTCCTCCCGGCGCCGCAAGGCTAACTGCTGCCTTTGAGCTTTGGTGAGGAAAACAGGCTGTCATTATAGGAATGCCATTATCAGCAAGTACTAGACACACTAAAGAGCAGGCACCAAGATAAAATGCAACACTCTGTCATTATATTTCTTCTTATTAAAGGTTTGTAATAAAAAAGTTGATGAGGGTACTTTTCCTGGCCCCTAATTTTTCCTGGTGCTTCAACATTTTTCAATCTTAGGCTGAGGGTTTTCTTGAACACACTGTCATTATACTTTTCCTTATTGGAAGCTTGTGACGAAAAAAATTCAATCTAAACTGACAAAGTTTTCCTGGCCCTTAATTTTTCCTAATTCTTCAACATTTTGAGCCATCATCACTCTCTTTTTTTCATCAACATGCTGCAGATCATAAGATAATCAAATACACTACTGGTCTTCATTCTGTTTTTGGTCACTATCGCAATAGTAGACTTGACAATGTGGGGGGACGCCACAATGTAAAGTCTACTACTTGCCATAATTTTCTTAGGTCATTTTTGTGTTGAGGACTAAAGTATCTTTTTATCAGGATCCAGTAGTAAAAGGAATAGAATAAAAGAATGTGAGTTCATGTTTGCAGAGCTTTTCTTTTTGATGCCAAGCAGTGAGCTTAATTGAGGCTATGCACAAAGTGCAGGCCCTGATCTATGTCCTTCAGTAAGTGTGGCAATGTGTCCTAGCATAAAAATAGATTTCAAAGTGATTCTCTAAATATTGTGGATGACATAAAGGTGGAATGTCTTGGTTCTCAACATTCTCTTAACTTTTGGTTAGTTCAGTAGGGTCTTTACTTCAAACACTACAATGTATTTAACCCCCAAAAGCAGCTTTTGCATCT
Source organism: Adiantum capillus-veneris (assembly GCF_014529385.1). Taxonomy (NCBI): domain Eukaryota; kingdom Viridiplantae; phylum Streptophyta; class Polypodiopsida; order Polypodiales; family Pteridaceae; genus Adiantum; species Adiantum capillus-veneris. The sequence continues at coordinate 94,655,754 of NC_140958.1, forward strand.
TTGGAGGTAGCACATCCAAACCCAAATATGTACAGCCAAGTACTGCTCACAACATTATCAAGTCCTCCCTAATATAAGTTCACCTTCACAATTACAAAGTTTTGAAGTTAGCATATCCAATATGTATTATATTAATCTACCAAGAAACTCCTAAGTTCGGATCCTTAACCAAACAATAATGATCGTCACTTAGAAAGTGGCAATGACTATTGTTACTGATCACAAGAGTAATCGAAGGCAATTACATTTCTTTAAGAGGGGTAACCTGTCCTTATTCGAGCATGGAAACATGGTACAGGGAACAGGGTGAGTGTCGGGATCGAGATGACAAGTTTGGGAACCGGACCAAAACGAGGGGAACAAGAAAATTCCTTTTTTCTCGATTTTTTGGAGCTACACGTATGTACCATAGTGCTAAGCATTGAATTGCACCAAAAAAAAAACAAGAAACGTGACTCATAACAGCACAATACGCCAATTAAACATCGATGGCATTATGGCAAACACAAGTAGATTAGTACATGCCTCAAGGGCTCAAAATGGCAAGTGATAAATAAGCAAAAAAAGGCTAAAGCCTAACTAGAAAGGGGGCGAGCCCACAATGGCACATGTCACAAATTGATGACGTGGCAGTACTGCCCAGAGACACACATGTGGACTGACTGATGACGTGGCAGCATGTACGGATCTGTCGTGAAACACGCTGATATGCTAGCAGTATGGACACTGACAGGCTGGCGGGCTGCTGACGTGGCCACTATACAGACAGGTGGCATAGCAGCTGTACAGACGCCTGCTTTTTGCGCTGACATGCTGACGTGGCAATTGTACGAATTTCCGCAATTTGCGTTGCTGCTTTTACTGGCAGATTTTTGACTGGTTGTTTTTGGGGCTACTTGCTTTTGAGTTTACTGCTTTTGGGGCTCTGCTTTTGGCACCCCTTTGTAAGAATAAAAGAGCCCTAAGGGCCTCACTTCTTAGAGCATCTGGAAGCAGAGTATGAAAGCGGAGGTTCTCGACGGGAGTTGTACTTTGCTCAAGGATTAATATAAAAGAAATACCGAAAGGGGCGCCAAGTTTTGGGGCCAATACCTCTGGGCACGGAACTACGCCGAGCGGTGTCGTCTCAAATTGAACTGTGATCTAAAGTTGTGAACTATTTAAGTAATTCTCTCGTGTGTCGCGACAGAATCTGGACTTGGAGTGTCCAAGCCTGTGACAATGGTATCAGAGCATCAGTGTGTGAAATTTTTGACCCAGCAGTCGATGGCTGAGGTGTATACTCAGTGGCACAAAGCCACCGAGCCACCAATCAAACCGTCAATCAAGAAGCCTCCTACTCCAAGAATGTTTACTGAAGAACAACTCCATGATGCGATCCAGGCCCAAATCAATCATCTTCTAAACACAAAGAAGCCATCAAAAAAGCAATTGAAGAAACATAACAAGGAAACTGATTTCCCCAATTTCTTGGGCCAAAAATCCACTTTTGAAAACGCTTGAAAGCAAAAGATGCGTGTCTGCTTCGAAGGATTGCCCAATTCGTCCTCATCTTCTTCTGACAACTCGGATAGCTCATCTTCTTCTGACTCGAGTGATGAGGACAGAAAGGGCAAGAAACGACGGAAAGATCATATGTTTTATGCAAAAAAGAAAGCACTTTTATAGAGCCAATCAATATGATTTCCTCGACGACAAGGGCAAAAAGCCCAAAGAATTCAAAGAGGGAGGACAGGCAATAAATTTTGAGCACTTTTCAGGGTTTTGAGATGCTCCCAAGGCTTTAGCCCAACAGTTTGACATAGTATTTTTTGGAGGCCGCTATACAGAGCACTCCAAGATCAATTTGCTTTACATTCGGGTAACTTGACTTACCCATCATATGAATCTTCAACAGTCATAGCAGAAACAAACAACAGAGAGACAGACGACCTCCACTGACAGAAGACCAGAGAGATGAATATTTCAAAGCAGGAAAGTGTTTTGAATGTGGAGAACAAGGACATATAAAACGGCACAAGAACCAGGACGACTGACAGATTGAAAGGACAGCAGGACGAGGCGATACTCGTTCCAAAACAGATTTTACATAGAAAATTATGGGTAAACTAGCACTATTTTGCTTTATGAATTTATGAAATAAGACTTTTTTGGAAGATGATTTTAAATTTTGAATAAAACTAATGCTTTATGAAAGAATCTGTTAATTCTGGACAGAGAGCAGAATTAAAAATGAGACGATAATTTTGGAGCAGTGACAGCTCTCGAATGAACCTGATAATTAAATCACGATCGATTCAATGAAACTGTAGTGCGCGCATCAAGAGTTCCTGCGGGATGAGATGGCCACACAACTGGAACTGAATGATTGGACCACTCTGTTCAGTATGAACTTAGTGATGGATTGGGATCCCCGGAAATGATTACTCGCACATGACAGTGCTTGAGGCGAATGATTCTCGCATACGACAGTGCTTGAGGAGAATGACTACTTGCACACGACAGTGCTTGAGTCATATGGGATTAGTTAATCCGACATCAGTGAGGTTCGGGATGGATCTAGATGCGGTTACTAAATACGTTGCTGGCAATCATAGTCTGAGATTTAGGATGAACTTTTCTGTAATTGATTTGTCATGTGATGTCCTCTGAAATCATGTGCAGTGATGTGACTGTCGTCTTTGTACAAGTGCTAGATTTGCGTCGTCTAGTGTGTCGGTACTTAGAGCCAGAGTCTATTGAATTAGTTTATGGCCTCTGTCTGTTTTGCAGGCATAATCGAGGGCAATTACAATTATTTCAAGAGGGGGGTGTGTCACAAATTGATGACGCGGCAGTACTGCCCAGAGACACACACACACATGGACTGACTGATGACGTGGCAGCATGTACGGATCTACAATGAAACACGCTGACAAGCTGGCAATACGAACGCTGACAGGCTGGCGGACTGCTGACGTGGCCACTATACGGACGCCCGTTTTTTGCGCTGACATGCTGGCGTGGCAGCTCAACGGATCTCCACAATTTGCATTGCTGCTTTTACTGGCAGATTTTTGACCAATTGCTTTTGGGACTACTTGCTTCTGAGTTTACTACTTTTGGGGCTCTGATTTTGGCACCCCTTTGTAAGAATAAAAGAGCCCTAAGGGCTTCACTTCTTAGAGCATCTTGTCAGAGAGTCTGAGAGCGAAGGTTCCCAACGGGAGTTGTACTTTGCTCAAAGATTAATATAAAAGGAATACCGAAAGGGGCACCAAGTTTTGGGGCCAATACCTCTGGGCAAGGATTTACACCGGGCCATGTCGTCTCAAATTGAACTGTGATCTAAAGTTGTGAATTATTTTAAGTAAATCTCTCGTGTGTCGCGACAGAATCTGGACTTGGGTGTTCAAGCCTGTGACAGCACATCAAACCCCAAAAGTGCTTGCCTCATGAGAACGAATATGAGAGCTTGAAAGTTAAACTTTGAACCCTTAATTCTTGAGAGAGTAGAATCTAGATACTAGATAGATATTGGAGAGATCAAACCTTTGGAGCTTGATGCTTGAGAGAGTAGAGAGAGTTTGACTCTTGAGAGCTTGCAAGTTGTGAGAGTAGAGGGAAGGAGGAAGTGAGGCTTGAGGCTTGAGCTAAAAGCTTAAACCATAAAGCTTGAGCTTGAGGCTTGAGTATAATGTATTGCATAATGCATTGAGGAGGCTAGGAGGCCATCTGTTACAAGCTTGAACACTCCAAGCGAGAAATCAATAGCAACACACAAACAGAAACTGCAAAATCATTGAACTTTATGAAGGAGGGAGGGAGAGAGAGAGAGAGAGAGAGAGAGAGTCGACACGGCAAGGCAGAGTTCCGCGGCCAGACACTGTCCCCAAAGACTGGCACCCCTGCCAGTATTTCTTTATTATTATGTTGCAACGGTACAACTCCTAAGGGTCCTCTACTCTCAGACTCTGCGTCCAAATCCCCAAGGGTCCTTATAAACAATACAAGGGATGTCCAAAAGCACTTTTCTCAAAAGCACTAAACCCCAAAAGCATTTGCTCCCAAAAGCTGCCCAAAACAGCCAACACTATTTGCGGAAATCCGTACAGCATGTCACATCAACAGTGCAGCACAAATTGCCAAATTCCATACAGCTTTGCCATGTCGACAATCCGTACACCTGCCACATCAACAGTCAACGCATTTTACAAAAATCAGCCTTAGACTTCAAGCTTTGGGTTTTTAGGGTTTTGGGCCCCTCGGGCGGTGCTCCATAAGTTGGGTGGGAACTTAAGAGTTAAAAATCTTTATTCTTAGTCCCCTCATCAAATCCTTCTTGGTTAAAAACATTCTCTAGTTCTTAGCATCAGATTCTCTTGTACACTCGGCCATTTCTCTTCCAGTTGGGCATGCCACATCATCACTTTGTGACACCATCTTTTAAAGCCGTCCAAAAAGAGTCCCTAAAGCTTGTGTAAAAGGGCCCCAATGTAAGAAACTGTTGGCATGTCAAAGCCTAAAGAATGGAGCCAACTTACAGATGTGGCCGAGGGGCCTAAACCCTAAGAAGAACAAGTAGTAGAAGAAGTGTGGGGACCCCGTTCGATGGGACCCCAAGTGACATAAAGGAAGAAAATAAAGCAGGATCCAGACACACACAAAAACTGATGATGTGGCAGATTTTCGAAAATTGCACTGGCATGATGACATGGCAAGCTGTACGGATTTTCGCGTTTTGCAATGGCTGATGACGTGGCAGGCTGTACGGATTTCCATAAATTACACTGGCAGCTTTTGACATTGCTTTTTGGACTAGAAGCTTTTGAGTTTTAAAGGCTTTTTACTGTAACTGCTTTTCAAGCCAAGGGCCTTTAAATATGAGGTTAGGGCTCATTCTCTGGCATGCTTCCTGGCGAAGGTGCAGACTTTGGAGTACCGGCTTGTATTATGTTGACTTTGGAGTACCGGCTTGTATTATGTTGATGCAATATAAAGAAATATTGAAAGGGGCGCCAAGCTTTGGGGCCAATACTCTCTGGGGTGGAATTCCGCCACTCTATGTCGCGTGTCGTCTCTCTCTTTCAGTTCAGTTGTTATTGAAGTGCTAAAAGTCTGTTCAATCTATTCTTTTCTATTGGCACGTGGTGCCCGTCTTGTGACACCCAAAGCTCCCAAAAAACTAGTCATTTCTGCTCGTTTGAAGTCTAAAACAAACTTCAAAAATGTGTGCGTTGACCGTTCCCCCTGACGTTCCTGGCCGACTGCCATTCTAGAACGCCATTGTCACAAACTTGGGCACCCCAAGTCGAGAATATGGCACGACACACGAGAGAATCACTGAAAATACTTCACAACTTTAAAATCACAGTTCAATTTGGTCGACAAGGCACGGCATAGTTCCATGCCCAGAAATATTGGCCCCAAAAGCTAGTGCCCCTTTCGGTATATATTTTTTATTTTTATATTAATGCTTGAGCAAAGTACAACTCCCAAAGGGAACCTTTGCTCTCAGACTCTGCATCCAAATGCTCTGTAGAGTGAGGCCCCTTGGGCTTATTTATTCTTACAAGGGATGCCCCAAAAGCTTCTAACTCGAAAGCAAAAAGGCAGAAAACCAACTGGCTCCAAAATCTAGCAGAAACCAGGCAAAATTGGTAAAATTTTAAGCAAATGGTTCACCTCGTTGCAACAGAGTCGAGGTCCGGTTCCATGTTAAATGATTTCATATACATGTTCCTTGCTCCTACTAGTTATCTGCACACAGACAACAAGATATTGGTATCCCTTTCGGTTTCCTTTCCAAAATCTGTTCTAGAGCAAGTATCTCTTCGCCTTGTAATATCTCCTCTGAGAGGTATTATCTCTGTCAGATTCTCCACAAGAACCCATGTGTAATCTGGAATTCTTTATGACATATGCCTTGTAAGACAGAGTGATGAAGTTGGAAGCACGCCCAGTACGCGATGAAGTAAGGGTGGGAGTGGCTAATAAGTCCAAACTCGGGACACGAAGATTCTTCAATGACAATTTCCAAGTGCCCAAGTGCCCTATCTACTCTTTGATAGGACCGGTAGGCTTTAAGAAAGCATACGCTTGAGCAAAGTACACAATTCCGAAGGGAACCTCTACTCTCAGACTCTGCGTCCAAAATTCAAATGCTCTAAAGATTGAGGCCCCTTGGGCTTATTTATTTCTACAAGAAATGTCCCAAAAGCTTCTAACTCGAAAGCAAAAAGCCCCAAAAGCAATTGGCTCCAAAATCTAGCAGAAGATACGCAATTTGCGGAAATCCGTACAGGCTGCCACGTCAACACCTGTCAACGCAAATCACAGAAGTCCGTATTGTCCGTCACGTCAACATGCCAAGTCAATCTGTCTATACTTTCTGCCACGTCAACATACCGTACAATCTGCCACGTCATTTGTTGTGTGTGTGTGTGTGTGTGTGTGTGTGTGTGTGTCCGGGCAGTACTGCCACATCAACATTTTGTGACAGACATTCCGAACGGCCAACCTTGTGATGCACCTAAAACAGCTTCGGCTCCCTGTAACAAACTGCTTACGTGTCAAAGCCTCAAGAATGGAGCCAACTTACAGATGACGTGGCTGTCCGAGAGCAGAAACCCTAACCCTAATTTCTGCCAAAAACCCTAACTGCTGAAACCCTAATTCTGAAAACCCTAACCCTAAAACCTGCAAACCCTAATTCTGGAAACCCTAACCCTAAAACTGCAGAAACCCTAACCCTAACCCTAAGGGCAGCAAACAGATTTCCGAAATTTGCGCTGATATGATGACGTGGCAGGCTGTACGGATTTCTGCGTTTTGCGTTGGGTGATGACGTGGCAGGCTGTACAGATTTCCGGGATTTACGCTGGCAACTTTTTGGCTTTGCTTTTGGACCAGATGCTTTTAAGTTTGAAGGCTTTTCACTGTAATTGCTTTTTAGGCCAAGGGCCTTTAAATATGAGGCTAGGGCTCATTCTCTGGCATGCTTCTTGGAGAAGGTGCAGAGTCTAGAGAAGGTGCAGAGTCTGGAGTACCGGCTTGTACTGTGTTGATGCATTATAAAGCAATACCGAAAGGGGCGCCAAGGTTTGGGGCCAATACTCTCTGGGGTGGAATTCCACCACTCCGTGTCGCGTGTCGTCTCTCTCTCTCTCTCTCAGTTCAATTGTTAATGAAGTGCTAAAAGTTGTTCAGTCTGCTCTTTTCTATTGGCACGTGGTGCCCGCCTTGTGACACTCCCTCCATCCCCTACTGTTCCTAGCCATCCCCATACCCCTATTCCCCCAACCTAGGGTGTCGTCCCCCATCCCCTTGTTTCTATGCATTCGAGGCGATAATGGGCTTCGTTCTCTCCTTCTCATCTCTCGCATTAAAGCAAAGAAAGAGCTACACTAAGGAGCCCACGTGGCGATCATCATTGTCAACCATACACCAAAGAATTCGGGTATTTGTGATAGGTATGACGAGTTGTTTAAAAAGTTCAATCACTTGGAAGGCCTACAATAAAGCCTGTAAAGGCAAGGCAAAGAAGAACTTTAACGAGAATGAAAATAGTAAAAAGAACTCTGCAAATTCTTCTTCTCTATAACCAGAGGGCACCACATGTCAACGGAAAAGACCAGACTAAATAGACTTTAGCTGCTTCAAAACGATTGAACCTGAAAGGGAGACACTTCACAAGAGACACAGAGTGGCGGAGTTCCACCTTCAGAGTGCACTGGCCCCAAACTGTGGCGCCCCTTTCGGTATTTCTTTATATTGCTTCAACACGGTACAACACTCGAGGCTTTGCTCATCTCCGGCGGGTAGTATGCCAAAGAGAGCCATGTACATATTTAAAGGCCCTTGGCCATCCAAATGCAGTTTACATGAAAAGCTTCAAGTCTGAGAGCATATTCATCATCGTCTTATTCTCGATTTCACCTGCGAAACAGGTAAAATTTTAAGCTAATTGTTACAAACTGGTGACGTGGCATGGTCTGGACACATTCTCCAGAGCCAGCACAGGACACACCCACACACCTTGGCTGACAGGCAGTCCCGTAAAACGCAGAGAAATGCTGACGTGGCAGTACGGCAGTTTCCGAGAATTGCGGCGGAAATCCCGCTGGCAGGTGCTAACGTGGCTGCCCGTACGGACTCCCACTTTTAACGCTGCCCAGCTTTTCTCTACGCAAAACCTACGCAATCATTTTTTTTGGGAGAAGCTTTTAGAAGCTATGCTTTATTTTAAGTTGCTTTAAAAATTGGCAGCTTTTGGAGCTCTGCTTTTGGCATCCCTTGTAATCAATAAATAGGTGGGGTTGGGATCCCACTCTGCAAAGCATCTGGACGTAGAGTTTGAGAGTGAGACCCCTCCCACTCCTTGTACTTTGAGTTGCAGATTAATACAAAAAGAAATACCGAAAGGGGCGCCAGTCTTTGGGACCAATATCTCTAGGCATGGAGCTCCCTCGGGCCGTGTCGAATCAATTGTGAGTTGTGAATTGTTTTGAAGTGAATCTCTGCTCTGTTGCGGTAGAATCTTGACTTGGAGTGTCCAAGTTTGTTATAGTGGTATCAGAGCGTGGCCGATTTCTTTTCTACTGGGAAATCCGATCCTTTTCTCGCGACACTTATGGATTCCAACAAAGGACAGTCGACTTCTTCTGCATCTGAGAATGCGGGAAGAGATCACGAAGAAGATTCTCACGAAGAGCACGGCCCGCCTCATCCTACTCAAGCGGAGATTGAAGAGATGGATCGTCGACGATTGGTTGACAATGCCACAAAGATGATGATGAATCTTGCGAAGGATCCGAAATTTGCAAAATTTTTGACTCAGACATCCTTCGACGAAGTGCACTCTCAATGGCGGAAGGCCACAGAACCGCCCCTCAAACCGGCACTCTACTCCGAGGATGTTTACAGAGCAAGAATTAGCAGAGGTGGTTGATACATGGATTACCCAGCTTTTTGACGCAACCAACAAAGCCAAAAACCACGACAAAAAGCAAAAGAAAGAAACTGACTTCCCAGGTTATTTGCGTCGTCAATCTACTTTTGCCTCGGCACGAAAGCAAAAGAAGCATGTCAGATTTGAAGGAGTATCCGGTTCTTCTTTTTCTTCTTCTGACAGTTCTTCTAGCTCTTTTGAGTCGTGTGAAGAAGACAGGAAAGAGAAAAAGCGAAGCAAAAAGCAAAGCTTCGGAAAGGGCAGGAAAAAGGCAAAGAAGCCTAAGTTTTGCTCAGTTTCTAACAGTTCTACAGAGGACTCATCTTCGGATAGTTTGGACTCCGATGATCACAGATTTTATGCAAAGAAGAAGAATTTCTATAAAGCCAACTAGTATTGTAAGGTGCAGCGGAATGAATGTTGTATTTTCTCAAGATTAGTGATCTTTATTGCTCAAGGTTCCTTTTAGTTCTTAGGGAAAGAGAGAGCTTTCCATCTTATGGAGAGTGCTATGATCACGAAGAAAGTGAGTGGATATTGTGCGTGCAAGTGAATGAAACTGAGAGAAGGAGAGAGAAGAGATACGACACCCGAGAGGTTGTAAAACCCTCCTCCGAAGGCCCCACTCTCGTCGGCGAGAGTGGTCTACTTTGATTGCACAAAGGTGTACAATGCGAATGCAATATGGACTGATGCAATGGGACTATGCCAATGACGACAGCGGCGATGACGATGACGACTTCGTGGCTGGAAATTGGGATCTTCTATCTGCTGATTTTCATGGACTGTTTCGGGGCTGAAATGACTGGTTTTTACTGCTGCTTTATGGCTGAAAATGACTGTTCTTGTCGGGACTTAAGAGAAGATGAAAACGCTGATCTTCTAGGACAAGATCTGCATCTTAATGGGCTGAATATCTGCTGCCAAAAACGCTGCCATGGGCTGAGATTTACTAACGCTAGGGCTGTTGTTCTCCTTGCCAAAACGCTGGCTGTGGATATCAAAAACGCTAGCAGTTGGGGGCTGATCTGATTGCAAGAGGGAAAAACGCCAGATGAGGGGAGATGGTGGCGATGGATCTGATGCTGAGGGGGGGGGTACTGCAGAGAAGTTGCCTGTTGAGCGGGAAGCTCCTGCTGCCTCTTCTGCCAGAAAGTGCTAACTTGGGTTTGCTTATATATTAACTTAGCAAAATTGCCCTACCTACTTTTGTTGGAAAGTCACTTAAAAATAATAAGTGAAAATACCAATAAATAGGAAAATAGGCTAAATGCACTAGAAAATTCCCCTAACTAATGCTAATGGATTCTGATGGGAATTCCGATGATCATGCTGTGTGCAACCGAAGGATATGCATCTATGCTAAGTGACTGGGCATGCACGGTCTACGAATATACTCACAAAAGTGCCAGATCACTGCTAATCTAAACTGACTGGACTAACTGAACCTTGTTGTGGTATAGCTTGTCCACGAACACATAGGGTTGGGATGTGGCACGTGACAAGTATGATTTTCTGGAGGATAAAAGCTAGAAAGTTCGAGAATTTAAAGAAGGTAGACAGTCAATTAAATTTGATACTTTTTCTGGATTCCGAGATGCTTCGAGGGCTTTGGCCTTCATATAGCAGTTTGATATAGCTTTCTTTAAAGGGCATCACTCAGAGCACTCCAAGATTCGGAGGGCTACCTCTTACTTCAAGGGAAATGCTCGAACATGGTGGTCCACTCTTCTATTGAACAAGAAAGCGCCAGTTGAATGGCTGGATTTTAAAAGGCTTTTTATTTCTTCTTGGTTGACTCGGGAGTACGAACGTGACATACGAACTGCTTGGAACCATCTCCGGATGACCAAGAAAGATACCTTGGATGCATATTGCGAGAGCTTTTGGAGCTCTTTTCTACCCGCTTCTTCATTTAATAAAATCTCGTTCAAAGAACAAATTGAGCGGTTTACCTTGGGACTTCCTACGGAGATCCGAGATCGCTGCTTAGAGCAAAAGTCAAATTCTATTCAAGAACTGATGAGTCATGCGAAACGGGGCTTTGCCATACACTCACGCAGTTTGACTTACCCCACAGATGAGATCATGACGCAAAAAACCGAACAGACTTCTAAAAATGAAAGTAGAAAGAAGAAGAGCCCCAGGATCAAAAAGATAAGGATGTACGACCCCGGCTCACTCTTCGGGAGAGAGCCAACTACATCAAAGAGGGGAAGTGTTTTACACGCGGGGAACCTGGGCACATCTCCGCTAAGTGCCCTAAAAAGGCACAGAAAGAACAAGATGAAGAAAGGCCAGAGAGTTCGAAAGCAGCGAGGAACGTGGACGAAAAGGCAAGATGAAAGCAAGACTAGTTCCAAATTGCATGAGTACTGACCCAAGCACGATTGATGAGAGTACAGAACTTTGTCGAGCTTGGGGCAAAGTGAAAGATCAAGAGGCCTTGATTTTCTTTGATAGAGGAGCGAAGGCCAACTTCATTTCACCTGAATTGGTGGCGCGGCTCGAGATTACACCCGATCGGACGGGACTACGAGTACAACCAGTTCTAGCGGCACCCGACAGGGACGTAGCCATTACACCTGTCACTGGGAAACTTTGGTTGCATTGTCAGGGGTATTTGGCCTTGGAAGGTTGTGATGTTCTCCTGGGAGTCCCTTGGTACCATAAGAACAACGCCGTGGTCGATTACCCGGCGAAGAAAGCGACACTAACTACTGAAAAGGGCCGAACCATTGAACTTGATGTGAAACTTAAGGGCGAGTGCCCCTACTGAGTCTGGTAAGCTCGCTACTGCTGCTCGCCCCCCCCTTGTTGCGCCATTGCTACCCTCCCCCCCCCCCTCCCGCTGCCCCTACACTGTCCCCCCACCCCCTTCAGCCCCTGCGCGTTGCCCCTCAGCCCACCCGCTGCCCCCCCCTATCTGCGCGCTGCCCCAAAGGCTGCCCACAGCCCGCTGCCCTCCTCTCGCTTTGCCTTCCCCACTCCATCCCCCCGCTCGCTGCTGCTTGTGCACCCGCACATTGCACGGCTTCCCTCTTCGTCCTCGCCGTCCCCCCATCACCCCCCCCCCCCCCCCTATCCTCTTCGCTCCCAAAGGCCCTCTGCACCTGGCTCGGCAGCACTTTCTCTTCGGAAAAAGTGCCTGGCTGACTTGTTTGCAGGTTTTTTCTTCACCGCCCGCTTCTTCGACTCAACAGTAGACACAGATGGAGGCTCCAGCTTCACCACAGAGGGACTCGCCTTAAGCCCCCTCGCCCGACCCCACTGAGCCCACCATTCGACTTGCTCTTTCGCCGACAGAGCAAGCGAGCCTTGCCGCAGAGGTAGAACGCTTGCAGGCGACTTCTGTCATCTGCAAGGTTCTCGGCACTCGTCCTAGCAGAGGAGAGCTGCGAGACCTTCTCCAGGCCCGCCTCCTCGCAGAGGTGGGCAAGATCTTGGATGTCCACATTCTCGGACGGGGGTACTACCAGATTGAGTTCGAGACTTCCGAGATGGCCTCCAAGGTCATAGCTATGAGTCCATTGGCCATCCGAGCATCACGCGTCCACTTTCGACAGTGGCGACATGGTTTTGACCAGACTTCGGATGTGCTAGTAGAGGAGGCGGACATCCCCATCTCAGTCTGCTTTCCGGGTTTACGGAGGAAGTACCTTCCACTTCTCTCCAGGATTGGCTCCGCCATTGGGACTGTCCTGGAGACACCTCTGCATTGTAAAATGCTCCTGATGGAATCTGATGGTAATGCTGATGATCATGCTGTGTGCAACCAGAGGATATGCATCTAATCTAAGTGTCTGGACATGCACGGTCTACGAACAGACTCACAAAAGTGCCGGAACACTTCCTAAGCTAACTGAACCCATGTCATGAAGTAGCTTGTCCACGTACACATAGGGTTAGATGTGCACGTGACACCGCAACCAACCGCAATGGCCATCAAGATGAAAACCATGTAAAAGATTATGACCTCTTAGCATAAAAACCCACAAAAAGCAATGCATAGACTCATAAGTTTACTAGCGCTATCTCTCTTCAACGTTTCCAGAACAGGATCACAGATTCGCAGCCTACATCTCTTCCTGGAGTTTTGGAGTTGAGCGGCCCCCTTTTAAGCAAGGCTGAACACGAATAGGCCGGATGATTGGTAGCAGAGGCTCTCATCCAAGGTGCAGATGGAGTGCAAAAGGAGAGGAGAGAAGGTGACTGCAAACCACAAGCTGAAGATGGGAGGCCACTAGAGGAGGAGAAAAAGCCGCGTCCAAGAGGGAAGTTACAAAGTACATTGTGAACCCTCCTTGCCTAGAACTTTGAAGCAATGTGGGTGCTCCACCAAAGCCTATTGCTTGCGATTTTTATTCAAGAAAGTAAATTTGCCAAAATACAAAAAGAGACCAGATAGAAAAAGTCTCATTGGTTTCTACACCACGTCACAATCCTTTCTTCTCCTATGTCCGGTTTAGGTCGTACTTGGTGTTAAACATCCACAAGCGCTGGGCGCCTCCTCCTCTTAGGCCGAGGAAATAGCATCCTCAGATTAAGCACCCTGAATCAGAAAAACTTTTTGCTTCTTCTACATAATTGAAAATTTGTTTCATTTTCTCAAAAGCACAAGAAATCAAGTAGTACCTTGGCCTGTTGTTCAGCCTCTTCCTTCTGTTTCCTCAAGCGTTCCTCCAACGAAAGAGGCTGCAAAACAAGACAGAGAGCTGAGTTTACGCAAAATAGGAGATAGTTATAGTTCTTTAGATAGTGAGAAGAAACAACTTACCGCAGGCGTGCTAGCCATTGAAACTCGACTTACGGATGTCGTGTGTGTGTGTGCGCGCGTGCGTCCGCGCTAAACGCCAGCTCGATCTTTCGCTGAGGCTTGCGCAGCGTTGAAGCAAATTTCTATCAATATGATGTAATTCGCTAAGGCTTGCGCAGCGTTGAAGCAAAATTGTTGCATAGAAGTGAGTAAATCTTGCAAGGGTTTTACGCGTTTCAAAGACTTAAGACGCTTGAACGAGAACTAGTCTTGCTTGGTGGACGTTGCTATAGAACTTACCAGGAGATAAGCATATTGACATCAAGCATCTGGTACTGAATTAAACAAGTACAAAGTGCATTGGAGAATTTTCAAAAAAGATGTACATGTCATCATATATGTTTAATAAATACACATGGACATCTTTTTTTAACTCTATAGCTGTCGTAAAATGGTCCACATATACAAGCGTTGCGAGGATGATGATGGCCATCACTACATGGGGAGATAGGATGCACACTTGCCTTCAAGCCAACAAATAGCATGGAGTCACCCTTCGCTGAGCTGAGGCCCATGAGCATGGAGGTGCCAGCCACATAGCTGAGGCAGGCAGGCACACACGCCACTTGTGTTGTAATAGAGCAGCTTCTTGCATCCAACATGGTCTAGCAAGGATGTATCCACCAACAGAAAGGTGATCTTGAGCACCCCCATGTCGTTGCGAGCTTTCTAGCCTCGCTCTGAATTCCAACCTATCCAAGTTGGCCCTCTTTTTAGTGGTTTAGTATACCAACTACACACTCTGGATGGGCCTATTATTGAGTGGCAAAAAACCTCGAGTACCCCTCATACATACGGGCAAATACAACCTCCTTCCTTGTGGAACAAGGAAAAGTTGCAAAATAAGTCCAAGAAAAGATGCCAATTATGAATGACGTGTAAGCAAGAAGTTCCATTAGCCTAGTATATCTCCTCAAAATCAGCGGACTACTTGCCTCACCCCTATCTCACACGTAGAGGCTAGAGGCTTTCGTGGGGTGGCAGGTCAAGGGACAGTAGGTGTGCACATGTGGTGTGTAGCGCTTTGGAATAGTCTAGAGCAAATGTAGTCACTGGTGCAAGCGTCCGCACGCCAATAGGGGCAAGGCCATTGGCAGTTGACATAGAGGCGGTAGATCTTTGGTCATCAAATTCTAATTCCAACAAGCATCCGGAATCGACGCACTGGTTTACTATAGCCATGTGGTGTTTGGTGGTGGTGTTGGAGACCAAGGGAAAATATCTAGAGGAGATCATCCACGGGCCTGATATTCCTCCTGGTTCTTTCTATCACAACCCTCAGAAAATAAAGGGCAACAAATGTACAAACGGCATGCAATTATAAAGCATGAGCTTTTCAATGCAGGAAAGGCAAACTTTGGTTATTGTCTTTGCCTTATTTATCATCATGACATCATCCTCCCTGTGTTTGGTGTTATGTTGGTGGCAAAGCTTGATTTCCAATGGCCTAAGCCATGTAAAGTGGCCAATTGTGGATTCAAGAAACAACATTAGGCTTACCATGTAACCAAACAACGAAATACTCTATCACCCACACATGAGAGGAGAAGAGAGAATTTGTGCAACAATGGCCTAATCTTAGCCCCCAAAGTACACATCACAAATCTCTTTGCACTTGGGTATTTGATCTTTTTAAAGTAACTTGTGCCAATTTTAAACCCTTCTTTACAAGTATGTCATTCTCTCCATATTTTTACAAGAGGTGCTTCCCAAGAGCATTATTTATAAGGTAACTTGTTTCAGAGTAAGCTATGTACAAATGAATTTATTAGGCAGAAACCACGACAGAAACTATGACAAAAATGTAATACTGCTCCACAAACCGCCTTCAGCTCTAATCTACATTCCAGATGTCAATTAAATCACTAACCTGGTGATTCATCATAGACCAGATGAGATGGTAGGGGGCCCTCAAAATGGTCTCAATAAACTAATGTGGAAAGCATTGTGTATGTGCGAGTGAGAAGGAAAATCAAGTTTAACTATGACATTATTGATGACATGGGAGATGCAAAAGAGTCTATAAAAGCGAGGAGCAAGTTTATTAGTGTCGACACTTTGAATCCTACGATTTTCATTTCCCAACATAACATAATCTCTCGCTTTGAAAACATGATTCATGTAGTTCTTGTTTGCATGCTTAGCGTATTGTTCTTGTGAGTGTTTTATGGCGACACAAACATTAGCTAAATAGAATGGTAATCAACAACAAAATTATCAAAAGTTGGAACAAAGTTAGACAATTGAGAAGTTGGTGTTGAATGTCCATAAACAAATTTAAAAGTTGATTTTCTAGTGGCAGAATGAGTGGTGGTGTTATATGTAAATTGCAAAATTATTAGTAATCATTCCGCTTTTTTGGCTATGAATGCACATAGCTGATAGTGGCTCGAGGACAGCCTGTCCACGAAGGTATGTGAACTATTTGATGGAAGAGATTCTACCTGACATACTTTTAATAAATGAATAATTGTGTGATTAGTAACTTCAGTCTATCCCCATTAGATTTAGGATAAAAAGATGATGTGAAATCTAGTGTAGTCCCCAAATTTTCAACAAATGAATAATTGTGTGATTAGTAACTTCAATCTATCCATTAGATTCAAGATGAAAAGATGATGTGAAATCTAGTGTAGTCCCCAAAGTTTCAAAAAAATATTGGTTTGAAAGGCACTATAGAACTTTGAATCGCTAAAATCCTAAATTTAGGTGAACCATGATGTGCAAAAATAGATTTCAAGGAGATGAGATACGATTGTTTATTGAAACAATCAATCATTGCCCAAATCATATCATACTTATGTGTAGTAAGAGAAAAACCAATAATGAAATTCATTGAAACAAGCTCCCAAGGTCTTTCCAAAATGGACAATGGATGTAAAATTCCTAATTTCTTCCATATGGTAGACTTAATATTTTGACAAACCAAACAATTTACAACATACTTCTTCCTCAATGTGTATAGTAGGCCCAAAGAAATCATGACACAATTTTTGGTAAGTGGTAGCAAAACCTTGATGATCGGCATATGTCATTAGACGAAGTGACTATGTAACACAGCTTTTGCTTGGAATATAGACACTAGTCTTGGGTGGTGCACTCCAAAATAATAGTGTAACATGCTCATTCATGTACATGTGGATGCAAATGACGTACTTTATGATGATACATAGATTTTTAAGACGAGGTCTTCTATTGAGTGCATCAGCTACGACATTTCTTGTACTAGGTTGGTACTGAATAATAGACTCTAAATTTTGAATGAAAGGGGCCTAATTGTTGTGTTTGTTAGAAATTAAAGGCTGAGAGAGGAGATATTTGATGCCCTATTGATTTGTTTTAATGGCAGAATTGAAACACATTCAATAGTGTTTCCAAATATTAAGTGTATGTACAAAATCTTTGAGTTCGTCATAAGTGTTGTACTTACTTTGAAAATGTTTAAACTTTTGAATTTCAAAATCAATTTGGTAATTATGTAGCATAAGTGTATCACCTATGTCTTTTCCACTAGCATCCGTTACAACAATAAAGAATGGATGAGAAAAATCAGACATTGTTAAAACAGGTACATTTGTCAATGACTTTTTCAAAGTTTGAAAAGATCAGTCATGCAAATCAATCCAAACATAAAGTGTCATTCTCTTCAAAAGCATTACTAAAGACACTACCTCTTTCAGTTTTTTTTACAATTTATCTACCCAAGAAAAAGGGGATATGTTGTTTATTGTGACCTTATTCAAGGCTCTAAAGTTTTTACACATATGAAAGGTTCCATTTTTCATCTTGAGTGTTGACAAAAAGAATAGGTGATCCGTATGGTGAACTATTAAGCTTAATAAGTCCCCTATCTACCAATTCTTGGATTTGGTATGTATCTCTTTATGTGCAAGTGGATTTACATGATAAGGTGCGAAACATAGTGGTTCACTTTCAAAATGATGTCAATTTTTTGTCTTCTAGTCTAGTAGGTGGTAAACCAAGTGACACTTGAACAATCTTGAAATATTGTGAGAAATGACATGTTGTTTAGAACATGTGGGTGTTTCATAGGAAATTATTTCATTGACAAGGACTAAGTACATTTTTTCTTATTTACAGATTATTCTCTTGGCTTGAATGTGAGATAAAACTACACTTTTTGCAAAGGTGCAATAAGATATGCTCGTCGTTGAAATTGAAATTTTGCATGATAATCATTAAGTTCTCCACTTATGGATTGCGATTGTACTTTTGGTTATTAAACATGGTTTCACTTTATGCTTAGATTTGATTTGAGAGAGAGAGTTAATATGCTAGACGTGACAAATAAATTATGATTGCTCCCATCACCAAGCAAAATAGCAATCTCTATGCCTTCCACTTTATCTTTAACCATTAATAATGCATGAGGTGAAATTGGAATACCTGGATGTACATTTTAATTGTTGTTGTAATTTGGGTTGTATGCTTCTTCAAAGTTACCTTTTCCATCCAAGTCATCTTTATTTGGTGTTCCTAGCTCTATCATGTTGGATATAGTAGATTGAAAGTTGTTATCATGATGGATTGAGTTGTTGTTTTGTGGCTTCTAGTTGTTGCGGTTGTTGTTATTGGCTCTGAATTTGGACACATATGCAAAGTATGCATGTGGTCTATTTTCTAAACAAAAGGCTTTTTAAAAGCTCTAGATCAGAACTGATAGCCTCTCATCTTTTGGTAACTCTTATGTGGGACATGTATCGAGGCATTGTTTCCTTCACTTTTTTGTTCCCTTTTTGTTTCAAAGCATAGATTTGTGACACCGTGTTGTGCTTGATCCCCCTTTTAGAGAAGTCCCATGAAAATTCTTGCAAGAGGTTTTCTATGTGTAGAAAATTATCTCTATTCACTGATTGGAACCACATCAAGATTGTTCCTTCCAATGTCAACCGAAATCCTTTGTACTCGGTGTAAAAACCTACAATTTGTTCAGCTCTCAAAACTTGTTTGAAGAGTGAGATATGAGCATATGGATACCTTGACCCATTATATTTTGTCTTGACACATTTGGCCTCTTGAGATGGTCTCAATTGTTGTGGTTTAGTCACCAATCTAGCCCATTCATGGTCTCTTGCAGAAACGTCTCTCAATCTTTCTTCTTGTCTTGGAGAAAATCCTGGTGGAATTCTCTCTGATATATGTTATGTCATCGTTTTTGCCTGAAAGTAAGTTGAGATCAGAGTACCCTTGTATGAAAATCTTTCTAGGTCAATTGGATCAACAAGTTTGTACTCTCGTTCATACTTATCTACCATCAAAACTTGCACTCCTTGGGTATTTGTATACATGAATACATAGAGGTTTTTATGGTTTGTCAAATCTCCAACATTGGATTCTACACACTAATAGAAGGTATGTTGATCTCTGTTTTTGAACCTATACAAGCCCTCATGAGCCTAATCTATTAGAGCTCTCATGGCTTCACTAGTTTTGCTGAATTT
This sequence comes from Adiantum capillus-veneris, assembly GCF_014529385.1. Taxonomy (NCBI): domain Eukaryota; kingdom Viridiplantae; phylum Streptophyta; class Polypodiopsida; order Polypodiales; family Pteridaceae; genus Adiantum; species Adiantum capillus-veneris. The sequence goes on from NC_140958.1 coordinate 94,674,961, forward strand.
CGCATTGGGTTTGTTGATCAGAAAATACCTCTCCTCTAGGTCTTTGTCAATTATCACTCTCAAAGGTGTTGCAACATTTCTTGCAGTTTGCATGTCTCTACGTTGAGTAGAAAACCCTAGTGGTGGATGACTGTCATGGTTAAGGCTCACTCAAAACTCTCAAGATAGCCTTTGATAGGCCCACTTTGGCTTAGTGCAACTTATCCCTTTTTGTCCCTAGACAGATCTCTCAGAAGTCATGTCTTTATGATCCTTTGGTCTATGGAAACTCGTTTTTGGGTATCTTAAAAGTTAACAAAAATTTTGGTGAATTGCACTTGAAAGAACACTCAAAACAGTCTCAGGACTAGGACATAAGAACTTTTGCTTGTATCTTCGTCTCCGAAGGTTATTTTTAGCTCAAATTGGAAACTTGAGATGTACTCAAGTATATCTACAAGGTTATCAAATTAGATACCTCCACTATGAACACGTACATGGATTGCAATCCATGTTCCTTTGTCAAGTTTTGACTCCAATCATGGTAGTAGCTAGACAAGGTCACATATAGGCTTTGTATCAATTTTTACCAAATTTTGAGGTTGGGGTACATGGATCCTGATGCATGTTCCACCCAATTGGACTTGATCATTAGGGAGCATGTTACACTCTATATCCACAAGTTATATCCCATTGGATTCGTTTTGATAGGTCAAATGTCCAGCCCTAGTTCTACTTTGTTGTTTTGCGTCTATCTTCTGTTTTGATGTCTTGACCCAAATTTGTTGACTTTTTTTCAAAATTGGACTTGAGGATATGTTTCCTTGTGTATGCACTACAATTGGACTTGATCATTGGGGAGCATGTTACACTCTATATCCACAAGTTATATCCCATTGGATTCGTTTTGACAGGTCAAATGTCCAGCCCTAGTTCTACTTTGTTGTTTTGCGTCTATCTTCTGTTTTGATGTCTTGACCCAAATTTGTTGACTTTTTTTCAAAATTGGACTTGAGGATATGTTTCCTTGTGTATGCACTACAATTGGAAAAGTTTCAAGTCAATCTGTCATCGTAGGTACATGGATCGCGATCCATGTTTGGAGGCCAAATTGATTTTTCTTGGTACTATCAAGATTAACATGATTACTAGATGCTATGATATCAAACTTTTTGGGTTTTAACCTCTAGATTGAAAATTAGGTCAATGTTTGCACTTGATAAGAGTACTTGGGCAAATTTGGGATTTTGATATCCAAACAAGATGAAAATTTGGGATTAGACCGGAAATATCATGTAGATCACACTGACTAGGTTTTTGCTCAAAAATTTAGAAAAGGTACATGGATCGCGATCCATGTTTGGAGAGCTTTTGACCCCAAATTTGAAAAACTCATAGATGAAGGTATTTCTAAGCTATCCCCAAAATCTTTTTAGATTTGGACAAGTTTTTGTCGGTCAAAAGTGAAACCCTAGGTCTGACTTTGCAATTTTTAGCCTCGAGGTGGTTTTTGCCCTTTTGACCCACTTTTTGAACTTTTTTGATCACCTTGCTTTGGAAAGTATTGCTTAAAATGGTCTCTCCTACACGCTGGTATACTTTCTATCCCAAAACTCAAATACAGTACATGGACCACGACCCATGTTCCATCACTTTTGGACTTGGGATTTGGTGAGATGATAGCTTATGATGTAGCCTATCCCCAAAATCATTTTGAATTTGAATTAGTTTTGATCAACCAAAAGTGAAATCTGAGTCTAGTTTGGCCGGTTTTTACTATCTCTTGCTTTAGCTCTTTTGACCACTTTTTTTGTAGCTTTTTTGCCATTGTGTCTTTCAAGAAAATTATTTGTCTAGGTCCTAGCTACCTACTGCTTAAATCTCAGTCAAAATCTATGATGAGGTACATGGATCACAATCCATGTTTGACCTCATTTTGCCATGAAATTTGATCAAATGGTTGTCTATGCTATGTTGATGCTAGTACCCAAAACTTTTTGGATTTGGATCACAAAATCTTAAGATATGCCCAATATTGTGTGTGAAATCCTTGTTTTTGTGGTTTTTCCCATGTCATCCAATTTTGATGTGATTTTTAATTTCTTTTTGCAAAAATACTTTATTAGAGCAATGTCCTACTGATACGGAGTATCACTGATCAATTTTCTGCAAAAATGGTCCCTGGGGTACATGGATGGTGATCCATATTCTCCACAAAATTTGCCCAAACTTATCAGTTTTTTTCTTGTATTCTAAAGCTTTTGATCACCAGATTTTTGGTTCTGGATCAGATCTCGGGTCTCTACCATCAAATTTTTAGAATTTCAAATTTATGGTTGGTTTGGTCAAAATATGGTTTTCAGCTCTTTTTGCCCCGATCTTTTCAACCCAATTTGATGCTATTGATTTTGTACTAGAAAGAAACTAGGAACAAAAACGAACAAAACAACATAAATGAAAGTCGTAATAAAAATGGTACAACACTCTGAAAGTAATGAGAAAATTGAAGAATGGAATGTTTTTGGCTATCTCACTCACAACTCTCTTTACCTCTCAAGAATATATCTAGTAAGTCCTTGACTTCTAGCCTCTACCAAGCATTAAACCCCGTGTCTAGTTGTTTTATTGCTAGTGTAGATGGAATGGAAAGATAAATCCTTGGAAAAGAACTCTCCTGGGTTACTCACCATCTAAGGATCATTCTCCGGAAATGACATCAATGTTAGTGAGTCATCGCGATCAAACGTCTGTAGCATAGCTATATGGCATTAGCAAAATATGTCAATACTCAGGGAAGTGACTCGGATGGGGCACAAAGACTCTTTGAAGTTGTCAGCCCTCAAGAAGTGAACCTAACAAGCAAATGCATCAACTCAACAAGCAAGCCACCACTCAATGATCAAAGATATATGCCTATGCCCTTTCTCACCACTCTAGGTCATCACGCTGTCGGGGGATAATTGTGTGAAAGGTGAGCCGAGAAGGCACCGGTCCCCTGGCTGTGAGAGGTGCGGGGGAAAAAGGTGTAGCAGACACAATTAACGACAACAAAGTTTAAAACAAACAGTTCGCTTAATTCCAGTTAATCGACAGAATCCATGGTTAAATAATCACTATGGAGGCTTAAATGCTCTTTACAAGAAGAAACCTGGCTTAATCCAGGTGCTAAACAAGAAAATGATGATGTTCTGCTTACTCTGCCTTCTGCTTCCCGATTCGAATGGTTAATAAACTTCGAGCAAGTTTCGAATGGCTAATGAGGCTTAGGGAAGGTTTAAGATGGCTTAAGAGAGCTTATGACTCGGGTAATGAGAGCTTAGAAGTTTAGGTTTGGATTAGGGATAATAGGATTAGCTTAATTAAGGACAAGGTTAGGCTATGAAGCTTGGTTCATGAATTCGAGAGAGATTGGGCTTCAAGAGAATAGGATTAGCTCACTTATGAGAGCTTAAGAGATCAAGCTTGAAGATTCGAATAGGGTTGGATGGTATGTGAGGTTAAGAGAGGATTAATGATGGCTTAAGGGCTTTTAATAAATCTTAAGAGCTTTGCTTCCTCTTCCAGAGAAAGCTAGCTTAATGAAAAATGAGGAGGAGAGCTCATGAAGGAGAAGAGCCCCAAAAAAATTGAACATCCGTTGGATTTTGCTCATCCTCCCCTCTCTTTTATACTTTGCATGTCTTCTACTTGCTAAAAATGGCTAGGCACCCATTAGCGATGTTGCCAATGGGTCCTCCCCCTTGGTGACATGGCAAGGCCAAATTGGACCAGCTTGAAAGCTCGCGGGAGTAGCTCCGAAATTGATTGCGAGGTTGGCCTGAGCATCTTTCGCTTCTGTAGCGGGCTCGTCAGAGCATATTAGTGCCCAATGCGAAGCCTTTCATTTCCTCCTACGCTCGCTGCTCGCTGCCATCTCCTTCCTCTTATTTTTAATTGGCTTCACACTCCATAATTAAAAAAACCCTATTGTTTTGGGTGGCCACCCCATGGGCGGGCATTGGTGAAGTGGCTTGGCTTGGCCGGTCTTTGTCTTAGCTCCTTGGGCGGCCAACCTTAATGGGCACCACATTAAGCACTCATATTGGCAAAGCATTGCCAGGCACCGCATTTTTCTGTGGCCAAAGCTTCCTTCATTGGCGGCATTCGGGCACACTTACCGGCCATGCAATGTTGGTACACATGTCGGGTAAGGCTAAGCTTGGGACTTCAGGTCTGGAACACATGTCAGCCAAGACAAAGCCTAGCACCTCTTTTTTTCTTCAGCAAGCTACAGCCATGTTGGCATTTCCCCACAATCATTGCATTCCAAAATCTGGGTAAAACTCAAATTTCCCAGATAGCACTCCAACCGAGCCGACCAGACTGGTATGGAACTGGCCCCCAATGCATCTTAAACGGTCAATAACTTGACAACCGTAAATCCGATCATTGATCTGAAAAGACCAACATGCTCCACAAAGTGAGCACTTCAGCCTGACGCATTCATTTCATTCTTGTCCCCTCAGCTGCAGTTGCGTAATCCGTTACGGATCTGCTACCGTCTCAACTTAGCTCCGATTGACGAGCCGTAAAGACAGGCTGGTAGAGCACATCGAGTACTTCAACTCTGATTACTAAAATCCCAGCTATAACCACTTCAAGCATACTCACTATTTAGCATTACCAAGGCATCTTTTGGCCCTTAGAGCCCCATCTGATACACTTTCAGCTTAGAAATTGGCTTGTTAGCAAGCCCTTATAACTGCTGAACAATCATGCAGGATTCAAATACACCTGACCGACATTCCTTTGCTTATTTTCTCGTCATGGGAGCGAAGCGGCACGACATTCACCCCCTCTGAACTTGCACAGCCTCCGGTCTGTGCATGTTTAGAGGTCTGTGCAGCTTGAAAACCGGTCTGTGCCAACCGGTTTTCAAGCTGCATCTTCCATAAATACCTTAAGTTACTTGTCATCAAGCTCACGTAGTTGGTAAAGACATGTAAAACAAAAGAAGGTGTAAATCATAACATCAATAGTTTAGCTCAATTATCTGGTAGCTGTCCCATCACAAATCTTTGAACCGTAGTAGTCGTATCTCCAAAGCATTCAATTATGAAAAATCTGTTTAGTGAACCCCGCCAAACTCAAGTGCTCCAGTTACTTATGCACACGGCTTGACCATCAGCTCTCTTTAGGGAACCCTGTCAAGCTCAAGTATGCCTTACTCTGTCTGCACACGGAATGGTCGTAAGTCCTTTACCTTCAAGTTCTGGTAGTAGAACCATCTCAAAAGATGTGAAGATACTATAAAAATTGTTCAAGATGTCAACTGGAAGCTAGCCATGTAAGCTTATTGATCATATAACCAAAAACACTTCTGTCTTAGTATACATCCAAAAAATAAATCTACTGCCAAGTAACCTACTACAGGAAAATTAATGATATCTTTGAATCTGCAAGTTGCTCTTCAATAGCTCCCAGGATCAAATGGAATAATAAGGAATTGCCCCAATAGTGGAGTAGCATAATATCCACATAAACTCACACATCGTGTATCAATCAACTTCAAGAATTTCTGCTCCAAATATGCTATTCCTAGATCTAGTAGAAAGAAACCACTATGTAGACCCAAAAATACCCATCCATAGTGAACCTGCTTTTGAAGATCTTTCAAATCATCTGGATCAAATACCATAGCATTGATGGCCTCCACAATATACTAGAGCTTCACCTGAAGCATAGTGCAATAGCCACATCTCATAAACTTTTAGTAACTTAAGGTCGTTACCAGCAATAATTAAAGAATTCTGACTCCATTTTACTGGTAGCCAGGACATCATTAACATAAGAATTACTAAGAATAGTATCCAAATCCAGCGACAGTTGGCACATCGTCCAAGAAAATGAAAAATCTTGTGCACTTTATGCAGTATCAAGGATGATTCAGCATCATCACCCCCTCTAGCTTCATAGCCATTACGAAAAATCTTAGGACTTTCTAGACCTGTATCATCAAAGAGATTTTTACCTGGCTTTTGAGGTTGATAATGAATAATAGCTTTATTCTAAAGATCTTCATCCATAACATCCTTGGGAAAATCAACCTTGGAAGTCTCATGATTCATCAAAGCTATAGGAGTTGGCTCCTCTTGCAGCCCGTATATATGCATAGATGTACAATCCATGTCAATATCATGTTCCCAATCAGCATGATGTAGGCAATCTTCAATATCATCCTCTGCTTCCTCATATGCATCCATGCTACTTAGCAAGCCATTATTACTTTGAAAAGGTTCATCAGGCACCCCTTCTAAAGGGGTACATGCATCTCAAAGCTCTTCCATATTGCTATAACCTTCTCCTTCAGATTGGGCCAAAAACCCATCAATTATGGAATCTGCTTCTGTAATAATTGAATCGGCAAACATATTGCCAGAAGCAACCATAGGCTCATTGGCATTATTAGGTACATCCTGTGTTAGGTTCACAGTCTCGGCCACTTCATCAGCTATTGTATATTTGAGTATGCAATCATCTGTAATAAATCTACTACCCTGCTCAGCTATAGTGCCGATAGAGCCATTAGAAGCCTGTAGTGGCTCGTCTTCTTGATAAACTTGCTGAGAGCATCCCATGCCAAGATCAGTAGCTTGAAAATATTTTGTTGTACGGTTTAGCTCTTCGCTGGAACCATTATTCGAGGTAACTTCCATGCAAGCAATCTTCAAAAAAAAATCATACATTTGTGTTTCAACGGTAAATTCATTATGTACCTTTTCTCGGTTGCTCAAAATATGGTCCTTTGTCGTTGAATTTGCTACTTCCAAAGTTGTATTTGCCTTGGCTTTACTTCTTGCAGAAATATGATCCCAAAATTGATCATAATTAAGGAACTTCATATGATCCCCTTCTTCTTTATCGTTCAAAAATCTCCTTCATTGCTAACTCGATAATTCTCGAGCTTTCATGAACAAAACCATCTACAAAATAGTCCCATTGTGTGGGGTATGTCTCTGCCAGTTCTTGGACCTTATCTTTAAACTCAGAGGTTACCACTTCTTCAAAGGTTGAAATCATCCGATCTTCTGGAATTCCTCGACTCTTCATCTCCGCTTGATAGCATGCAAGGAGTCCATCTGGATCATGCCCTTGAAAAATTCCATAATGCTCATGCACGGCATCAAGTGCCATCTCCACTGCATCATCAAGCTGCTTTTTCATCTTCATAGCTTTTACTTCTTGCAAGCATTCCTGAACTAAGCCCAACATTTTCGGCAGATCTGCTGTTGCTAGATTTGTATCAAATCTATTCAGGTTGTAATCTTCAATAAACTGCTTCAATTCTGCTAGAATCTCTATCTTGACCTCCCACCCCAGCTCGTTTTGCGTCGAGTTCACCAAGAATGTCGGGGGATAATTGTGCGAAAGGTGAGCGGGAAGGCACCGGCCCCCTGGCTGTGAGAGGTGCGGGGGAAAAAGGTGTAGCAGACACAATTAACGACAACAGAGTTTAAAACAAACAATTCGCCTAATTTCAATTAATCAACAGAATCCATGGTTAAATAATCACTATGGAGGCTTAAATGCTCTTTACAAGAAGAAACCTGGCTTAATCCAGGTGCTAAACAAGAAAATGATGATGTTCTGCTTACTCTGCCTTTTTGCTTCCCGATTCGAATGGTTAATAAACTTCCAGCAGGTTTCGAATGGCTAATGAGGCTTAGGGAAGGTTGCTTGGATTAGGGATAATAGGATTAGCTTAATTAAGGACGAGGTTAGGCTATGAAGCTTGGTTCATGAATTCGAGAGAGATTAGGCTTCAGGAGAATAGGATTAGCTCACTTATGAGAGCTTAAAGCTTGAGTATTCGAATAGGGTTGGATGGTATGTGAGGTTAAGAGAGGATTAATGATGGCTTAAGGGCTTTTAATAAAGCTTAAGAGCTTTGCTTCCTCTTCCAGAGAAAGCTAGCTTAATGAAAAATGAGGAGGAGAGCTCATGATGGAGAAGAGCCCCAAAAAAAAAGAACATCCGTTGGCTTTTGCTCATCCTCCCCTCTCTTTTATACTTTGCATGTCTTCTACTTGCTAAAAATGGCTAGGCACCCATTAGCGATGTCGCTAATGGGTCCTCCCCCTTGGTGACGTGGCAAGGCCGAATTGGACCAGCTCGAAAGCTCGCGGGAGTAGCTCCAAAATTGATCGCGAGGCTAGCCTGAGCATCTTTTTCTTCTGCAGCGGGCTCGGCCGAGCATCCTAGTGCCCACTCCATAATTAAAAAAAACCCTATTGTTTTGGGTGGCCACCCCATGGGCGGGCATTGGCCAAGCGGCTTGGCTTGGGCGGTCTTTGTCTTAGCTGCTTGGGCGGCCGGCCTTAATGGGCACCACATTAAGCACTCATATTGGCAAAGCATTGCCAAGCACCGCATTTCCCCCCGGCCAAAGCTTCCTTCATTGGCGGCATTCGGGCACACTTACAGGCCATGCAATGTTGGTACACATGTCGGCTAAGGCTAAGCTTCGGACTTCAGGTCCGGAACACATGTCGGCCAAGACAAAGCCTGGCATCTCTTTTTTTCTCCAGCAAGCTGCAACCATGTTGGCATTTCCCCACAATCATTGCATTCCAAAACCTGGGTAAAACTCAAATTTCCCAGATAGCACTCTGACCGAGTCGACCAGACTGGTACAGAACCGGCCCCGTGTGCATCTTAAACGATCAATAACTTGACAACCGTAAATCTGATCACTGATCGAAAAAGACCAATGCTCTCCACAAAGTGAGCACTTCAACCCGACGCATTCATTTCATTCTTGTCCCCTCAGCTGCAGTTGCCCAATCCGGTACGGATCTGCTACCATCTCAACTTAAAACTGTCATAACTTCTTATCCGTAGCTCCGATTGACGAGCCGTAAAGACAGGCTGGTAGAGCACATCGAGTACTTCCAATCTGATTAATAAAATCCCAGCTATAACCACTTCAAGCATACTCACTGTTTAGCATTACCAAGGCATCTTTTGGCCCTTAGAGCCCCATCTGATACACTTTTAGCTTAAAAATTGGCTTGTTAGCAAGCCCTTATAACTGCTGAACAATCATGCAAGATTCAAATACACCTGACCGGCATTCCTTTGCTTATTTTCTCGTCATGGGAGCGAAGCGGCACGACAACGCCATTTAATCGACTAAATGGACTCGGATTGTCACGAAACTTTGAGGGAAGCTTCACTAGGCCTAAAGGGACAAGTCTACAAGGCTTAAAGCATGGTTTAGTGGTACAAAAAAGACTTTCCTTGACACAACATAGGCTTGGTGGTTCATGTGTGTAAAAATAAAGGACCCTTCAATTGGAATTGGGGAGGGGCCATATTTTTTTTTTGTTTTTAAAGACGTTTCTAACTTTTGAGACATGCCATTCCCGAGAAGAGATGGGGGGGTGATGGGGCGGGACCAAAGGGGGTTATGATTCGAACCTCTCTCTCTCTCTCTCTCTCTCACACACACACACACACACACACACACACACATGCGTGTGTGCACACACAGAGTTTTGCATCTTGCAACTTGCCTTTTGCATAACCACCAAAGTTGTTGTGGTCTGTGCGTGTGCGTGTGCGAGTGTGTGTGTGTGTGTGTGTGTGTGTGTGTGTGTGTGTGTGTGTGTGTGTCCATGGCCAGAGATAGCCACAATGAGTAAGTAGCAAGGTCCACGAAGCTCCATAGCCATGGCAAGCACGCTCCATAGCCATTGTCAGCTCTCTCTCTCTCTCTCTCTCTCTCTCTCTCTCTCTCTCTCTCTCTCTCTCTCTCTCTCTCTCTCTCTCTCACGTGCTCCTTGCCAATGTACTGTGCTATAGGAGATTACTGCTCAAGTCATCCACAACTGCTCTCTTTTGATGACCTGGAAGGTGGTCTGAGCATGAATAAACAGATGCAAAGCCATCCCATTAGCACTTCCATTTAGACAGGTCTCACTAATTAGGCTTTTCTTCGTAACTATTGGGCTACAAAGAAATGAAAATAGAGAAGAAAAGAAATGCGTCCTTCTTTTTCTCTTGGACCAAAAGCCAGGACAACGAAGAATATTTGCAAAGCGATGGCACGATGTTGGCGCAAGCAAACACTGGGACTGTCAAGGAATGAACAAAAGGAAATATTTCAACAACTCTTGGACCACCAAACATTTTTTGAGCTGCAAAAATCAAATTTTAGCAATGTTGAAGAGACCATTCTATCAGGTATGCGCAACACTTTGACTCAAATTAAGGTCCCGCACTTAGCAAGTGACATTTTTGTGAAGAGAACCTCTCCGACAATGATTTTGAACAATAATTCATGTGTGACCTTAGTAAACAAATCTAGAATTGCTAATGTCCTGGGTATCCATCGAAGAAATATAGCTGCTGCAAGTTCAAGGCTGGAGAATAAAGATGAGGATGAAGTGTTGCCATTGAGTGCACGTGAGAGACAATTCCCTCGAGGAACCGTTATCACCAATGAAATAAGAAACTTGGTTTATGCCTTTTGCACATCAGAGACCAAAGTTTCACCTAACAAGAAGAACATATGCAAAAAGAGAATTGGAAGGAAAAGTGTTGACAAGCATCTTGTGCATCTAGTTGATGACTCTCAAGTACCAACAACTCTTAGCAATTGTAATTTGTTGCTGATTTGGTCAAGACAATACCATATTTGGTAGTTTGCTATATGGTAGTGGGTGTGTATAGTAAGTACCTTACAAAGGTTATATACAGTACCAATGCATTCCTATGTAGTTCCAAAATTATCTTGCATAGAAGCAAAGCCCTTGTGTAGTACCAAATTGGTGTTCAATTGTATAGTAGTAATTCCAAAGCCTATCTATAGAGTACCAAAGCCTTGGTATAGTACCTTTTCCTTCCCTAGAGGCACCAAAGCCAATCTATAGAGTACCAAAGCCGCACTCTATTTCACCAAAGCCTAATTTTGTAGTACCAAAGTCTTTGTGCAGTACCAAACTTACTCCATTTATAGTACCAAAGCATTCTTGTTTATCACCAAAGCATTTGCAAAGTACCCATATGGATACTCTTCTGCATGGAGTTCTACTATGAGTCAAAAGCAGTCAGATAGTACCAAATTTAAATTTTTGTTACATGGCACTAGTCCTCCACAGTACCAAAGGGCTTTGTATAGTACCCAAGCCACTGTAAACCACCAAATTTGGTACTCTCTTGCATGCCAATGGTTGTATATAGTACAAAGATTAAAGACTACAAAACCAATTTGATAATATCTTGCATATGAATGGTTGTACATATAACCAAAAGCCTAAAGACAATACCAAATATGGAAAGAGTATGTTATAGTACCAAAGGTTGCATGAATAGTAAACAAGCATCTTTGAACTACCCAATTTGATACTCTCCTGCATGCACATGGTTGTACATAGTACCAAAATCCTAAAAATAGTACAAAAAACAATCCAATTTTCTACTCTCTTGCATGCCAATGGTTGTGCATAGTACCAAAAGCCTAAAGACAATACCAAATATGGAAATGGTATGTTATAGTACCAAAGGTTGCATGAATAGTACCCAAGCATCTTTGAACTACCCAATTTTGTACTCTCCTGCATGCCAATTGTTGTACATAGTACCCAAAGCCTAAAGACAATACCAAATATGGAAGAACCCACTTCGTTGTGTATTGCTGTGTATTGGTTCTATATTGTACCAAAGAAGGTAGAAATGAATAATTTTGGTTACCCAATAGGAATTTTGGTACTCTGGATTTTTGAAGTTTGGTAGACTACCAAAGATGGTTCTATATACTATATTTGGTACTGTCTAGAGCCAATTTTGGCACTACTGCACGAGTTGCATTTTACCATTTGCATGAAGTTGGAATTTTCTAATCTTCTTTGTTTTGGTGCCATAGGTTGAGCTATACCAAAGATTCAAGAAGGCTCACCCTACAATGGGAGTGTCTTTTAGATGCTTTGAGGCATAAAATCCATACTTTGTTCGAAAGCTGTAAGAGCAGTATACTTGATGTTGTGTATCCCATGCACAGATGCTCTATTTCAAAGAGGCTTTTAATCAAATTCGAAAAAACAAGTTTGGGCATCACAGGAAAGGTCACCTTTGCACTTGCTCCATATGTTGTAGAAGTGATCATATAGGAGAGTGTTTTGCAAACCAAGCAGTATGTCAGCACATCACTGGTATGTGGCAATCCATCATGTGTCCAAAGCCTCCAAATAGTGAATACCATGCCAAGAAAGGCTTGATGGGGGACTACTCGTATGGAAGCTGAAATTTTTTCCCAATGAGATAGTTGAGGATAGCAGGGAGGTGTCTGCGAAGGTTTTCATGGATGTTGGAACGGGACATGTTAATGTAGATGGGAGTGAAAAGAAGAGAAAGGACTTAATTGTGCAACAAATGAAAAGTGCGGGTTTTTAGTGCTTATTCAGCTCCTCATGCAAGCTTCATCAAGCACAATTTTGTCTTTCGCTGGCAAGCCCAACAATTCTAGAATTGTTTCCTCAAGTTTCGTAGCCATGTTGTTGTTTTAGTTATTGACTTTGCAGAGAATTATTCGTTTATTCAGAATGAGATTCAGTCAATGCATTGGTGGTCTACTCAAGTCACAATACTTGTGCACATCACTTATCTAATAAATGTAGTAGGTGATGTTCAAAAGACACTACACTTTTTACATATCAGATGACATGCATCATTTACATTGTTTGTACATCATTGTTTCATGCTTCATGACAATGGTTGAGACAACATGGACATTGTTTATAGCACCATTGGGTGGTCAGATGGTGCTACTTCACAATTCAAAGCCCATAGACAGTATTATTTTGTGGCCAGATACTATCAGTTGAAAAGCTTGCACATTATGCATGACTTCTCAGCATCATGCCATGAAAAAGGAGAGCATGATGGGGTAGGAATAGTCATCAAGAGAATCTTGACGCATGAGGAATTGAAATCAAATGGCTGGCCTATAAAGTGTGCAGCTGATGTGGTCAACTTTTTGAATGCAACTTTTCAGCCAAGAGAACAGTCTCACAAGTGTAGTACATAGAGAGTCTTCTGGCTTATTGGTGTGGATGATGTGCAACACAATCTCTAGTGGACTGTGAGAGCATCATGGGCTCCTGCTCATTTTATTGTGCTAATGGGTATTCAAAGGACAACCCGCGTGCCGTACGCTTTTGAACAGTTTCATGATTTTGTGATCCATGTATGAGTGGGCTATGGAGAAGATGCAAAAATAGAATGCACATAGAAGAATGTAAATATGTTTCCATCAAACCACTACATGAGTCTAGTAATACAAGAAGGGATGACAAACAGGATGATGAGGAGGAGGATGGATATTCAAATTCTATACTGATGAGCCAAGTTTCTAACATGCCATTGTATGAAGGATGCCCTGAAATGTTATGTGGAATGTTTTCCATTGGCGATAAATTTATAGTCAAGGCAACCGAAGCTAAAGAGGACTTATACCTTATCAAATGCACAAATGTGTTGTACCAGACGATAAGATCACAAAGGGATAAGTGGCATAACAATATTGTTAGAGGAGGGAAGGTTGTTAAAGGCTTCTGCTATGGCCAAGTTGAAGGAAAAGCTGATACATATAGCCTATTGGATCGAACATATCTAGTCATGATCTACTCACATCTTGTAAGGGCCATAAGTTTCCCGATGGAGCCTATTGTAGGAGTCCTTAATCAATTCAAGTTATCTATAGAAGTATATGAGAACATATACAATAGCATTCCATATGATGATGATGAGAGCGATGATGGTGCACCCCTAAGTGGGGTTTTTTGGGGACGGGTATGGAGGGAGATTTTGAAGGAAGCTTTTGAGGGAGCTTTTTCATTACAAACTACTTGGGTTATTTTTCCTAGCAAAAAGCTCCCTCAAATGTCGCTGAAGAGAGCTTTTTGGTGGAATCTTTGTTTGTTATTTATCAATCCCTTAGAATTTTCAAACTATGGCTGTTTTTGAAGGAGTACGAGCGGAAGTGTGATGCGAGAGAGAGTGCGAGAAGAAGAGCACGACGATATGGTGAACTCGCTCTACTGTAATGTGTAGAGCATAGTGAGTTCTTATTAGGTTTTAACAAAAGAATATGTGTACATACCTGGCGGCCCGCCCACTTACCTGGGCGACCACATTGGGCTTTATACCCCAACAACCTCCCACTTAAAGTCCAATGTGGCACTTTAAGTGTGAGAGAAGCTACTATACAAGCTAATATACAAGAGATGTAGAGAAGTGATGTACTACCCTACACCTAACTGCTTGCGAAAATGCGCAAAGCTCTCTGAGGGAAGTCCTTTTGTAAGTAGATTAGCAGGATATTTCTGTGGTGTGAACTTTGACAAGCTGAATTTGCTTATCCTCGATCATTTCCCTGATGAAATGATATTTCACATCCACATGCTTTGTCTTTGAGTGATAAACTGGATTGCGAGCTAATTGTATAGCACTCTGACTATCACAATATAACACATGCATCTCTTCTTTGATTCCCAAATCTGTTACTAGTCGATTAAGACAAATTGATTCTTTGCATGCCTCTGATGCCGCAACATATTCAGCCTCTATAGTAGACTGAGTAACACAATCTTGTAATCTAGAACGCCATGATACTGCTCCACTAGCCAATGTAAAGACATACCCTAACATAGACCTTCGGTTGTCTAAGTCACCTGCATAATCTGAGTCTGTAAAACCCTTTACACTTAGCTCCTGACTCTTATAGCATATACGCATACTCTTTGTAGCTTTCAGGTATCTCATATTCCTTTCACTGCCTCCCAATGTTTCTTGCCTGGGTTTGACATGTATCGACTTACTACTCCCACTGCAAATGCAATGTTTGGGCGAGTAGCAATCATTGCATACATCAAACTACCCACTGCAGACGCATATGGAATCTTATCCATTTCAGCCCGTTCTTCCTCAGACACAGGACAATCTTGTTTGCTAAGTTTCACATATGGTGGCAGTGTAACACTCAATGCCTTTCCCTTCTCCATATTGAAACGTTGCAAAACCTTGTCAATATACTCTGTTTGAGCTAACCAAATCAACTTCTTTGATCTGTCTCTCTCAATGCGCATACCAAGAATATGACTTGCCTCACCCATGTCTTTCATGTCAAACGATTTTGCCATCTTTGACTTCAAAGCTGAAATTTCTTCCAAGTGCTTGCCAGCAATCAACATGTCATCCACATACAAAATAAGGATCAACCAACTACCATCCTTAGCCTTCTTTGTATATAGACAGTGATCGAACTCACTACGTTTGTAGCCTTGAGAAAGCATAAACTTGTGGAACTTATGGTACCATGCCCTCGGTGATTGTTTTAAGCCATAAAGACTCTTTAACAACTGGCATACCAAATCTTCCTTGCCTTTCTCAACAAACCCTTCTGGCTACTGCATGTAAATTTCCACATCTAAATCACCATGCAAGAACGCTGTCTTGACATCCATTTGGTGCAACACCAAATCTAATATGGCAACCAATGCAAGAAAGCATCTCAATGTAGTCATCTTGACCACCGGAGAGAAGAATTCATCAAAGTCAATGCCTTGTTCTTGCTTAAATCCCTTAGCAACAAGCCTTGCTTTGTACTTTGGCTGACTATCATGAGTGGTGATCTTATACTTGTGAATCCATTTACAAGGTAGAGCCTTTTGCCCTGTGGTAATTTAACTAGCTTCCATGTCTGGTTTTTATGCAGAGCTGTCATCTCTGACTGCATGGCCAATTGCCAATTCCCGGAGTCCTTCATTTGCACTGCTTCCTTGTAACATGAAGGCTCATTGCAATCACTCAACATGACATAGTTCATAGATGGAACAAACCGATCAGGAGGTCATAAGATACGTCCCGATTTACGCAAAATAGGTGGCTGAGGCTCAGCCACAACCTGTGGTTCCAATCTATCCTGTCCTTGCTCCTCTTGAGCCCTGACATTTTGCAAATAACCAGAACGAGACAAGATTTCCATTCCCTTCTTGAACATATGTCCTAACCGGCTATGCCACAAAGAAACGTTCGGCTGCTCGGTTACATTGATTACATTTTTAGAGACATTTGATACATAAATCATGTAAAGTCCTCCAGACTTTACTCCATGTGCTACTGTCATAGAACCCTTGGATACCTTCCACATGTTCTGTCCAAAAGTGGTGACGTAGCTAGCATCATCAAGTAAACCTGTGCTGATCAAGCTCTTTGTAATTACGGGAACATGTCTCACATTTTTCAGCGTGAAAGAAGAGCCATTATGAAACTTCAAGTGAACATCTCCAACACCTAAGATCTCACATGTCTGCCCATTGCCCAGCCGAACATGATCTTTAGTGGTCACATAAGAGGTAAACCACTCCTTGTTTGGAGACACATGAAGTGATGCCCCTGAGTCTATAATCCGGTCACTCAGTGCATTTCCATCAGATGCTGTAAGATGAGCTGAGTCCAATGTATTCTTCAAGAAGTAGATGTCTCCTGACACTAGATTGTCATCCTCTGCAACAGTGTTTGTCACATTTATTTCTCGAATCTTCACTGAGGACTTTCTTCTCACCATGGTCTTCAGCTTTCTCTTTGCCTTTTTCTGCTTTCCATTCTCTGTAGTCTCTTTTCATGTGACCCTTCTTGCCACAATGGTAGCATTCTATGTCACTCTTGCCTTTCGCACTGCGGGACTTGCTACGAGACTAATTCCTCTTTCCACCTTTGTCCTTTTCTTTGGTCCTTCCCTTGACAACTAAGGTTGTTCCTTTGCCTTTGTCCATTGTCTTTCTGTTGGTTTCTTCAGTAAGCAGACTGCCTTCTACACCTGCTATGGTCAAACCATCTGGAGGTGCAGAATTACTCAAAGCGGTGCGAAAAGTGTCCCAACTTTCCGGCAATGTGATCAACAGGAACATAGCTCTAACAGGTTCATCAAACTTGACACCTTGAGCTGACAACTGACTGTAGATGGTGTTGAATTCATTCAGATGATTGGACATAGGTGTCCCTTCTTTCATCTTCAAGTCAACAAGCTTCTTAAGCCAGTATACCTATGAAGCTGCACTCTGCTTCTCATAAAGATCACTCAATTTTGTCCATGCTTCATAAGCCGACATCTCGTCTGCTACATTGAAGTAAACACTTTCTGCCAAAGTCAACATAATGGTAGAAAGTGCCAATTCATCCATTTCGCTCCATTCATCTTCGTCCATATCTTCTAGTTTTATCCCCTTGAGCTTTATAGGTTTTATCTGCTTCTTTTGTACCAACACGTGCCAAATCTGCTTCTTCCCCAATGGGAAATTGGTTCCATCCAGCTTCTTGATATTGTAAAGAGCAATGTCCTGTGATCCAGCCATAGCTACGCTTCACAGTAGTTTACTTTCCTGGGAAAAATTCGGCAGAGTTTCCCCTGTAAACTGACCTCTGAACCAATATCAACCTGTTAGATGAACCAAGAAAGCTTCAGATTCTGCAAAATTTTTGGCAGAGTCTCCTTTGTAAAATGGCTCTGGTGTACTAAAAAACAGACCAAAAACAGCTCAAAAAACACTCTCTCTCTAACACTGTAAGCTGCGGGTAAACCTGTCTTGCACCTGTACTGGCTCTCACTGTCCTGTAAGCATAGACTGCGACAATGCCTCAACGGCATTAAAGCAAAGATGCAATCCCAACTGTCTAACTCACTGTCAATACATCCTAGCTACCTATCTAAGGGTGCTCAATGGATCGCTCTAAGACTTGTATCACCGAAAGGATCTCAACATTCGAGAATCCCCCAGCTCAATAAAACCTCATTCGACCCTCAACAAAGGCTGCAGTAAATCTGACAGTACATAGACTTCCCACAAAGTCATACATCCACAAATTTCCCACTGTATGCTGTAGCCGCTGCGGTGGTTGTTTGCTGCGTGACTCACAGCCAACAAACCCTCAACAGACATACATCATCTCTAACAATACATCCCATGTGGAAGTACCTGCAATGTCAGGATGAAATCTAGAATATTAAGCAGCAAACACAAGCTACCTGATGAACTAGTGGATGTCGCCTACAGTCTGTGTGTAGGTGCGCCCGTGTCGTATGTGACACGCCTCTTAGAATTGTGAGTCGTCTTTCGTTGTGTAGACAACCACAAATCAGCACTCTAGAAGTGCAGATACCCTCAACACTTGCATTCGTAGGCCGAAACCCCAAATTTGCAGAGTCGGATCTGCACCCGCCAAGACCATGTAGTCGAAAATGGCATGCGCAGAGCTTTGTCGAAGCCAAACGGTGGTCGAGATGACCTCAGAATGAAATTCTGAGAACACCAAGTCCTTCGGGCTCTCCCATAGAATTTGGGGCCGTGTCTTCGCATGTCAAATCTCACTCCAATCTGAGCAGGTGACTCTGGCTACCTGCAAATGCTACCCCGAGCCTCGATATGAGCCCTGATACCAGTTGAAAGAGTACGAGCGGAAGTGCAATGCGAGAGAGAGTGCGAGAAGAAGAGCACAACGATATGGTGAACTCGCTCTACTGTAATGTGTAGAGCATAGTGAGTTCTTATTAGGTTTTAACAAAAGAATATGTGTACATACCTGGAGGCCCGCCCACTTACCTGGGCGACCACATTGGGCTTTATACCCCAACAGTTTTTGATAAAGCTTATGCTTGAAACATATTCGAAGGAAAATTTGGTATAAATTTTGGACATGTGAGTCTCGACAGTGGAATCAATTCGACAGATTAGTACACAATATCTATTAGCAAAGAAATATGTTATGCGCATGAAGTAGACAAAATGCTAAACAAATTCAACCTAGCACATAGCATATACAAACAAAGTAATATGCAAGCTTCAAGTAGAAAAATTTCAAAACAGTTAGTGCCACCCAACAAAGAAACATGTTATGCGCAAAGTTTATGATCTTCCAAAAAATTGAGATGACATCATCTTGAAGGTGGAATGCTCAATAAAAAAGTTACAATACAAAGTCACTCCGCAATTACATACAAAGTTGCAAGCACTCAATGGAAATTATATTGCACGTCTACAATTGAACACACGTAGCAGATCTTCATTTGTAAGCTTGCTCTGATGGACGAACATATCGTGGTTCAAATCCAAGCCAAAATAGCATAGGAAAATGTAGTTTATATGCTTACATGCCATATATGGTTTACTTTGTGCCACTCATTCTGCAAAGTCTCCACATGTACACATCTAACTACTGGCAACATGCACTTTGTACCTCTCTCCTCGAACTTGAGAAGAAGATGTCTCCACCATGAATTTTTCATGCTTGCCTGCCTTTACAACAATGTGTTGAATAACATGTGCCTCCATGGTTATGGCTGATTCAATTCTCTTAGAGACCTGAATTGATATTCCTGGCCAATAACACTCATTGCTGGTTCTCCTTGCTGCGATCTTATTTACTATGAAGCCCCCTATCTCCAAATCTAACAACTCCAAGGCATTTATGTTTGCTCCCTTCTCCACATGCCAAGTGCTAGGTATTCTTGCAGGGCATTGAGTGATTGTGTTGCAAATTTTCCACATGTAATCCACACTATCATTGTAGAACCACATGAATTGTGCCTTTGAAGCGCTTCCCTGACTAGTGGAATCACCTCTTATCCATGTACGAATCCCCCAAAAGGAAGGTGCAACCGCACCAGCACCTGTGTTCTTACGTTTTTCTTGCATTTACCAAATCTAGAACCCAACCACCCTTGACACTAAACTCTACTACCCTTTTCGAATACGACGCAATGCCCACATTGTCTTATGAATATCTATCTCTTCTACTATCAGCCCACTCTCGTTATCTTCGGCCTCTTGAGCTGCCATTGTAAATGCTGTTTGTGTTCCTCGACGATTGCGAGGAACGTTATGTGTAATATATTCAGGCCGGCACGACATGTTCTCCTCCTTCTGGCTACTGTAATATTATCTCGCTCCATTGCTGGTCTTTGATATAGGGACGTACCTCTTAGACCTTCTTCAATATCTTTAGCAATAGTTGCAGGACCTGGTGCTTTTTCTTGTTGTGCACGCCGACCAAGCTTTTTTGCTGAAGGACCTGCTCCATGATATCTACCTTTGACAAAAGCAAGCATCTTCACACTTTGCAACAATGAGTTTGATAGATCGAAAACCAATGCATCATACAAGCTCAACAAATCTTTGTTTCCCTCGCCTGCTAGCCAGCTTGCATGCTTTGTTTCTGCAAGGTTTGTAGTTGGAATGCATGATAAATCATCTACCTCCTGCAAAATAAAAAAAGACCTGTAAATGCATTGAAGTAAATAATTATACATGCCACTAATACATATTCCACATAGTTTTACCCCAATAAAGTGTTTTCTCCACTGAGGATAATGCACGTGCCACCAACTAAGCCAACATTCCATTTGTGACAAGTTATTGTCGGATACTTTACTAGTTGCCCACCAAGCTCGAATAGTCCTATACAAGCTTGTTGCCTCATCCTTGCTCCTTGCACATCGCCAAAGTTCACATAGACCAAGGCTACGTTTTGTTTAAAAATAATGAAGCAATTCAACTCCAAAGCCTAAATAAACTCCTTCTTTTAGTATCTTGGATTGATAGACAATCAGTCTTCTTATGAAAAGCCACACGCTCAATAACACTGCATAGGAGAGATTCTGGGCTGCAGAAATGCAGGCAGAGAGAGAGAGAGAGAGAGAGAGAGAGAGAGAGAGAGAGAGAGAGAGAGAGAGAGAGAGAGAGAGAGAGAGAGAGAGAGCACGATTTACATCTTGGGGAGCAAGATTGCTTGTCGGATGGTTTTGAAAAACAGCAGTTCACGCCATGCAACATAGGAGGATTTCACCACGGATGTTCTCAATGTATGCAGACAATCCATCTCTCTCTCAAACCTACTTTCTAGTTTCTTGCTCCAAGTGCTAGCGCTTAGGCATTTGACCTTGCTCGACATCAACAAATTACAAGCACTAGCACTTAGGCAATCCACCTTCCTTGGCATCTACACAATCCAAGCGCTAGCGCTTAGCTAGTGGGTGTTGGTGTCCATTTATCTTGCCAACCAAAATCCCTGCAAGCGTTGAATTGGCTTCAGGGGCAATTTGAAGCGCTAGCACTTAGCCAAAGGGTGGCCTAGTATTTTGACAAGCAAAATCATGGCAAGGGTTGAATTTTGTGGGGGCAAGGAAAAGATTAGTCGTTGACAACCGTTGGCATGGCATACTTATTACTGAAATGCTCTCTCGGAGAATCGGCCTCCATAAGCCTGTCTATTAGGGATGGCCACTTGACTGCAGAGGAAGGAGGAGAAGGAAAACAAGAAGCTCAAGGAAAGGGAGTAGGAGGAGGAGTTTGGTTGAAGGGATAGGATAATAGTAAAGAGAGCTTGCCTTGCTGAGATGGATGGAATTTGGGGGAGAGAGAGAGAGAGAGAGAGAGAGAGAGAGAGAGAGAGAGAGAGAGAGAGAGAGAGAGAGAGAGAGAGAGAGAGAGAGAGAGAGAGAGAGAGAGAGAGAGAGAGAGAGATTGAGTTATCGTCCATGGAGGTCAAATATGACCTATGGGACCGAAAATCAAAACTTTACAAGGGGTTCATTCTGAGTCAGATACATCTCAGTTAAGGACTGAGGGTCCAAGGAAGGGTTAAAAAAAGAGAACAAAACCTAAGGAGGGACATGTGAGGGGGTAGCCGGTTTGGGAGTTCGAAACTCCTGGACAATGGCTTTACCTCCTCGGTAAACTGCCCATTTTCCTGCTGCATGCGCTTCTCACACCTTTTGGAGTTCTACCTTCTTCTGTTTGAGTTGAGCAAGTGTAAGATCTTCTGCAAACCAAAATTTTGTGTCTTTGAAAAGCCCTAGAGAGAGTCTTTGTTCATCTAGGATGGATAGGAGTTCTACACATGGCATGCTAATTAATAACTCCTAATCTTTCATTTGCTAAGCATATCAACCATAATTAATCTCTCTCTCTCTCTCTCTCTCTCTCTCAATCCCCCTATACCTCCATCAAGCTAGCCTTCTAAGGTGAGCGCTCACCTTAGAAGGCTAGCTTGATGGAGAGAGAGAGAGAGAGAGAGAGAGAGAGAGAGAGAGAGAGAGAGAGAGAGAGAGAGAGAACAATTTTTACTCACTGGTTTAAAATAATGGAGTAATGGAAACCATCCAATGCTTGTATCTGTTGCTTGCATGATATATTGAGAAAGCGAGAGATAGAAAGATAGAGTAGAAAAAGATAGTAAGATAAACACTGTTATGGAAGCAGAGAACATGAGAGAAATCTAGAAACAAGTATATCAGTTACAAATAAGAGAGCCATGGCAGGGAGTGATATGAAGGATATGATTGAGAATTAGCGGGGTTTGAAAATGCCTATTAAAAAACTACAATGTAGACTGGAAGTTTGTAGAGCTACAACAATTGGCTACAAGCACCTAATTGTAATGTAATGATCAACTTCATTGCTAGATCATGTCTTTATATTCAAAGCCGATCTATATCTCTCTATTGTCTTTTGTCTGGATGTTCTTATGTGTTTTTCTTAATCTTTTTGGTGCTATCCCACTTTATTCCTTTCTTAAGCTCTACATTAAGGTTGTAGCAGTTCAAAGAAGTAAGCGATCGGTAGAGCAAGAGATAGAGAATCGGATGATTATGGTTTTTTCTTTTTGTTGATTTTGCAGAGTTTTTTGTCTTTGCATTAACATCTAAGATGGAAGATGGCCAAGAAAAGTGATGTTGATGCATACATCGAATTTATTTTTCAATGGCAAAGCTATTGGTGTTGGAAAAATAGATAAGACTTCAAATTTGGTAAAGCTTCATGGAAGCTGATTGCCGGCTGGATGCTTTTTGATTGCTGTCATTGAAGTATATGAAGGGAAAGACGCTCCTCTGCCTCATGTCCCTTCTGAAAATAAAGAGATAACTACTTTGAAGAAGGCTGAGAACATTTTTGTTGCATTGCCTAGAAGTAAATTGGTAATTTCTTGTTTAACAAAACTAATGGCCTATCGTTGATATTCTCTGAGTGACTCATATTGTGTTTACATTTGGAATGGATTGACTATTAAGTTTTCTTTGCTTTTCATCTCGTAAAATAGTAGGTCACCAAGACTGCAAGGACATAACTGACACAAATGTCACCATCCGCTACTGTCGGCCATTACATTAGTAGCCAGCCAGTTAGTGATGTCCCATCATCACATGTTTCTTTGTTTGAAAAATCTAAAAAGGAAACAAAGGGTAAGACTAAAGTGCAAGAAGGAACATCTTCAGGGTTTGTGAGAGACGCTCTAAGTTCGGATGAGGATATCGAAGACAAAGAGATGGAGGCTTACATGACAGCAAGTGCAAATGCAGGGGGGGAGTTTCCTATTAACGAGGATGCCACTATGTGCAAGGATATGTTGTCCAAGCATCTTAAAAATTTGAAGGTGATTGTGATACTATGTATTGATCTTAAGAGGTGACAATCGATGGTTCCCATCCCACGTATATAACATTTTTCCAGAGAGGTCACCCCAACATGTATCTCTGATTTTGGCATCAAACTCCTCATTCACCATTCGCCACAAAGGATCCCAAGCTTGAATGATAGTGTCATCAACATCAATGCTAGGATGGCCAGGTACATTGATAGAGCATATGAAGCACCCCTTTGGCTCATAATATCCCTCCGACAAAAAGGTATCTGCAAGTGGCTGGAGATGCTTGGAATCCCAGCTTACTTGTCTTGATTTCTCTAGTTTAAGTAACTGGCAAAGAGGAACCCATGGCGACAGAGTCTCATGCTCTATCTGGAATGACCAAATTATGTCTAAAAACTTAATCTGCGTGAAAGATCAAGGTCCAAACTAGGCATGGATGTCAAATGTATACTATGAATGCTGTTGTGTACATTTCCTTCTTCTCTTGCTATCGACGCCCAAAAAACCTCAACCCTTAGCCACTCTCTAAACACAAAAGAGTCTCCTAGTTTTTCAAAACATATGTCACATAATTGAATTCCATACCAAGCTACAGAGGTTGATTGTAAAGGCAATGTCCAAATGTGCTCACTTGTCTGTGGGATGTCCAAACTCTTAACTTCTGCCTGGTCACTAGATGCCATTGCATGAAGAATGAATGTTTTCTTCACAGGCAGAAGATCTGCACATGCCAATCCGTACAGTCTTTCCTCCGTTAGCCACTTTGGTTTGTTGGTCCACTGAATTGTACGCAATGTCCTGCATAGAAACCAACAAGGATCAATTTCTTACCTATCAGCACATGACAGGGTCAAACAATATACCTCCACCATTCATCTCCTAAAGCTGGATCAACAATAGCCAAGGCCTGTTTTGTAATTCTTTTGGACGGTGCATCTGTCTCAAAGAAAGCCTTTTTATTATTGCTTTGAAACTCCAAAGGAAGCATTTTTTCCCTCGCAACGATGATCTTTTTCAATGCAAGAGTGTATTTTTCTTGCATGTATTGCATTCTAATTAATTACATATTGCAAGATGCAATATTTGATGCAATCTACTGTAAAAACCCACAATGTTACTTATAGGATGCAATAGTTTAGACATTAGAGCCACATGCACATTATACCATGCATTTCTCCCTACCCTCTTGTCAATGTCTGCATGCATCCAACTGTAGACCACACATGGAAGTTTCTCCTTTATTGCCTCCTTCGAAGCAAGCCCCATTGCACACACCATCCATAACATATCATTCTAGGATGTTGCAATGTATCTCGTCTCATTCAATCTACATTGGATTAAGAACAATAGAATGACAAATATATTTTTCTACGACGAAGACAACACTTGAAGCTATATTTCCTAAAAGGTCTTACTTGTTTATATGCATCCCAATGCTTAGCATATCAGTCTCATTTAAAGTGTCTACTGCCACAAGCTCGAATGAACCCTTGGATGCAAATCGTTATCTTTCTTGTAGACCACACCTGCAATCATATGAAATATCATGCTGCAATTCACCCCATAACGTGAACTCAAAGGGACTACACAAATAACAAAACTCACTCTATTTGAGAACGTCCATCCAAGCTAGTAAATGTTTTGGTTTTGCAGCTGGCGGTGGCGAGCGTGTCCAAATTCTATATCTAGGCTTGGAAAAAACAGAGGAAGATTTGAAAAATGCTTCGTTGACCTCAAGGGGTGGAAAAGTGTCTGATGTTGATGCGAGATGGGTCCTCGGCCTCTGATTCATTTGTGAATGCATCTATTCTTTTTTTGCCATCAAACGCGCCTGTGTATGGGCTATCTGAAACAGAGGTGCCTGATTGGAACAAAATGGAAGCATGCCATTTTGGACAACTCTTACAACTTGCATTGGCAACTACTGATGACACAGGTGTGTTCATGGTTGTTTGTCTTCAGATAGTTATGGTATGGTGCATGATTTAGCCTCTGTTGTTGGTTGGCGAGAAGACCACTTGAATGTGGTTGTGTGTAAGATACCAGTGTGCAAGACAAAGAGTAGAACCATGCACACGTTGTTGGTGTCAGCTATGAGAAAAAAGCAGACTTCAGAGGCGATTGACATTCCATCGATGCTTGGTACAATTTGCTGCAAGAGGATGATTGGACACGAGCAGAGGATGGGAAACTGATGCGAGGTATGGTCTCTCTATCATTGGCTCCAAGTGTATTTTTCATTTGTCAGGTAAGTAAATTTTGTTACAAATATTTGTTCTGTAGAGGGCATGGAACGTGGACATTGGTTCCTTTTTCAATTGCTTGCACAATACACTGATGAGAACGACTTTGTTGTTCAATACGGAGGTGATTGCGGTGCATTGGCCTTAATGGGTAGCCAGATGGGACATATGATGACAATATTTGAGAGCAATGAGGATGTCTCCAACAAACTAAACAATGTTTTAGAGATGCAAGCCCATCGACTGCGAGAAATTCAAGAGCGAGACAAGAGACTGGCAGATGAGGTTGAGCGTTCTCTAAAAGCAGCATCTCTTGTGGAGCCGCATCCAAAAATTGTGGAACTAGATCCACCGGCCCATCCCATATAGTATATTTTTAACAAGATACCACAAATTATGTATAAGATGCTATTTGTGGTATTCCATTGTATGCGCATGCTTTGAATATTTTGATAATAAGTAGATGTGTCCCGTTTGTTCACAAATACTTGAAAAGATAGCTTTTGCTAGTTTTCTTTGATAAGATCATTACTTTTGTACTCACTTGTATGTTACTTAATTCTAAAGAGCTACGTGTGTTTTTGGCTACTTTGTAAGCTAAGTCATGCACTATGGTTGTCCTGAGTGGTTGGTGTGTATAGCAGAAAGAGAGTTTTTTTGTCTATTTGACTCAATCAATGAAACGAGTATAGAGAAAGCTTTTTTGAAGAAATAATCAACTTAAAAAAAAAAACGAAAAAGCTTCCTCCAATCCCCTACTCGGTTTTTTCGCCTAGATAGAAAACATCTTCTTCTCCTCACGATTTACTGTTTTTCTTGTTATTCTTCACTTCCCCTGTTTAGTATTTGAGGTGTTGTACATTAATTGTCAAGATGTATACCAACTTGCCCCTAACTAGTATTATAATTATACTAACCACTACCAAAAGGGAAGTAACTAGCACCAAAGTGATGACAAGCGGTACCAAATTTTTTACAGTAGCATTCTTTGCATAAGCTCATGTACGAAAAGGGACCTAACCAGTATTAAAGTGATAACAAGCAGTATCAAGTTTGGTACTGGATAGGACCGTGTTGGTACTTCATAGCACCAAGTTTAGTAGTGTATAACATCAAATCTAGTACTGTTCTAGCACCAAATTTTGTACTGAATAGCACCAAGTTTGGTACTATGCTAGCACCAAATTTTGTACATTTTTTTGCCATTGTATGAACACCAATGTCAAGGATTTCAAAAAATATGATTTTAGACTACAAACTACTAGACATCACAAGAAAAGACACTAGAGATCAAGATCCCAATACAATGTACCAAAAAAGTGGGTTTTCATTATATATTATGTGTCATGATACAAAATTTCACCAAGTACAACAATTCAAGAATCTCCTAGGTAAGGGGGATCAAACCTATAAAAGTAACCCTCCATCTGTATGAACTAATCAACACATACCCAAAAATATCATCTTCTATGTCAAAGGTTGGGTTCTTGCGAGTGTACGCTGTTGGGTATTGATCACGTATCCATCGGAGCAACCACAATAAAATGAGGTCCACCAAGTAAAAAGGGTATTCTTGGCCTACCACCACAGGGTAGTATGATCTGATTGCAAGACAGTTCTCATAGTTATTTCTGAGCGACTTCTATCTACAATCATCCACCATAATTGTGTTGCTAGCATCAAAATGAGGGTTCCTTGCCCACATTGTCCGTAGGTTCTTCAGGTAAACAAGATTGTCGCCCACACTTTTGGGCACATGTCGAACCTCCGCCATACTCTACCACCAACTCTCACAGTCTTCTTGGGAGAGTACATCTGCCATGCCAAAAGGAGGTTAGAAGCATGCATAACTTAACCTTTGAAACACTCAAGGCTCACATGAGTTACCTGCAAAATGCTTCTGCTTCACATGTTGGGGGAAGCAAGCGTTCAACATATCTATCAATGTTCTCCTTTTACAACACGACCACAAAATTATATTGGCTTTCTTTTTAAGAGTTATTATGAACTCGTCAGACCCAAAGGCCTGTTGGAAGCTCGTTGCAGCTTGTCAATATTACCCCATTGAGATCAAGCATAATTAGCCACCCAGGTTTAGCACCACAGCAGCCTCAAGCACTGTGCTTGCCAGTGGCGCATCTCTCCAAACGATGCATAGCACATTCATGCGACTTGTGATTGGACGGAATATCAAGGCCACTTTACTTAAAGCTCTCAACAACTTCAAGTGTCTCATTGTTGTACACAATGCATGGCTTCTTCCTATGGTTGGTTTTCACAAGCATAACCTTTGTTTTGGATGCAAGCAAATGTTCTCAAGGACAGCCATAAGCTTTTGTGCATCCTCTAGCGTGTGTGCTAGAAGCACTACATCATCCGCATACAACAAAAGCATGATTACCGCGTTGCAAATAGTCACCTCTTCAATGCCTTCTTCTTGCATGAAGTCAAGTACCATTTGTTCCAATTGATCAATGCATAGACCAAAGAGAGTTGGTGGCAACGGACATCCTTGTTTAATCCCAGTAGTGTTTAACCCCAATAGTGCTAACAATTTTTTTTGAAAATTCCTCTTCCCATGCGCTATTAACACGTCACCTTCTCATAAATTTGAGAAACTGCAAGCATAAACTTACTTGGCACTTGGAGTTCTTCCATTCTTCTCCACAAATTATTACGTGGAATCATATAAAAGGCTTTCTTAAAGTCCACAGAACAACAATACAATCGCTTGCCTTTCAACTGACTTTCCTCCATGAGAACACGAAGAATGACAAGATGATCAATGGTGCTATGGCATTGACAAAAACCTGCTTGTCCTTTTGCATGCTTGTCATTCTCTTCAGGCGAATCACTCAATTTCATCTCCATTATGCACCCAAACAACTTTGCCATAAGAGACCCAATCATTATAGTCCGGTAGTTGTTTACATTCTTCACATCCCCTCCTTTATTCAAAGGCTTGACCCAATTAGTACTCCAATCATAAGGTATACCATGTTGAAGTGCAAGGTTGAACATATCATACATCCACTCATGGGTGAAATCTCCCGTCCATTTGATCATCTTCGGCTTGATACCTTGAAGATCTCCCACTTTGTGAGTGGCCAACTTTTCAAGCCCACCGCATACATCCTCAATAGTAAAAAAAGAGAACATATATGGGAATGAACCATAAAATGGTATTTTTTCAGCATTTTTTTGCTCATATAGTTTCCTACAATGTGTGTACATATCCATAAGACTCAAGCTACCAAAATTCTCAACCCGCGTGCCCCTCAAGTTTCTCCAAAATCTTCCACATGCACGTGCCCTTTTTTTGGACTTGAGAAAGTTGTTTCTTTACTTTCCATCTTCTTCTCAATGCTTTGTATGTATGCAAATGACTTTGATAGTTGTCTTTGTCCATAGTTGCATCAAGCTTTACCAAGGACTTTCGAGCATCTTGACATTCTTTATCAAACCACCTTTTCCATGATCTATCTTTGTTGATACCATGGATATGCTTTATGGCAAAGCATTCTTCGGCACAAGAACAAATAACTTTCTTGAAAGATTCCCATTTAGTTTCCACTGGTGCATCATATTGAGGCTTTGTCATCCATAACTTTTTCTCAACCATTTCAATGTACATTGGTGACCGTTTGAAATCCGTACATAGTGATAACTTCTCCTTTGGCTAAGATTATCATGCTTAGTTGCTTCTCCACATGCAAGGTCAATACATAAAGTTTGATGGTCTAATTTCAGGGTCCATTGGCCAAGCATAAAACTCTTTATGCGATACATGATGGCTTTGGAGAGTAGCATATAGTCATTCACACTATCCCCATTATGTTTTCTACATGTAGATCCATTGGTTCCACTCCACAAAGATACACCATTGGCAATGATCATACCCGTGCTATTACACATGTGTAAAAGTAACTTTCCATAGTGATCCGGCTCTTTCTCATCCATTGAAGTACGATCATACAAGTGAACTTCCATTAACTCCCTTGAAATGTATGGAATATCAAATTGTTGAGTATCATGTTGCAATGTTTTTGTGAGAGAATTCATATCCCCAAATACAATAACATCACCTTTGCCTTTAAAATAAGCAACATCCTCTTCGAAATAAAAAAATGGGTGATCTCTATTCATGCAAGCATACAAGGGTAATCATGATGAGTATTGTAGCAACCGACTACAAAAATGGGTTTTTGGTGTCATAATTTTTAGCTATACATAAATTTTGTACTTATCATCTTTCACAATTGATACAAAGTCTTCCAATCCTTTCTTAACCATACATGCTATCCCTCCTTGCCCTCTTTGTTGCTTGAGATTCTTTGACCACATCGATGAATGTACATTGTAATCCTCCAAGCCATTAATCCTTTGTGTATCATGCTCCCAAGTTTCGAGAGAGAGAGAGAGAGAGAGAGAGAGAGAGGAAAGAGGATGTGGGTGGAGAAACTCATCAAAACATGTGAGAGTATCCCTCATTCTTCTATCTAGTAAATAATAAGGTGTGTACAAATGATGGATGGTCGGATGGACACCTCTAGTGCATGTTGTCAGGGTATGAGGCACACCGCATTTACTCTAACATGTAGTGTAGATTATGTGTGTGTGCACGTGAGAGAGAGAGAGAGAGAGAGAGAGAGAGAGAGAGAGAGAGAGAGAGAGAGAGAGAGAGAGGTAGTTATTGCCTCTTTCCACTCCAAGGAAAAACAAGTGATCCAAGGAAATAAAAATTCAAGGAGAGGCTCACACCCATGGCTAAGCCACTCCACCAAGACTTATTCCCTCTTTCCACTCCATGGAAGCACAAGTAATCCAAGGAAATTAAGTTCAAGGAGAGGTTCAAACCCATGGCTAACCCACTCCACTAGGAGTTAGATATTCCACACAAAAGTGAAGCAGAGATACCGATCAAATGGAGGGGAAACCAACATTAGGCTTAACTCATCTAAGTATAGGGAGGAAAAGGATGCCTTATTATATTCATAAGGGGTCATAGGCTCCACAACAGAGAAAGACTTTAGTAAGAGAGCAGTTCCAAAATAGGCAGGGAATGATCCACAACTATATAAATAATAAAGGTTGTTTAGCCATCGAAAAGGGCCAAGAGCCAAGGTTAGGGTTAGGCTTCAACATTGTATGATAAATCTATCCAATAGTTGCAGATGCATTATAAAAAGGTGTAACGACCACGGCCACTTCATAGATTGGCCAATTATATTCAAGACCAAAGGCTGATTTCCATCACGAGAGGTAAGTTAGGTTGGGAATGGCCATACCTTATAGAGAAGTGTAAGGCTCAATTTCAAGATTTGAACTCAAAAGAACTAGATCTTCAGGACCGGTAACCCTTTTCATCCCCCCTGCCTCCCAGCCCCCCAAACTCACAATAGTGAGTGTATGTATTGTATGCACTGGAATAATGTACAAAGAAACCTCAAGCTCTTGTCGAGCCTCAAGGGACATTAATTTACATTATACAGAAACCAGGCTACCAAATGCGGCCATCAACTACCCCATTAGAATGGCATTGATGGCCCACTGTCCTTCCTTTTACCGATGGAGATAATCAATTCATTGATTTCAAGTACTATCTTTGTGAAGCTAGCCATTACAAGGTCATTGTCAAACATTGTACGGTTCTTGGCCTTCCAAATTTCCATTTATAGTAGAACTTGACAATTTGAGTGCATACCAGAAGTGCCTGGCTCTTCAACCTCATGCCTCCAAGGAACAAGTCATTATAAGAGAAACTTGTCCTCCATGTCCTTTGAACCCACCTAGACATTTTCTCTACTAGACCATAGATAGTCGGGTAGTCCTTGAGTAGGCATGCGGGGTCCTCACAAGCCATTTTGCAACCGCTATATCTATCTGAGCTGATCCCTGTGGCATGAATTTTCACTCCTGTTGTAGAGCCCCCCGTGATATTACCTTCCATACAAAGAACGTCATTGCCAGAGGTCTATGTGGAGACCATAAGTTATTCACTACCATCCCCCATCTTGCCTCCGGCCATTGCTTTCCCCATTGCTCGTTGAGGGGAGAGAACCAATCTGATGCAATCATAAGAGAAAGATATACATCCTTGGTTTTTGGTTTCCCAAAATGCCTATTCTTTGGCCAATGCCAAGATTTCCACATGAAGTCGGATTCACACACTGGGATACAACAATTGTCTAGCCCTTTGAGAACTCTAATTTCTAGCAATATTTCTATCCCACTAAGATTAAACTAAGAAGCGAGTTGATCAATACCTTTCCAACTCATGTTATTGCTATCCCCAAAATGAGCCAAATGTCTTAAACCTTTATTGTTTGTCTTTCTGGCTATGTCCCTTCAAAGACAATTCAAAGGTATGTTACCAACTTTAAAGAGCCAAGGGACCAATGTAAGATGTATTTCTCGAAGTACTTGGCTCCCCACTCAAGTGCCTCCACTACTCTATTGCACTTCCGTACTAGCTCGCGCAATGTTCCTCCCAGTTTAAGGTTGGACCACCCATGGGCAATCAACTTGTTGTGCATCTCTAGGCCTTTCCACTCACCACCTTGGGAAAAAATTTTAACCTTCCCAATCATGTCCCTTATCATAACATCTCATGCATGGTCCTACTCAAAGATTGCTGCCATAAAAAATTTGGCAGACTGGACCTCTGCATGGATTACCTGGTCTAGAATCCCCATCCCTCTTTGCTTCATAGGTCTTGTCAAGGTGTCATATTTTTGGTGTTATTTTTCCATAGGAATCTTTTCACTATTTTAAGAGACTTCTTCTCATGGCACTTGGCTAGCTTTAAAATCGGGCTAGTGAAGGCTATGTAAGGGACCATGAATGAATTGATCACTCTCACCCTACTCGGGAGGGGGAGCAACACATACTCCCATCTTTATATCTTGCTCCTTACCTTGTCCAAGACCCATTGGAATCTTTGCTTGTGCGATACCCTAACCCCCAATGAAGCACCAAGGTGCCTAAATATCATATCTTTTGACACTATTTCTCCAATCCACACAGAGGGATCTAAAGAATTGTTCTTTGAGAGAGGAACCAATCTTGATTTTTCAACATTGCATTTTGATCTGGAGGCTATGACAAACATTTGCACAATCTCCAGTGCTTTTCTAACTATCTAGGGACAAGCTTTGATGAGGGGAGTAATCCGCAAGCAACTTCACTAGGAGTTGGTCATCACTAGGCAAAAGCATGCCTTGAATCTCCCCTCTCATAGCACTATCTTCCAGCATTGTAACCAGTGGATGTGAGCCGATGGCAAAAAGCACAGGGGCAAGTGGACATCCTTGCTTGATCGATATTTTGACCTCGAATGTGCCCATAATTCTATTGTTAAACAAAAGCTTAGAAAATCTTCTCACACTACGGGTGATATCTAACCAACACATTGCGAAGCTCAAAGCTTTCATGATGTCCTCAATGAAAGACCACATAATTCTATCATAAGATTTGTCAAGGTCATGTTGCTGCAAGACATAGTCTTGTGTGGTGAATGGTGCATATTCTATTCCGACCATTGATGTTAGGATGTTATCATAAATAGAGCTTCCTTTGATGAAAACATGTTGGTGACGAGTGATAGACTTATCCAAAATGGGAGAAAGTCTTAGAGAAATTAACTTGGCAATAATTTTGTGAGCTACTAACATCATGGTTATGGGCCACAAATGTTTTAGTTGGGAGCAAGTGATTTGCTTTGGGATGGATTTTATGAGGCCCGTAGTAATGCATGAATCAAGGCTCCATTGACCATGGATGCATGATCAGGGACTTTAAATCCTCTCAGAATGCAAAAAAGAACACCGTAGTTAGACCATCCCATCCCGGGTTTTTTTCTTTGCCCAACACCTTCAGTGCAAAGAAGCATTCCTCCTTAGTAAAGGGCTTCTCCAAGAGGGTAGATTCTAAAGGTGCCACCATTTCTTGATGCTCCTCATGATCTTGCCCCTTGCTTCCTCTATTTCCTTAGTTTGACTTCCGATAGGGTAAGCCTTTTTTGATAAAATGCAAGAGTAACACATAGCCAAGACGAAAAGGTATCAAAGCCTCGAGAGGAGTTACAAACAAGTTATATCAATGTGTGTGTGTGTGTGTGTGTGTGAGTACACATAAGACACATATATACATACATTGATGTTTGTGGATTTATGTGTGCATGTTGTAAAGATGAATGAAATAATAAGGTGGACTTTCAAATGCCTCTTTGGTCCTGAAAATCCAAAGAAGGAGTGGAGCTCAATTGGTCTACCGATCTATTTCCTTATTTGTATGGGTATATATACTTACAAACATGTCTATGTACATACATACATCCACTCATCTCTCACTCCTATACAAATGCGTGCATGAAAACACACACCACCATGCTCATGCATGCACGTGCACGCGCGCGCGCACACACACACATAGACACACATATATGCATATATATATATATATATATATATATATATACATACATACATGTGTGTGTGTGTGCGCACGCATGTGTGTGTGTGTCCCTTGAGACACTCGAGGGGGAGCCTACCCCGAGAGGTCAAGTGCATGCAACTTGGAGAAACGAGGTTCTAGCCAACTTGAGCTCCTTTGCTATGGGGCAGGCCAAAAGATGGCCCTTCATCACCTCTAGCTCAATGCACTCTCAAAGGCCTTGTTGTCTCCTCACGGTCAATGTTGAAAAAGTGTGCATAAGCATGGTTTAGGATTGGTTGGGTGATGAGGCTTCTCGGGCCTCAAATACATGTCCAAGAGGTCTCTATAGAATCATCTTAGGCAACTTTGAACAAACTCCAAAAATCACCAAAAATGCCTTCAGCCCCATAATACCGAGTGAGTACCAAAATCTATTGATAGTCTTTGCAGCTCAGTGGCATGCACCTTCTATGTGTATTTGTGAATATTATTTGCATTTCACATCAAATCCATCAAGCCCTCCATGTGGAGTATTCAAATGTGAGAGAGGGATCCCCGGTTTGGGAGATATGGATCGCAAAAGCTAGTGGCTAAAACACGCCAAACCGATGGCCTTGTGAAGGACTCTCATGCAAATTAGGTGCCTTGTTCACCTTGGGTCCTACTATCTTGGAGTCCCTATGCTAGGTAGAGTCCCTGTGTACCCCCACGTTGAGATTCAGGGGAGCGCACTCCCATTGCTAGGCCCTCTAAAACTCAACCGCACATCCACTATGAGCCAAGACGGTTGATCAAGGAGAAATCATGGGGCAAGACTATGCCCCATCATCCATCATTCCCACTCAGGGCCATCATGTGTAGCCATGACACTGAGCCGTGATTCACCGAGATCAAGTGATGCATTTCTAAAAGAAAAAATTACTTTTTGGGATAAATGGTATACTAGAATTTTCCTCTATGTCATAGGACCTCAATGATATCCTATGATCGTGGTTTCTTGAAAAATAGACAGTCTTAGAGTCAATTTTATAGAATGAGGTGTAAAGCCACGATTGTAGCTCAAGCCGCTTAAGTGGCTCAAACGCAAACCTAGTGTTAAGTGTGCAGTGTTGGTGTGCACTGATTTAGGCCCCTTTCTATACACATGTGTTTGTGTGTTGGAGTATTTATCTTTTTACCTTATCCACAACTTGAACCAAATGATTCAAAAAGAGAATTGACAAAGGTAAATAAAAGTGAGTACATACATTTTTTCCATTAAATATACATACATTTGAAATAGAATTTTGATGTTTTAATTACATATAAGAAGAAAAAAATGAAGTAATAGCAGTAGATGTTTTCTGCTTAGTTTGGTCGAATAGCATTTGAATTCAAATGTAACAAAAGTCAAAATTCTTACGTGCAACCATCATGCAAACAAAAAAATCATTAGCATTTTTTTTTAGTCATGGAATTCAGGTATATGATGGTCCATGTCCCTCTTATCCATGCATTCAAATATGCTCAATGCTGATAAGAAACTTTGTCTAGAGCCATATACGCCTATGTCAGGTAAGAATAAATACCTTAGCCGTGTTCGTACGTGATAAACATGATTATCAAAGCACAATACTTAGCTAGATAGGATTAGAAATAGATTTTCATAGCAGAATACTTAGTTAGGTTAAGAGCCATAGACTTTAGCCCTCATGATTATGGAAAAAACCCTTCCAAGCATAGTTTTTAATTACTCTAACATAGTGTTTAGCTGAGTTTAAGAGCAATAAATGACTTTAACTCTCATGGTTATGGAGGATATTAAATAACTAGCATTGAAAGAGTTTGTTTTAATGCTTTCTTGGAGCTTAAAACCTGCAACTTAAAGAAATAGTTCAATCTTTTCATTATCCAAAGTAGCTTGCTCTATTCCTAACAGCTGAGCATAGTTCCGCTCAAACTCTATCACCAGTTTAGTGCTGGAAAGTCCTTGTTTTGGCTTTGCAACCCATTCCAAGAAGGTCATTTTTGTAGCCCTTTCAGAGTTCTCCATGAAGTATTCCTCCTTTAGGGCTAATTTGAATTGCTCCCAACCTCCTCCATGCTCCTCCCTGATTCCTCTTACACGGTCTCCAATCTCAGGGACCACAACAAGCTCAAAACCTACAAATTATGTCCATTTCTGGAACCCGTTGTAGCTCCATCTCCTTTAGATAACCACGAAGACATCTTTCCCTTCAAACTGGTCCATTTTGTTCACAATAGCTTGAAGGGCTTTGGTTGCTGACACCTCTTTTCTTTCTGTAGCCTAATTGTTGTTGCATAAACATAGAAAATGCTTGAAAATTTGCATTGGGCCTTCATCAAAATACATGCTCTATTGATCTTGTTGATCCATAGCTTTAATTATTTGTATTTAAACCTTCAAAACAAGTTTTGGAACCCTCACCCCAACTAGTTCGTGTCGAATTCACCAAGAATGTCGAAAAGTGTGCGGTCTAGCTGGGAAGGTGTAAAACCTTTGGTTGTGAGAGTTCGTGATGAGAATCACAAAAAATTTGCTAAAAAGTGTTTATGAAAATCACCAACCCTCTTCCTAAGATGGTTTAAAATTGAAGAGCGTTCGTGATAGAGTAGTCACAAACCCTCTCTCCTATTATGCTTGGACTTTGCTTGTTCTTGATAGCGAGTTCGTGATGAAAAGATCACCAATTTACATCCAATTTTACTTAAAAAGAGCAACTAAAAACAATAAAATTTCAGCCATGAAACCTCAACTCTCATACAAGCATAAATCCCATTCAAAACCCAAACCTCTTTCATGGAATCATGTAGCCTCGCCCCCAACTACATAGTCGTAACTTCAAATAGTTGAAAGGGATACACGAGCTTCCACCTTCACGATAGCCATTTTTTGATTTTGCAATGATTTAAGAGCTTCTAAACTGAAGCCTACACACCATATTGATAAAGGGAAACCCTAATTCACTCCCTCACAAGCTCAGATATAAGATTGCAATGAGGCAGGAGTGCACTGCAAATAGATTGAGCAACCATGAAGGGAATTGCATAGTAGGGGAGAATTGCAAGTTTTTTCACTTAAAAGCAGCCTTCTCTCTCTTCCCACGGTGAGATGAGCTGATGCGTCAATTTTTGGGCCATTTTTCACTTTGGACGAAAACTAGGCCATTTTGAACTCATTTTTACCCAAAAAATCCATTTTTGATGTGAAAAATCTCAAACGAAGTCTAAATCACCTACTAACAAAGATATTATGTAGAGGATCAAAGCCAATGTATAGAGTATCAAGGACTTTGTATAGAATGGGATTTAAGCTAGCTCAAGGGACGCTCAATTCTCATTGGTTCCCCTAGTAGGCTATCGGCGAATGGGATTAAGGGTAGCTCATGTGGGACTCAATTCTTACTGGTTCTCTTTGTGGGCTATCCAATGAGATTTAAGCTTGCTTTTATAAAGTTTAATTTTTTTTGGTTATTCATATTGGCTATCCTATAGGATTCAAGCTTGGTTGTGTGCAATATAGCTAGGAGTCTGCTGGCATGTGTCCTTTAACCCCTATATGAAAGAGGTGACTTTCCTAGAGTGTGTGTGTGTTCTCTCTCATCTCCGTACATATACGTTTTGCCCAATGCAGGGGGGGGTGGGGTGGGGGTGGGGGAGTCAACCTAACCCACTTGGGGTCCTTGGTAACCTTAGTGTCAACATTGAATGGTCTAAAATACCTAGTGTTGACATTGGTCTTTCCATTAATCCTAGGCTCAATGGAAATTTCCACTTATCCTTTGGAGGCTTAATGAAGCTTACCATTAAGGTCATTTAAAGATTCATTGGGTCCATGTTGCTCTTTGGTAGACTATATCTCCTCTTGGTCCCTTGCTGAGATAATTGCATTAGCACATATTAATATTCTGACTCTTTCTCCCTTTATCTTTCCATTTTAAATAGCCAATTTAATATGAAAAAATCATTTGGGAAAGTTAGATAGTCATTTATGACATTACCTTGCCCTTGAAATCATAGTCGTCCTCAACTATGAGGTAGGAAAGATAAAGCATAGTGATTAGTCCATGGTTTCCTAGTGTGTAGAGGATCCCTTTTTACCCAACGACATCTTTCCAAAA
The DNA here is from genome assembly GCF_014529385.1 of Adiantum capillus-veneris. Classification (NCBI taxonomy): domain Eukaryota; kingdom Viridiplantae; phylum Streptophyta; class Polypodiopsida; order Polypodiales; family Pteridaceae; genus Adiantum; species Adiantum capillus-veneris. The sequence goes on from NC_140958.1 coordinate 94,713,200, forward strand.
TGGATGCCTAGTCAATTTGGTGCTTGGGAGACTTAGCTACCACAAGCATGTCTACTCTATAGTCCATATCAATACTCCGAAGTAGATTGACACTCAGAATTCCATTTGAAGGCTCCAATCACTGCCACAACACCATCGCCGCTTCTACTGGGCGCCATTGCATCGCCGCCACTAGACAAAATTGCCGCCCAAAGAAAAGTGTGTCGTGTAGAGATTGCCCACTTCTGCTGGCACATGCTCCTCCCTCTCCTGCATCTACCCCCCCCCCCCCCCCCCCCCCCCCTTCCTTTTCCCCATCGCTAGCTCCACCCCCCTCCTCCCCCCCCCCCCCCCCCCCCCCTACCAGCAACCCTGCTGCGCGTGCGCTGCCCTTCCCTCACGCTGTCCCTCCTTGTCGCCAGCCCCGCCTTTGCGCCCACCGACTACCCTCTCCCGCTGCCGCTTCCAGCCTGCCTCGCACTACCCTCTTCCGCTGCCGCTTCCAGCCCCCCCCCCGCTCATTTCATTCTCTGCCGTGCTCTCCCCAGAGGTTTCTTTTGTTCAGGCTCTGGCAGTGCCGGTTTCTAGATAGTGCTTGTCGAGGTCTTTCTGCAGAGAAATTTCTCTATCCAGTCCTTCTCCGCCACAGTAGCAGACACAAATGAAGGCTCAAGCTCCACCACAGAGGGAATCTGATGAAGTCCCCTTGCCCGACCCCGCTGAGTCCACCATTCGACTTGCTCTCACTCCGACAGAGCAAACGAGCCTAGCCACAGAGATGGAACGCCTACAGGCGACTTCCTTCATCTGTAAGATTTTCGACACCAGACCCAACAGAGGAGAGCTGCGTGACCTTCTCTAGGCCCGCCTTCTTGCAGAGGTGGGCAAGATCTTGGACGTTCAGTTCCTTGGATGCGACTACTATCAGATAGAGTTTGAGGCCTCCGAGATGGCATCCAAGGTCATCGCAATGAGCCCCCTGACCATCCGAGCGGTTCAAGACCACTTTCGATAATGGAGACACAGTTTTGACCCAGCTTTGAATGTTCTGGTAGAGGAGGCAGACCTTCCCATCTCCGTCTACTTTCCTAGTTTGAGGAGGGAGTATCTACCACTTTTGTCCAGGATAGGCTCAAACATTGGGACTGTCTTGGAGACACCTCGCACGACAGCCTCAGTAGTTGCCAAGGCGGCCAACATTCCCTCAGTTTGGGTTCTGGTTAGGGACACCCACACTCTCCCAAAGGTCAAACTACTTCCTCGGGTGAGTGGGGGTTGGTTCAGACACAGTGTGGAGTATTTGGGCGTACCAAATCAGTGTTTCATTTGTCGACAAATGGACCACACTCTCCCAAAGGTCAAACTACTTCCTCGGGTGAGTGGGGGTTGGTTCAGACATAGTGTGGAGTATTTGGGCCTACCAAATCAGTGTTTCATTTGTCGACAAATGGGCCATCTTGCGAAGGCCTGTCCACGGAGGAGACCCCGACCTACTCCACAGACCCAGCCCCAGCCCTTAAGGGCTGGCCAGCAGACAGAGCAGACAGAGCCACAGAGCACACAGTCAGAGCCACCCTCTGAGCCTAGGGCTCAAGCGAAGGAGGGTTGGCAACAGGTTCATGGTCAACGTCGGCAGGGGCCACCGCGCTAGCCTGGCACTTAGAGTGGTCCTCAAGCTCCTGCCCAGCAGAAGTGGGTTCCCACGGGGACCGTTTCAACCCTCTACAATAGGACGAGGTCCTTGCTCCAGCCTCCAACTCAGCCTCACCTTCCACCGCCCCCCCCCCCCCCCCCCCCCCCCCCCCCCCCCCCCGAGTTCCCCCCTCTTCCCCCTTGCCCCCTCCTCCTTCTCCCTCTACCTCTCCATCTCGCCCTCCCGCCTTTGCCAATCCACCTCGCGCCCCCTCCCCCTGCTCCCTCGCCTCCTCTCGCTCCTGTTCTGCATCCCTCCTCGGCTGCTAGGAGATCTCTTGGTAGTGCCTTTGCCACAAGTCACTTGGTGAGAGAGGGACAGCCTTTCTTGCGACCCCCTCTTCAGGTACAGACATCTCCCTTTGCAGTAGTTCCTCGTGGTCTGACGAGCTTCAACATTCGTCGTTGTTGGGACTTCTTTGCCTATGACTTTACACGATTTCTCGGCGACCCCTCACCAAACCTTGAGGCAGCCTGCTTTAGAGTTCATGTGCTGTTCCTTGTAGCTAGGGGGATAGAGGCCTTAGACTCAACAATTGGCTTCTCTTTTCCCCTACCCGGCAGGGACCAGGCTGAGTGGACTATAGACTCAATGTTGGAGTGGCTATAGACATAGGCCCTAGAGTTCTCTCATCACATGGGAGACCTAGGGGTTACAGACTTGCTATAGACTCTTTGGTCATTGGCCAAGTTTGTTGTGACACCTCCAAATGCAGCAGGATGTAGACACATTGTGGTTTACTTTTTTGCTAACACGCAGAGCCCACCATGCTATGTACCATACACGAGGACTCCTGGATAGAGGAGGTTGCTTCATGCACAACTCGATCTACTTGGGCTAGACACTCTATGCAATCACGCCTATCTTGAGGACGCTCAAATGCAAATTACTCCCTATCCAAGGGTGCCTGAAAGATAGCACGATTAGTTGCTGCGACAGCATCAATTCTCTCTTGCTCCCCATGAGGATAGTCTCATGGAATGTACATGGACTAGGTGGGCCCGAGTTTTAGCGTCAGAGGGGCCGGCTTCATCAAGAGCTCCAACGATGACTTGTGGGAGGAGAGATTGACCTTCTTATGCTACATGAGCATCATCTATGTGAGAGCCGCATTAGACGTTGTGATCAGCTTTTGCGTGGATGATATGAGACTTTGTGCTCAATTGAATTTGGACCTAGAGGCATCCAGGGTGGGGTATGTATGACTATTGCAGATTCTTTGCAGCAGGCTATTGTGAGCAGAGGGATTAATGTGCCATGCAGAGTTCAGTGGATCACTATGCAGGTTCAGGGTTGTCTTGTGGGCTTCCTTAACATCTATATGCTCAATGTGGCAAGTGCACATGTAGAGTTTTGGTCTCAGATTGTTGAGTCTCTGCCGTCGCCGCCTGCAGGCAGAGCAATGGTGCATACGGGGTGACTTCAACATGTTGGAGGAACCCTTTGACAACAGGCTTGGTGCATACGGGGTGGCATCCATACTACTATGCATGGAGTTGAGTTAGCAGCTTGGGAGAGGTTTTGTATGATGCTGTGGGTTTCAGATATGTGGCAACATTGTAGCTTTGTGATCCCCCAAGACAATCTGGCCTTCTTCGTTTGGAGTGTAGAGTGGGAGGAGTGAATCTATCTCGGATAGATCGCTTCTACACTAGTGACCACTTCTGTGACTTGGGTGGGACAGTTGGCATTCTGGCTGGGACTTCCTTCTCAGACCATGCACTAGTAATCCTTACAGTGACTGATAGGCAAAGGAGGGGGAGCACAATGCTACGCATCCCTGAGAGGGTCTTGATGGACTCAGCGCTCAAAGAGCGAGTGGAGGCTCTCTAGACAGAGAGCTTAGACATGCAGGATTCTCCTGCTGATAGAGTGGCCTTAGCACTTGGTCAGCTTAGTCATTTCTTTCCTCAGGAGTCTTCGGCCCTCCTGGCATTGCTTCCTTGCAGAGGATGATGTAGCAGCATCCAGACAGTCCTTGGTTGGTGGAGCAGTTACAGTAGGCTCGCCAGGAGCTCGTTAGCACAGAGGAGAGGCGCCATGAGTTTGCTTTCCATTGACAGGCATCTCAGTGGACCCAGGTGGGTGACAGATTGACAGGCGCTTTCTTTGAGGTAGTGGGACCTCGGCATACGCATGCCAAGGTAGTCAGTTGAGGAGGCCCTACAGGTCAGTGGCTTCAGATCCAGAGGACTTGAGTGTAATTGTTACTGAATTTTACCATGAGCTACTACTTGCAGAACCCCAGTCAGAGCATCAGGATGCATGTAGAGAGTAGGTGTGGGCACAGATGCCTTGTCTGGTGACCGAGGAGATGCGTGAGAGGCTTGAGCTACCTCTACAACTAGAGGAGCTACACACGGCTCTTAGTGCACTCCCCCGTCGTAGATATCTAGGTGAGGATGGCTTGACTCCCAGCTTTTTCTTGGAGTATCAGGACTTTCTTGGCTCAGATCTCTGTAGTGCTTTTCAATACATCGTGCACACAAGTGAGATGCCTGACAGCATGAGTGAGGGCATGATCTACCTCATTCCCAAGGAGGGTGGCTCCTTGGATGAGATTCAGTAGTGGTGTCCCATCACCATCCTCAACTCAGCCTATAAAATTCTTACCAAGGCTCTGAGTTTGAGGATTCAACCACTTCTAGAGAGCCTTATACATGGGACTCAGATAGGATTTGTCAAGGAGCGTAGTATCCTTGACAACATCTTTACTTTTTGGGAGGCTTCTACCCTTGCTCGGATCCGTGGTGAGGATTTGGTGATTCTTCTTCTCGAATTTGAGAAGGCCTACGACAGAGTTGACTGGGATTTTTTGGACTGCACTCTACGCAGAATGGGCTTCTCAGATGCTTGGATCAAAGGGGTCTCATCTTTGTACAAACGGGCACGTAGTCAGGTGCTTTTGTTAGGAGGTAGAGGTAATCGTTTCATGCTCACACGTCTAGTCAGACAGGGTTGCCCTCTTGCCCCCTTCCTCTTTTGTTCTATGATGAGGTGATGAGGAGGTTTTTGGTTCACAGTAGGTTGGTTTATGTGGCTTAGCACTCCCTATTTGGGGAGATGATCTACTGGACGCTGAGTTTGCAGACGACTCAGCCTTGTACTTGGATGGCTAGGAGGCCAACCTACACAGGTGTGAGCAGGCTCTTGAGACTTTCTATTGTGCATCTGGTGCACTGATAAACTGGAGAAAGATTGTGGCTTTCTCGGTTGGTAGTGCTCCTATGCCTGTTTGGATGCCAGGTGAGGGTTTCAGGTGGATTCCCCCAGGGACTGCAGTTCGGTACTTGGGTTGTCAGGTTGGTTTGGACTTGTCTCCCAAGCAGCAAATTGCTCCAAGGAAGTTGTTACATTGGAGCGCCGCACGAATTTCTTTGGTAGGCAGAGTTGTAGTGGCCAACCAACTGTTGCTGGCTAGTCTGTGGTACATCACTTCTTGTTGGATCTTCTCGAGTTCTTGTATCAACCAGGTAGAGAGGCTAATCATGAACTTCCTTTGGTCAGGGCGTGACACTCAAATAACCTGGGCCAAAGTGGCATGGCTGGTCATCACTCTTCCTTGTTCTCAGGGAGGGTTGGGGATCATAGACGCAACACAACAGAGTAGAGCCCTTCTTGGGAAGTTCATCGACAGAGGACTTCTTCCAGGTGAGGAGCCCTGGAAGGAGTTCTTGCTTCAACGGCTTAGTGCTAGGGTGCCTCAGACTGGAGGCCCCTGGCGACCATCGACTCGATGGATTTTCACATAGATGCACAGAGTTGGCTTGAGCAGGAGACTGGAGGATCGCTTCGCTGTGAGTCTGCTCCGATCTTGGGAGCAACTGTGGCGAGGTCTAGAGTAGCGTCAGCCTACTTGCACGGAGGAGCGCCTGAGATAGCCCCTTGTTTGGAACCCCATGGTTAGCATTTAGAGAGGCCGCTTGGTTGGTAGTCGGCCTCATGTTCCCTGGGGTCCCATGGCAGAGGAACCAACACGTTCTTTCGGTGACTGGTTATAGTTTTCAAGCTTGTCAGAGGAGCTTCAAGGAATTCAGCTCTACAAGGCATGAGAGGGGTGTAGAGCATGTGTTAGGACATCTCAGAGGCAGTACCAACTGAGTGGCTCAGACCTCTCGAGTCAACAACACCCAGATGGATGGGAGCCCTCGCACGGCTGGAGGTTATCATCTCAGTTTGGGCTTGCTCAGAGACTATACCCTCCCTGTTTTTTGAGATACACGGTGAGGGACACTTACACTGAGTTGTAGTAGAGGCCCCGCAGGTAGCAGAGTGCTGTTTTCAAAGGATCCGCATGGTGGGCATCTTTGGGAGGACTTGTGTCATAGATCCCGACCCAACAGCTCTTGAGACTGGCCACTAGAGACTGTGGGCCTGGGAGAGCTATCCACTGGCACGTGCACAGTGGGATCCTGGAGAGTGGCTTTGGAGGGATCCTTTCTCCTCTATAGACCATCCAGGTGTCCCTTTCTTTCAGTGCACTGTTTGACTGGGACATCATATACTGGTGGCACAGAGGGAGGCTCGTCCTGCTGCAGCAACTCATTGGCAGGAGGAGGGTCTCACAGCCGAGTTCTTGGCAGCTTTTTGGGAGAGGTTGTGGGCAAGATGAGTCACTTTGTTCCAGTGGCTGGTTGGACACAGAGCTACAGAAGTTGAAAGCTGGCTTGTAAATAGTGATCTCTTGGCCGCATGTGCAACTTGTTACCATCTTGTGGAGAGTCAACATCATTACCTTAGGGACTATCCTTTGGCACAATAGGTGTGGCTTTGTGTCCCTCGTTTGATGCCAGCTCTTTCCACTGCTTGGCACGCAGTACACTTGGGGGCAGCTGCTTGGTCCACTCTCACGGTCTCGGCACTTCAGTTTGAGCTATATTACACCAAGAGGATGATAGTGATGAAGGGGGGTTGACCTACATTCTAGCCTGCTATAAAGCTTACTCCACAGGACTGGTGCAGTGAGAGAGATGAGTGTTGGGAGCTCATCAGTGACATGACACTCTGGTTTATTTGGCGGGCCCGCTGCTTTCGCATCTTCGAGGCTCACCATTTACCACCAGCAGAGACTGCTCGAGATCTTTGGCTAGAGCTGATCCATACTCTCAGAGGATAGTTTGAGAGACTCAGGGCAGTTCCAATTGCATGCGGAAGCACAGAGAGGCTTTCCTTCAACTCTGGCATCCTGGGCCTTTTTTCACCATGGTCCGAGGTGTGCTCCGATGGCACTACCGTCCACCTGTGTGGCTTTTCCCTCCTCCCATCTCTTGATTTAGCCTCATTGTACATATGCTATTTTTTCATTGGGAGAGTCTCTCCATCATGATTGTCGTACCCCTCTCTTGTAGAGGTGGTTGTAGCCCTATGGGAAGTTTCATTAACTAATAGAAGGATCTTTTTCTTGAAAAAAAGAAAAATTGCCACCCCTGACCGCTCGTACCGCCATGCGTAGGGCCCAAAGATTTCCCGACATGGCTATGGGATGAGGGAGCTCCCCTCTCTCTCCCTTTGTGTGCTACTGAGTGGCTCATTCCCTAGCTTTATACACGAAGCTCACGCATTGCAACTTTGCATGTGGGTCCATAGTGCTGCCACATGGTAATCCCAGCTCGCCCTCTCAACAAATCCCCCCACAACCACTTGAACCTCCGTGCCCTGCTTCTTAGTGCTCATGGATTTAATCTTCGAGTTGTAAGGTGCCACCAAAATCTGCCAACCTTCCACACTTGGGCTTCGTCGAGCACGGCCTTCGAGGCCACCAAAAACAAAAAAAGCTATCTAGCATCTTCTCAAGGCTAGCTACACTCAGGCTTATCTTAACCACCGAGACCCTAATCAACAAGCCGTCAAATCTTTCCAGACCCACACAATGTGTACTATCTTTTCAAACTCTATCAAGGCCCATGAAATGTGATACGCCACAATTTCCAATGTGACAAAGTGGACACATACCTAGCCCTCGACAAATTTTCAACTGGCCATAACTTTCCCTCAAGGGCTCTAGTCAGTTAACCAAGAAGACCGACATGCTCCACAATTTGAGATCTACAATCGTATCCACTTGCACCAGCTCTGGCCACTTGCCCATACCTGACCTAGCCGTCGAGGATCTGTAAAGCCTTCTAACTTTGGACTGGCATAAGTTTCACATCGTGGCTCTGTTTGGCGAGCCGTCTACATGGTCTTCTAGAGCATCTTGAGTACTACATTCTCGGGCACTATCTGCACTTACAAAACATTAATTTGCCATCCCAACTGGCCCTTTTTGGAGCCTTCTTGGCCTAAAAAACCACATATACCATACATTTCCCCTGGCCTTTGCTTGCCCAGGTCCTCCATACCGACTTAGACTCTTTGCCCAGCACTTGTATGCACCCATAGCACGGATCGTCACCACTTCTAGCTTTGAATCACTTTGCATGTACAAACGAGCTTTAGGAAACTTTAGCGAGACCCAATCATCTTGCTTGAAGGTCAAGGTTCTTTTGTGCTTATTAGCAACAGCCTTTTGCTTTGTTACCATATACATGTGGTAGTGATGTGTGTGAACACACTAGGACCGCCGGGGCATTTTTTCCCTCTTTAGGAGGTTTTTTCCCCCGTGCATTGTATATACGCCCATCACTCTAGGGCTATCTATCTTTCCATTGCACACTAAGTAACACACTCTCTATTGTGTGCCTTGAGCTTCCTTCATCTTCTCCAAGATGTGTGTGTTTCTCTGCAACCCTAATTCCAACAATTGGTATCAGAGCAGGTCACGCCCTCCCGGGCTTAGTCGCCAGCTGCTCCAGCACACGCCTGCTCACTTTCTCCAATTTCAGTGAGCTTTGGCGAGCGATCGCAGGTCGACAAAAATTTTGGGAGATCTCGAAGAGCTTGGTCTGCTCAGAATTTTGATTTGGGTTCATTTCGGCCTCCGTTTCCACTACACACAGTACTGCACAGGCTATTTCGTCATTTTGTGCAAAATTTCTGTCAGTGCCGTTTTCTGCATAACAGGTGCCTTATAGTCTTCTACGGTTTGTGCTATATAGCACAGGTTGTTCCCGCTCCGTTTCTCCTATTTTCGGGCAGTTTTCACATCAGGTGTAGCATTTACCATGGCTGACAACAACAACACAGATGTGTTCAAGATGTTTGCTGCTGAGGACAGGTTGGATGGGGACAACTACCCTATGCGGGCTTATATGATGCAACATGTTCTTGTGTCAAAGGGTGTCTGGAACATTGTGCAGGACATTGATGTACGTCCTGGTTCTGAGGATGTAGGCGATGTTGAGGATGTTGCAGGTCTTGCTACAAGGATTGCAACTGTTAGAGTTGTTTTGCCTATGATAGAACAAGCTCGTTGGGATGTTAAGGATGCGCAAGCTCATGCATTGATTGCATTGTCTATGAAGTGCACCATTGTTCCTCACATCCGTTCTGCAAAATCTGCAAAACAGGCTTGGGATATTTTAGCAGGTCTTTATGCAAGCCGCAATGAGGCTAAAATTGCTTTGCTGCGTAAAGAGCTGGAGTCGAAGATTATGCATGAGGAAGATGATATGGACACTTTCCTTGCTAGTGTCAAGGATATCAATGAGCAGCTTATTTCTGCAGGTGAAGTCATTTCAGACACTTCCCTTGTGCAGACTGTTCTTGATGCCTTACCAGATTCCTACCAGACTTTTGCTAGTACTTGGAGACTTATGACCCAAGGAAATCCTGAAGTTGTCAAGTTTGATGCATTATGCACATTGCTGTTGCAAGAGTCACTTTCTAGAAAAAATAGGACTAGGCAGCGTGCAGTTGAACAGGCTTTTATTGCTTCTCAAAGAAAGGGTGGTAACAGTAATGAAGCCACTTCTTATGGTTCTGCTGCGAGTGGCAAAAATTCTGTTCCTAATGCTTTTGCTGGCAGCACTTCGTCTGGCAATTCTGGTGACAAGGGCAAAAAGAAGATGCGTTGCCATTATTGTAAAGCCAATGATCACTTGATCAAGTCGTGTCCTAAGTTGAAGGCCAAAGAGGCTAAGAAGAAAGAGGGTGGTTCCACTGCAAATGCTAGTTCCACTACAAATGCAGCCATTGTTGAGTCTTCTGTGAAAGGAGACTATAATGCTGATGTTGATGCAGAATGGGCTTTTAGCGCAGAGTGCACTTACAATCCTGCTGTCCATGATGCATGCTTGTCAGTTGCTGTAGATTCACATGTGTGGTATTTCGATAGTGGTGCTACAAAGCACATTACCTCACATCGTGAATTGTTTACCTCTCTCCAGTCTATCCCTCATGGGAATTCAGTCACTTGTGCCAACAACGCCTCTTATCCAGTTCAAGGAGTTGGAAAGATTGTCCTCACTGCTGCTAATGGCAGTTCCTTCACACTTGTTGATGCACTTTATGTACCTGGGATCAAGAAGAATCTCTTGTCTGTATCCGCACTTGCTAGACTTGGACTTGTAGTCAAATTTGTGGATGACAGATGTAGAGTTCATGATCTCAGTTTTGGTGATGAAATTGTTGCATCTGGCTTTTTGTGCGGTGGGCTGTATAAGCTCACTTTGTATGACAAGTGTGGACAAAATTTTGCAAATGCTGTTGCAGATTCAAGGGCTATTTCAGATGCAAAACTTTGGCATGCACGTTTTGGTCATCTGAATTTTGCCAGTTTGCTGCGTTTGCAGAAATCTGATATTGTTGCTTCTTTGCCGCCTCTTGAAGCACCTGTCAAACATGTTTGTGAAGGCTGTATTTTGGGTAAGATGGAGCGTTCTGAGTTTCCAAAGGATGGTTCAGTTCGGGCCACATGCAGGTTGTAGCTTGTGCATAGTGATGTTTGTGGGCCCATGCAAACTCCTTCCTTGGGTAATTACCTGTACTTCGTGACTTTCATTGATGATTACTCCAGGCATGCATGGGTATTTCCGCTTAAAGCAAAGTCCAAAGTTTTTATGTGCTTCAAACAATTTCTGGTTATGGCTGAAAATGTCTTGAAATGTACTATGGGCACCCTCCGTTCCGATCGAGGGGGGGAGTATATGTCTCATGAATTTAATGCATTTCTAGCTAGTCGTGGGATAAAACACCAATGTACAGTGCCTTATACACCTCAGCAAAATGGTGTTGCTGAGAGGAAAAATAGGTCACTGACGAAAATGGCACGATGTATGGTCAAAAGTCAAGCTTTACCGCATTCTTTTTGGCTTGAGGCCATCATGTGTGCCACTTATGTACTTAACAGGTGTCCTACGAAAGCTTTGCAGTCTATTACTCCATATGAAGCATGGCATGATAGAAAGCCTTTGATTGAGCACATGCGTGTTTTTGGCTGTTTGGCATATGCTTTGGTGCCACAAGTGCAGCGCAGAAAATTGGATGATAAGGCTGTCAAATGTATTTTTGTTGGTTATAGTGCTGAAAGCAAAGGTTACAGGTTGTATCATCCACAAACAAAACATATTCTGGTTTCACGGGATGTAGTGTTTGTGGAAGATTCTGTTCATCCCTTGCTGTCATGTACCAGAGACAGTAATATAAGCTCACAGGACATTTATGACACTTTGTTGCCTCTTTTCAGTGGTGGAAATACGAATGTAAGTTCCAATGAGGCAAATGTACAGCCTATGGGGGTTTCTGAAAATGTTTTAGATTAGCCTATTACTGATGCAGATGTACATGATGTACTTGATGAGGAAAGGGCTGAAAATGAGCAGGCTAGAGGTATGCCAAAATGGCTGGTGCACACTTTGCGTGACAGTAAATTGGATGCACCTTTGTCTAGTCATACTCGTTCAGGCTCTTGCCATGCATCTTATGCATCAGATTGTTATGCTTTGGCTGTGTCTGGTTTACATGATGTTGAGGAGCCTCTGTCTTTTGATGAAGCACAGAATTCAGAAAATTGGATGGCTGCCATGCAATCAGAATATGATGCGCTTATAGAAAATGACACATGGACTTTATGTGATTTGCCTCCTGGCAAAAAGGCCATTGGTACGAAGTGGGTTTACAAGTTGAAACGCAAGCCGGATGGTGAGATAGATCGCCATAAGGCTCGACTTGTTGCAAAAGGTTATGCACAGCAAAAAGGTATAGATTATGAAGAGACTTTTGCTCCCACTTGCCGTATGACTACTGTGCGTTTTCTATGTGCATTGGCAGCTCATTTTGGTTGGGATGTACATCAATCAGACATTGTTACTGCTTTCTTGAATGGTGACATATTTGAGGAAGTTTATGTAACGCAGCCTCGCGGTTTTGTCATAAAAGGACAAGAGGACAAAGTGTGCAAATGTTACAAGGCTTTGTATGGGTTGAAGCAATCTCCTCCTGCTTGGTATGAGAAAGCTGACACTCATTTGGTCAAACAAGGCTTTAATAGTCCAACAGAAAGCACATTGTATGTAAAGCGTGAGGGTGATGTACTTCTCATTGTGGTTCTTTATGTTGATGATTTGCTGATCACTGGACCAAATGAGAGACATATTTCTGAATTTAAGGCTGATTTGAATGCTACTTTCAAGATGAAAGATTTGGGATTGTTGCATCATTACTTGGGTATACAGTTTAAGCAATGTGATGGTGGTATTGCCTTGTGTCAGAAAAGTTACATAGAGACTTTGCTATGTAAGTTTGGACTTGAGGATTGCAAACCCGCCACTCCCATGGAAACAGGTTTGAAGTTGAGTCTACATGATGCTGGTGATCCTGCTGATGTCACTCTTTACCAAACTGCTATTGGCTGCCTCATTTATGTATGCAACACGAGGCCAGATATTCAGTTTGCAGTCTCACAGGTCATTAGATTTATGCATAGCCCAGTGTCTAAGCATTGGCAGGCAGTGAAGAGGATTTTCCGCTACCTTAGTGGCACTTTACATCTTGGCTTGTCTTATCCCAAGGGGGGATCATTGCCGCCAGACTTACATGCTTTTTCGGACTCAGATTGGGTTGGTTGTTTTGACACGCGAGTGTCCACAAGTGGTTTTTGTTTCATGCTTGGCAGTTCATGTATATCATGGTTGAGCAAGAAGCAACCTACTGTGGCCACTTCGAGTTGTGAGGCTGAGTACAGGGCAGTCTTCACAGCTACGATTGAGTGTGTATGGCTCAGACGCCTTATGGCTAATTTGGGTGTTGGACAGGACACTGCCAACACTATCTACACTGACAGTTAGAGCGCATTGGCAGTTGCGAAGAACCCAGTTTTTCATGCTTGCACAAAGCACATTGAGGTGCATTACCACTATGTCAGAGAGAGGCTCTCAGCAGGAGAGATCAGCTTGGCTTATGTGCCAACACAGGACAACCTTGCAGATCTTTTCACAAAGGCATTGTCTCGTGAGAAGGTTGAAGCTTTCCGCAAAGCTTTGGGCTTACTCCCCTTTGTGGACTGATCCTGTCCTCAGGGCATGGCACTTCCCTTTACTCATGTGCCATCTCTCGTTCATCGCATCACTCCAGGGGGGACTTGTTACCATATACATGTGGTAGTGATGTGTGTGAACACACTAGGACCGCCGGGGCATTTTTTCCCTCTTTAGGAGGTTTTTCCCCCCGTGCATTGTATATATGGCCATCACTCTAGGGCTATCTATCTTTCCATTGAACACTAAGTAACACACTCTCTATTGTGTGCCTTGAGCTTCCTTCGTCTTCTCCAAGCTGTGTGTGTTTCTCTGCAACCCTAATTCCAACATGCTTTTGCTAGAGACAAATATTACTTCTTAATTCTTTTGAAAACGTTCTTTTATGTCTCGGCTATATTCATCAGCAAAGAAGATCTTCCCATGTACTTTGAGTAGCAAGGGGCTTTTGGATCTTCCCTCTATGACCTCAAATGGTGCTTTTCTTGTAGAAGTATGTACAATGCTTTTGTACACATGCTCTATAAGAGATGATAATGTATGGGTAGGCATCTCATGATTTCTTCTTTTGCAAGGTCTTCATTGTTGGTATTTGGTTGAACAAAATTTGGCATTTCTTGCAATTATTCAAACACATCCTCCAATTTCGATACATTGTTCAATTTTCCTTCCTTGGGCCTTAGGGATAAACACATTCCTGAGACAACCATCCCCATTCTTATTGTCAGGAGTGCTTGGACATGAAGCTTGAATATTTCTTCATCGTAGCACATAAATATGTATGTTTGGTCTTAAAGCATAATCATGGATGTTAAAAGTTCCCTTGCCTTGCTCTCTCTCTCTCTCTCTCTCTCTCTCTCTCTCTCTCTCTCTCTCTCTCTCCCCTTAGCCTCTTTACCTCTATTTGCCTTGATCTCTCTATCTCTATTCTCTTTTTCTCTATGTCTATCCCCCCTCTTCATTTATCTCCATATCTCTCTCTCTCTCTCTCTCTCTCTCTCTCTCTCTCTCTCTCTCTCTCTACATCTATGCGACTGATCTCTCTATCTCTTTTTTTGTTTTCTCTTTGTCTATCCACCACCTCTCTCTCTTATATAAGTCTCCCTGCCTCTAGCTCTATCCATTTTTCTCTCTATCTCTCTTTGTCTCTATTCTCTTTCTCTTTCTCCGTGAATAGTCCTCTTTATATCTCTCTTCTCTACCTTCTCCCTATCTCTCTCTCTCTCTCATACTACCTTTCTTAACAAGACTAATATTGTGTGTGTGTGTGTGTGTGTGTGTGTGTGTGTGTGTGTGTGTGTTCCAGTAACAATTATAGAATAAAAACCAAAGAATCCTTTCAAATTACAAAAGAAACTAGAAACTATGTCAATAAAAAGGTGGTACTCCCACTCATAGTACAAAGTAGACTCTATACACAAGTCTAAGAGAACTAAGAGCCTGAAGATATATAAGTCCGCCATCTTCAAGCCAAAGAACTTTGAAAACCACAGTTGAGAAGGTAACCCTCACCTGCACCCATGGAAACAACACAACTTTCAGTTAGCATTGGCACCGTATGCAGGTGATGCATGGGTATCCCACATGTTATAGATGTCAACCAACTAAATTGCTTTCAAAGATAAATAATAAAAAAGGTGAAGCTACTTTATTATTTAGAGATGGTTTCATTTACAAGGGAAAAAACCATTTGGAGCTCCTTTTACTTTGCAAGCTCTCATGAGATAAGGATGGAAACAAGTTTTATGAGGCAATTTAGCCCCGAAGTGGGCCACATATCCCTGTTTTTTGACTTTACAGAGTTTGACATTAATTGCCACTATTTTTCTAGGGTTAATGAGATAGTGCTCATATGTGCAGTCAATCTATACTTTGGAGTCACCTGTAACATAAAAGGATGTTAGTAAGTAAGTTCTACTCCTCCCTAGACAGAGTCGAAACATATATAAGGTAGTAAGTATAAGTGGTACTCTCTTAAACACATATAACATATAGCAGGGATATTTTGTGGTACCATATATCATCCAGAAACTAGGAAAACAAGCCACCATGGCCCATACACTCGAAGTAATAAGCAACCACTTACAGTTCCATAGGCGACTTATTGCACCCTTATCTACCATAACCCACGACTTTATACAACCATACTCTCAACCATATTCAATATAATCTTGTCCCCCAACCAAACATTTAACCATGTACGTCCAAGTAGAGCAATTTTACAAGGGACCACAAAACTAAGCCATCCTAGACCTTAATTGAGCAAGAGTAGTAAGCTCAACACCAAACCCTATAGCTCAAATCATGTACAACTAAATTGAGCAGATTTTCAAGGGATCACAGTCCTTAGATGTCATAGTCCTAATTGAGCAGGAATAGTAAGCTCAATACCAAACCCTGAATCTCAAACCATGTACGGCCAAGTTGAGAAAATTTTCAAGGGACCACAATACTCAGACGGCATCAAAAATGATTGAGCAAGAATAGTAAGCGTGGTATCCAACCCAAAAGCACATCAATAGAAGAATACCTGCTCTACGACAGTTTATTCAAAACAAACAAATTACCAGGTTATGGTTTTTTACCCACCAGTAGGTCAACCTCATCATGTAGGTTCCTTCCCTAAGTGTTAAGAAGGACTTCACACATCATATTTTAACCTAAACAAAGGTTCAAGGTCCTCCAGTATTGCAAGAGGATACCTCTATTCAATGAAAAACCATGCCTATGACCGATACGTATCTATGCCAGGCCGATGTTTCTCACCCAACAAGTAGGTCAACCTTACCATATACGGTCCTTCATAAGAAGACCTTCAATACTAATTTTAAGCTTTTTTAGGGCACCATTCATCCAGTATTGCAGGATGCTACCCTCCTTCAATGTTAAAGCAACCCAAGCCAATGACAGGACCATATATGTGTATTGACAAAAAACCCTACACTTTTGAAAGGAAATCACAAACCAAGGACGCAGATACAAACGGTTGCACTTATTTATGATTCATCAATAAATTGAAAGCATTTCCTAAAGGTGAATAACCAACTGTGCCATAAACATAAAAGGCTCAGTAGAAGTGACATTACAATCTATGCATGAGGAATAGCACCATAACATCAAGTGAATCAAACCACACCATTCGGACAACAATAAATACTAAAATGGTACAACATAAGTTTCCATTCAAGTACCTCTATTGGCCTATGCATGAGGAATACCAACTAGAGAATTACAACCCATCAAATGATCGGACATCAGTCCATTTTAATGCCAAAAATCACCTGAGATTGAGTCTGAGCGGCCAGATCCACAATGGCTTGCTTCTCCTTGCCCTTTGCCATAGATCCAATACTTAACACTACCTCTTAGTAGGAAAGGACATATACAGTTGTAATGTATAAACTATTACACTCGAGTACACACACACACACACACACACACACACACACACACAACACACACACACACACACACACACACACACACACACACACACACACACAACACACACACACACACACACACACACACACACACTATCAATGCTAAGTGAGCTTGTAAAGCTCACCTTTTATAGGGTTTGGAGTAGGTAGCACCTTCCTTCATGGTTGTAAAAAGGCTGGCCCGACCTCATTAGGTGAATGGTGCAACAACGTCGCCAAGAAGAGAGAGAGAGAGAGAGAGAGAGAGAGAGAGAGAGTTTGGAGCTAGTGGTAACTGTCCACCTGCACTATAAAGCGGGCTCAACATCAAGAGGTAGAGGTAGCCAGTGCCACCTCATATAGAGAAGGGGGGAGAGAGAGAGAGAGAGAGAGAGAGAGAGAGAGAGAGAGAGAGAGAGGATGAGATAGAACAATAGTGCAAACCCGCCAGGAGGGAGCCACCATGGGTTTAAGCGAAGCATGACAGGGTATGCAGAGCCATGAAACCCGTCACAAGCACATAACCAATATTATCTACAAGGGTTAGGTACCATTAAGGTATCACCCTCTAGTAAATTCAAGTCATCATTTCACCCAAGGTTCAAAGCTTATCCAATCAACCAAGAATCTAGCAAGGTAAAATGTCCACCCCATTTTTACACCAAGGTTTAGATACCATTAGGTACCACTTATTTTTTTAAATTATTTTTTTCAAGTCAATCAATTTTTACACCAAGGTTTAGATACCATTAGGTGCCACTTATTTTTTTTTTTTCAAGTCAATCAATTATACACCAAGGGCACCCTCGGCCAACAATCCTAGCAAAAATATACCAAGGAAAATTCAATCATGCCAGAACTAGCCACAAGTGTGTGTGTGTGTGTAGAAGATGGGAGGAGAGAGGGCTAGCGAGGGAGGGGGGAAATCTATGGTTATTCATTGCAAAAACCCTGCAAGCTGAAATGAACGTGCAAAATTATTTAGAGGCATGATCTCAATGGTATTAGATTAGGGTCACAATAAACATTTGTATGGGTGTCAATATCATAGTGTGTATATTATCGATGCTAATGTGAGTGGTAATTCAGATGTCAAAAAGCATTGATAAGATTTTGAATGCCTAGTAGCGATGTTAGAGAATAAGAAAACAATTCAAAGTTGTGTGTGTGTGTATGTACATACATACATACATACATATATACATACATACATACATACATACATATATATATATATATATATATATATATATATATATATATATATATATATATATATATATATATATATATATATATATATATATAGTGGTTGTTATGGAGCTTGCCTTTAAGAAAACCAAGAGTAGACCCAAGTTTTAGTGTATTACAGTAAAAGACTTCAAGATTTGACCTAAAAACAAGGAAAACTTTATGTTCCCCCCCCTTTTTTCCACCGAATAAGGAAAATATAATTTACCTTGGATATAGTTTGATTGAGTTTGGACTCTCTCTCTCTTTGTCTCACTCTCTCTCACTCACTCACTCTCTCTCTCTCTCTCTCTCACACACACACACACACACACACACACACACACACACACACACACACACACACATTGGTCATTGACATAAAATTGTATTAACTCCTAGGGCCATACATTACTATGATAATTGGGCCTAGAAGGTGTGTGGTTTATTAACAAAAACACGAACTTTTCTACTAGGTCACATTCATAACTTTTCTTTATTATTGAGAAAGTCTAAACCCACCTAGTGCACCATAACATTTGAAAAATGGGCCATGGAAGTTTTTGATTCTTACCTGCTAACAACATTCATGAAGATGTTTTTGGATGATTTTAGTGTTTCAAGAAACAAAGATGGACATTTGTTTCATTTGAAGTTATGTTTTGAGAAATACAGGGAGGCTAGAATATCACTCACCCCTACCAAGTGTGCATTTGCAGTAAAAAGGGGCATTTTGTTGGGTCACATAATCAGTCAAGAGGGCATTGCAATTGATCCCAAAAAGGTGGAAACGATTTTGAAGGCACATGCTCCCAAAAATGTCAAGTAGCTGATGAGATTTGTTGGACATGTTAAATGGAATACAAGGTTTTTAAGATACCTAGCTCATGTATGTCTACCCCTGACTCATTTAACCAAAAAGAATGTGGATTTTGTTTGGAAGGAGGAGCAAGAAAGGGCTTTTACTTTATTGAAGAAAATGCTAGTAATTGCACCTATCTTAATCCCTCCCAATTGGAAACAACCATTCCACCTGTTTGTGGATGCTTCTCATTCAGCCATTGGTGCAGTTTTGATGCAAGAAGCTAAAAAAGGTTGGTCTAAACCAATCTAGTATGCAAGCAGGGTGTTGTCCTCTACAGAAAGAAATTATTCAATCACTAAAAAGGAATGTCTGGGGATGTTTTTTGGACTTTAAAAATTCATGCATTATTTGTTAACCAATCAGGTAACCATTCATGTGGATCATCAAGCCCTGCTGTATTTGGTACACAAGCCATATTTGTTAGGAAGACTGGCTAGATGGGTTCTATGATGCAGGAATTTGACTATGCAACAATTCACAAACCAGGTCAGGAGCAAGTTATTGCAGATTATTTCAGCAGATTGGCTATAGGTGAAGTTCCCACTTAGGCAATTAATGAATTACCTGATGCAAACCTGTTTCCAATTCAAGTGATTCAAGACAAGGATTCATGGTATGCAAATATGTTGTACTTTCTTCTTGAAGGTGTTTTACCAAGACAAATGGTAGTTACACAAAGAAAGAAACTTGCATTGCAAAGCAAGTCTTTTACAGTAATAATGGGAGTTTTGTATAAAAAGAAAATTGATCACATTCTCAGGAGATGTGTGGAACATTTTAAACAAAATACAATATTATTGGAAGCTCATTGAGGTAAGGCAGGAGGACATTTTTCAGGGGATATCACAGCGATGAAAATTTTACAAGCAGGTTTGTGGTGGCCATCAGTCTTTAAAGATTCCCATCAGTTTTTAAAGACATGTTTGACATTTCAAAGGGATGACAAACCCTTGAATGCTGATAGGATGCCTTTACAACTTGTTTTACCACTTGAACCTTTTCAAAAATGGAGGTTAGATTTTGTGGGCCTTGTGAAGCCAACAACAAAGTTTACAGGAAACAAATATATTCTTGTGGCAAAACAGACTATTGTACCAAGTGAGTAGAAGCACAGGCCATGAAAGACAATAGAGCAGAGAATGTGGCTTAATCTCTTTAGAAAAATATAATGACTAGGTTTGGATGTCCGGTGGAATTGGTTTTACATCAAGGAGGACACTTTATCAATAAAGTAATCATGAAGCTTATTGAATATCACCTAATTATCCATAAGAAGTCCACATTTTAGAATCCACTAACAAAACTCTGGTAAGAATTTTGAAAAGAATTGTTTCAGAGAACAAGGAAAGACTGGGAGACAAAATTAGATTCAACATTGTGGGGATTCAAGACAACATTTAAAGTAAGTACAGGGATGACACCATTCAAGATGGTGTATGGCTTGGAAGCAATTGTTCCAATGAAATTTATTGTTCTTAGTTTGAGAATTGCAATTCAATATAAATTGTCAGCAGATGAATCATTAGTTTGTAGACAGGAGCAACTACTGAAATTGGAAGAAAGGAGGATTCAGGCTGATTATGTAACTGAAGCTATCCAAAGGAGAAGACAGGCTTGGGTAGATAGGAATATCAAATACAAATCATTTTCAGAAGGAGATTGGGTCCTGTTGTATAATAGTAGACTTGGCAAGAGGGCAGGAAAACTCCAACTGAGGTATTTGGGTCCTTTTCAAATTGCAAAAGAGATAGGGGATTCGACATTTTTACTGGCAGACTTTGAAGGAAGAATATTCCCTAAAGCAATGAATGGTTTTCGACCAAAAACTTTAGTGGATGGGAACCCTCATCTCAAGTGTAAGATTAATGATGAGTTAAAGCATGTGGCAAATTTTGTGGGGATTTACATGGTTAGTGGTGAAGAGTCACGTCGGGTAATTTGAAAATTTGAATTTAAGAGTTACCCCGAACACATTTTACCCCAAGCTTCTTTACACTTACCCTGCGCACGTTTTGCCTTCTGCGTTTTGCTTCTCTGTGTGGCCATGTCCAAAAAACCTCTCACCATTGATGTTTCTTCTGCTTCACCTTCTCAAAAGAATGATGAGCATGGTATTGTGGGAACAAGAAGGTCAGCAAGGAAAGCTTTGCATACTAATCAGGCCATTATTGCTGTTGCAAATATCATGATTGATGAAGAGCTCTCTACACCTCTTGAAGAGTCACCACTCGCCATGGAAGATGGTCTCGTTGATTACACAATCCTTGACATGCATCAAGAGTTGGATTTTAAGGTAGTAGCACACAAGGAATGGCTCAAGAGGATTGGTCTTCTTCAATATGCTATGTTGCCCTGGAAGCATTGAAGGAATAATAATTCTCTCATGACCTTGTTAAGCCATGTTCAAGACACTAAGGGTAATATATTTGGAAGTTTTTGGTTAAGCCCAGAGTTAATCTCCAAAGTGCTTTAGTTACATTTAGAGGAAGATAACTCTGTTGGGAGGGCTTCAGATGCTATGATGGAATTAGAGTTTGGACAGGCTCAAGGTGACAGAGGCTACTACCCAGTGAGCAAACTGCAGAATCCTTTCAGATTTCAGCAAATCAAGTGGTATTTGGAAAAGGTATGTGTTTTGGTCAAACTTAAGTATATTTCTAAGGAAAATTATGCTCTTCTTCATGCTCTTGAGGGTGGAAGAAAGATAGGTTGGGCCAACCTACTCTTTCAAAGGATCAATTTAGAAGTGTTTTAAAAGAAAAAGAGAAAGGACAGATCCACAAAGATTGGATCTTTTCTCATTGCACTACAGGTTCATGCAATAAGCATGACAACTTTGGGGGGAACTACCTTAAGTGCTATAGAATATGGGGGTTTGTCCAACAAAGATTCTTTTGGTTATGAAGCTCAGGCTGAGAGCAGGAAGGATACATGGGTAGTATTCAGGATGAGAGCAGAAGGAAAAGGTTGAGGGATCCTCAAAGCCAAAACAGGTAGCCATCAAAAACTGACAAGGATGAAGATGACATGTGGAAAAGGTTGGGGAATCAGCTTAATATTGATCTAGACACTTTAATGGGGACACCAAAACCCATTACAAATGTTCAAGCAGGTAATTTTTTCTCTTTTAAGCCCTTTTTGAAATTGAAGAGGAGGAAAATGGAGAGTCCTGCCATAGAAGCCAACTAGGATTTGGGGGAAGGAGTATTGCTTAGTAAATTTGGAGATCAAGCTACTATTTTAAAAGTTTATAAGGCTCTTGGCCTTGTTAGAAAGGAAATGGTTTCTCTAGTTAATATTCCATACCAAGGTTTTGCCAGGGAGGAGCAAACTAATGAATATAAGCTTCTTGAAAAGCAATATGAGGCCTCAAAAAAGAGTTTGATAATTTCAAAGTGCAGAAGCATGTAGATGTCTTTTAGGAACAGAAAAATAAACAAGAGAAACTCCATCAGGTAACTGAGGAAGCTGCACATAGCCGTGAGGGAACAAAGGATTTCCACACTCTTATAGATGTAGTTGAGACACATGAGGCTATGAATCTAGATGTAAGATCACCTGTTACTGAGCAGGGTACTGATCAAAACTTGAAGGAGTTCGAGGCAAGTACAGGTACTGTAGCAGAGGTTTTTCAAGTTATTTTGGGCCAAGAAGATGTAATTAGGAAGTTTCCAGGCTTTCAGCAAGAGGAAACCTTGAAAAGCACTGAGGAAGGGGTTGCAATAACCACCAAGGATGAAACCGTACTTGTAGCATTGGCACATTCATCACTTTCCTTGGGGGAGCATGTGAAGGAGTTACTAGGGGATTCTAATATTTAGTTATTAGAATAGCGTTTTTAACACTAATGGATGGGGGGTGTCTTATTGGTATAATATTATGTAGTTGTAAAACTCGGATTTAGTTCCAGGCACTGTACTTTGCATAGTGTTATCTAGTAAGCACTTACAAATTTTTTTGGAACAAGGGATTAATGGGTGTCAAGTCAAATATTTTTTGAGCTAAAAACTTTTTGCCACCGGGCTGTGCCAGGTGTTAACCTTAGATATATTTTTAGTTAAGTGTTGGTAGAACCTTAGCTTTTAGTTTTCAGTCTTTTGTAAGTTAAATGGCCCGTACCTCTTCAATTATGAAAGTAAGTTATCTCATGTCCCTTGTAACGAGATGAGAGAGAGGAAATGAAGGGAATGAAGAGATTTGGCAATGGAGAACTATGTTTCTATCTCTTTTGTGTGTTCAGTTCCTATTCTATTCCCTGATTCATTACTGCATACTGAAAGGGTATTGAATCATGTGCCAATTCTATATTGAAGTACTGAAAGGCTTTGTTTGGCAATTCTATGCAATTCCTCAACCCCTAATGCCTCAATAACATCATGTACCTTTGATCAAGGCTTCTTAGGATATAATCATCCTTCCTTGACATGTACCTATGGCTGAGATAAATACATTGCAAATACACTTGCTCTTTTGTGGACTTCTCCCCTTTTGGTCCCAAGCCTTTGACCGAGCTAGTCCATAAGCACTTAAATCAACTTCACTTGTTCTCTTTTATTTTCTCCATACTTAAATGACCACATTAAGATGGAAAAATACCTTTAGAAGGTTTCTCATAAATTTTCATGATATTACCTCTCCCTTGAAATCATAGTCGTTCTCAACTATGGAGTAGGGAAAATAAAGTCATGGCTAGTCATGTTTCTTTGGGTAGAGGATCCATTTTTACGCATTGACATCCTTCCATAGTGGTGACTAAATCCACTTGGTGCTTGTAAGACTTATCTGCCCGCAAGCATGTATTTACTTAGCCCTAATCATCTTTCATAGTAGATTGGAAAGGTCTACTAGGTGCTTGAGAGTCTAAAATGCCACAAGCATGATCCATGGTATTCATACACTTAAAACCTATGAATGTTTAAAATAAATCTTAAAGTCAAAACAAGATAATATTCTTTATAAAACATACTTGCTCATACCTGGTTCTTACTTTTGATAGAAGTCATTGTAAGTATTTACAAGATTTAATTGAATGTCTTCATCGACCTTGCATCTTTAAAGAGATAGTTCTTCAATTTGATAAGATATCATCGGTGGATAATGTTATCCCTTCTTAAAACCTTGTCTTCATGTTGTAGAATTCTCTCTAGCTGCAAGATCTCTTCTTGACCTTCAAACTCGGGTGGTTTTTCAACTATGGGGTTTTTGGGTGGCTTGCCCTTATACGGTTTCAAAAGGCTCACATGAAAGGCATTATGAATGAGTCAAGTGCTAGGTAACCTTGAATTGTAATCCATTTCATCAATAGGCTCAAGAATTTGAAATGAGTCATAATAAACTTGACATAATATTTTTGGTGACATGTTGGGCTTCGTTGTGTCCCCTTGCTCGTAGTATGGCTTAGGCGTGCTTTAGTAAATTAGAGAAATACCCACTCATTTTCTTTGAAGCTCAAGGATATTCTATACTTTTTTGTAGCAGCCTTTTTTTTTGTTTCATGATGGATATAGTTTCCTTAATCTTTTGAAAAGATTCTTTAAGGTCTCTACTATAGTAATCAACATCAAATGTCTTCCCAAGTGTCTTGACTATTAATAGGATCTTCGGTCTTCCTTCAATTACCTCAAAGGATTTCTTTCTTGTAGAAGTATGGACAATGTTATTGTATGCATACTCTACCAAAGTTAAATACTTTTTCCATTGATCTCTTTGATCTACGTCTATAATATACGCTTTAAGTAGATCAATATATGAATTTTCTATCTCAGTTTGGTCATCTATTTGTGGGTGATAGGCTAAGGGGAGATTCAACTCAGTACCTAGATTCTCAAAGAGACCCTTACACGAGTTGCTTGTCATTCTTGGATCTTTATCTTGGGTGACACTCCGAGGAGAAATTCAACTTAGTACCTAGATTCTTAAAGAGACCCTTCCAAAACTTTCTAGTCATTATTGGATCTCTATCAAATACAATAGATGTTGGTAATCCACAATACTTAAAGGCATGTGAGATAAAGAGGGTTTCCATGTGGTGTGATTTAATAGTCATTTTAATCGATATAAGATGTGCTTGCTTTCTAAACCGGTCTACTATTGTCCATATTTTTTGTACTCCTATCTGGCAATCCAAAGATGAAATCCATGGATATACTTTCCCATGGGAAATAAGGTATACAAAATGGCTGAAGAAATCTAGGCTACTTCCCTCTATTATACTTTTGTCTTTTGACATTAAATGCATTTGACAACATAGTTTGGTATGTTCACCTTCATTATTGTTGAATAAAAGTACATCTCTACTCTCTTGAGAGTAGCTTGAATCCCTCTATGACCCACATAAGTTGGAACATGAGATTCATACACAATCTTTCACATAAGCTACGTGTAATGTATAATCCATTGCCATAGAGAACATAACCGTATTTCACATTGTATGGTTCCTCTTTCTTCCCTAGTGCACTAGCTCACATTACATCTTTGAAGTCTAGACCCATAGCGTACTCATCTATCATAGAGGATAGATCATTGTGGGTAGCTATCGATACAATATTTATCCTTGGTCTTTGTGAAAGCCTACATCAGCCACTTGGTTGTGCTTACCAACTATGTGAGCAATATGAAAGTTAAACCATGAAAGAGCGCTTTTTCACCTCATTTTTTATTCTCTTAATTTAGTTTGAGTCAAAAAGTATTTAAGACTTCGGTGATTGGTGTACAAAATAAATGGAGTGCCTATGAGATAATGATTCCATGCATGTAAAATAGTTAGCATCTCTTTTTCATATATTTCTAGATTCTTTTCTTGGTCATCCAATCTCCTAATTTTGTATGCTATGACATGCCCTTCTTGAAGCAAAATAGCTCCAAGACAATGTCCACAAACATCACACTAGTGGACTTCAAAAGTGATCTTGCAATATTAACGTTGGTTGAGAGGTAAGCTTTGCTTTAGGATTTTCAAAAGATTCATTCTCTTTTTAGTCCTTAAAAATTTAATGTTATTTTTAAACAAATCATACAATGGCCCTACTATGAATGAGATTTTTTCTATGAAGCGTCTATAGTATGCACACAATCCTATAAAGCTTCTCAGTTCATGTAGATGCATTGGTATAGGCTATCCTTTTATTCCCTCTAACTTTTCAAGATCCATTTGGAACCCTGCTTGGGAGATAATACGACCTAAATATTGAATATCCTTTAAGGAAAAATTACTTTTCTTTTGATTAACATAAATCTTATTATCTCTCAAAACTTAAAATATTACCCAAGGATGATGCTTATGTTCCTCAATAAACTTGGAGTAAATAATAATATTGTCAAATAACACTCCCTTGAAGCTTTGATGAGGTCTGAAGAGCCTTCCCATCAATTAAAGATAGCTCATGCATTGCTAAGTTCAAAAGAAATTATCAAGAATTCATATAAGCCAAAAGTTGTGTAAAAGGCCGTCTTATGAATATCTTTAGGCACAATCCTTATTTGATAATAAATCTTTGAGATGTATTATACTAAAGTAGGTAGAACCCTATAACTTATCAATTAGATCTTCTATATTAGAAATAGAAAATCTATGCTTTATGGTTATCCAAATAAGTGCGCGATAGTCCACACATATTCTATAAGTGCCATCTTTCTTTTGTACTAGTAGAGTTGGTGAGAAAAATGGAGATGAACTAGGCTTGGATATCCCTTTTTCCACAAGCCCGTTCACTTGCCTCATAATCTCCTGTTGTTAAGTCAATGAGACTCGATAAAGAGGATTATTAGGAGGTTAACTAACACATAGAAGCTCTATGGAATGATCATCTTGTCCTGTTCTGGGAGGTAGCTCCCTAGGAATTTCATATATAAACATATCTTGAAACTAGTTTAGGAAAGTAGAGAATTCTAACTCCTCTTTAGTTTCATTTTTGACTTCATTAGGAACACATGCATCTTTCTTAGACTCCTTGAAAAAAACCATGTAGCAAGAAAGAGGAATTTTTACTACTTTGTCTAAAACTTGAGTCTCTACAAGTGGTATAGTCACTTCCCACACTATCTATATCAAGTGCAACATCCTTGCCTCTATAGGAAAAAAGGACTTTTCTTTCAAGAAACTTCATAGTGACAGCCATGCGATCAAAGCATGGTGCCCTTGGGAAAGCATCTTCATCCTTCAGTGGAGAGATGAAGAAATCTTCTTTGTCAACATAGCTTCGCACATGGAGCCTTAGCTTCCCAATCAATGGTGTGATTCAGGACTCTTGTTCTTTAAAAGCCTGATTTTCTTGTACTATATCTCCCATCTTGAAGTCATGAATTCCTAGCATAGTAGCTTGCTCAACAAAAATCAAGTTATGGGTAGAGTCATGATCAAACAGTCTGAAAGAAGCATGGTCTCTTACTTTTCTCCAAGAATAAGAGAGTGGTGCTCCTTTGCAATGGAATTTCTCTTTTAGAGCTTCCACCATGGTGTCTCTAGGAAGATCATTATGTTGATTTCTCTTTGTACATGCCCAAGAAAATGTCCTTTCTCTATACCGTTGAAACACTTGTTATGTTTACGATAACTCTCAACCTCTTCAAGTGAAAGATTGTTTTTACCTTTGCATCCTTTTTTCTTTGCCTTTTCTTTATTGTTTTTGTTGTTGTTGGTAGCCATGGGAGAATTCTACGTCACATTGTTCTTCCCCTTTGGCTCGGTTGGTTCCTTAACTTCTATTGGTTTTGAGCCTTTCCTACTCCCTTGTTGAAAAAAAATCCTTAAGGTGATCATAGTGTGATGTATGACCACGGAGATAGTTTTAGGTCTTTGCAAGTTGACATACTCACTTATCTCCTCAAATAGTCCAACACAAAATTTTTGCTTTTGTTTTGCACAATCTATCTTATTGTAGATAGAGGACTTGAGATGTAATTCCCAAAACTTATCCACATACTTTTGGACAGACTTGTATAGGGCCATCTTTAAGCTTTTCCATTCTATGAGGACTTTGACTTTGGCATCATTTGCAAGGAATTGCTTCATAATAGAAATCCTTAGAGCTTTGCATGTCATTAGAGCTTCACCTTGAGCACCTAAACTTGCCTATCAATGATCAGATGACTTTTAGAAATGCATGGAAACATTTTGGGGCTTTGAAGATTTTGAGAAAAATGTTCATCTCCAAAAGCTACTCAAAATGTTGTATAAAAGCCAACACTTTATCGATTGCTCCAAAGGTTCTATCATAGGTAAGAAAAGTGATGCTCTTTCCTTCCTCTTTGAATGTTTTCAACATAGGTGACCTCTTCTGCATAACTCCTTTGTTTACTCCTTCTCTTTTCTCTCTTGGGTGACAAGTCACTACTCTCTATGTCAGAAGATGGTGACAACAAAGAGTAAGAGGAAGAATAGCGTAAGGATAGTGACCATTTTCTTTGCTTCCTCTTGCTTGGATTCTTTCTCACTTCTTTGTCTTTGCATGGGAGGGAGTGCTTGATAGCTTCCTCTTCTTTTTGGGAGGACTAGGTGACCACCATGTCCACTGCCTTTTTGGGTCAATTGCATCACTTTCAAAGGTAGGAGGGGTGTCTCTTTCATACCTCTCCCTTGAAAATTTACGACGCACTTCTTCTTCTTCAAAAAGTTTTCATTAGAGGTCCTTCTAGTATCTACTCTTCATTACCCAAAGAGATATTAAGAGAAGTAGTAGTAGCCAAAGAATTGCGGGGTGGGTAAGAGGTAGATGAGGGTGAAAGAAGTATTTTTCATGTAAGAGAAGTTTTACTTTGTATATTACACTTACTCCATCATGGGAAAGCTCTTAGCATAGTTTAGCATAACACACTTGTAGAAGATGATTAAGAAGAAGGAGACCCTCAGATGTTGTAACTGCTATGCTTGAGATACACTATACACTAAAATATATTCAAGAAAGAGGATTAAAAACTTGCCCAAGTATGGTTTGCAAACACCCAACATAAGTGTCATGAAAGTAGCTGGTGCATTGGTTAAGTCTTGAAAGGCATATAATACAAGCATGGGTGAATTTGTCAAACAAATCATCCACTTGTGGTAATGAATACATATTTTTAATATTAATTGTATTCAAGCCATGATAATCTATGCACATACACATAATACCATCGCTTTTCTTTACTAGTAGAATTGGAGATGCCCAAGGTGAAGAACTTGGTTCAATAAACCCTCTACTAATATAGTCAGCAAGATAATGTTCCACCTCAATAGACTCAGAATGACTCATTCTCTAAGACGGTTTACTAATGGGTTTAGTACCTACAAACACACATCGATAATGTGTTGCATAGTGCAGTTGGTGGTAGCTTGGGAGATAAATCTTTGGGGAATCCCTCTTTGTATTCCTTTACAAGTTCCTTCAATTAGTTAGCAGCATTTGCTTATTGTGATGACAAAAACGTAGCAAGAAAGGGAGAAGAAGTAGAATGCAGCATTGAGAAATCACTTACTAACTAGAAGTATTATCAAAATTAAATAAAAAATGACAGAGGGTGTAAGACAAAAAGACTTCTTCTATTTCATGGTCTAAAGAGACATTCATAATCTCGGTGTACAAAATAAGTGGTGATGGAGGCACATTCTTTTCCCCAACAATAGCACATGCATACCTTTCAATTGAAACATTAAACTATTATGCTCATAGTTTTGATGTAATGAAGACGCTAACACATGTAACCACTCTTGACTCAAAACCGTGCATATGCTCTATTCATATTCATAACTTTAAAATCCAAGGTTGTTTGATAGCTCGAGATGTCAAGTAGGACCCCTTGACCTGTGTCTCCCATACCTCAACATCATGGTCGTTTATCATAGCTACCTTATAGTGGTGGGTACTAGGGGTTTGCGACAGATTGAGATGTTTCACCAACTGATTGTTATTGAAATTGTGAGATGCATCATCATCTACTAGGATTTCTTAACTTATGACCCTTGATAGATCCATGCATTTGCACAAGCTCGCGTCGACCAAAAGTCAGTTGCCACATAGAGATTTTAATATAGTACTTGTACCGCTTGAGTGTGTGCTACTTCCATGTTGAGATAGTAGTGAGAAGAGGACTCTAGAGGAAGTAACTGCACCATGTGCACAAATTTCTCTTTGCCTTAGGTAGCACATTTTACCTTGGGACAATCCTTTTTTCCATGCTCACTTCACAAGAAATTAAAACACAACTTGTATTTTTTGGCTTTTTCAAAATGCTTAGTATACAAATGGCCATGAGGTCCCTTGGGCTTTTTGGATGCATTAGATGAGGCTACCACAAATTTTCTCTTATTATGACTATGAGATGCATATACATTTGTTGTACCATGTATGTGTGGGCTATGCAATTTTTTTTTCCATCTAGAGCATCATGGATATGAGCTTGCACTATCGATTCCTCAAGCGTTTTGGGATCCTATATTTTAACGTGCTTCTTAAGGTCAGGATTTATCCCAGACATGAATCCTCTCACCTACTAGAATGCATCTATATCCTCTATCTTAGGAATAGCATCTCCATAGTACAAAATTTACTCAAGCAATGTCTTATGTTGAGGCTAGAACACATAAGACATTTCTTGAGTAAATCCAATTTTTTGTCATTCTCATTAGTGGGCAAAGGAATGATAACCTTCTCCTTGAGTGACATCTACCACTTATAAGCTTTCTTCTAGTCTCGAACTAGTTTGCAGTACCTTGAATGTATCTAAAATCTGACAAAGATCATGAATATTATCCCATTTACTTAAGAAGATAGCCATTGAATCCTTATTGCGTTCTTTTTACTCACCATGAAAGGTTGGTGGTTTCCTATTTTTGAATAGCTCGTCTTGTTACGCGATTGGACACCCTCTTGTTGTATGTGGTTAGCACTACAACTATGATAGTTGGCATGTAATGGTCAATCACTATGTTGTCTTTTATTTTTATTAACAGTGAGTTGATGGTGTGTAAATTAAAACTATGGGAACTAAGGAGAAGGCACCAATAACAAAATAATACTTCTTTTCCATCTACCTTTGCATAATATTATAGTTATTTTTTTAATAAGCCGATATGGCTCCATTGTATATATTTCTTGAGAACCCACCCTATAAAAGGTCATGCAATAAGTGACATCTACCGCACATAAGCTAAATTGTAAAGAGGAGCCTTAAATTTTTGGCACATAAATATATCTTAATAAAATTAAATACTCAACTCCACAAGAGGTGCCATGGAGATTAGGGGCTACAATTTATGGCCTTTCTCTTAGAAGATTCTTTTCCTTCAATTTTTATGCTAAGCTTGGAGTTTGGGGGCTACAATATTATGCCATTCGCTTGCAAGATTCTCCTCTCTCATATCTTATGCTAAGCTATGTGTGTAAAAATTGTGTCTCCATCTTCTTCTCTTACAGACTATCACTATCCCTATTATCTCTCTCTCTCTCTCTTGTGTGTGTGTGTGTGTGTGTGTGTGTGGTGTCCTTATCTATTTATGTGTACTTGGTTTTGGGAGAGATAGTGAGAGGTTTGATGGGCGTGTGTGTGTGTGTGTGTGTGTGTGTTGTCCTTATCTATTTATACGTACTTGATTTTGCGAGAGATGGTGAGAGGTTTGATGGGTGCATGAGCACCCGCATGTGTGTGTAAGGAAAGTCAAATAATTTAAGCATCACTTCTCTTGTTCTCTCAACAGTGGTATTGGGGCCTCACATTTGAAGTGATCAAAACTTGATTTCAAAGTTTAAGGAGGAACTTTGAATTGGAAACAACGAATTTGCAAATTGAGGTTTCAATTGGCAATTAAATGGCATCTAATCAGCAATTTCAAATCTAGCTTATCAATCATCACAATCGGGCATGAAAAACATTTAATCCAAAGCAATTGCTAAATTTTATTGGGGTTTTGAAGAGGGACGCGTGAGGACATGAGAAGAAGTTTTTAAAGATCTTGGAAAAGTGTTGAATCCGACTCAACATCAAATTCCCTTGAAAGATTTTTGGAAGGGCCCAATTCTGTTTTGGTAGAGAAAATAAGAGGTACTTCTTAGAAGGGGGTAAAAATCAAAATGCTCAAAAGATGCAGCTACAGACTTGCGGAGGCATGTGGTACATTTCATGCACTTCCATGTGAAGCTGAATTCATACTGAAGTAAGACTCTCACTCTTATCTCCTCTTTGCACAATTCTCAGCAGAAAGGCCATCTCCATTGATTTTTTTGTCCTCCTTTTACCTTCTTTTTACACCACTTTTGACTTAAAGGGTGGTCATCAACTAAAAATACACTCTACACCTTTTCTTTTCCCAAAAAAACCGTAAGGCCATTTGATATTGAAGGGCTAATTCACATATTTTTTTCAATAACTTAAGGTTCTTATTACTCCTCCCTTGGTCGGCCACCTTGGTTGGCCACCAAACCCAAGGGGGTTAGCTTAGTTGAAAGAGGGTTGGACTTGCATCACCAAGGTGGTGTGTTCAATCCCCACTAAGCGCCCTTGGTTATATCTTAAGGCAAATGATGGTCCCGACCCC
The DNA here is from genome assembly GCF_014529385.1 of Adiantum capillus-veneris. Classification (NCBI taxonomy): domain Eukaryota; kingdom Viridiplantae; phylum Streptophyta; class Polypodiopsida; order Polypodiales; family Pteridaceae; genus Adiantum; species Adiantum capillus-veneris. Next base: position 94,745,250 of record NC_140958.1, read on the forward strand.
TCACGGGTGCTCGTTTTGATGCACGGTGTTGGTGGAATCAAAATAGCTGACTTGTTAGCACTTTATTAAAAAAAAAGAGGAATTAAAAAAAAAAGAAAACACACAACCTTTGGCAATCCAATTTCAAAGCCTTTTGACTGCCATTGAGAACCAAGCTATTATCACAAAGATTAATTTTTCCCTCACATTATAACCTCTCAAAAAGCTACTCGTTGCTCACAATCTAGCCAAAGGTTCTCGTTGACTGATAATTATCACTCGGATGGAGATCCAAATATATTTAACTTATAGTAAAGGAAAGCTGACTCTATCAGGAGGAGTACATTGAGAAAGCTAGGATTCTTTTGTCTATTTCCTCTTACATATGGGACAAGGGAGTTCAAAAGCCAAACAAAATTTCAATTTTCTAGTTTTCAACCTTGCCTTGGTGCTGTGCATGAGGATTGGGCATCATCAATGATCACCGATATAGCTAAGTAAAGATTGATTTTGTTATTTTTTTAAATTTTTTCTCACAGCATACAATCATATCCACAATAATGTAGCTAGTCATATATATCCACAATAACAAAAATTGATTTTGTTATTATTTCTTTTTTCTCACATACATTCATATGCACAATAATGTAGCCATTACACACACACACACACACACACACACACACACACACACACACACACACACACACACACACACACACACACACACACACACACACACACACACGCACGCACATATACATATACATACATACATATATTGTAGCTGAAGAACACCACATGCCAACAAAAAAGAACAAACTGAACAAACTTTAAGTACTTTAGATAACACGTGAACATAAAGAGTGCACGATACACGAGGTGTAGAGTGGCAAAGTTCCACCCCAAGAGAACACTGGTCCCAAGCGCGAGTGCCCCTTTTGGTATTTCTTTATATTGCTTCAACTGGGTACAACCCCTAGAACTTTGCTTTGCATCACCCACCAAGTGGAATGCAAGAGGAAGAGCACATGCCTCTTATTTGAAGGCCTTAGGCCTTTATAAGCAGTTTACAATGAAAAGCATCAAAATAAAAGCATCTGGTCAAAAATCATTTGATCCAAAATCTACCAATGCTAATTCTATACACCTCTACTAGTCTGTACAACACCACTTTAGGTATGTGAGCCTGAATTATGGGATGTTCGTATAGACTTGCCATATCATCAGTTGCCTACTCAATTATCTTTTGTATGTATGTGGGTCCTGCTTTTTAATATAGGCCTCATTGGATGGGGTCCCATAAGTTAGGTACTCATTTTAAATTTGGGCCACTCGGCAAGACTTTTCAAGTTAGTAATACTTCTTCTACTTCTTTTGCTCCTTCTTCTTTTGCTATTGCTTCTTGTCTTAGGTCTTAGGCCCCTTAGGAAGTATTCGCAAGTCAGCTAGGGTTAGGTCTGAGAAACCTAAACCATTGTGTCTTGAATCGCTTGACATGTTGGAAAGGGGAACACACCCATCACATGCTGAAATTGCCTCTCTATATCCTAGGGCTTGTGTAGCATCCCAATCCACTAGAAAACACACTGATAAATCCACAATTCTACATGCAAACCACCCTTTGCACACGACTTGATGCAACATCGCAGGCAACCCCAATCACTGTGCACTATTCAATGGATTGCCTTTCACTCACACAACACCTATCTCTATCCCGCTTTGCACAACTTGACCTCGGGGTGGACACTATTGACACATGCCAGGAAACATATGCACACAAGCAGAGAAGAGAAGGGGAAGGGGGAATTGACAAAAAAAAATGGCAATGGTTGCTTCATTTCATTCCAAACAACCATATACAACATTGCTCTATTGGCAGGCAAATTGACGAGCTCAAACATCACAACGAAGATCCATCTTGGCTCCGCGCAAACATCATCTGGCTCAGCAATAGCTTCGATCAAAAAACTCCATGGCCCCAAGGACACAACGGCAAAAGATCCCTCTCTTATATGGAGTGGAGAGCTTAAAATAAAAATAAAAATTTGATTCATCTGGCTCGTGCAGCTCACTTTGAGCCCTCTTTAGCATTTTACTACACTTCATACAAGTGGATATCTCATTTTTAGCATTATTTTGCATGTCCAGACACCTTGATTACATCCCTTTCTCAGTTGCATTGGAAACACTTCTCGGACCACCACCTCTGCAAACTGCTTTTCAAGACCCATGTGAGGCTCCCCCTATTGTCACGGCACCGTAACAAGGCCTAAGGGGAACCCCCTCTCAATGAAAAGATTAGGACTTTGTGGTCGCATTGGTGCAACCAAAGTGTGTCCACCTTGGCAGAGGGCACTAGCATGTATGTACGGGTTAGCAGGTGCAGGACAAAGTGTTGGAGCATATACAAAAGACCAGCGCAGAGACAGGTGGCAGGCGAGATGTATGTCTGATGAGGTTTTTAAGGACGAAAGTGCTCCAAAGTGGGTCAAATGGGATGTCAATTAAGGATGTCCAAAATTCTAATTTTTGACTTGAGAATGTAGTGCTTGAAGTGTTGAGAGAGCTCGTCCAAACAACTCCTCAAATGAAGCCAAGGTGTGCAAGATACGATTGTCTAAAGATGGAATGCATTACAGATCCTAGACATACAAGGCATGATGCCAAGCAGCCAGAGCCAGGGTGAGTGGATAGACATGAAGTGCTCAAATTTTGTGGAGCCTGCCACTCTTTTGAGATTGTCAATCGGAGCTAGAATGAGGAAGTTATGGCTAGTGGAAAGTTTGTCATGGCCAAGGTGTATACCAAGTTGACTATATTGGAATGCGTGCCATTTGGTTTTTTTTGGGGCTCAACTAGGTTCCAAAAGGTAGTGAGAATTATGTGGAGTTGACCAAATCTGATAGCTCGTCAATCGGGGTCATAGGCAGCAAGGTATGTCAAGTTGAAGTTCGTAGTAAATACTAGAGGGGAGGTGTTTTTCCTCACTTTTTGGGCTCTCAGCTGGCGGGCTCAAAAAATTTGGATGTGCAGTGGGATTTTTATGTGTCAAATCCGACAAGGTGGAGTGACATTGGGAATTTGTGGCTCATTGGTCAGGTTAAGGAGCAGGAAATAGTAGAACTTCCAAGGCATGAGGAAAAAATCGGTTTCTATAAGTTTTTTTGATGGCTTTTGGTCACCAAAAAGGGTGAGGCTTTTTGGGCATGCCACTTGGACATCAGATAAGCCCACATGCACAACACATGGCTTAATTTGAATTCTATATAGCCTATACCATGGCCACCTATGGGTATCACAAAGGGGTGTAGAGCTTGGGAGCACCAACAATGGCGACTCTATCTTCCCTCTGCGCATAACATTGTGCATGCGATGCCGACGGCGGATTGGTGATGATTTTGATGAAGGAGGTAGTGACAACAACAGCCAATTCGGTCTTGCAATTTCCATTGATGGTGATGGGTTGCAGTGATGATGTGGCATGTGTGCCCGATTGGGGGAAGGTCCCACATCCGTAAGCACCTCAATAATTTTGAAGGTTGGGGGGCCCTCCCACTAGTGCTAGTGCTAGTGCTAAGGGAGGGGCCTTCCCATAGTGTTGTGGAGGTAGCAAGAGAGAGAAGAGGAGTCAACCAAGCTTGCCCAACATTACTAAATCGAGCATAAAGAAGGACCAATAAAAGAAGGACACTAAAAATGGATTGGGGGCTCTATGTAGGTATGAGTGAGTTGTTCAAAGGTATTTTCTAAGTGGATTGGGGTGCTATGTATACCCTGGGCTATAGAGAGACAATTTTGTGTTTGTCGGGGGAGTTCCTCATTCCCCCTCTCCAACATGAGAACACACACAGCAAACATGCCACATCATTAGTACGCACAAGTGTCACTGATAGACAACACCACCACCAAATGGTCACCGCACTCGGAAGAGACATCGTCCACCCCACACAAGCAATGCCAAGGGTGCTCCCTCCATGGCCAAGGACCCTAAAGGTCTCTCTCTCTCTCCAATATGTTGTTCAATAGGGGCACCCCATGTTGGTGATATAGTTCAGCCATTGTGTCTATGGGACCATGGGAGGTGCCATGTGGCACCCCTCCTTCACTCCCCCTCAAAGTGCTAGCAAATTCCCCCAACAAAACTGAAAAAAAAAAACCTCTTTTTGTGCCAACTTCATTGCATGGGCATTTGGTGCCTGATGATCCAACCTCTGAGCTGTCAAGACCCATCTAAATTTCCACACCTGCGCTTTGAATTCACACCTCCACCTTATATTTTGACCCCAACATGTCAAATGGAGCACCCAAATCCAGCCAAAAATGCCAGATCCTCCACGATCGCCACGATCCTCGAACTTCAACCTGCTTTACCTTCGCACTATCGACTCCGATTGACATGCTATCACTTCCTGCTAACTCCACACAATGCATACCACACTGTAGAACCCTATCAAGGCCCAAAAATTCCCTGTTGGCACACTTTCCAATGCAACCCAATTGGCCCATAACTGGCCCCTGCAAACATTCAACTGATCAAATCTTGCACTTTGAGATCCGATCCTCAATCTGGAAGGACCAACATGCTATACAACCTGAGAAGTTCATGTTTACCTTCTGAAGCTAGCCTTGGCCACGTGTCCCCATCTGCCCTATCCGTCTAGGATCTACAATGCACTCTAGCTTTAAACTGCCATATCTTGGACCTTGTAGCTCCGTTTGGAGAGCCATCTGAACCGGCTTCTAGAGCACTTCAAACACTACATTCCAAAGCATAATTCCATCACTTCAAACACCTAGAGCTGCGATCCCAATTTTCCCCTTCTAGAGCTCTTTTGGCTTAAGAAACCACATTATACATACATTTTTGTCGCTCAAGGACAGTGATGGGTGTATATACAATGCACGAGGGAAAAACCTCCTAGTGAGGAAAAAAATTCCTTGACAGTCCTAAGTGTGTTCACACACATCACTACCACATGTATATGGTAACGAATCACCCTTGGAGTGATGCAGTGAATGAGAGCTGACACATTGAGTAAAGGGAAGTGACACATTGACACATTGAGTAAAGGGAAGTGACATATCTTGAGGACATGATCAATCCACAAAGGGGATTAAGACTAAAGCTTTGCAAAAAGATTTGAATTTCTCACAAGACAAAGCCTTTGTGAAAAGATCTACAAGGTTGTCCTCTGTTGGCACATAAGCCAAGGTAATCTCTCCTGCTGAGAGCCTCTCCCCGACATAGTGGTAATGCACCTCAATGTACTTTGTGTGAGCATGAAAAATTGGGTTCCTTGCAACTGCCAATGCGCTATGATTGTCACTATAGATAGTGTTGGTAGTGTCCTGTCCAACACCCAAATCAGCCATAAGGCATCCCAAGTCATACACACTTAGCCGTAGTTGTGAAGACTGTACTGTACTGAGCCTCACAACTAGAAGTGGCCACAGTAGGTTGCTTCTTGCTCAACCATTATATACATGAACTGCCAAGCATGAAACAAAAACCACTTATGGACACTCGTGTGTCAAAACAACCAACCCAATTTGAGTCCAAAAAATCATGTAAATCTGGCGGCAATGACCTCCCCTTGGGATACAGCAGGTAAAGATGAAAAGTGCCACTCAAGTAGCAAAAAATCCTCTTGCCATCGTGCCAATGCTTAGACCCTAGGCTATGCATAAATTTGATGACCTGTGAGACTACAAACTAAATATCCGACCTCGTGTTGCATACATAAATGAGGCATCCAACAATAGTTGGTAAAGAGTGACATTTGCAGGATCACCAGCATCATGAAGACTCAATTTCAAACCTGTTTCCATGGGAGTGGTAGTAGGTTTGCAATCCTCAAGTCCAAACTTACATAGCAATGTCTCTAGGTAATTTTTCTGACACAAGGCAATACCACCATCACACTGCTTAAACTGTATACCCAAGTAATGATTATGCAATAGCCCCAAATCTTTCATCTTGAAAGTAGCATTCAAATCAGCCCTAAATTCAGCAATATGTCTCTCATTTGGTCCAGTGATCAGCAAATCATCCACGTAGAGAACCACAATGAGAAGTACATCACCGTCACGCTTTACATACAATGTGCTTTTTGTAGGACTGTTAAGAAAGCCTCATTTGACCAAATGAGTGTCAGCCTTGTCATACCAAGAACGAGGAGATTGCTTCAACCCATACAAAGTTTTGTTACATTTGCATACTTTATCCTCTTGTCCTTTTTTGACAAAACTGCAAGGCTGCATTACATAAACATCCTCAAATATGTCAACATTCAAGAAAGCAGTAACAATGTCTGATTGATGTACATCCCAACCAAAATGAGATGCCAATGCACATAGAAAATACAAAGTAGTCATATGACACTGATTAGGGAAAATTTGGACTCACAAAGGAGCCTTATAAGGAGTTTGACTTCCTCTTTCATGTCCAAAATGGGCGTAGGGTAAAATTTTTGCAAATCAACTCTGAACTTGGCGGAGATATGACAGTTAGAATCTACTCTTCAAGATTTTCTATTGATATATAGCACGCCACGAGATTCTTCATATTTTGAAAGATTCTATTTTTGATTCTCTTGTGATGTGACAACTCCGTCTAGAATCTAGAGAATAAAAAATAAAATCTTTCAAAATATGAGGAATCTCGTGGCGTGCTATATATCAATAGAAAGAGCTTGAAGAGTAGATTCTAACTGCCAAATCTCCGCTAAGTTTAGAGCTGATTTGCAAAAATTTTACCGCACGCCCGTTTTGGACATGAGAGAGGAAGTCAAACTCCTTATAAGGCCCCTTTGTGAGTATAAATTTTCCCTAATTTGAAGTGGGAGAAAGGTCTCTTCATAATGTATGCCTTTTTGTTGTGCATAACTTTTTGAAACAAGGCGGGCCTTATAGCAATCAATCTTACCATACGGCTTGCATTTGAACTTGTAAACCCACTTCATACCAATGGCCTTTTTGCTAGGAGGCAAATCACATAAAGTCCATGTGTCATTTTCTATAAGTGCATCATATTCTGATTGCATGGCAGCCATCCAATTTTTTGAATTCTGTGCTTCATCAAAAGATGGAGGTTCCTCGATATTATGTAAGCTAGACACATCCAAAGAATAACAATCTGATGCATAAGATGCATGGTGAGAGCCTAAACGAGTGCGACTAGGAAATTTTGAGACTAGACAAAATTGCATCCAATTTTTTTGCCACACAATGTATGCACCAATCATTTTGACATATCTCTAGCTTGCTCATTTTTATCCCTTTCCTCATTAAGCACATCATGTGCATTTCCATCAGTAATAGGCTAATCTGTAACATGCTTGGAAACCCCCATAGGGTGTGCATTTGCCTCATTGGAATTTATGTTTGAAACTCCACCATTGAAAAGAGGCAACAGTGTCATAAATGTCTTATGAGCTTACATTACTGTCTCTAGTACATGACAACAAGGGTTGAAGAGAATCTTCCACAAACACAACATCTTGTGAAACTAGAATGCGCTTTGTTTGTGGATGATACAACCTGTAACCAACACAAATACATTTGATAGCCTTATCATCCAATTTTTTGCATTGTGTTTGTGGAACCAAAGCATATGCCAAATAGCCAAAAACACGCATGTGCTCAATAGAAGGATTTCTATCATGCCATGCTTCAGACTGCAAAGATTTTGTAGGACACCTATTAAGTACATACGTGGCGCACACATGATGGTCTCAAGCCAAAACGAATGAGGCAAAGCTTGACTTTTGACCATACATCATGGCATTTTCGTAAGTGACCTGTTTTTTCTCTCAGCAACACCACTTTGTTGAGGCGTATAAGGCACTGTACATTGGTGTTTTATCCTAGGACTAGCCAAAAATGAATTAAATTCATGAGACATATAGTCCCCCCCTTGATCAGAACGGATGGTTCCCATAGTACATTTTGAGACATTTTTAGCCATAGCTAAAAATTGTTTGAAGCACATAAATACTTTGGACTTTGCTTTAAGCGGATATACCCATGCATGCCTGGAGTAATCATCAATAAAAATCATGAAGTAAAGGTAATTGCCCAAGGATGCAGTTTGCATGGGCCCACAAACATCACTATGTACAAGCTACAACCTGCATGTGGTCCTAGCTGAACCATCCTTTGGAAACTTAAAACACTGCATCTTACCCAAAATACAGTCTTCATAGATATGTTTGATAGGTGCCCCAAGAGGCGGAAAAGAAGCAACCAAGTCAGATTTTTGCAAACGCAGCAAACTGGCAAAGTTCAGATGACCAAAATGTGCATGCCAAAGTTTTGCATCTGAAATAGCCTTTGAATCCACAATTGCATTTGCAAAATTCTACCCACAATTGTCATACAAAGTGAGCTTATACAGCCCACGACATAAAAACCAGATTGCAATAATTTCATCACCAAAACTGAGATCATGTATTATATATCTGTTTCTCCAAGTACTATCAAAAGTTTGGTAAAATGTAGCAAGGCATCAAGGACAGTTTGCACAAGGGAACTGTCTCAAATGACTTCACTTGCAAAAATAAGTTGCTCATTGATATCCTTGACACCAGCAAGGAAAGTGTCCATGTCATCTTCCTCATGCATAATCTTTGACTCTGGTTCTTTATGCAACAATGTAATTTTTTCCTCATTGCGACTTGCATAAAGGCCAGCTAGAACATCTCAAGCCTGTTTTGCTAAATGAATGTGAGGAGCAATAGTGCACTTCATAGACAATGCAATCAATGCATGAGCCTGTGCGTCTTTTACATCCCAATGAGCTTGTTTTACCATAGGGAAAAGAACTCTAACAGCAGCAATCCTTGCAGCAAGACCTGCAACATCCTCAACATCGCCGCATCCTCAGAACCAGGACGTTGGAGAGGGAGAAAGGGGAACACACCCAGCACACAAAGGGAGCTACCTCCTATATCTCAGGGCATACACAACACCCTAATCCACTCAGTGAGGACCTTCGAATCACAAAATTCCCGATATTGCACACACGCCAACCACAAATCGACGCACCCGTGCTGGAACAGACCATCAATCAATCCGCCCGCAATCTACCATCTACCCTTGCACACAAACACCACACACTCTCTCTCTATCTTTGCACACACACTCATCGGGGGGGCACACCGCCACCCGAGTCCACACGCAATAGAGCAGAGAAAGCGAAGGGGAGACGCAATAACATGACAAAAAACGACCATTTTCAATGGGGGGGACATCACTCTCTGCTAAAAAAGAATCATAGCCGCACTCAACTTCACAAAATATATAGGGGGAGGTGCCCTCTCGGCCCTCTACAGACAACCACTCTTTGTTGGCTCTTTCCCTCAAGATACTCACCCCTCTTGCCAAGAGCAACCACTCTTTGTTGGCTCTTTCCCTCAAGGTACTCACCCTCTTGCCAAGAGCAAAAAGCCCCTAAACTGTTAAAAAAAAACCCTTTATAGGGAGGGAGCATCCATTTTTGGCATTTTTTCATTTGACGGCACTTGGCACCATGCTTGCATGGTCTTCTCTCTCTCTCTCTCTCTCTCTCTCTCTCTCTCTCTCTCTCTCTCTCTCTCTCTCTCTCTCTCTCTCTCTCTCTCTCTCTTTGTGTGTGTCAACTGCCGTGGGAACCCCTCCCTCATGAGCAATAGCGACCTCGCTATTGGGGGTACCCTCTCCTCAAAAAGATTTGGCGTGTGTGAATTTGGTCTGAAGAGGGCGCACTCAATTGCCATGTCATCACCTGTCGTTCAATGGCTGTCGGCCATCTCCCAGCGGCGGGCGCGCTCACTGCGCCGCCCCCCTCGGCCAAAACCACTTGCACGCCGCCCTGCACGCTACTGACACCACCAATCGCAGTGCCCCACGGGATCCGCCATCGCCACGGAGTGAGGGAGCTCCTCTCTCTCCCCCCTTGTGTACCAACTAAAGCTCATGGCCCAACCTATAAAGCCCGGGCGTCCTGCCTCTCTCCAGGGCATCTGGGAGATTTGCCGTGCCACATGGCAGCTTGTGGCGGACCTCATCCCTCAAGGGTATATAAAAGCCCTCAAATGAAAATGAAAAAATTTTCCCCACCTCAGAGCCTGCACTATTCCTGTTTGGGGTCCAATTTCCAAGCCGCAAAGCCCACCGAGCGAGACTATGTTGTGCCGACTGCAACATGGGCAAGCTTTATTGCCTTTGGTCTCCTTCGAGCTCGCTATCCGAGGCCACAAAAAAGGTAAAAAACATCTGCCAATCCCCTCCTTAACATTAGCTCCCGACTTCATCCTACTGTATCCTGCTGACCGAGCATCCGATGGACGAACCGTCGATTTGTGCTACCTTCACATGATGCACACTATCACCAAGGACCTTGGCAATGCCAAAAAAGATGCCAGATGGTGCATCCTATGATGCGGTCGTCTTGGCCCATAACTAGCCCCCAGAAAAAATTCAATTGACCATAACTTGCCAACCAGAGCTTCGATCCGCAATTCGAGAAGACATGCATGCTCCATAATTCGATCTCTACACGTATATCCATTGAAATCTACTTGGGCCACCTGTCCCTAGTTGCCCTATCCGTCGGGGATTTGCAACACCTTCTAACTTTGTACTGCAATATCTTGAGCATCGGGGCTCCGTTTGACGAGCCGTTTGGACCAACTTCTAGAGCACATTGAACACTACATTCTAGAGCACTGACTCAGTACTTCGGGCACCTTCATATGCTACCCCAATTGAGCCACCTTGGAGCTTTTTTAGCCTGAAAAACCACATTGAGCATACACTTCCGCTACCCTTTGGACTGCCCAGGACCTTGGTACCTGCCCTAGCCTTCTAAACTGCATTTTCGTGTAGCCTTTGCTTGACATAGATCACTTTCTAGCTCCGACCAAATTTGGCTACACCAACGTTCATCAATGCCCTACACAATATTCTAGACATCCTTTGACACAAGAACATGTTGCATCATGTAAACCCACATAGGGTAAGTGCCCTCATCCAATCTATCCTCAACCGCAAATATATTGAACACATATGTGTTGTTGTCGGCGATGATGAATGCCTACACCTCATGTGAAAACTACCCCAAAAGAGGAGAAACAAAGCGGGAACAACATGTGTTATATAGCAAAAACTGTAGAAGACTGTAAGGGACCTATTATGCAGTCGACGACACTGACAAAAAAATTGCACAAAACGACAAAATAACATGTGCAATACTACTTGTAGTGGAAACGGAGGCCAAAATGAGCCCAAATCAAAATTCTGAGCAGACTTACGAACGCTCACCAAAGCTCATAGAAATCGGAGGAAGTGAGCAGGTGTGTGCTGGAGCTACTGGTGAGTAAGCCCAAGAGGACGCAACCTGCTCAGATACCAATGTTTGGAATTAGGGTTGTAGAAAAAACACACACAGCTTGGAGAAGAAAAAGGAAGCTCAAGGCACACAACAGAGAGTGTATTACTTAGTGTGCTTTGGAAATATAGATAGCCCCAGAGTGATGGACGTATATACAATGCACGGGGGAAGAAACCTCCTAGTGAGGGAAAAAATGCCTCGGTGGGTTTAAGTGTTCTCACACACATCACTACCACATGTATATGGTAACATCATTAGCTTCTCATGCCCTCTACACCTATAGAAGCTTCAGCCACTTCGTCTTCCAAGCAAACAAAGCCATATGGCTCCACTGGCTCCTCTTGCAAGCCATCTTCTTCAACCTATTCTTCTTCCATAACTGTAGCAGCTCTCTCTTTTTTGGCCAAGTTTCATACTTTTTGCACTAACATTGCATACTCCTTGGACACCTTCATAAGCATGCTCAATAGCATAGTGCCACACATCACCTTCAATTGCCTACCTTCCTCTACGGTCTTGGACACCTTGACCAGTTCTTCAACTAAGTTGGGCATGCCATCACACCATACCTCTTCATTCAACAAGGTCTTGCCATCACAAGGCATAGGAGAGGCTTGCCCAATCCCCTTGTCTACACAAGATACCTTTGCATCTGCATCAAGCTCCTCTTCGACCTTCATCTTACTTGTTTTCACCTTGCAGTTACCTACTACCACTTCATCAACATGCAAAACATCATAAATATCATACCTTGAAGATACATACTCTGTCTCCCATGTGTTATCTATGTACAAAGCACTATAGAACTCGAACAGCCTTTGGATTCTTCTTAAGAAATCTTTGCTTTTGGAACTTCAACCACCTTCTTTGTTTCCTACTCTGGAACCAACACCTTCTCTCTAAACTCTTGTACCATCTCCTTGCTCGAACCGTATGGCACTTTGAACATGCCTCTTTGTAGCTTTTGAGACTTTGTAGGCACACATGGCATCTCCTCTAATCTACCAACACTTCTACTAGCTTCCACCAAATGCATATCAACACAAGAAAAATCCTTTACCTCTTTGGACTTGTCTATCCATTTCGGTTAAGGTTCACTAGCCACAACTGCAAACTGCAACAATCCTACCTCCATTTTCTTCTCCATATTACGCTCTTTGCCTTGGCAACCATGACAACTTCATCATAACTCTTGGGTTCTTCATCATCCACCTTCTCTCAAACTCAAGGACTCAGGCAAGCTAGGAATTTATCCAATTTGAAACAATCCACATTGACCACTTGGGTGACATCAACGAAATCCCTCCACCACCCTTCAAACTTATCAACAAAAGCATCCAAACTTTCACTTACTTCTTATCGTAGCCCTTTGATCTTTGTATTCGATTCACCAATCGACACCACTTTGCAAAATTTTCATAGAAACTGCTCCCAAAACTAGTCCAATGTTGCTTGCTTGCATCTTACAAACCATCAAACCAAACCTTCACTTTACCTTGCAGCACCAATGGTACCGTTTGTACCTTTTCTTCATCACTTTGCAGCAGCAATGAAAGCATAAACAGCTCAGAGTCCGCCAACCATTTGTTTGCATCTTCATCACATTCAAAATCGGACCAATATTCCCCCACATCCTTAATCATAAATATATCACCGGTGAGCAATCAGTGTGCTCCTCAGTGGGGGCACTAGAAGATGGAAATGGAAACACACCAATCACACACACAAATTGCCTCTCTATAGCCCAAGATATTGACAACACCCCAATCCACTAGAAAACACAATGTCCTCATCACGACACCAGCATACTTGTATTTCATGAAAAGTTACCTCCCCTGGGTGTGTTATATCCGCCTAGAAACAGGTTTGGGTAGGAAGCATTCTCGTGGAGAGCTACAAGTTTACATTGACAAAAGGGGTTTTAAAAATCACTTTTGAAAACAAAAAAGCTATAGGTTTTAAAGTAAGTGGGATAATTTAATTCATAAAAAAATGCATGTGAGAGGGATTATTTAAATACTTCTTAAACACACATGATATAGAGGGTCTTCTAATAGTGAAGGCCTTTAGGTGTTAAAAGTTTATGCATCTCAAGTGAATGCCCAAAGTAGTCTCATTAGCTATTAGGTCGTTTAGGTATTCATTTTACTTGTTTGAAATGATTATGGCCATGTCAACATTTGAAGAGGGGGGGGGGGGGCGCGCTAAGGACACAAGTACGTATAAAGGCATCACCTAGACCCCATTGAGTTATCATCTAATTCATTAGTTTATGTTGGTTGGTTTTGAGAAACTCCTCTTTGTGTCTCTCGTGCATTCTCTCCTTAGCTCCATGCTTCAACATCATTGACTTGACAAAAGCGCATGAGTTTGAGCATCACACCCCACTTGAGTGCTTAGACTTTGGTCACATTGGAGCTTGCTTTGCCCACATTTTCAACCATGATCTTTCTCTACACACATCCTCATCCAACCATGATGTGGAATCTCTATTGTAATGCTCATTTCCACAATTCTTGAGCATCGAGAGTCACATATGAGCTCCACACACCCCACATGATATGGTGTATTTTTGTCCCATAGGTTAAATATTAATTGACAATGATAATGCAATCTCTGTGTGTGCGTGCGTGCATGCATGTGTGTATGTTTGTGACTAAAGTCAACTTCAAAAATAAATGTTTCCTACAAAAAATCCCAAGGATACATGGACGCTATTGCAAAATAGCTATGTGAAGACTCATCTGTGTGTGTGTGTGTGTGTGTGTGTGTGAGAGAGAGAGAGAGAGAGAGAGAGAGAGAGAGAGAGAGAGAAGTAGAGATGATTTTCTACTTCTCTCTCTCTCTCTCTCTCTCTCTCTCTATTGCTATGGAGCCCGTAGCCCTCTCTTTAGTCCTCCTACTTTCATCTTTGCCAACTCCCACCTATTTGGTTCTCGACACCCGTCTAGGTCTCGCTCATCGGCTTCTCCTCAGGCTCCCACTCCATAGAGGAGGTGTGTCAATTGTTGCACTTTTGGCCACTTGGACAACCAAAAAAGCATCTTCCTTAACTTGGATAAAATAGATGCACTCTTTGACCATGTGCAAAATAGAAAGATCCTTTTACCCATCTAATGCATTGTTGTATTGCTTGGTTCTAAGAAATTCTCTCTCTTTCGCTATCTCGTGCATTGTCTCCTCTAGTCTAGAATTCTACATCATTGAATTTGGAAAAATCGTGTGAGTGAGCATCATATTCTACTTGACTACTCAAATTTTGACCACATTAGAGCTTGCTTTGCCCACATTTTCAAGCATGAACTATTTTGGCACACATTCCTCACCCAACCACGATGTGGTAGCATTGAGAGTCACATATGAGGTCCACACACCCCACATGATATGTTTCTTTTGGTCATACTTAACCTTTGAGGATGATAATGGAATGTGTGTGTGTGTGTGTGTGTGTGTGTGTGAGAGAGAGAGAGAGAGAGAGAGAGAGAGAGTAAAATTCATGTTAAAAAATGAACTTTTCCTACAAAAAATTCTCAAAGATACATGGATGCTCTTACATAACAACCTTATGAAGCCCAGTGGCAAATACCCTCTCTCTCTCTCTCTCTCTCTCTGTCTCTCTGTGAAGGCTAGTGTTGTTCATCTCTCATAGATATTCAGCTCTAGCCCCCTCTGTAATTCTTGCCCTTCAGTCTTTGCCATCTCCCACACGTTTGGTTCTCGACACCTCTCTAGTTCTTGCTCGTGGATCCTCCTAGGGCTCCCAATTAGCAATCGAGGTCTAGTGCTTGCAAGTTGAAGCTTGCACTCTTGGCCAAGTGGATATCCATAGAAAAGCCTTTGCCTTAATGGAGAAAATAGATGCACTCTTTGGCCACGTGGACAATTGTAAAAGACTTTGCCCCCATTATATAATCATCTAATTCATTGATGTGTTGGTTGGTTCTGAGAGAATTTCTCTCTTTTGCTATCTCGTTCATTGTCTCCTTAATGCTTATGCCTCGTTGACTTAGACAAGACTTCGTGAGTTTGAGCAACATACCCTACTTGAGTGCTTAGCTATTTCTCGCGTTAGAGTCTACTTTCCCCACATTTTTTTACGATGAGCTTTCCCTACACGCATTCCTCACCCAACCACAATGTGGGCTCTCTATTGCGATGTTCATTTCCACGAAATTTGAGCATCAAGAGCAACATATGAGCTCCACACACCCACATGATATGTTTCTTTTGGTCCCATAGGTCATATTGACATTTGAGGATAATAATGAAATCTGTGTGTGTGTGTGTGTGTGCGCGCGCATCTAGAGTGTTGTGGAGGCGAGGATAATAATGAAATCTGTGTGTGTGTGTGTGTGTGTGTGTGTGCATCTAGAGTGTTGTGGAGGCGAGGGCTATTCAACTCCTAGAGCCCCCTCTTGAGTTCTCCTACTTCCGTCGTAGCCAGCTCCCACCTATTTGGTTTTCGATACCCCTGCAATTTTCACTCATTGGCTACTCCTTTAGGTTCTTGCTTGATAGTTGAGGTCTGTCGCTCGCAAGCTAGAGCTTGCACTCTTGGCCATGTGGAAATCCAAAAAATCCTTTGCTTAAATGGAGAAATTAGATGCACTCTTTGGCCATATGGACAATTGGAAAAGCCTTTGTCCCCATTATATAATCATCTAATTCATTACTATGCTGGTTGGTTATGAGAAAGTCTCTCTGTTTTGCTCTTTCATGGATTGTCTACTTACCTCTACCCTTCGGCATCACCAACTTTGACAAAAGTGCATGTAGCTTTTGATCACATTTAAGCTTCCTTTCCCCAAATGTTCAACCGTGAGCTTTCCCTACACGTGAGCTTTCCCTACACATATTCCTCACTCAACCACGATGTGGACTCTATTGCGATGCTCATTTCCACAATTCTTGAGAACAAAGAGTTACATTTGAGCTGCACATACCCCACAAGATATATATTTTTTGGTCCCATAGGTCATATTTGATCTTTGAGGATGATCATATTGAAATCTCTCTCTCTCTCTCTCTCTCTCTCTCTCTCAAATTCAACTTAAGAAATTAACATTTTTACAATACCTATCAGTTACACATAGACACCCTTACAAAATAACTATGTAAATACTAGTAGCAAATCATCTCTCCCTTAGTTATATAGATACTCTTACAAAATAACTATATATAAATACTAGTAACAAATCATCTCTGTGTGTGTGTGCGCGCGCGTGCGTCCGTGGGCCCCCCTCCCCCTTAAATTCAACTTCAGCAATGAATGTTCCTTATAATTGAAATCCCAGTGATACACAAACACTCTTACAAAATAACTATGTGAAGACTAGTAGCAAATAATCTTTGTGACTTAAATTCAATGTTAGCAATGTTTGTTCCTTACAAAATATCCCAGCAATACGCAAGCACTCTTACAAAATAACTACGTGAAGACTAGTAGCAAATCATCTGATCTCTCTCTCTCTCTCTCTCTCCCCATCTCTATATGTATAGAGTGTTATCGAGGCTGGGCTTGTTCAGCTCCACTAGCTATTTAGCTCCCAGAGCCCCCTCTTTAGTCTCCCGCTTTCACCTTTTCCTGGTCCCACTTGCTTGGTTCATTGCACCCCTCCAGTTCTTGCTCGTGTGTTCTTGCTCGGGCTCTCGCTCCACATTAGAGGTATGTAGCTTGCAAGCTAGAGCTTGCACTCTTTGTCACATGGACAACCAGAAAATCCTTTACCTTATTGGAGAAAATAGATGAACTCTTTGGCCACATGGACAATCGGAAAATCTTTTTTCCCCAGTGTATAATCATTTAATTCATGGTTGTGTTGGTTGGTTCTTAGAAACTCTCTCTCTTTCGCTTCCTTGTGCATTGTCTCCTTAACTCTACGCCTTCGCATTGTCGACTTTGACAAAAGCACGTGAGTATGAGTATCATACCGTAATTGAGTGCTTACGACTTTGTCACATTAAAGCTTACTTTTTCCACATTTTTGATCATGAGCTTTCCTTGCGCACATTGCTCATCCAACCACGATGTGGACTCTCTATTTGTGATGCTTATTCCATAATTATTGATCATAAAGAGTCCCATATATATGAGCTCCACACACTCCAGAGGTTATGTTTCTTTTGGTCCATAGGTCATATTTGACTTTTGAGGATGATAATGAGAGAGAGAGAGAGAGAGAGAGAGAGAGAGAGACTAAAAATCACTTTAGAAGATAGACCCATGAAATTTATGTTTCTCGATTTTGTATACGTAATAACTAATACCTCGTATAAGTATGTAGTCTTCTAAAGTATCCAAATAGCACATATGGCAATGTATATCCAACCATCGTAGTATTAATCAATATTTGGGAAAGCCCATGACTACTAGTCAATATTTTGGGGTAGGGTGTGATTGAGTCAAGAAGACAAGAAAGGGGTGTCTTCACCTGGGCAAGCCTTAAATATAGGAGATCATATAAAAAGAAAGGAGAAGAAGAGAGATTTCAACATCATAGGAATAATCAAGCAAGAGACCTCAAAGCTCTATCCGCCTTGTGCAAGCGATAAAGAGGGAGAGAGAAAGAGAGAGAGGCCAACCGTACTAGTGCCCACAATCAATTTTCGGGAAAAATCATTTTTCCAACCGTACAAAATTCCTTTCCTTGAATCTGCCAAGAGGAAATTTTAGAAAATTAGATTGATGAACACTTCCCACAATGTTAAAGTGCACGCATGGGTAGAGCTCATGGTACCCATCAAAACTCTCTCTCTTTCGCTCCCTTGTGCATTGTCTCCTTAACTCTACGCTTTCACATCGTCGACTTTGACAAAAGCGTGTGAGTATGAGTATCATACAATAATTCAATGCTTAGGATTTTGTCACATTAAAGCTTACTTTTTCCACATTTTCGATCATGAGTGTTGAAGATGATGAAACAGGAAACAAAAGGAAGATAGCAACTCAGAGTAGGAAGAAGATGGAGAAGGAGAAGACACAGAGCTTGTGTACGAGATCTCTGTAGTCTCTCTCTCTGTATTAGAATAATAGTGTATTTACAAACTCAGAGCTACAAAGCTTATATGAAACCCTAAGAGATAAGGTGTCCTTTCACACCAGATGTCCAGGGGGAAAAACCCAGTGGGAGAAAAGTGCCCCTGGTGAAGCGCGTATACACACTAACACTACTACATGTCTACAAATCCCCCCTGTAGTGATAGTGTGAATCCGTACAAGGTAGCATATCATCATGTGTATGAGAGTAAGCCCAAAGCTTTTCGGAAAGCTTCAAACTTTTCTTGTGATAACGCCTTCATAAATAGATCTGCAATGTTATCCTGTGTAGGACAGTAAGTTAGTGTGATCTCCCCTGCATGTAGCCTTTCCCTGACATAGTGGTAGTGAACCTCTATGTGCTTTGTTCTTGCATGAAATACTGGATTCCTTGCAACTGCCATAGCACTCTTACTGTCAGTGAAAATGGTAGTGGGTGCCTGTTGACACTCACAAAGATCTGCCAATAACCTGCGTATCCATACACAATCAACTGTTGCCGTGAAAGCTGCCCTGTACTCAGCTTCACAAGTTGATGTAGCCACTGTGGGTTGCTTCTTGCTTAGCCAAGATATACATGCATTTCCAAGGGAAAAAAGTTCCCACTTGTGGAATGTCGTGTGTCAAAATCACCAACCCAATCTGAATCGCTGTAACCAAGAAGCTGCATAGAATTGTGCTTTCCATACATATCCCCCCTTGGAAAGAACATGGAAAGATTAGGGGTACCTGATAGGTAACGAAGTATGCGCATCACAGCCTGCCAATGATGCATACCTGGGCTGTGCATAAATCTGCTTGCTTGTGAAACTCCAAATTGAATGTCTGGACGAGTGTTGCCTGCCAAATATATCAAGCAACCAACCGCTGCTGCATGAGTATGTACATCAAAAGGTTCTCCAGCATCGTGCATACTCAACTTTGATCGAGTTTCTACGGGTGTAGAGATTGGTTTACAATTTTGCATACCAAACTTGTCCAAAATTTTATGCAAATATTTTTCCTGCAGCATGTATATGCCATCCTCTGATTGCACAAACTGAATACCCAAGTAATAATGTAGCAAACCAAGATCAGACATCTCAAAGGTTTTTCTCAAAGCATCTTTAAACGCTTCAATTTCATCTGCAGTATTGCCTATAAGAAGCATATCATCCACATAAAGTGTTAGCATAATGAGAACTCCATCTCTCTTTTTGACATACAAAGTACTTTCTGTTGGACTATTCTGAAATCCCTGGCCAATCAAATAAGTATGTATCTTCTCATACCATGCTCTTGGAGCCTGTTTGAGACCATACAAAGCTTTACGCAATCTACATACCTTTTGCTCTTGACCTTTTACAACAAAACCACTTGGTTGACTTACGTAAACTACTTCCTGAAAATCACAATTCAAAAAAGCAGTTTTGATATCCAACTGATGCACTTTCCAACCATGATGAGAAACAATTGCAACTAGTGATCTAACTATGGACGCACGAGAAGTAGGAGCAAAGGTTTCATCATAATCTATGCCTTTCTGTTGCGCATAGCCTTTTGCCACAAGCCTTGCTTTGTACCTGTCAACAGTACCATCTTGTTTCCTTTTTACCTTAAAAACCCACTTTGTACCAATAGTCTTTTTACCTGTAGGCAAGTCCACTAGATCCCATGTATGATTCTTATGAATAGAATCAATTTCTTGCTGCATAGCATCTTTCCACTGAACACACTCTAAAGCTTGTTCAAATGAATCAGGCTCATCTGCATCACAAAGAGTGCTAAAACAAGCCAAATCTACTTGCTCTCTGCCAAAAGTAGTACCAACACGTGTTTTTTGTGGCAACGGTGCATCCAACTTGCTATCCTGCAAAGTTTTATGAACCCATTTAGGCAAGGTTCTTTCTTCCCTGAGAACTTCTTGCTCTTCACGCACAATTTCCTCTACATCATGAGGTGTCACATGCTGATCAAAAGATTGATCAAGATTATCAACCTGTTGTGATTCTTGATTCTCCACAAAAGAAGGAAGCAAACCTTCAAATACATCATGTGTCTGCAAATGAGGTACATCAAAAGCAACCATAGGTTGAGCAGTAGTTTCTGCAAAAATTACATCACGACTTTCAAAAATCTTGTTTGTAGCAGGATTGTAAAGTCTATAACCTTTACTTCCACTATTGTACCCCACAAATATACATTTGATTGCCTTATCATCAAGTTTCCCACGTAACTGCTGAGGGATGTGAGCATAAGCAAGACAACCAAAAACACGAAGATAACTGATTGAAGGTTTTCTGTCATACCAACCTTCATATGGAGTAATGGTCTTCAAGGCACGAGTAGGACACCTGTTCAAAACATGTGCTGTACAAGCAACTGCCTCCATCCATAGCTTATGAGGCAAACTCTTAGCCTTGAGCATACATCTAGCCGTCTCCATTAAAGACCTGTTTTTCCTTTCTGCAACACCATTCTGTTGTGGTGTGTATGGCATAGTGCATTGGTGTTTAATGCCTTTCTTTCCCAAAAAATCCTTAAATGCACCTGACATGTATTCACCTCCTCGATCAGTACGAAGAGTCTGTACTTTGCAACCTGTTTCATTTTCAACCATGGCGACATAATGTTGAAAAACTGCAAACACATCTGACTTTGCTTTGAGTGGATACACCCAACAAAACCTGGAAAAGTCATCAATGAAGGTCACAAAATAAAGGCTGTTTCCTATAGATGGCGTCGTCATAGGACTACATACATCACTGTGTACAAGCTGCAACTTTCGTGTCCCTCTAACTGAACCATCCTGTGAAAATGCAAATCTGTGCATCTTTCCAAGAACGCAACCTTCATATACATGTCTTGGTGGCATCTCCAATAAAGACAAATCATGCACCATATTATGACGTTGTAAAGTCATCAAACTGCCATAAATAACATGCCCAAATCTAGCATGCCACAACTCAGCATCCTGCATGGCCTGAGTCTTTGGTTTTGCAATACATACTTGAATCTGCTTTTCATAACGATCTAGCACATATAGTCCATTTTTCAGATTACCTGTAGTGATAAGAGAATAACCATTCTCTCGATCTCGTACAATACATCTGTCATCCTCAAAAATGACCCGAAGACCATTTCTTGCAAGAGAGGATACAGACAACAAATTCTTCTTGATCCCTGGAACATATAAGACATCTGGCAAGCATAAATCTGAACCATCTGAAATGGTAATCAAAATCTACCAACGCCTTTGATTGGATAAGAAGCATTATTTGCACATGTCACCTTCTTTCCTGCTGGAGCTGCATCCAATGAACAAAACAAATCCTTCCTTGAAGTAATATGCCTGGATGCACCACTATCAAAGTACCAAATCATTTGTGTCTCGTCAACACTGTAAGCAAAAAAATTTGAATATACTACGAAAGCATAAGAATCCTGCACAAAGTTTACAGACTCTTCTTTAGTTGTAGAAGAATCACCAAAAGCTGAAACAACCAAACTTGACTCTTTCTTCTTTTCTTTAGCAATTCGCTTTTTACACTCACTAATGTAGTGATCAGGTTTTTTGCAGTAGTGACATTTACCTTTCTTCTTGGACTTGTTTGAATCACCTTTAGACTTCTCTGAAGATTGTCCTGCACCAGACTTGGAGTGATGAGCACTCTCTTTACCCTTGTTTTTGTTTTGTACAACAAGAGCATGATCCATACCATCCACCTGTAAAGACTTGTTCTTACGTGATTGATCCTCCTGCAATAGCAAAGCCACTAACTCTTCAAAATGAAGAGGCTCAGGATTAGCTCGCAAAGACAGAGTCAAAGAAGTCTGAAAAGTCAAATAAGATGGTGGTAGTGAATTGAGTGTTTTGGAAACCAAGTCCTTCTCTGGAATCACTTCATCAATGCTAAGCAATTGCTCTTTAAGATCCCTGATTTTTGTAAGATGCTTGACGATATTGTCACCTTCGTCCATCTGTATTTTGTCAAGTTGTTTCTTCAAAAACTCTATTCTGGCAGCGTTTCTTCCTCCAAACATAGCTTGCAGAGTGTTCCAAGCATCCTCAGAAGTTCTGCAAGATCTGATATGTGGTGTGATTGTCCTCTTTATGGTTAAGGCAATCACAGCCATATCTTGTGCATCTTTAGTATCCCATTTCTTTTGCTCTGGAGTGACTTGTGAGGGTCGTGCACCAACAACTGCACCACGACCAGGCGTGGCAGGTGCAATGCTACCTGGACGAACTTCATCTCCAGATACA
This sequence comes from Adiantum capillus-veneris, assembly GCF_014529385.1. Taxonomy (NCBI): domain Eukaryota; kingdom Viridiplantae; phylum Streptophyta; class Polypodiopsida; order Polypodiales; family Pteridaceae; genus Adiantum; species Adiantum capillus-veneris. The sequence continues at coordinate 94,767,885 of NC_140958.1, forward strand.
TAATCCCACAATCCTTTACCAACCAAAACATTTTTGGCCATAAAAGACCAAAGAGAATAGTTGGTACCATCCAATTTGTCTTCCGATGTAAACGCACCAAAAATCTCTTTCTCCATAGATTGAGCCATATAGTGGATGCACACAAGAGAGCAAAAGAACCTCCAAGAGATTCAAAAATCTCCTCTCCAATCCAAGCAAAACTCTACACAAAATCTCAGCACAAAGCTAAGACAAGCTGTTTCCCAAAAGAACTGTTTACCTGAAGAAAATCTGTCAAAAAGCACACCCTCTTGATCTAAACGCCTTCGAAAAGTAACTTCTGCTATGCTGCTCAGAAAAAAATTCTGAGGGCTCGAACGGCTTCAAAAGGGGGGTAAAACTCCAGGTCACCTACTCAGAATACTCCCGGAACGTCGAGGATGCTCCCACGAGCAAATTTTCCAAAAACTGCCTGAAAACTACGATTGCACGCGCGGACGCGAAAACGCAAGTAGAGGCTCTGGAAATCACCTTGCTCTGATACCAATTGTTGAAGATGATGAAACAGGAAACAGAAGGAAGATAGAAACTCAGAGTAGGAAGAAGATGGAGAAGGAGAAGACACAGAGCTTGTGTACGAGATCTCTGTAGTCTCTCTCTCTCTGTATTAGAATAATAGTGTATTTACAAACTCAGAGCTACAAAGCTTATATGAAACCCTAAGAGATCAACATAGTGATACATGCCAATGTTCAGATTTGGTATTATGAATTGTATTATATCAGTAAGCATACAAACATATGGTATACTACTTATGACAATTGATAATGAGAGATCAAACCTGGAAAATTGTGATGGTGTCTACCTTATTTCCAAAGGCAGGGTGGTGAGTATATTAGGATTATGCCATATGTCCAATGCAAACCTTTCGAAGAAGTGGAGTTGCAAGCTTCAGATAGAGCACTCCATAGTTACTTTGAAGGTGTAACCTAGTACTCAATGTGAGAATTTTTTCATACAGAGGATGTTTGTACTGGCTCCAAGTGTTTGCAATGATGTGGGCATGAGGGTTGTGAATACAGGTCCCTCATCAAGGAGCAAGATAGCGATTGTAGGTCTGCAGCCATTACTGACTTAAGAGTAGTGCTAAGTGTATTTGATGTTGGCAAGGAGCATCTTCTATTCAACCTATGGGGGAAGATCATGGAACGTAGGACAGTTTTACAGGCCAAAGCTTGAGAGCATAATAGGGGGATAAGGGGAGAATTTATAAGCAAAAGTGGAGCATGTAACCAGAGGATGCACAGCTGGCTATCCGAGGGATGGATATCGATAGTTAAAGCGTTGCTCCATCTTTAGAACAAATGCTTGTATCACTAACTTATGCTATCAAAAATTAGCAGGTAAGTAGGTACGTATAAATCCAAAGGGGTTTGGTAAGCAGGTACATGAATTAGGAGAGTAGAAAGAATCCAAGGACACTACAAATCCTAGAAGGAGATAGCTAGATGGTGATAGTTGTGAGGCATGTTATTCATTTGGTTTACTACACAACTATGTTCGTAAAATGGGTTCCACAGCGATATGCAAGGTGAGTCTATGACTGATCTATTCTCAAATTAGCTTCTCGACTAGGAAAGTTGAAGATAGTAAGCATCCATTGTGCATGAAGTGGAGGTGGAGCGAGAATTAAAGAACTGCTTATGAGGTAAACTATTAGTGAAGATGTTATGTAACTAGACGGAAGTAATTATGAGGTAAGCCCGCCCAAATACTGGATCTTTTGGAATTTTTGAGTTAACTCACATATTAATTATACGTCATTAAATGGATTTGTAAAACCATTTAAACCTTACCATGAGTGGGAAAATATACCATGTATGTGCACAGAGCAGATCTGAATGTTATCAAGCAGTACACAATATAATATATACTAAGCTAGAAAGTAAGTGTGTGTGTGTGTGTGTGTGTGTGTGTGAGAGAGAGAGAGAGAGAGAGAGAGAGAGAGAGAGAGGTATCTCACTGATCATAGGTAGCCAGGAGTGAGATGTCCATGCTACACTAAGGAACAACTCCATGAACAAAATCTGATGCCCATGTTTGAGAGAGAGAGAGAGAGAGAGAGAGAGAGAGAGAGAGAGAGAGAGAGAGAGAGAGAGAGAGAGAGAGAGAGAGGGGGGGGGGGGGGGGGGGGGGGTGCTCTCATGAGACAATCTATGATGGTTGCCTACTATTGTATCTTGCTCACAACAAAGAGATAGAGATGCAAGCAAGTAAGAAAGAGTAGAAAAAATATTAAGACAAGTTGCATTACCAATGTTTAAGCCAAAGTTGAAAATTTAAATATATGGAGGAGATGGATAGAGAGACAGACAAAAAATAGAAAGAGGGAGGGAGGATATTATATAGTACGAGTATGGCCGGCCGCCTTCGGCTGCCTCTCTCTCTCTCTCTCTCTCTCTCTCTCTCTCTCTCTCTCTCTTTCGCTCTTTCGCTCTCCCTCTTTATCACGTGCACAGGAGCTTCTCTCACTTTTGGATTTTAGCCTTCATCTGGCATACTTTGACACGTGTAAAGGGAACTCCCTTTGCCGTTATAGAATACATACATATAGATTCTTCAATAATGCCCCTATGGTGCACATCAGTTATACATAACATGGTTAGTATACAATGGTCCTCCTTTCTTATCGTGTTGATGTTACTACTATTAGTTATGTAGTAAAAATGTTGCATAAATCAATATTTTCTACTATAATGGAGAATCAATTCTACAATTTGTGCTACAAAGGAAAACTACATAGAAAGCATTGAAGATTCTTCATTTTGGAAGGAAGGATTCTATTAAAAGACTAGAGTCATGCTTAACCTCTTTGCCACAGCAACGCGTGGGCCACATACTAGTTACGACTATTGCTAAGCCCAAAATACTCCTAGCACATGCACTCTTGATTCTTGAAGACTATGTGTAAAGGTTCACAAGCATTTGTTCCCATGCTTGACTTGGAATACCCCTAACAAGGGACAAACCATGAAGCTAGGGAGGAGTTTTGGGAGCTAATGCTACTCACCTAGAAGCATGTACACATAGTATAATTCACATGGGGTCACATGGAAAAGTGACACATAGTCTATGACTATACTAGAGAGGATACACCATAGGTTGATATGTAGAAAAAAGACCACATGCCCAACAAACGTCCACTTAGGCTTTAGACTAGTAAACAAATTGCATATAGACCAAAATGTGACATAGGCTACTAAAGTCACATAGACTATGCCACATAGGCTACAAAGAAGTCTCGTTGGATGGTAGTATCAAATTGATTAAATATTCCTACCCTCAAATAATGAATAACTGAGGGCCATATAACCTAGGGCCAATCTATAATGATAATGTACTTCATTAATGTGCTCACCCAATAAGATTTAGATGCTTTGTGAAACATCATACTTTTTGTGAAGCATCCTCGCTTTGCATCAAGTGGTAGCTCATTATCATCGAAAGTGGTGTGGGGCCTAGGAGAGTTGTGAGAGTAGATTTAAAAGCTTCATATGAACAAAAGTGATAATGCTTTTTAGCTTGGTAGTGGCATTTAAGAACATATCTAGCTCCCAATTTTAATGATGCATGGCTTGAGGGAGGAGAGAGAAGTCACATAGATATAAGATTCAAGCTCGAACAAAATCTTGCAAGCATGAGCCTGCTACGGGTGTTGCTCAGGATGTTAAAATAGACCTCATTGGCCAAGTTATTAAGGTTAAGGATAAGAAGGCATGCTCTCATACTGTTAGCCTACTAAAGCAAACGAAAAAAAATTAATTTTTTCCTGTTTGTCTATCAACATGTGGTTCCCGGTGCCATGGCTTGGTGATCAAGGAGTGTGTTGTGATAGGGCTATCTCCTTGGTGGAAACCCCAATTCAGCCTTGGACCCTTATGCTACTTATGGTCGTTGTTCGCCCTCACACAACCACCTTAGCCTCAGATGCAGGTTTGTCTCCTGCACACAGCAGCCTAGTCCACAACAGACATGGATTGCTCGTATCCCCTTCATTTGCAACGAGCTCCCACCCCCGTCATGCCTCTCCTTTACTAAATCTCCACCTAGCTAGAATTCTACGTCCTCTAGTTCCACATTCTACCCGACTCGTGTGGAGGCAAACATGGACTCCATTTTCACTGGGAGATGCCCCCTGCATCACATGTCTCCTTGTGCTCCTCCATCTGCACCTGCAATGAACCTTGTGACCTGCCCATTTTCCACTCCACTCCTCCTTAGCCAGTCAAGATGACGCCTCCACCCAAGCCCTCCCCTGCAAACAAGCACCAGCCAAGTATGGCTTGCGCATGTGAGAGTGAGAGTGAGAGAGAGAGAGATTCTGCAGCCTCTATGTCTTGCGCACACCATCGTTTCTCTCTCTTCCACCTGAGAATCTCAAAGCCTAAGAGAAAGAGAGAGGATCTTCTCCACCCTGATCCTGCCTTGCACACGAGCTCGCTCTACCGTCAATCATACGCTCTTGCCCCTTGCTTGTCCTCATTGTCTCCATCCGTCCTTGCTACCACACTAGAGCGAAGAGAGAGAGAGAGAGAGAGAGAGAGAGAGAGAGAGAGAGAGAGAGAGAGAGAGAGAGAGAGAGAGAGAGAGAGAGAGAGAGAGAGAGAGAGAGAGAGAGAGAGAGAGAGAGAGAGAGAGAGAGAGAGAGAGAGCTGTGATTGTTAGCATAGGGAGGAGAAGATATTGATAGCCAGCAACATGTTTGTCTCTTAGCTTAGGCTCGTCCCTCTCTCTCTCTCTCTCTCTCTCTCTCTCTCTCTCTCTCTCTCTCTCTCTCTCATTCTCTCATTGCCTTGACAGTGGACACAAAAAACCCACGGGCCACGACTGTCGCCATTTGTCTCATCAACTTAAAAAAATATATCTCTTTGCCTTCGCCCTGCCACTCTCTGTTTTCTCCACATGCTCACGATTCAGCCCTTTCTTTTTTATGTGACTTTCAACCCAAATATAACATTGGCAAGACCTATTAAAGGGTATCGTGTTGGATTCTAGTTAAACAGAAATCTGTGCCAACCTATTCCTCGATCTACAAAGGTTCTTACATTCAAGTCACTTTACATTTGATATCTCCTTGTAGAATTTAGCCTAGAGGGAGAGCATTGCTAGTGCATTCTATAATATATTCTTCACATTTGATTAAGAGTAACTCTCCAATATTATAAACCTTATGTTATGTTTTTTAAAGTGCTCAGTTCAGCTTGAATTGCTTAAAACTCAAAAAATTACAAAGAGCCCTGGCATATCCTTTGCATAGGGATAATCAAGAAAGAATACATCAGAGAGCAATCTAATCATACATCTTTAGCTTGCAGGTTTTTTTACAATGTATTTGCCACCAGTACGTTTCTAGAACAACATTTGAGTTCAGGGGCTCACACTTCCCTTGAAACAATATTGCATTTTTGGACTATCAAATAACTCTTAACACCGTGGCTCTTACTATGAAAATGTCCATCATAAGATCAAAATGATCAATAAACTTGGATCCCATAGCAAGGTCATGCCTAAAGAAGAGATTCCTAGACCTGTATGCCCCTTCCTACATATATACCAGTGAAATCTCTTATTTTTGGACATCCCCAAGACAGGTGTGAAAGGGATTCATTTGGATGCTTGCATCTGATGCATGTGCCATCGGCAAGACCTCTAACTTTGGCTTTGTCTTCGCTTGAGATGATGCCAAATAGAACTCTCTAGAGAAATACTTTGTTCCTTTCTTCACATTTGGCCGTCTAGATGTTCCAAATAACCTGACCCCATTTGCTTGTAAACCACTAGAAGGTATCAATCATAACCCTTCCTCCCTGTTCCACACCATTATAAAGCTCATGTTGTAAATGCTAGCATGACTTTGTACGACTATTTATGGACGACCTCCCGTCAACAAAAGACGTAAAGATGCATACCAATTTGTATGTGTATATTTTTCTGTGTACCAATGAGAGGAGAGAAATTCAAACACGCACAATTTTAAATAATTAAAATTTGAGTGGTGTACATTGATATGCAAGCCACTAGAATACAAGGGTGGGACAGGATCTAAAACACAAAAGTGAGATCAACCCACCCCACTCTCTGTGTGTGTGTGTGTGTGTGTGTGTGTGTGTGTGTGTGAGAGAGAGAGAGAGAGAGAGAGAGAGAGAGAGAGGTTGTTGGAGGGGATTCTAGTGCTCCTCTGGCAGCACATGGAATTTCTTGAGCTATTACTTCATACATTAGTTAAATCTAGGTAATTTTCCTCTTTCTTATCGAGCACTTAATGAGCCAATCTCTTCTAGAATTGGGTCCATTTCATGCCTGTTGCTTGCTCCTAGCACAAAGGGAACTTAATATATGTATGCAAGAGATTTTAATGTACATAGCCCTTCCCTAGTAGCATGTTGGACTTTTGTGAACATGCATATACTTCACATGTTAAAGGTCTTGAGGAAGGGCCCACCTTAGGAATACTAAATTTGAGAGAGAGAGAGAGAGAGAGAGAGAGAGAGAGAGAGAGAGAGAGAGAGAGAGAGAGAGAGAGAGAGAGAGAGAGAGAGAGAGAGAGAGAGAGAGAGAGAGAGAGAGAGAGAGAGAGAGAGATTGTTATCATCCTCAAAGGTCAACTATGACATATGGGACCAAAAGAAACATATCATTTGGGGTGTGTAAAGTTGGGAAGTCACTCTCCAATCTCAAAAATTAGGGAAATAAGTGCTACAATAGAAGGTCCACATTGTGGTTGGGAGAGGATTGTGTGTAATGATAGATCATGGTTGAAAATGTGGGGGACATAAACTCTAATGTGATCAAAACCTATGCACTCAAGTAGGGTGTGATGCTCAAATTAGCACACTTTATGGGGCATAAAGTGCATAGGTGATGAGACTTCTCACCGATGGCCTAACACCCTGTCTCACATCATAGAGGATGAGAGAGGAAATCTTGTGGATCACACTCGAGGAGATTGATTTGAGAATGTAAGGGTGGGTGTTGTTCCCTTGATCAAAGAAGAAGATGGTTTTGTAATGGGGGGCAGCAAACGTGGTCTGATCTATAAAGTAGGAAACCCTTGGATTTCTTCCAAGCTATGACACATTGCCATTGTAGAAGAGCTTCATTCACTTTTGAGTCTATCAAGGCATCATGAAGCAAGTGTAATGCTACTCATCTTCCAAACCACTTCTTGATGTCTTGTATCAAACCTGATTGTAAGATTTTGCTTTTGTGCATCTTTTGGGAATTTTTCACTTGCTTCCCATCCGGTTCTTGAAAGCCAATGTCAAGGGTTTTTTTGCATCTTAACCATGTATTCCACCACTCTTTATACCTATAGCATCATTGGAGAGTGATTTGGATTCAAGAAGTAAGATCATGTATAGTGTTTGTGTTACGACTTAAAAGATATCATTAGAAAAAGGTCAAGACACTATGAGATTTACGCATTGCACACCAATGTTTAGTTAGCAAATGCCTAAAGCCACTTTGCTGAGGAAACTCTTAGAAGGAGTCAAAAATAGAGTAGAGGCCATGCAAATTTTCTAGAAGGGCCTCAAGAATTTTTGAAATAGAATTTAGTAACCAAACCGTATCACAAATAAAAAATCATTAATCCAATTGTGCAAAGGTTTAATCATGATCATCCAATGCCAAGAAACTTAGAATTACAATTTTGAGGAATATATAGGACAAAATTGAGGTAATTATCTAGCAAATGCTCATGAGAAATGCTTTAATACATTCTCACTTTCCACGTAGACTTGACGCTACCACCCTATATCTCAACTCCATAAAGAAGCAATGGTGTCACAAGTGTCAAAGAGGTATTTATTGAAAACCCACCATTTAATATCTTTCGCATTGCTGATGTTCTCAAATGCATAGGCTTTCAGGCATCGAGTAGGGTAAGAGTACCAATAAAAAGACGGGCGTCCTCTTAGGACCCGCCTTCCCCCAAAAAATATAACCAAAGTGCTCCCATTGTAAGAATACCTGGATCGCATAACTCCGTGGTTAGTGTAGTTGAAATAGCATCCTCATTGTTTGATTGTGTGTTCAAGACATGTTGGCGCATTTGATTCTAAACTCCCCCTTGGTAGTTTTCCCCTTGGCACGCATTTCTGTTACACGCAAATACAAAAATTTGCACGATATTCATCGTTCGATGCTCGCGATGGCGTTTTTGCTACAAATAGAGCTTGCATAGGGCTTTCGATGCTCACGATGGCGTTTTTTCTACAAATAAAGCTTGCATAGGGCTTCCGATTGAGTCCCTCCAAGCGCCAAATGAAAATTGCTCGCAATTTCTTTCCCAATTTGGGGGTGTCTAAACTGGCTCCTTTACCCTACTGCAAGCAGTCACTTTATGATTGGCCGGATCCTCAAGGCCAAGGTCTTTGAAGCTCTCTACCATTTCAAGGGGTTCTTTATTCTACACAATGTAGGTATGCCTTCTCCTTATTATGAGTTTTCACAAGCATAACCTTTGTTTGTTTTGGAGCCATTCACAATGAGGCCACTATCCAAGAATCTTTTTAAAAGATAATCCTTTTTTTTTGCAACACAAATCGTCAGATTCTGCTACTTCAAACAAGTCTGGAAGGCTAGGAACAACCGGGTTTTTTATAACAGCTTGGAAACTGCTAGGTTCACAGAGATAATTCAAGAGAGCAGGGGGAAAATCTTGGCCATTGGGTATTGGAAGATCTCTGAGGAATGGAACAGGATAATTGGCCTCATTTATCAAGGATAAGGGGTAGGCCGCTAGGGGTGTCTCCCCAGTTAGCCGATGTAATTATGGTCTCTCTGTGATGGCATGGCTTGACACGAGCATGGCAAGATTCTGTATCTTAATCTATTGTGCATCTTCTAAAGGAGTTATAAAAGCATTACCTATGTGAGGGCCCTGCCAAGGATCATCGGCTGCACCATCTCCAAATGGATACACCACAATTCCGGACATCCCTCCCGCTTGATACTGACACCAAGATAGGACTCCTCCTGCTCTTTGATGCCAACTCAAGGGGGTGATAACATTCACTTTCTCTCATATGGATCCCTTAGCCCCAAAATATATTTCCTTATTACTTCAAACTTTCCAGTCGAAGTCATCAGACTAACTATAAACTCAACCTTCCAAAGTCAACTGGTGGGTGTTCTCGAGTTCACCCTTGGCTCAAGGTCACTGATGCTTTTCTCTCGGTTATGGCCGAGCACAGCCATCAGAGCATTCCCCTAAGACAAGTGTATTTAATAGCTACCCAAAACCCTCGTTCCCAAGTTTAATTCTTGCTCCGTAGATCGGAATCCCTTATCCCATTTTTGACTAGACAACATAAAAATTGGGTTCAACTTTCCGGCCAACAAATTAACCCTCCTGAATCCACCCAACCATTGAACCGTTTGATAAATGCATCTTCCCAAGGTAGTACGATGATACTAGAACACAATATTTCAATCATGTCAAACCAAGAATACATTTCAAACATTTGAAAGCAGCATGAAAATTGTTGTATACCCTTGCAAGTGTCCATTTATCAGGTCGTTCCCACCTTTTTCCTTTTTAGAATATTTTACTTCCTTTTACCTTTAGTATTATTAAATTTATCTAGTTATCCCTCAAGCTATCACATATACTTCTCCAGGCATATCCCTATCCTCATCCCAAGATTTGGGTATCTTGTTTCCTCCGCCACGTGTGGAGGTGACGCCTTGACACAGATTCCAATTCTTATTTTTCTTTACCTTGTGTGGGAAAGGGTTTAAAGATAATCTACTTTAGGTTCTTTTTAAATCAATAACACAAGAAGTAGAGCAAAGGTTCGATTAATGAGGACAATTGAGGAATAGCCCATTTCGGTTCCTACCCTTTTTAAGGTTCCTTTTTACCAAACAAATAGAAGAGTTCCTTAATTAAACCACATCCTTCTCCCTTATCATGATCCCTTCATGGATCCATTTTCCTTTCACCTTTTCCCGTCGATATCAGGCCTACCGGGACTGAGCCGATTTTCAGACGCATCCATGGGTCCCTATCACCCAGGTGGGACTCACTCCAATTCAATCCCATTTCTAGGCCATTGAATGAGCCCGAGCTCAAAACATACACCAACGGTTATCAATCCAAGCCAAAAAGGACCATCCCCCATTGCATCCCACAGGTAAACACCTGCACCGACCTTTTTCTAAACATGTAAGACTAAGTTCACACTTACATCTTTTATGTTATGCTAGGGCTATCCACTTCAAATCTTCTCAATAAAGTTTTAATCCTAGTTGAAATTTAGAGTGAGTTATAATCTCTTAGTTCCTAGTTCATTTTAATATTTAATCAAACAAGACCTTAAGAAATACAACGAGTCTCTTGGGTGTTTAAGGTTGTGTCTCAACGTAAGTTTTAAGCTAGCCCCAACTTTGACGAATCCCATTTTGGTCCCTTTGCATCATTTGCCATCCATGGGATATCTCCATGGAAGCGATAGGAGTTTTATGTTCAACAACACAGTCACGACATCCGTGAAGATATCCCCTTACTCCCTCCTTCGAATTTGCAAAACAAACTTGAAATGAACAATGCACATGCTTTCTACAATGAGTTTTTCTTTAGTGTGATCTATGTGTGGTAAACAGAAACTTCGGAATGTACTAACTTGAAATCTTGAGATAAATAATCAAGAAACTTCCTTTGAGTGCTTATGCAAGAGTGAAACCCTTCCATGCATGATAGTGTAAGCATTAAAAAATTTGCGAAGTTCCTAAGAGTGGATATGCTAGTGTAGTGAAAAATGCTCATGTAATAGTGTATGAATGGTTAACAAATTCTTCTTTACAAAGGAATGGAGAGAATTAATTATGTAGCTAGAAGAGGCTTATGATTTTGGAAATTTTGCAGTTGATTGGGGGGGGGATAACCTTAACTAGAAGAAAATTCCCACTTCCAAGGGAAAACTCCTTTGATTAAGATAGAGCTACCCTTCAAAACTTAACTCTCCTTGTGAGAATTAGTATTTATATATTTGAATCACTAAACAAATCTTACCCACACACACTCTTTTTCTTTTTGAAAGAAGAAAATTCCTATTTCTTAGATTTAAAGAAAAAGTTTTGAACCTTTTATAAGAGCATTCTTTTTAGAGTTAATTATAATGCCACTTTGAATAAAATGGTTAATTCCAAATTTTCAATACTGAATTGTCTATGATTATGTGGCAATTATCTCGTGCATCTTAAAAATAGAAAAATGTTATTTTGACGGGATTTAAGGATACGCATATATATTAATCATCACCCAACATGCATGCTATTTTAGTATGATTTTAATCACCTATGGTTAAAAAGAGTGCTTTCTACTCTCTCTATGTTATATTAGTCTGGTAATCTAGAGAACGGAACTTGAAATATAAGTATGATCTCTAGTCACCTATGATTAAAGAGAGTGCTTTCTACTCTCTCTGTGCCATATTAGTCTGGTAATCTAGAGAACAAAACTTGAAATATAAGTATGATCTACAGTCCCCTATGGTTAAAGAGAGTGCTTCCTACTCTCTCTATGCCATGTTAGTCCGATAATCTAGAGAACGGAACTTGAACTATAAGTATGATCTCCAGTCACCTATGGTTAAAGAGAGTGCTTGGTACTCTCTCTACGTCATATTAGTCTGGTAATCTAAAGAATTTGAAACAACAAAACTTGAAATAGCATTGTAGTTAGTGGTTAGCAACGTTGTTAGTTGACAAGAGAAAATTAGTAATTTATCCTTCTAAGAAAGAGAAAAGTTTGCTTATGTAAATGTGAGAGCTTAAGCATGAACTAATGTAGAATGAAGAGTAACCCAATGTTTAAGGTTTGCAATGGCATGAAGATGACAAGAAAACATTATCTTGGTGTGTGTATGGTAAGAGCCTTCTCCTTGCTTTGGGTAATTGAAGAGCTTGTTGATGTAGTCGACTCTCCCTCTCTTCAAGACCACCGATTGTACTGCTTGGAAGGAGAGAATGGAAAGAGGCAAGAGAGATTCAAGCTATGGAAATCTTAGGGGTTACGAGAGAGTGTAATGGGAAGAATAAGATCAAGCTATAGGAAGCATGATTATGGTTTTTGGCCATGGCTTCTCTTGGAGAGGAGGTGTGTGTAGGAGATGTGTGTAGGAGGTATGTTTGTGTGCGTGTGCGTGTGCATGTGCGTGTGCGTGGGCGTGTGCGCGTGCGCGTGTGTGTGTGTGTGTGTGTGTGTGTTGCAAGAGGCTTGGCTATGGCTTCCTCAAGCTTCTCTATAACTTACTCCCTAGTTGCATCTTAAAAATGGAGGAGAAAAGTCAAAAAATGAGAAGAGAAGTTCTCTTTTTATGCACATTTTTTATAAGTGCTTTCACCTATTTTGATAGCTTATCTTCCTTATCTTGATAACTTATCATTCTTCGATAACTTATCTTGATTACTTATCTTACTTATCAAAACTTTCTCAATGAGTTACTTAGTGACCTTATCCATATCTTCTCTTTTACTTCTTTTTCTTTTCCTTTTTTCCTTATCTTATCTTTTTCTTTATGCTATTTTTTCTCAAAATGAAAAGCTAATCTTCTATACATAGGTTATGTCATGTTCCCATGGCATAAGCCAGAAGTGTCTTGTTGGTATACTTTGATTCTTAAATTGAGCCCAAATTTTTTCGAACAATTTTTTTCCTCTCTTTCTATTACTTTCTTTTTCTTTTTCATCTTTTAGGTTGGTGTCTTAAATGTCTTGGCCTTGCATAAGGGCTAGGAGAAGGCCCTTACAACCTAGCTCCATCGTACAATCATCTAGTTCATTGTTGTCTTGGTTGGTTCTAAGCAACTCTCTCTTCCCAGCTCTACATTTCCACATTGTTGACTTTGACATGGTATTAGAGCTTTTAGCTTCTTGACCTTGGGAGAGCACTGTGAAGACGAGGATCCACTAAATATTTTGGTCAGCATTAGCATGGTGATTCTCTAGAGCATTTTAAAATTAAGAAATATTGAGCGTTTTTCTTGCATTTTTAAAGAGAATTTCAAAATGCTATGAGTCTTTGTAATGCATTTATGTGATATTGGACTACCTTTTATGGAGCATTTGGAAACTCCATAGCAATGGGCCATTTTGCTGCACTACTAACAAAATGACTTAAGATGCCTCTATAATGGCATTCATTTTTTTTGCTAGTAGTGGACCCTCCATCTTGAAGCACCAAAAATTGGCCGATTTTGTCCCTAAGAATTTTAAAACGCTTTTGCTTGTGAATGCTATTGTTTGCCTCCTATGCAAGAGAGTTTTGAAATGTTTCGATAATTTAGCGCTTGCAAACTTCAATTTCTCACCTACTGTGGAGCTCCCAAAGAAAACCATCCTATTTTAGGGCTTTATTTATGTTGGCATTTTGAAAGGCAAAGGCAAAACAAATGGTGGCCTACAGTGACCACAAAGATCCAAGATCAACAAGGCTATGGAAAGTGCATTGAGAGGTATCCATTTAGCTAACTTGGTGCTTCTGAAGCTTCTTGAAGAGAACGCGATGGCGGTCAAGGAATTATGCTCCCAAATCATGAAAGAAAATCTGATTTCTATAATTTGTTCTCTTTTCTTATTGAGAAGGAAGCTATCCTAGTCTCCCAAGGCAAGGTTTGAGTCTCGAAAAGAGGCAAAGGAAAAGACATACTTGATGAGGAGAGTAGAGACATCGATTTCACTCAAGACATGTGCATGGAACACGTTTTGATGGCCACAGTGGCCTCAGTTCTAGATTCTTAACTAGGCGGTGTTTGCTACAAACTGCTTCAATCGGAGAGATGCATGTTGGTGGTAGAGAGGTGTGAAAGAAGCTCCCAATACTTGATTTAAACCTGTGTGTTGAAGCTCAAGGCATACCACATCTCTAGGGATTTTATTCACGGCTTGAGGTGAAGTGTGAAGTGGTAATATCTCATGTTATTGACATTTCATGGGAGTGTCAATAATATCAAATTCACATTGACCTATTGGAATCGGGAGTTACTGTTTGTCCGTCAGGATATTTAATTTTCCCACTGGGCCCCCTTCATAGCCCAACGGGCCCAACATTCCCTCCAAATTCTCAAAGAGGCAGCAAGTTTGGAAGGGCCTATGTAAACAATGTCTTATTCTCGCATACACCATTTTGACACACTCTCTAGAGTCCTCACTAGACCTTAAATTATCCTCCTTGAGCTTTATCATGTAATTTGTTTGCATCATTTTCCCCCAATAAGAATGTCCACGAATATTTCCTCCCCTTGGTGTTTATCCGTTTGTAAGTAGGTTTGGGTAGGAAGTATTCTTGAGGAGGGTTTAAGTGGTGTAAGTGCTTGGGACTCATTTCTATTGTTGGAGTGGAGCACTCCAAATCACTACACCAATGTACTTGTATTTTACAAATAGTTACCTTCGCTGTGTATAGCTTATCCACCTGGAAACACGTTTGGATAGGGAGCATCCTTTGGATGGTTTAGGTGATACAAGAGCTGGGGGATTATTTCTATTGTTGGAATGGGGCACTCCCCATCACTACATCGGCGTGCTTGTATTTTAAGAGTAGTTACCTCCCTTGGGTCTCTATCGGCGGTCTGGAAACAGGTTTGGGTAGAAACGAGGGTAGAAAGAATCCTCACCAAGAGTTAGGTGGTGCAAGTGCTTGGGGATCATTTCTATTATTGGAATGGAGTGCTCCTCATCACTACACTAGTGTACTTGTATTTTACAACTGGTTACCTCCTCTGGGTGTCTATCTGCCACCTGCAGATAGGTTTGGGTAGTAAGCATCCTCGTAGGTGGTGCAAGTGCTTGGAGCTTATTTCTATTGTTGGAATGGAGTGCTCCTCATCATTAGACCAATTTCATGCCTTTTTTAATATCACTTTTGTCTGGTTGTTAAGAAGGGGCCGAGGGGTAGTCCATGATTTAAAATTTTCACCCCTTCCTAGTCACAATCACACATGATGGAGGGGGTAAGTGTTATTAAAAAGGGGGAGGGTAGAGAAACTAAAGCTCTTTAGGGTGCAGTTGTCCTTAATCTGATTTGTAAGGTGGCATCATATGATTTGAGATCCTATAGATATATTTTTTTAAGACTCAAAGGTCCCCTCTAATGTCATGATTGGCTCATATTTTTCACTCTTTTGGATTAAAAATAGGGAAAATTACCAAAATACCCCTCTAATTTTTGGAAATTTCCAAAATACCCTTGTATCTACTTTGGTTGAATTATTCAAGCTTATCATTCCTTTATTCTTTTCTGACAATCAAGATCCGTTTTTGAGTGCTTAGCATGTAATTTGTCACAAATTACCTCACAAAAAAGGGCAATTATATCTAAAAATAATGTAACAATTCATCTCCAAAGCCTACATAACCTACTCAAATTCTAGTTTTAGTATCTTGTATTGATAGACAATCAGTCTTCTTATGAAAGGTACAAATTTTTTAATCTTTGGAAAAATTTAGTCTCACAACCAGGGGTATTTTGGGAAATTTGGAAAATTTGAGGGGTATTTTGGGAAATTATGACAAAATATCGGGGGTATTTTGGGAATTTCCACAAATTAGAGGGGTATTTTGGTAATTTTCCCTTAAAAATACTATATTTAAGTCCAAAGATCTTTTCCATAGTGAATAGGAGGCATGGGTTTTGGAGAGTCTATAGTGCACTTTTTGAAGATTTTAAAGTTTTTATTATTTATTGTATAATATTAACGATTGATGACAAGCGTGGGGTTGTGTATTATTTATATTATTACATTTTAATCAAAAGTATTTTTTCCATATTGAATAGGAGGCATGGGTTTTGGCGGCTCTATAGTGCACTTTTTGAAGATTCTCAATTTTTTATTAATTTATTGTATATTATTAACGATCGGTGGCAACCATGGGTTGCATAAAAAATTTTAATGTATATTATTAACGATCAGTAGCAAGCGTGGGGTCGTCAAAAAATTTAGCATGGTTTTTTTATTGAAGGCCAATTGGGGGGGATATTGCAAAACGGGCAACCCCCTCTCGTGTGGGGGTATCGTAATGTTTCTTGAAGGTCCCTTAATGCTACCCGAAGGGCCTTTGATGTTGCTCGAAGGGCCTCGAAGGGCTAGGGCTATGCTTGGAGGGCCAAGGCTATTGCTTAGAG